>NC_090440.1:1725718842-1726357298 GCF_031143425.1 Pleurodeles waltl | reverse complement strand
GATCAGTGGTATGATACTTGAGTATTATTGGCATGTGCCTTTGATGATATCAGCCTAAAACATTGTTGCTTCTCTTAGCAACGTATACCTTCCATACTGTCTCCATATAATAGAAACATTTTCAATTACTGAAAATCCTAGAACATCAATCTTGGGCGCAGTGTAGCTCACAGTATTGATGTCTAGTTGTGAAAATGCCATACATTCTTCACCTAAGTGTTCTACCAAGATATTTTTCCCCACCATAAAACCTTAAATTTTCCCATCAAATTCAACTTCACTTACCGTCTTGGGCCAGCTTCCAGAATCTACTAGTTCATTGCTTCATTTCAAATTTAAAAAAATACCCACTTTATCTCTTCCTTTGTATTCCCAATACTCCTAATTTTATCAGACCTTCAGATTCACACATTCTACACATGGAGGTTTTTGCAAAACAAACAGGAGTGGTTAACAAGTGCTTTAGATTACCACCTCTATAAGACTTCCTTTTAGAATCACAGGCCTCATCAGTAGCTTTACCTTTCTCTCCTCCTACATTCACTTGTTGCACACTTGAAGATTTTTTCGAAACAGTCACAATGCCATGAGTTATCTTATACATACTACTTCCGTATTTAATTTCAGCCTATCGCCCCTGTATTTCTTTCATTATTCCTGTTGTGATTTCCATTACCTCAACGACTTCAACAGTATCTTTGAGAGAACGGTCTTCTCTCAGTAGTTTCTCTTGGACTCTTGTGTTAAATCAACTGGTCTCGAAATCACCTGTGTGTGCTAACTTTTTTAAACCATCAAAATAGTTGCTAACTTTCTCTGTAGTTCCTTGTGTTCTGGCAAAGAAACATATGTCACTCCAACAGAACATTAATGCGAGTCCAACAAGGTCTCAAACATTTTACAGTCATCTCATACGGCTCTAGATTCTCCTTTTCCATTCTCTATGGGCATCTCATTAGTACTTTTATAAGTATTGTGACCATTAATGTCCAATATGTGCAATAAAACACCATGGGCCATATTTATACTTTTTGACTTACTGCCGGCTAACACTATTTATTTGCGCCGCTCGGGCATCAAATTTATACTTTCATGCACGGCGGCGCAAACCACAGGTGTGAGTCTTTTTTTTTTTACTCAACCCAATGCATCACGTCGTAAAGAAAAACGACGCTAACGCAGCGAAAATGACTGTGAGCCAGTTTACGAAGTCACAAACCGGATACGTGCCTTTTTTGGACGCAATAGCTTAAAAAAGCAGCGCAAAAGACAGCAAAATGTGCTAAGGAGAGCCAAAATGGATCCCTAATGCTTGGACAGACCCCAGGAAGATGATAACAGACCAGGAACCAGCCAGGAAGACACACAAAAGACCCATGAGAGGGAGAAGAAGAAAAGAAAGTGTTGCTTCAGTGCAGAGGAGCAGGAAATTCTGGTGAAAGAGGTGACGGAACACCAACACCAACTTTTTGTCACCTCAAAGTTGCCAATTATTAGGAGAGAGGCACTATGGCAACAAATTGTTGACAAGATAAACAGTGTGGCAGAAGTACAGAGAATGGTCATCGAGTGCAAGAAACACTTGCATGACTGCAAGTGCAGGACCAAGGAAAAGATGGCCAGGAACAGGAAGGCAGCACTGCAGACTGGAGGTAGGAGTCCAGCACCGCAGGAGGCCCTGGACCACATGGAGGAGATGGTGGTAGTCATCATCCCTGAGGAGATCATCAAAGGGATTCAAAGACTGGACAGCACAAACTACCAGGAGACAATACAGATGCAGGGTAGGTCGCATGGGGAATTAAAATGCACAAATGTTAACTGCAAGCGGAGGAGGACATACCTACTACACAATGCATGTAAGTCATGATAATCAGGGAGTGGCATGGGTAAAGAGGCATGGCACAGGGACAAGGGCTGTTGAGAGGAAACCTGGGACACAGTACTACGCTGCACCAACAACCTTTGCATGGGGGTATGCTGTCATGCCAAGGATGTTGGAAAGGTAAAGCCAGTCCAGGAGGGCAGGGTACAGTGTAAAACTAGCCTGCTGTCACACGACAGCTGGTATTCTCCCTACATGAACTAGGGCTCAATTAACAGGCTCAGGCCATATCTACAAGCGGAATTTAAAATTGACAACAGTTGCCACTACCACCTCTGCTCTGTGTGCAGGTCAACTAAATAATGGCAGTAACGTCCCCATGGATGAAACACCCCCAAATTAGAGGGTTCAGGATGACAGCGTTACCAATCCCCTGTAATTAATAAAAATGTTCTAATCCTGTCAAATGTGAATGTCCATAGTTGCTACAAACATCAGCCATTGTCATAAACATTATGAGGTACACAGCACTAATGTCATACCCATGCTGCACATGTCAGGGCCCACCCTGTGCCTGGGTCACAATAGCTCCAATGAGAACCATGCAACATACCAAATGTCATACTGCTTAGACAACAGCATTGAGGGGGAGGACATATATCACCGGCTAGTGAAATTCACCCTCACAGTCAGAAGAGGAAATGGAACACTGCTAGGACCATCAGTGCAATCCAATGTAGCACACATTCCCCAACATAAAAATTACACACTAACAATGCTGACATCTGTAGTGTGCCATGCCAATGCTATACATAGTATATGCTAGGTCTCAGCAAAATATACCTGCATGTGAAATATGTGAGACTGGCTCACTTCCAGATTGTTAAGTGCGGTGCAAGTGCCATCAGAACAACCACAGCCAGTGCAAGGCCTCACCCTTGAGAATGGAAGTAGACGGAGGGTTGAGTAGGGCAAGAAGGTGGCAATATACAATTTGGGCAGAACCAACACCTAGAGGATGTAATGCTGACAAGTCCCCAAACTGACCACACTACATGTGACATGCAGGTGGGCCATAGGCCTGGGAGAATGCTAATATTATAGACAGGAACAATGAACAGGAACCAAGTTCACAATGTGCAACAAATAGTAAGGCAGGCACGTCACATTACAAATCCAACAACACAGACACAATAATTGTACAATATCTCATTGCAGAGAACGGTGGCTCTCCTGGGGATATGCCTGTCCTGTACTTCCCTGATGACATGGATGCCAAGCTGACAAACATCAGACAGCTGACAAACATCAGACAGCAGACCCTCCAAGATGTCCTTTGAACCCTCCAGACCCCACCTTCAGTTGCAAGGAGGAGCACAGATACAGCAGCCATCACAGAGGACCCACCCACCACCCCAATTATACGACCTGCCAGCTCCAACCCAGCTGAGGACTCTGACGACACTGGCACCAGCTTTGAGAGAACTGTAGTTGGAGTACAGTGGGAGCTGGCCAAGGAGGTGCGGGTGGAGATGGAAAATATGGCAGCCACCCTAGAGGGGGTGCGTTTGTGCATGATGTCAACTGCAGAACAGACAGCAGCCATGCAAGGGCGAACATCAATCTTGCATGAACTTGAAAAAAGTGTGAAAGAAATCAGCACAGCTGTAAGAGAGATGACACAAAACCTCCAACAACAAACTTTTCAACGTGTGCACGAATGTAATGTTGAACTCCTCAGGGCCGATCTGGCTGCCTGCCACAGTGATGTGGCTGATATTCTTAAGAACCAGCAGCTCCTCCTTGCTGCAGTACTGCTCTTAATAGCCCCACAATTGGCAGCTACCGGGATGTCTGACTCCACATCTTCAAACACAGAGGTGTGGGTTGCCCCTTCACAACCACCACCACCAAGGGCAGAGGAGACAACCCACACATCAGAAGATGAAGACGTGGAACAGATAACCTTCACCCGTAAGAGTACCCAGGAGCACTAGTCCCTTCCACATGGCCAGTTATAACCAAGGTCCTGAGCTTTGTAACATGCCAGTCTTGCAACAGCTGTCTCAAGCACTGTTCTCCAGCCCACTGTTTATCTTGTCACTCTGCCCTGTGATTGTCTCTCACTATCTCATTGGCAAATCATGTACATCTGCACTTTCTGACACTTCACCCCAGCATGTCCAATGACATGTCCTTTTGAACTTGTGTAGGATCACAATGGGAGGTGTCACACTAATGGACTCACAAGCATGGACAATTTAAATATAGCACTATAGCACTTTATAATAAATAACACTTACACAACCACTTTGTCTCTGTGTAATGTGACATATCAACCATGAGGGAGATCAGTGATGTTTGACTCATGTCAATACAACTGCCCTGAAATAATGTGGGCTGATAACTATGCACTGTGGTCTGGATTGTACCATCCTCTGCCCTTCCTGAGGGTTAATTCTGAGGGAAGTAGAAACTAAATAGTATAATGATGCATTGGACAGAATAAGTCTTCCTCAAGGGATGTCTAAGCCAAAAATTATTGTCTTCAAATTTTTCTTCAAGACAATCTTTACTTATGTGACATTTGACCCAGAATTTTCCTCACACACACCATACAGCAAGAATGGATGTGTATGAGTGTACGTACAAATAAGTAACCTGGCTGAACAAAGTAACAAATGATAAGTGTGAGTTATGTGTGCCACACTACATGAGATCATACCACCACTCATCTTATAAGACCTCACTTGAACCTCAGGCTGCAGGCAGACGTGACACGGTGTCCTTAATACCAAATCTGGTCCCAAAGTATGTGAGATTGAAAACATACATCAAAAATTAACAACACTTTGGGATCAATAGTAACCTTGAGTGGTGGGTGCAATGGATGGCATAATCTTATCAAAGTAGCTCGGGTGTAGCTGCCAATGTAACAGTTCAATTGGGAATTGGTTGTAGGATAGGACACAAATGCAAATACTATCCCCAAGCATTTTGACACATTCTGTAAAGGAGTACCTTAATATTTATTTAACAGTAAAAAAGGAAGATAAAACCTGGGGAAACAGCTTAACTAACGTTAGCTATCCTAACTACACATTAAAAGACAGGGCACATGGAGGACAACATATACTTACCTAAACACATACTATCTTATACTATCTTATACTAAACAAATATATATTTTTTTGTATTTTTTTATATATATTTATATTTATATATATATATATATATATATATATCTATGCTTTTTTTTAAACACCAAAACCCCAACATCATCCCCCACCCACCCACACACATAATAAGAAAACATAATAAAATTACATAACCCCACCCCCAACCCACTACTACTAACTAACTAACTAAACTAACAGCCTATTCTAACCTAACACTAAGCCCCCTAAACCCACTAATTAAAAGAACCAGGAAAGAGGAGGGAAGGGAGGGATTCAAGGCAGAGGGTATAATATTCACAAGTTCGCCCTCCGCAGGGACTTCTTGATGGCACGCACTCTCTTATTAATTTGTGCAACCTCCTGCTGCAGCCTGCTCATTCTCCTCCACATACGTTGCATGTCATGTTGCATCCTTTGGAAATCTGCAGGGTCAATGACTGCAGCAGGGGTGGTATGGGTGCCAGTTGTAAATGTTTGTCCGGTTGTTGGTGCCATGCTTGTAGGGGGAGGTGCAGGTGGTGCGGTCATAGGTCCAGGAGCAGTGGAGGTCGATGGTCCTGCAGTGGTGCCTGATATGCTTGGTGCCACCTGGGTGGTAGTGGTGGTGCTGGTGGTGGTGGCTGTTGTGGACACCGAAGGGCCCCCTTGGGCAAATTCCCTCCACACTCCTGAGGCTCTTTCATGGCGATAACGCCATGCCATGTGGCGGAACCCAGACTCCACATCCAGAATGTGGCGGTAACGCATCGCCCGGCGCTAAAACTCCCGAATCTGGATGGGATTCATATTGGCTGCTGTTAAAAAAGATAAAGCCAAACATTAGGTACTTCATTGTGTGATATAGCTATAGAAGAAAATCAGACAATACATCTAATGTGGCTGAAACAGGCCATATCACCATACAGATCACAGATTCTCCCTGAGGAAGTACATGCCAACGCAGCCTACACATGTCCTATCTAATAGCACAGCAATGCTCTAAAATATGTGTAACAACTTAAATGACCAATGCATCATTGTTCAGCCATTTGTCACGTAGAAAATGTTTCAAGTCCTCCACATGTGACAGGCCAACTAATGACTATCTTCTGGATGACAATCAAGGGCCACAAGATCTGTGATTTGTAAATGGAATTGCCAGGATGGAATGCTGTTGCTAATCAGAGTGGGTATCCAAGTTTTGGACAAGTGATTTACAGATTTACATGTCTGTGTACTAAACTTGGATAATCACACCTAGGTACACTTTCAAACATCTAGGACACCCAGGAAGCTTTGGACAGCTGTACATGGGTTTGGGCAGTCCACCACAGGTAAGGAGGATGTCTAACTAGGATACACCCAAACCTCGGACAATCCCATCCACATTTATGTTTGTAAATGCAGACAATTGTCAACATAATTTAATAATACTAATACCTGTCTTACAACAAGCAGATAGATGCAAGCACACATCTGGCCATGAGCTGCATGCACAACTATGACATTGTACTCAAGTGCCACATACACGTAGCACAACATGTGGTGCTACATGCTGCTAGGAAGTCACACATACAGTTGAACATGTTCATTAGTGAACAGGGAGGCTCAAGTCTGTGGGTAAGACTTTGGCATCCCTATTCTGTGAGATTCAAGGTCTGACCTGCTGACTAAATCATAAATATGGCCCTCTGCTAAATTTTCTTTATAAACAGCAAATGTCACACTATTCACATGGTCATGCCTACAGGGCTGCACTACAATCCCAAAATATGAGTATACGCTAATGATTGTCCAACTCAAAGATGATAAAAAAAGGGATACTCCACTCAAGTAACATATCCGATCCTTTACCAACACATCATACCTTGCTATGCGTCCAACACACAGGAGTCAATCACACAACAGCTGCAAACACAACACAGATTTTAAATATCAACACCTACTGGATAAGTCTGGGTCCGCAAATCGAGCCACCTCTCCGATTGTGTAGGGGGCAGGTCCACCTGTAAAGCATGGAAGGGAGAAATGTGCTCAATGTCTGTGCACTGTTCAACACTTCCAAATAAAATTACTGTGAGTAACATTAAATCTGAAATTCCAGCCTCTCGGGCATGATGATACTGCAACAGACATACCACTGCAAACATGTACAGACCAGGTCACTCCAGTGAGTGATACACACATATCTACACACATGCAGTGGCCCTAACTATCATGTGGTGGCAAACATGCTCCATCAATTGTTTGCAGACTCATTTATGGAGTGGACTCCTCTCATCATTTGTAGTAATGAGAGACATGCAAAGCCACTTTCCTGGAGCACTGCAATACCAGTCACTCAGGTATTGTCGCTTGTGCATCAAGGGACAATCATTTACTGTCTAACACACCTGTGGGTTGATTTAAGGTCATGGTTTATCATGCTTTCTATGGTCCCTTACATGTAGGGCCTCTGTTGTGTCTAGGTTACATATGCTACATTAACAGTGTATCCTGAGCCACATATGCCCCCTATGACACCATAATGGCAGGTATCCTGTGCATTAATTGGTGACAGTTTGAGGCTAGCCATGGATTGACCACTTTTAATATTTGGACACAACAAGGAGATATATGTTGGCAGTGTATATTGTAAACATCCATGACAGACTGCATGGGCACAGGTGTAGTCATTGCACCTGAAATGTGTCACTCATTGCCCTGTTTACCCACTATGGGTTTTGGAAATCACTTTGAGCCACATTCATCATCTTACATTTGCCAAGTTGGTTGATCAGCGGATATACAGCAAACTGACACTGTGATATTATTAACAAATGGTTTAGCAAATGTACCACTGTGTCAATCATGATGATGTAGGTTTCAATTTGTATGTACCTTTGGAATGGCAGCAGTCACAGGAATGCTGGTCTTCTGATCTTAGCATACACCCATGCCCGTGATAGCTTCCATACTGGGAAGTTAGTTATTAAACATATGCTGCACTAGATCAGTATGGGTGTGCCAAACTAAACTAGCAAAGTATTAGTGAACTTTAAATGTATGATGGAATTGGTCAAGGGTCCCTTGCACAAAATCATGCACGTAATACATTGTGATCATGCATTCCTCAACGTCAGGTATCCCATGATGATCCCATAACTTATGAAAAGTTCATGGCTATAGAGTAACACAGATGGCAAATGCATTAGCTATGTTCCAGCTATTGTGCCCAAGACCAATGTAAAACACACAGGTACAATGAACAGAGGGCCATGGATAGTTGTTATCCCTCAATTTGTATCATTAGCTTAGTTTTATGTGCCACAGCTATGGAAAGTAGCACCAAACATTTAGATATGAACCCATGTGCATTACTTTTGGCATCCATCCCTAATTTAATTGCGGCACAACAAAGTCAAATTATCAGCCTAAGATGTTTCCTGAGGTTAGAAATAACTTGGTACGTATGTGTCAGAATCCAGTTCAGCCATATATCAGAAATAATTGGGGGACACATTAATTCTTGAAAATATCTGGATTAAAAACATGTCTTTCCTGGTACACTCAAAGACCATGCCTAAAACATATGTTACAGCCACATTTGCATCATCTATTGACGTGAAGGCAACACTAATTTAGAGGCTCCAGTTGCGTTTTGTAACTCAGTGGAGCTGTTTCGTCAACAAATGATGGTAATGTGTAGCAATTATTGTATAGCTCACGGCCACTGTATATTTAACTTGCATTCCACATGTCCAAAAACATTGCCTGCAGCATATGAACAAATCTGCTACTGTCACTACAGAGCATTTAAATGTGCACATTACTCTGAATTGTACTCACCAACATGGCCACTAATCACAAGCCCCAGGTGGTTCAGAAGGTCTTGCTCCCTGGCAACAAGGTCAGCCCAACAGTGCTGTAGCTGGTGGTCATTGCGTGGTGTGTTGTATATGCATTGCAGATGGTACAGGACCTTTGCCCATCGGAGCCTCCTTGCCTCTGTGTGATACCCCTGTATCACCCGGCCACCTGCTTCTATCATCAATGGGAGGAAGTGGCACACCAACCAAATGAATCCCCCCAGCTCTTCCTCTCCCATTTTATCGAGACGTGGCCTACCCAACATGCTTGAAAAAATAAAGGAATTAAGGGATACAGAGGATAATGAAGGGAAAGGAGGAGAGGGAAATGAAAAGTAATTAACATTAAAACAGCCCAACGGTCCTCAAACTAACATTACCCACAACAGACTCCCAACAGTACAAAGACAAAATTAGACACCAGAAATGACAAAATACCACAGACACTTGCAAAACACCAAAAGACAATATAAAGAGCACACAGGAGACAAATTCACAATATTCACAGAGAGACAAGTCCAAACACAGCCACACAGTCAAGAAAAATCACAGACTGCAAAGTGAAAGTACACCCACTGTATCAATTCTGTAAACAGGGTATCCTATTACATCAATTCCTGCCTCAAATGGAATTCTGATGGAATTCTGATGCGTCAAAATATTATAACGATTACAGTCTGTGCGTCATTTTTTTTTTTACGCACATGCTTAGAAATTACCCTGCATCCCTATTTTCAAATATTTTTCATAGTTAACCAATTTCATGGGGTACAGTGTGGGAATTACCGCTCAGGGCCAATGGATGTATCATGGCAGTGAGCTTCATTTTTCTATGCATATGCAGCATTTATTGACGCATGTGCGTCTTTTTTGACACATATGCATAAACATTTCTGTCCTTTACTGGGTTTGAGTCATTTCTCAAAGACGTATTTTCATAAATATGCTTGTATGTATGTGTTGTCAATGGGGACAACCATCAGATGCTATTCAGTGTGGAACTGAGTAAGGAAATGTGTTTGCAATACACATAGCAACAAATACTGTGTGAACTTCCCAGATTTTTGGGACATAAGCATCTCCCATGGCAAACCATGCACAGGATAGATAGAGGACGGTTGATCATTGCAATGTTCCAAGACTAAGCCCTCACATGTCCTGGAATGTTGGATACCACTTCCTGGTCACTGGTTTCGATACTACCCATGAGTCAGGCATTTGAAAATGCTATGTGGGTATGGTGTTTGTGACACCGAGTCCCAAAACCAATCCACAAATATAATGTCACTCCACAGTTTGAGTCGTATAAGTGACCTATCTTTCTCCTGTGGCAGTGGAGCACCAGCAGGCCAAGCAGCACATGTTCACATATTTCCAGTGGTTAATTGCACAAAGGTATCCAGTTCAGGTGTATGGGCCCATGTGTAGCCTGTGTCATTATTGGGGTCTATGTTGTCACAGTTACGTGCAGGTCTAGTCATGAGTCTGTGGAGCCATTCCCTGCATTAACAAAGTATCCTTCACAGCTGAATTGAACGAAAGCTGAAGAGGAATTGAGAACATACATGGAGATAGTCAAGCTATGGCACTGCAGAAGTTTTATGATACATACAACAGGGCAACCTTGGTGTGCTCACAAAGTTAATAGATCAGTTATTTTAAACCAGCAGGTTTCATCACAACATTTGTGCACAGGGTGGCCTCTAAAATTCCCACTGCTGCCGGGAACATCAGTGCCTCTGTGCTGATTAATCTCACAGCTATTTACCACGCAAGCCCCATCAATATGTTGGGGCCGATGTGAATCAGTGTGTGGACAGTCAGGGAACAAACGTGTTGACATTTCATGCACATTATCTAACGTTGTTTGTTGTGCTGGAGGCACCATACCCAATCCATGCATACAGCCATGGTACAGTGTCACTTTTTTTTGTCACTCATGCATACATGAAACCCAGACAAGGGATAGGCAGTGATTAGGCCATTTAAAGACAAGTTCCACCCCATTATAGGATAAGTAAACTGATTACACTATACAATGTATTTGAGTATTCATTGTAGACCTACCTGACACAATACCCCAGGAGGAAAGTGAGAGCATGGAAAACAACTGTGAGACAAACATTTAGCCACAGGGAACCTTTATGGTAATGCAAAGACAGGAACCAGTCCGGCTAACAGGATGCAGGGTCAATCCGGAACAAAAATAAACAAGGCAAATACACAGTGAGCAGACTGAGACTGGTCAAAGCTGGAACAACAAGGTGGAAAATGTATACTGTTTTTGTCCTGTGTGCTGCAACATTACACAATAACCCAAGGCCTGTGTTACATAAGTGATTTATACGGCAATGCATATCAGTGATTTACATATAATGGCAGTTTCTATGCCGTTCCAGGCAGCTGCAAGGGCAGTGCATGTTCAAATGGCTGGTCTGCATGGAGGTGCTCACAGGTGTGTGCAGCTTCAGTCTCCCACAAATCCTGTAGGTGAGAATCAAGTTCAAAGGGCCAACAGTACCTTTCACATGGGAAGCAACGGACAGGTGATTACATGTCCTACAGACTACAAAGCAATGCATTATCTGCCCAGAAGTCCATGCAGACAGATGACCAATGACTATGGCACACCATACTAAAGAGGGAAGCACACTGGAGTCAGTATGTGAGTCTGGGTGTGTGCAGATGAGGGATTATCTGGGTACAAATAGTCCATTTCCAGGGCCCCCTCAAGAAGGGTGGGGAGAGACAGAAATCATGGCAGTGGCAGGACTTATGACCTGGGATGGCATGTGCAGGGGATGTCTTGTGAGCAATGCTAGTCATACCTGGGGCACTCATGCTATCCATTTGCTGCTTACATGGATTTCTTGTCACACATACTACTTGCAAAGATAGCTGATGTCACACTTACTGCTGTCAAGGGTCTGGTCATACATTCCTGTTACCAATGCAATAGCACATCCACTGCCTCATGTATGAGGCATTGTTTTCTCCATATTGAATGATGGTGTCTTGGTTGTGTGCCAGATGCTGCAATGAACCATGTTGCTAACATGTATGTGTGAAATAGCTGTGGCCCTCTGCTATTGCCCTTCAAATGTGAAATGGACAGGGTATATGTCATTTACAGTGTGTGAAGTTGGCTGTACATTCATACCCATCAAATGTGATGTTGATTTTTCAGTATCCTAATATGTATTTCTGCAATGCTCCATGAGGCTACACTCTGATTATGAATCTTAGGGATAATGTGATGAAAAATGATTACCCAGACCATGATATAGTGATTAGAATAGGTGTTTAATGACATATGGTTAGACAGTGGTAATGGTGACTATAGTTAAAATAAGTTTTGGACAATGTGTTGTCTCCAACGCAATCCTGCAGCTGTGTTTGTATGGTCCCCCTCATGTTAATGGACAACGTCCTCTTCTTCCTCCTCTTCAGACATTTGTGGGTCTGGTTCATAGAGGGGAATGTTCCCCCTTACACAAATGTTGTGCAGGATGGCACAGGTCAAAATGATCTTGCAGACCATTTCTGGTGAGTATAGGAGGCTGCCTCCGGTGATGTTGAGGCACCTGAATCTTGACTTCAGGATGCCAAAAGTCCTCTCGACCATGGTGCGTGTCCTCCAATGTGCCTCCTTATAGGCACACTCTGATGCTGTGCTTGGGTTTGTAAATGGGGTCATGATCCATGGCTGGATCCCATACCCCTGATCAGCTGAAAGAGAAAATGAGTGAGAAAATGTTGATGTTGCTTGCACCATGATTATCACTTTGCATGGCAGTTGTTCTCTTGTGTTGTCTGTGTTTGTGTTGTTGTGTGGAATCCTAGGCTTCTAGGATGTACCATGAGCACTGGGTTGTTTCATTTTCTGAACTGGTGTTTGGCTGATTGGGTGACATATACAGAATCAATTCCACAGTGGCAGTAACACGATTGCATCTGTATGGCCTGGACATCACATTCAATTTAAGATATGCAATAGAATTTGTTAAACATCAGTGAGGCCCTTTGATTTGGCTAAATGACAATGTACAACACATCTCCATAAGTTGTCAGCACTGACGTGTTGACAATTGACAATGCACAAATATCCCATGTGTGACAAGTTCTCTGCAGACCTATTTCTCTGCCCTTGCCGAGTTGGCTCATGTTCAAATGTATACCTATACTAATGAACCTGGTACAGTTCAGCTGGCTAACTTGGTTGTGAGGTTGAGGTTTTGAGTGTCAGAAGTTCCATATGCCTCTACATCTGTTGTGTATATGTGTAATTGTCTCAAACCGTAGGTGTAGGAATGTGCCCTTTCAATATTGTCACATCAATATGTGTTCTTAGTGCAGTCCACTTGCTTATTGGTAGTGGGCAATGTCAGAGCAGGAGTGATGTGAGATATTGGTACTGCCTCAATGATTCCATGTCACCTTCATTAGAGTCATCATCATCATGCTATGTGTCTCATGGTGTTTGATCTGAAGCAAACCACATTGCACACCCCTCACACAGTACTTATTGGTTGGAAGGGTGTTTGATTGAGTTGTACTGCCAGTTAAGGCCATGGCATTGTCATTGTGTTGTTTTAAATTGTTCCCTTGTGTCTGTGGAGTGCCATCCATTGTTATTTGGATCTGTCATTTGTTCATAGGTGTGCATCCCATTGGGTCAGGAATTCAAACATGCCTAGCTGTGTCACAACCTTAGTGTCTTCCTGGCCACGTGTCAATGTAGTGGTGTATGTGTTGTGTGTCCTACAGGGTTGCTGTGCTGTGTGTATATAAGTAGGTTTCTGTTCCATCATGTACACTCCCACTATACTTTGCCACGATGTTGGTGATCATTCCCCGGTGATCAACGATGGCCTGCACATTGATGGAGTGTGTGTGCTTCCTGTTGCAGTATAGATGCTCGGTTGCAGTAAGTGGCACAATCTGTACATGTGTGCAGTCAATGGCACCAAGCACATGTGGAAGCCGTTGATTTGGTAGAAGCCCTGTTTGGTCTCCTGCTGCTTCAGCTGTGTGTTGGGGAAGCTGATGTGGCAGAGTGTGAGGGAGATGATGGCATCGAGTACCTTGGGTAGGAAGGCAGAGAATGAGGGCTGTGAGATTCCGGCAACCAGGGCACCAGTGGTTTGAAAGGAGACACTTGCCAACATGTGGAGGACAGATAGCAGCTTGGTCTCTGGTGGAATGATGTAGGGTGTCTGCAAGCTAGGTACCAACTGTGGCTCAATGTTGTGCAGCAGCTGCTGAATGGCTTGCCAGTTGAGTCTGTACCTCTGGATGATGTCTTGTTGCCAGAGTCCCAGAAGGGTTGTCCTGGTGCGGAATATCCTCTCCTGCCTTCTGCGTTGCGTCTGGGGTCCCTGCTGGTGTTGTGGAAGCTGCTGTTGTTGGTCCTGTGCTCTGCGCCTTCGTGCATGCTGGATGAAAAGCACCTCCATGTCTTCCTTTTGGAGCTCTGCTGTTGCTTGTGTGAGTTTTCCTTAAGTAGTTAAGTAGTGGTGTGTTTGCCCCATTTTAACGCCTGCCCTGACCCAGGCGTTATTTTTTTACGCAAATCGGGCTGTGTGCCATTTTCCGCCTCCGCCTCCCGGCCGTGCGGGATTTTTGCACGGTAGCATAAACATGGCGCACGGGTCTGTAAGTCATTTTTTGGACGGGAACACCTACCTTGCACGTAATTAATGCAAGGCGGTTTCCTGCATCCAGAAAATGACGCACAAGGTGGAATTTTGGCATTCGCGGGGTCAGGCGTCTAGTTATAAATATGGCGCAAGGTTTGCGCCGAATGTGCATCAACATTTTTGACGCACATTTGGGGCAGACAGAGTATAAATATGCCCTCATGTTTCCTCTCAAGGGGCAATTTCTCTTCTCCTACAGATATGCAAGATGAATCAAACAGTCTATTCCATTGCTTGCATGAGAGAAGTGGGCCACACTTAATAGAGAACAAAGGGTGCTGAGACATGCAAAAAATACACCCTCACATTCAAAGTAGATGTGAAGACTCTTATCACCCTAAAATACAGCACCAAATGCCAGGGTTGCATTTTGTGTAAATACACTTGATTTTTCATATTTTGGCCCTCATTACAACCCTGGCGGTCGGTGTTAAAGTGGAGGTAATACCACTAACAGGTTGGCGGATGAAAAAATGGAATCACGACCATGGCAGAAATCGCCAACACAGATAGCCACTTTAACACTCCGACCGCCACGGCGGTTGCAACAAACACCGCGGTGGTCACCGCCAACAGACAGGCGGAAGACAATGTACCGCCCACACTATTACAAGGCACCAATCCACCAGCTTTTCCAGGGCTGTACCAACACCATCAAAAGCACGGCTGAAACAGAACACAGAAGGGAAACCACTCACCTCTCGACAATCAACGAAGAACCAGGACGCCATGGAGCCCGAGTTACAGGTTATGCCCATGTTGCTGTATCTATTTATACACGACGAAGTGGAAAGAAGGCGGCGGTGGCGACGACGACGGTGAGTACTGCACCTAGCACAAAGGAGAGGGGAGGAAGCAAAAGAGAGTGACACACACACATGCAAAACGCAACATCCCCACCCCCACCTTCACCCACAACACCATACACACAAATACATGCAACAACATTACATATACACCCTGTCGCCCCTTGGAAGAACGCAAGGACAAAAGGAATTGAGTCAAATCCTTCATATATTAGAAATAGGCAGATAAAGTAAACAATTGCAAAAAACAGTATATACAGATATTTACAATATGTACAGAAGGCCGTACACTGTCCTTTGCAGATCTCCCTGGGCCAGTGGGCAAAAAAATCATGGGTGAAGCCCACACATGACACTTGCCTCAAAACAGAGAGAACACTGCAGGGGCATCAGGTCGAAAACAATAACAGGGACCTCAGGGGGAAGGAGGGTGGGGCACCTCAGCCGGATGATGGTACGACGTCACTGCTCCTCAAGGGGGCTCCATGCCCATTGCTTGGTCCTGGGGAATGCAAAGCCACAGTCTCTCAAGTGGGTGCACTGCCCACTGCCTGGTCCTGGGGAGTGCAAAGCCACAGTCTCTCAAGTCTCTCAAGTGGGTGAGTTGCCCACTGCCTGGTCCTGGAGAGTGCAAAGCCACAGTCTCTCAAGTTTCTCAAGTGGGTGGGCTGTCTACTGCTTGGTCCTGGGGAGTACAAAGCCACAGTCTCTCAAGTCTCTCAAGTGGGTGGGTTGCCCACTGCCTGGTCCTGGTGAGTGCAAAGCCACAGTCTCTCACGTCTCTCAGGTGGGTGGGTTGCCACTGCTTGGTCCTGGGGAGTGCAAAGCCACAGTCTCTCTGGTGGATGCCTTCTCCACTGGTTCTGGAGGGGACTTTGTGCCCAGAGTGCTTCATCCTGCCAAAGACTGGGTTAGTGGATGCTTTTCTCCACTGGTTCTGGAGGGGGCTTTGGGCCCAGAGTACTTCGTCCTGCCAAGGACTGGGTTAGTAGATGCTTTTCTCCACTGGTTCTGGAGGGGGCTTTGTGCCCAGATTGCTTCATCCTGCCAAGGACTGTGTTAGTAGATGCTTTTCTCCACTGGTTCTGGAGGGGGCTTTGTACCCAGATTGCTCCATCCTACCAAGGACTGTGTTAGCGGATGCTTTTCTCCACTGGTTCAGGAGGGGGCTTTGTGCCAGAGTGCTTCATACTGCTAAGGACTGGGTTAGTGGATGCTTTTCTCCACTGGTTCTGGAGGGGGCTTTGTGCCCAGAGTGCTTCATCCTGCCAAGGACTGGGTTAGTGGATGCTTTTCTCCACTGGTTCTGGAGGGGACTTTGTGCCCAGTGATGCAGCACTTGGGGTGTGGCAGTTGACTTCGTCTCACCTGGGTGTCTCACCCATGCGATGTACCTGGAACAGGTAGCATGATACTCCATGGAGGCAGACCCAAATGCCATCCTGCTGCAACTCAGGCTGCCAATTGCTGGTTTGTGTCAGTGCTGGAGGTGGTGTCTCAAGTGGCGTGTCCAGGGTCCAGGACGTCACCTGCAGACTCTGATGGCTGCACACTGGGGATGCTGCTGACGGCCAACAGAGTGGCATTGGATGTGCAGGTGGCGGTGCTGATGGTGGTGGCTGCGGCGGAGATGTTGCCAGTGTTGGCCGTGGTGCAAGTGACTGTTGCGGTGGATGGAGACACTATACAGTCTCCGTAAGCATCGGATGGCTGATCCTTGAGGAGGATGCCGCAGACTGACGTTGTGGCAGCGGCAGTGCAGGTGGCGGTGTAGGTGGCGGTCGTGACTGTGCTGCATGTGGCTGCCATCCTTGATGATTTGGTGGTCACCAGCCTCTCACCAGGTGACATTGTTCCCAGAGGTGATGTGCCCTTCGGCTTGTGGCCCTTCCCCATCTTGACAGTCGCTGCAGAGACCTTGGCACTGTTTGGGCGAGGCCTTGCTGGGTGGGTGGTGTGACTCTCCCCTGCTGGAAGCCGGTCCCTTTTTGACCTTTGCAGGTGGTGGAATGGGGTGGTCCTTCTTGTCTGTCGGTGGCACACTGGCAGCTCTGACAGGTGCTCCCTTAGACAGTCCTGGAGTAGCAGGGACCACAGCGGATGCAGATTTGTTGACTGAGGTGCTGGGCTGGGATCTAGACATCCTGGCCCTAGGGGAAGGACGGGGGGAGGTGTAGGGAATAGGTCAAAGTTAGCTTGGAAAGGTTTTTTAGAAACACTGGGATGGGAAGATGGAGGGGGTTTGGGAGTGGAGGAAGAGTGAGTGGTTGTAGGAGGTGTACATCTGCTGAGTTTGGGTGAAGGTGCATGGGTTGGAGGCTGTTGCGAGGTGGATGGCTGTTGAGTGGGTGTGTGTGCCTGCGTTTGTGTACATTGGGAGGAGGGCTCACAGACACACTGGGAGAGGACACAGGGGACGTGTGAATGGTAGTGGGGGTGGTGACTGCACATGAGCGGAGTGTAGTGATGGGTGTGCTGGTGATGGAGGTAGTGGCTGATGATGTAGTGCATGCAGATGTGAGTGGACACGAGACAGGGAGGGAGGTGGACGACGTGGAGGAGGGGGACACAGTGGAGGCAGTGGATGTTGGTGTGTCTGCATGGGTATGGTGCTTGTGTGAGGGCCTGTGGGATGGTGCTTATGTTTACCTGAGCCACTTTTGTGTGTTGATGTGTGTGCATGCTGGTTGGAAGATGTGCTTGGGATAGGCTGAGGTAGAGGGGATTGTGTCTGGGTAGTGGAAGTTGGAGGGGGAGGCTAGAAACAGGGACAATGGCTGCCATCAGTGCTGAGGCCAGAGCCTGAAATGCTCTCTGTTGGGCTGCCATGCCAGAATGAATGCCCTACAGGTATGCATTTGTTTGCTGCAAATGCCTCTCGACACCCTGGATGGCATTCAGAATGGTTGACTGTTCAACAGTGAGGGATATCAGGTGGTCAATAGCCTCCTCACTGAGGGCAGCAGGGCTGACTGGGGCAGGGCCTGAGGTGCCTGGGGCGAAGGAGATGCCCACCCTCCTGGGTGAGCGGGCACGGGAAACACGCTGAGGGGCTGCTGGGAGGACGGTGCTGGTAGGGGGGTGGCAGCTGTACCTATTGTTGCGGTGGGCATAGAGGTGACAGCCACCGCAAGGGAGCTCCCATCAGAAGAGGAGTCGCTGTCGCTGGTGTCCCCTCCTGCCCCCATCGTTGAGCTCCCCTCGTCCTCCATCCCACTGGTGCCTTCAGACTCCGTGAATTCACCCTCCAGGGCCATGTGGGATGCAGCTCCCTCTGTCTCCGGTGCCTCTGCTCCTCTGCCAGATGATGCCAATGCACACAAGGACAGGGTGACAAAACAAGAAGGGGGGGAGACAGAGGAGACACAAGGTCAATGCCAGCAAGACCACTACCGTTGGCGGACACAACACACAGGGAGCAGCCCTATGTACTAGGCCATGCACTAGCAGTTAGTAGGAACATCACTTGCCCATGGGGTACTATGCCTAACACCATTTGCTGCACACCTGAAACCCACAGTTGTAGATGCCCACTAACACTATTGAGGTTGGAGTGCCTCAGAGCCTGCCTAATAAGGGACCTACCCTACCAAGTTCGCCCTGGCCTAGGGGAACCCACAGTCCACAACCCAGACACTTCGTAAAGCGCGCTGTGTCAGCTGAATGAGACTGTACTCACCCCCTTGTGGTTGCTGTGATGCCCTCAAGCACCCATCCAACTCTGGATATGCCACCGCCAGGATCCGGAACATCAGGGGGGTCATGGTGCAACGGGCACCCCTTACACGTCACGCCATCCCCAGCTGGGCCTCCGCTGTCTTCTTGCTCCAGTGGCACAGGTCCTCTCTTCTCTTCCGGCAGTGGGTGCTGCGTCTATGATAGACCCCCAGGGTCTGCACTTCTTGGGCGATGGCACACCAAATACCCTTCTTCTGGTGGGCACTGACCTAGAGAAAAGGTACAGGATGATAGGAAATTATTCTCCAGTCCGGGCCGTCCTACTCATTGCCACCGGTTCCCACCCATGCCCTGATGCTCATACACTCACCATCCTCACATGCAGGCCTCAGCCCCCCCCTACATGTATCTTCCATCCACACCAATCCAAACAGGCATTGCCCATGCATCATGCTCACACTGTACTCACCTGTTTGTCTGGAGGACAGTAGAGTAGCGTGTACTAGGGGAGGACCCCATCCACCAGTTTGTCCAACTCCTCCGCGGTGAAGGCAGGGGCCCTTTCCCCAGACACATGAGCCATTGTGGCTTCCAGACACAGGTCACAGCAGCACTTGCAGTGTAGGACCTCTCCTGTTGAAGGTCAGGTATCAAGTGAGTGAACAGATAGGAAATGGCGGTCACGTCCGCTGCAGTGTGTATCGTCACCGCTGGCGTACATCGTCATTGCCTCCTGGAACCGATAGGGCCCAATGATAACCAAAGCTAAATTGCACGGAGGTCTTCAAACGCCTACTGCGATGCTGCACAACGCTTGTCCATCCTTACAGGTCAGGCAGCCACCATTTCAGGGGGCACATGCATTGGCACCTAACTGTGTCACAGCACTCTTTGCCAGATATACGGACAAACAACGACACACATAGATTTACACACACTACTGAAAACACACTTGTGCAAACTATGTGGTACATGACCCTCTGCTCACCATTCTCCTCCATAGGGCACATCCGCTGGGGCAGATGATGAGATGGCGTCATCCTCCAGTGTACAGACTCCTGGTGGACCTGTCGACAATGGAAGGCAGACAAATCATTATCACCTACAGGCTTGATTGTTCCACAATCCAAGAACTGTGTGCCCAATTGGAGTCAGACCTGATGTCAGCTATCTGCCATCCCACAGGAAATCCCCCTCTAGTGCAAGTCCTGTCAGTGCTCCATTTCCTGGCAAGTGGCTCCTTTCAAACTACAGTGGCCATGGCATCTAGAATGTCTCAGCCAATGTTTTCTAACGTGTTGACAAGAGTGTTGTCAGCCCTGCTGAAACACATGCGCAGCTACATCGTTTTCCCCCAGGTGGAGGATTTGCCCACAGTGAAGGCTGACTTTTATGCCCTGGGACATATCCCCAACATCATAGGTGCCTTTGATGGTACACATGTGGCATTTGTCTTCCCCCGCAGAAATGAACAAGTGTACAGAAATCGAAAAAGCTACCATTCTATGAATGTGCAGATGGCGTGTTCATCAGACCAGCACATCTCTCATGTAAATGCCAAGTATCCTGGCTCTATGCATGACGCTTACATTTTGAGGAATAGCAGTATCCCTTATGTGATGGGCCAACTCCAGAGGCACCGGTTGTGGCTAATAGGTGAGGCCATGGTCCCTACACAGTATGAATAGGTGTCTGGGTATGGGGTTGTCCCTAAGGGTTAGTGTGTGTCTAACAGATATCCCTCGACATTTGCAGGTGACTCTGGTTACCCCAACCTCTCATGGCTACTGACCCCAGTGAAAAATGCCAGGACAAGAGCAGAGGAATGCTACAATGAGGCACATGGGCAAACTAGGCAGATAATTGAGAGGACGATCGGCCTCCTGAAGGCCAGATTCCGGTGCCTCCATCTAACAGGTGGCTCCCTATACTACTCACCAAACAAGGTGTGCCAGATAATCGTGGCAGGCTGCATGTTGCACAACCTGGCATTGCAACGCCAGGTGCCTTTTCTGCAGGAGGATGGGCCTGACGATGGTCTTGTGGCAGCTGTGGAGCCTGTGGACAGTGAGGAAGAAGATATTGACAACCAAAACAACATCATCATGCAATACTTCCAGTGACACACAGGTATGAGACTGGCACTGCTCCTCTCACATCTCACTACTGTAAGACATTGTATAAGTCAGCCTCTTAACCTCTGTCTATGGACACTGACAGTTCACTTTGGCTTTTCATTTCACAGATCTGGGTACCTCATTCTGCCTTCTGCTATATTTACTGCTGCCCAACAACTGTCATACTATGGTATGAGCAAATGAACATTTACATTGATATTTGTGGATGAAGTTGTAATTATACATTTGTGGAAGAACAGACTGACTCCAGATTGTTTTGTGATTCAAGGGTGTTTATTTATGGGCTAATGTGTATAGGGGTATGTGGACGTGGCTGGGGTGATGGTGGAGGAAGGGCCATAGTAGAGTCCAGTCTCTTGGTATCAAAGGTGCATTGTATAATGGGGCATAGGAAGGGGAGCAATTTCAGTTCAAGGATGGAAAGGGTGACAGAGTGGGACAGGAGGGTGACATTCAGGAGAGTCTTATTTCCTGGTGGGGTCTTGGCAATGTTCTCAGTCTTCTGCCTGGATCACAGGGACCGTTTGCAGGGTGGTTCTCCTTCTGCAGGGGGTGGGGTGCTGGTGGCCTGTTGTTCCTTTGGCAGGGCCTCCTGTCCACTAGCGCCGGAGGATGTGGACAGCTGTTCATCGGTTGGGCTAGTGTCAGGGGCCCGGTGGTATGCCACTGTCTCCCTCACGGTGTTGGCCATGTCTGCCAGCACCCCTGCAATGGTGACCAGGGTGGTGTTAATGGACTTCAATTCCTCCATGATCCCCATGTAGTGTCCCTCCTGCAGCTGCTGGGTCTCCTGAAATTTGGCCAGTACTGTGCTCATGGTCTCCAGGGAATGGTGGTGTGCTCCCATGATGTTGGAGTGTACCTCGTGGAGAGTGGGTTCCCTGGGCCTGTCCTCCCACTGTCGCACAGCAGTCCTCCCAGCTTCCCTGTTGTCCTGTGCCTCTGTCCCCTGAACAGTGTGCCCACTGACCCCAGGTCCCTAATCGTCCTGTGTTTGTGGGTTTGCCTGGGGTCCCTGTAGTGGTGGACACACTGCTGATTAATGCTTCCTGGGGACAGTGGCATGGGACCGCTGGGTGGGTGCTGTGCTGGTGTTTCCTGAGGGGGGAGGTTCTGTGGTGTGTTGGGACTGTGGCAGGGGAACCGACTGTCCAGAGGTCCCTGATGGGCCGGGCTAGTCCTCTTGATCCAGGCGTGCAGAGCTGCTGGTATCACTGTGGGCCTCTTCTGTGGGGGGACTGGATATGGCTGGCACCTCCTGTCCGGTGACTTTGGGTAGGGGTCCTGTTGGGGTGTAAATGCATTGTTATTATATCTTTGTGTGCCATCTTGTTCAATGGGTGTATTTTCCTCTATTACTGTGCTTGCACTATTGCCTTGGCCCTTGTGTGAGTGGTGATTGTGTGCCCTGGGTGAGTCTCATTATTTGACATGCTTTGGCGATGGGTGTCCATGCAGGTCGGTGATGGGTGTCAATGCATTGTTGTTGTATGAAGGGCTTTGTCTGAAATTTAGTGTAATTACAGAAAACCAAATTACATGAATTTCTCATACCTTTTTGTCCAGGGAACCAGAAATGCACACTCAATTTTCATCTAAGAGAGGAGAGAAGAACAATTTGAACTCATACAAATTCACCTGCGAAATGTAAAGCACTGAGGAATTAAGAAGAACCGCAAAAAATGCCCCTGAATGAACTAGTTGAAGAGTCCGAATGGAGCAGTCTATACAGTATTTTTTAGGTTAATTTCAATAAAAGCCATATTTAACATGAGTTACTTTAAGAGCTTGTCCTGTGAATATATGACTCCTCGGATTATGCATAAAATTAGTCCAAAGAGCAGCGCCCTTCAATGAAAAGCAAGGTTCCCAATTACTTGATGCGGATGAATGAAAGAATAAGAATTGCTCAATATAATTTAAATTATTATAGGTCTAGCCTACACACAGCTATTTAAATTTGTTATGCCTGGCCCATCGGCAGCTTTAGCTGCACTTCCTACCTCTTGTAATCACAAAAGATAATAAATAAAAAAATACTTACATAGAATGAGGATATTCCGGT
Source organism: Pleurodeles waltl (assembly GCF_031143425.1). Classification (NCBI taxonomy): domain Eukaryota; kingdom Metazoa; phylum Chordata; class Amphibia; order Caudata; family Salamandridae; genus Pleurodeles; species Pleurodeles waltl. The sequence continues at coordinate 1,726,334,081 of NC_090440.1, read as the reverse complement.
CAACCCTCTTCTTCCATTGATTTATTCAACCGTCATTCACATTTTGATTCCGCACACCGCAGCATACAGAATACTGCAGTGGATCATCTTTGGTCAGTGGTCCTCTTGCACTGTGAGTGACTCAGTGCTGAATTTGTAAAATAATATGTGCCAGGGCCACAGATATTTCCCAGGAACTCATTGCAGCTTACACCACCTATTGTCTGTGCAAGTGCTGCCAAGCACCAGCCCCAAAGACACCTACTTACTATTACAGTGCTAGAAAGTTGATCATTTTTACTATAATAGGTGACCCAGTGCTATAAGAATGGCCTGAGCACCCTGATATTATTCATTTTTTTAATCATATATTGCATTTTTGAACACTTTGCTCCTGTGCTTTATTATACATAGACTGACAATGCCACCGTGTGATGGACATAAATATGTGCTGATGTGTTAAATAAGGGGCGGGTACGAGCACTGGAAGACACTGGCACAAACTAAGCACTGGAGTAACTGCATTTTTCCCGATTGCCTGTAAACCACCAGCTAAAAAGTACTGCACTTCAAAGCTAGGACTGGTGAAATATGTTTCTTCCTATTCTTTATGCTTTTTTAATGTTCTATTCATTCTTGTCTGTTTAAACAATATCTCCAGGTTTTAATACTTAAAAGCTATTAGTAAATTGTATTTGCCTGAATAAGAATCATATTTTACTTTGGTGAATTAAAAGAGAAAAGGGTTTCTGTACATGTCCTAAGTACACATTCCTACTAGGAAGCACATTTACTCTCCTATTAAATTATAAAGCGTTTTTATCGAAAGTATATGGCATCTACTGCAATATAAGATTACGAAAAAGTGTACCAGCGTGTCAACGACACAAGTACGTAACGCAGGCCTCTGCAATGCAGCGGACCCCACCCTCCAGGGGTGCGCTCCATTCAACCTAACGCCTATAAATATCATCACATTCATTTTGAGGTTCACCGCTTCAATACTAGCCCCACTGACTTTGCCGTTATTTGCTAGTGACAGTATGCAATGCGGTGACGTCTCACCCTACTACAGGGGCGTCACCAACCCCTCGCTTTAGCAGCTACAGCAAGGTTGGGGCCTTTGATGGGGCTCATCTGTCTGCAGCTGGAAGACAAAAGGCTCATAATTAACATGAAAAGGTGGAAGGGCGAGTGAAAGGGTGGATGAATGAATGATTAAAAGATGTATGTGAGGATGGATGAGCGAAAGGATGGAAGTAAGGATGGATGAGTGAAAGGGAGTGAGGATGGTGGATGGGTGTGTAAAGATGGATGGATAGCTGGATGGACGAGTGAGTAACTGAAAGGATATATAAGTGAAAAGGTAAATGGGTGGATGAGTGAATGGATGGAGTGAAAAGCTGGATGAATGGACAAAGTGAAAGTGTGGATAGATGAGCACAAGGATGGATGGATGCAAGGATGGGTAAGTGAAAGAAGGTATGGATGAGTGAAAGGGTGAATGGATAAATGGATGAGTGCAAGGATGAATGGTTGAGTGAGAGCAAGGATGGATGGAAAAGGGTAAATGGGTGGATGGATGAATAGATGGATGGCTGAGTGTAAGGGTGGATGGATGGAGTGAAAGGGTGGATGGAGGAGCAGTAGGGTAAATAGATCACTGAAAAGATCGATGAATAAATGGATGAAAGGGGATGGATAAATCAAAGAAGGATGGATAGGTTTGAAGACGGATGGATAAATTTGGATATGACTGAGCGGAAAGATAGACGGACATACGGAATGGTGACAGACTGAATGATGAATGAAAGATTGAATGAGTGACAGATGTAAAGGTGAAATGGTTGATATCAGTGGATAGATGGAAGACTGAAAGGATGAATGGATTGATGCTTGGATGGAAGAGACAAGCACACTCTTCTGGGTAGGGGCGTGATGATTTGCTTCGCTTGCTTAGTGCCATGGGAAAGTTAGGGGTATTTTAATTTTAATTTCCGAATACTCCCTCGTGCCACTATGACGTGTGATTTGTATTACGCCAGATTATCACCGAGAACTCGTCCGGCTTTTTCATGGGGTTCCTCTCATGCAGCCCTCTCCATTTCTTTTCTTACATTCATCCCTCCCTCCCTCCCGTCAGCGCCATAAATGAGAAATCATCTCTGCTGAACTCCAGAGTCAGTATAAAGCCCATTTGAATATTTGTTTTAAATGTAATTTCAGATAAACATTGGGACAATTTATCTGAAGAGCCCACTGAGCCACTGTCAGCTCTCTGCAGGTGATGTGCTGTTTGCTCAGAAGGTAGTGTCGAAAATACGCACACATTTAGCGGGCACTTCTATTAAAGGATTACCCATTTATGAAACCAGGCTCACAGACTACCGGCGATGACTATCTTTTCCATTTTGCTTCGGTGCCTCGGTGTTCAATTATATATAAAGAGCTGAGAAGTGGCCCAGCTCTGGCTGAGTAGGGGAGCGCGAGAGTGGCATTATGTGTGATAAGAAAGCACGTAGCAACAGGGTCAAGACTGATTTGCATGGGGCCAGTGCTCACTGAGCCACTGCAGTCAAGTGAGCCATGCCGATGAGGGATGATACCTCGAAACCAGTCCCAGGAGGCTTGTTTCCAGTCCAGGGCAGACCTGGCTTGGCAGTCCAGGCTGAACTGTTCTCAATGGGAGCAGGGTCAAGACTGATGTGCATAAGTCTGGGTCCAAACTGGGGTGATGTGGTGAGAAAAATAACAATGAATTATACCCCGATCTGTGACTGGGGTTGAGTGTTTGAAAAGTTTCAACACTCCATCATTCATTTTATTTTGTGGTTTTGCTATGTGCGCCCTAAGTGGCCAGTGTATGTCCAGACGTGGGTCCCTTGCTCACTGTGCCACTGGATTCAAGCTAGCCTGACTGATGAGGGGTGATAACCTGAAACTCTTCCAGGATCCTTGTTTCCGGTCCAGGGAGGACTTGGCTTGGCAGCTCGGGCTGGACTGTTTTCATGGGGAACAGGGTCAAGACTGATTTTCATATGGCTGGGTCCAAATTGGGGTGACGTGGCAAACAAAATAACAACGGATTACACCCAGATCTGTGACTTCGGTGAGTGTTTGAATTTCAACCCTCCGTTCATCATTTTATTTTGTGGTTTTGCTACGGTGGTGACTACCTCATCACAATGGAGTAGGGGCCATTGTAGAATTGGCTATATGCCCACCAGCTCAATTAAACTGGGTGGACATATATCAGTTTTTTCACTGTCCATCTCTGCCATGCAAACCCTGGTGATTAGGGACAGTAAAAACTCACCAACTTTTTCATTTTAAAAAGAAAGTCCTACTTTATGATTTCCATTTTGAAAATAAAAAAGAAAACAGTTTGAGGCAAGGTTCCATCATGTTAATCGAGGCCTGCAAAATAGTGTGAAGACCATTGACAGGAACCACCATAACAGTGGTTCCTGGCAATGCTTTAGAAATGACCGAGGGCAGCATCACCACCAGAGCAACATGGTAACTTATTCCATTATCCTGGTGGAGAAACAAGTGCATGGCAATACATATGAATCTGCCCCAAAGACTTTATGTAAGGTTTCAACAATATGAATTGTAGGGTGCCTCAAGTTTCTGTTTTGTCACTCGTCATGTTCAAACTCTTCATGGAAGCATTCATTAAACCATACAGTCCTGCTTGAAGGCCTCAGCTAATAGCAACATTGACTGCCGGTACAATACTTTCCTACCATTCAAATCGAGATGTGAAATGCCTGCGTGTAGTTGTACTCCTGTAAATTGAGTTTATCAGTATTGTCTACAACATGGATACTCGCAACATTTTCCCAGGGGCCAAAAAGTTTGGTTTTGTGATGTGCTGGCGGGCTGCATCAATGCCAGCGGGGTGTTGGTCAGGCGAGGAAGTTGAGGAGATTAGCATCAAGGTAGGGGTAGGTGAAGTGAAGGGTATACACCTAATGGTCGAATTAAACAAGTGGAAACCAGAAAACCTGGGATTATTTCTGCTTCCCCACTTTTCCAAATTGTGTGATCCTAGGTAATTGCTTAATTTCACTTTCCCTCCTTTTACTTCATTATAACTTATGAGGACCTCGAAATACATGAGTTCACTGTGTGCGCTGTATGAAACCTGCTCCTTTGTTTGATTTAATGAACTGTAATGTTGTTCACGTATAATAGGAACCCAGGTCATCCAAAAAGAGCAGATATCAACTAACTTGGCTAGTTAGTTTACTATTAGTGTACTTGTCAGGGTAGGGGAAGAATTAATGTTTCTAAATTCATGTTTGAAAACTATCACTTTGAAATGAATACTTCTCAATGCACTGATATAATTTGTACTTAGGTGAAAAGGTTCTGCATGTTAACTAAATACACTTTTTATATTTTGCAACACCTCCAAGACGTCTTTAAAAATGAATGTGTTTGTAAAATGAAGCTCAGGGCTCCCTAGTTATGTCCTTTCTTTAACACCAGTTAACTATGAAATAAATGACTGCTTCTCTATTGTATATTGTTTTATGGTTAGAGCTGAGTCAAGAAAACAGCAGCCTAGTGATACTGTTGCCAGGGAGCCGCATGTGAAGGTCAGGGGTTCTGCATGCGGCCCCAGAGCCATCATTTGAGTATGCATGATCAACAACAAAAGCAAAGTTCTACTGTAATGATCACTCTTGGCTTTGAACTTTGAATTTGGATTGACCTGCCCACCAACCCGCATATTGGGGCAAATCAGTCACTTTCTTTATTCACAGATATCTCATTTTTAAGACTCCCATAGCTAAGAAGACACAGGTAGCCTGCTACCAGCACTCACTCGCAAATAAAATCAAGACATTGTTTCTGAACATCAAGTTCACGTTTGCTGCCAGACTCATCACAGAACTGGGAAAGTATAATAAAATGACTATCACACTTCAACGTTGCTTCTTGGTGTCATCATCTTCAAGGTAGGTGCACTCAAAATACCACCCTAATGGGCAAACTTAGGCCCATATTTATACTTTTTGATGCAAACCAGCGCCTGCGCTGGTTTGCGTAATTTTTGTTACCACCGGCTAATGCCGTTCCTACGCGCCAGGCGGGTGCCTTATTTAAGGACTGACGTTAGCCGGCGCTGCGGGCTGGTCAGAGTAAAAAAAAAATTACTCTAACCAGGCAGCGCCTGTGTAGGGAAAAATGGGGGTTGTGCGTGAAAATGGTGCAAGTCAGGTTAGAGTAAAATTCATGGCTCTAACCGGACTTGCGCCATTTTTTGACGCACAACCACCATTGAAATGACTCCTGTCTTAGCAAAGACAGGAGTCATGCCCCCTTGCCCAATGGCCATGCCCAGGGGACTTCTGTCCACCTGGGCATGGCCATTGGGCACAGTGGCTTGTAGGGGGCCCAAGTTAGGCCCCCCTATGCCACTTAAAAAAATAAAAAAAATATACTTACCTCTACTTACCTGGGATGGGTCCCCCCATCCATGGGTGTTCTCCAGGGGTGGGAGAGGGTGGCAGGGGGTGTCACTGGGGGCAGGGAAGGGCACCTCTGGACTGCTTCCATGGTCAGAGACCATGGAAGAGGCCCTTAACGCCTGCCCTCACCCAGGCGTTAAAGAACAGCACACATCAGGCTGTGTGCTGTTTTTTAAGGCCCGCCCCCTCCTGTGCTTTAAAATGACGGAGGAGTATAAATAAGGCGTACAGACCTTATAGTCATTTTTTGGACGAGAACGCTTACCTTGCATGTCATTAATGCAAGGCGGTTTCCTGCATCCAGAAAATGACGCACATGGGGGAATTTTGAGGTTTGCTGGGTCGGGCGTCATAGTCTAAATATGGCGCATAGTTTGCGCCAAATTTGCATCAAAATTTGTGACGCAAATTCGGCGCAAACAGAGTATAAATATGCCCCAATATATTTCTAGCGACCACTAAAGTACTCAGAGGTTTGGAAAATGTCAGGCTGGAGACCACAGTGCAAGAAGAAAAAGCCTGTAAGACTTGGCTTTTATTGCTACGCATGAATGATCTGAAACAGCATCTAATGATCTTCTGATTAATATCTTCAATACTCCACTTCAACATAGAGGTAATGACGCATCTTTTGAGGGAAGAGTTTGTCAGCATGAAGCAGCGCCTAATTCCTATGTAAATGTGTACTCCTATCCACCATGTACACTGCTTTCCTGTTTGATAGCTAGCGAGACAAACAAGTACCCAATACACAAAGGCACAACAGCAGTAGTCGAAAAGGAATATTATCACGATGTGGACTAAGGGCATCTTCTGCTGTGGGGAGAATAGCAAAATTCACCATTTTACTATTCACGAAATCAGTGACCTCTGTAAATTATGAGACCTTGATAAATGTTGCCTGTTTTATTAACAGCTCCTGCTTGGATAGGCTGCAGGTGTCAACATAAGGCAGCAGTGCATTTCTGCTGACCGTTAAGTGTTTCCATTAATCCATCAGGAGGAGCTGCGTTTTCTGTATGTGCAGCCGTTCTCCAGCGCTGCCACAACAAGCAGCGTGGCAGGCCTCTCTTCACTGCGCTGCTCACCCACAAAGCATCAGTACTGGCCTTCTTCGCCAGTGGTTTTTCAGAGGCTTGCGTGAGCTAATCTGCAGGCTCACAAACCTTTCAAACCTTTTATTACATCCACACGTTTGCGGAGTGATACGAATACCGCCTCACTAAGGGCTGAAATGAATCACCTCTTTGCCTCCAAAGTGTTTACCGTTGTCTAATGAAAGGCTCCATCTTTAGCTCTCAGTACGGCAGCATTGTATCAGAGCCATGGCTGTAATGCAAGTGCTTTATCTTCTAATTAGCTTTCTATGGTTGGCAATCCTTTGAAAACAGCGTTCTTGAAGGGCACCTCATCCCCCTGAGTGGAAAGTCCTAGTGAACGATCACATGGCCCAGTCGAGAGGACACTCGAATCTGGGAGATAACCAACCTACCTTTGAGCAATCTTGCAAAGCGTGTTACCATAATGTGTCCCCTAAACTACATTCTCAAAAAGAAGTGATGCAGTCATTTACTCCCTCTGGTGAAAAATTTGAAAGCAGGAAGGAAGCATCTGTTGTCTTTCGCCACTAAGGGCCTTATGACGAATGCCCTGAATGCAGGGGTATTAACTTGCACCCCAGGGGTTAACAATACCAGTGGTTCAGTGAACCCCAGGAATTGCAGAGTTGTAAGGGATTCTATGTTTTTCCCTGAGAATCCTTTAAAAAAGAGAAATTACCAGGGTATTTGACTTTTCTGTGTCTTATTCCCCAGTAATTCGTAATATTCCCTTTGCATTTTCACAACCAAGATGTCTAAATGAAAGAAAACAGTCCCACGTTATTCTAACGTAACTCATAATTCTGATGGAAGTGGCAATTGCTGTTACTGGCCCCATTGGCACTAGAAGAAATCTTGTTATGAGTAGGCCTGGGTGTAATTCAAATTAGGCCAGCGTGGCTGGTGGCGTTGTTCGCTGAGTTGCCTCCTTAAACTGTAGAATGTACCATACTTTTCCAATGACTGGATAGGCTGTGCAAATTAAACATTACTGGTGATATTTTTAACAACAGAAAGTCAACAAGCTAGCTGGTGGACAACTTGCGAGTGGGACGTCACCGTGCTTTGAGCAGGCTAGAACCTACTGGTTGCTGGCTGGCGCCACCAGCCTGCAAAGACCAAATCTCACAGATGAAATCCATAGTTTTGCCTACATCTCACAGGGGATTAAAGAGCCTGTTCAGTCCGCATGAGCCCCCGACTCCTCCTGAGTCCGACACCACTCTGCCCTGTGAATGGAATGTGGCCCTGCCTGTTGCCTGGAGCCATCACCTGTGGCAACCGGGCTTCCCAGGACAAAGCTATGGCTTTGCCCACATCTAACGGAGAATGGCAGAAGTAGATCAGACTGCAGGACCCCTAAACTCCTCCCTGGTCTGTCATCACACTGCCCTGGGTAGGGAAGGTATCCCAACACCTGGGGCACTGGTCTGCAGGGACTGGGCCTTCCACGTGAAAGTCTTAGATTTGCCCATGTCTCAGAGGAGATTACTGGAGCAATTCAGTCCACAGGAGCCCCAGACTCCTCCACAGTCCAACGTCACCCTGCCCTGGTAAGGAAGTGGCCCTGCTTGGTGCATCAGATCTGGGCTTTAGTGACTGGATTTCCCAGAAGAAAGCTGAGGCTTCACTTGCCTCTCATTGGGGATTACTGGAACTGTTCAGCCTGCAGGAGTCCCTGACTCTACTCCGGGCGATGCTGCCCTGCCTCTAGAACTGCTTGGTAGGTGAGGCTTCATGGGGTCCTGTCTCCACTCCACACGAGGGGGACATGAGAGTCCCCACCATTCTGCAGTGACCATGCATGACTGTCAACCCAGACCACCTTCCACCTTCCTGGTGCTCAAGCTTGGGGAGTTAAGGAGGGTAAATCCCCAAACAAACCCATCTCCCGCTTTGGACCTGTCCTTGATTATTAAGTCAAGTCAGAGTTAGCCACATCAACTGTCGCCTTGGTCATCTGATCAGCCAGCCAGTGACCAGATGGCCCAGGCAGGCCGGGTGAGCAGAGTGCCCAGGCCCACGACACCCAAAGCAGACATGCACTGTGAGGCCAGCACTCTGAAGGCTCCTTCCTAGGGCCACCCACCAGCTTGCCCATTAGCTACCCCACCTGTGCCCTCTCTAGCCATCTGGTTGTCATATTGACCTGAAAGGATTTGTCTCCCCATCCCTGCACCTGATAGTGCAGGACAGGAGGGAGAGATCCCATGCTTCACAGCACATGATGAATGAAACCTCCTATGGGCCTGCACACCATTCATTCTGCCAGCTGGTGGTAGAAGAGCCCCAGGGGTGGCAGTCGATGAAAGGTAAAGACAAAAGGTTGGCTTAGAGGATGATTTCAATAGGCTGCAGTGAGGTAGCTGTTCTGCTATTTATGAAACTGTGGCCCAGTATCAAGTTGTCTACAAATAATTTAACATTGGGTGCCCCACCAACATGCGGTGCATTAAGGACAATCAAGGTAGCCCCCTTCCATCCACTCTATGGTCCCTAAGTAAGTGGCTGTATGAGCAGCCCAGAGGTTAGCTATCCCAGGCCAACCGAGGGTCTGTGGCACTGCAGTAACATTATAGTTTAGGTGGGATTCTCACTTAGAGGTGATCAATCATAATTCCACAGATGATAGCTTCACCCCATAGGCTTCTAAGTCAAGCACATACACCAAATGTCTGAATCTGTGGTTCCTCTCATACTGAGCAGCTTTACTATTGCAACAACACATCATCAGTAGTTTAAAACCAACCTGTCTCACTGCATTCTAAAGCCAGTTCACATTCCCCATTAGTGGGTAAACCACCCAAAGCTTGGTGAGTTCTGCTCCAGAATGATGATAAGAGCCAAAATCAATGGATGCAAAAGAAATATCGCTATAGGTGCTTGTCTGCCACAAGCCAGTGATCCTTGCGGTAACGTTTCTGACACCTCTTGCTTGGAACTCAAAAAGGTAGCAGCCTCGCAAAGTCCTCCTTTCAAGGTCTGTATTCATACTATAAATCAAGCTCAAGCTAGCATTCGCCCTTCTGCTCTGCAGGGGATGTCTGTCATCCCTGAGCTCTCCTTAGGGTTAAGGAGGTGTTCTCCCATGTCAAACACCTCACCAGCAACTGTCAATGATGCAGGTTGCACCCGTCAGGCGCCGAACACTTGGTGCCAAAAGTGAGAGCCCCACGGAGCTCGTCCCCAGCCTCATTAGGTAAGTGAAAAAATGAGTAGCAGTATTTCACTAGCAGCCTGAGGGCTTCCCACTTATCCTACACCTCTAATGTCTCTTTATGGTGCTAGACTAGAGTTAGCTCAACAGGATCTTCTTTCTGATTCTGCTAAGCCCATTCCAATAACTGTGGTTTCAGTAGAAAGTAAGCAGGGGCAGTGGTAATCTTGGTTGTCCATTCATGAGCATCACTAATTAAATGAAAATTGGCTAGCCTAAGAAAGTCATGGTTACTCTAGCCATTTACCCACGTTGCATTGAATTTCTTTACCTAGACTGCTGGAGCACTGGACAGAAATCAGATTGCATCAACACTAACTTCAGGCCGCATCAGTTCTAAGTCAGCTGCTAGGTACTGGTCGAAGCAGATTGCTGGCCATGTGGCCCAGGGAAGGAATGGAGAAAAGCAATCATGGCAGTTGGGATTTTGCACATGGAGGGCCAGTCTCATTCCAGAGTTGCTGCTACACCAGAGGGCATTTGTTAGCAAATAGGCCTCTAGTTGGGAGAGCTATGCATCCTGTCCAAGTAAGGATCACAATCCTAGTCAGGGTAAATCAAATACACACTTTAAATTATTCTGTGCTTACCCTCTGGTAACTTGGCACAGAGCAATCAGGCTTAACTTAAGAGGCAATGTGTACAACACATACACAATAACACACTGAAAACACAACAAAAGGACTCCAAACCAATTTAGAAAAATTGAGAATATTTATCTGATTAAAACAAGGCCAAAATGACAAAACTCAAATAAGCAAAAGTCAAGATATGAATTTTTAAAGATTAAGGCCCATATTTATACTTTTTGGATGTAAAACTGTGCCGACGCAGTTTTGTGTAAAAAATATTACCGGCGCCGCGTGGCGTCAAATTTGTACTTTGACGCATGGAGGCGCAAACCACAGGTGTGAGTCATTTTTTTTTTACTCATACCAATGCGTCACATTGTGAAGGAAAACAACATTAATGCGGCAAGAATTACTGTGAGCCGGTTTCCGACGTTGCAAACTGGATACGCGCCGTTTTTTTATGCAATTGCATCAAAAAGCGACGCAAACACTGCAAAATGTGCTAAGGAGAGCCAAAATGGATCCCAGATGCTTGCCATACCCCAGGAAGATGAAAATAGACCAGGAACCAGCAAGGAGGACCCACACAAGGCCCAGGACAGGGAGAAGAAGAAAAGAAAGTGTTGCTTCAGTGCAGAGGAGCAGGACATTTTGGTTAAAGAGGTGACGGAACACCAGCACCAACTGTTTGCCACCTCAAAGTTGCCAATCAGTAGGAGACAGGCACTATGGCAACAAATTGTTGACAAGATCAACAGTGTGGCATAAGTACGGAGAACAGTCATTGAGTGCAAGAAACGCTGGCATGACTGCAAGCGCAGGACCAAGGAAAAGATAGCCAGGAACAGGAAGGCAGCACTGCAGACTGAAGGTGGGAGTCCAGCACCGCAGGAGGCTCTGGACCACATGGAGGAGATGGTGTCAGCCATCATCCCTGAGGAGATCGTCACAAGGATTTAAGGACAGGACAGCACAGACTACCAGGAGACAACACACATGCAGGCTAAGTCGCATGGGGAATTAAAATGCACAAATGTTAACTGTAAGCAGGGGGGTGGACATACCTACTACACAATGCATGTAAGTCATGATATTCAGGGAGTGAAATGGGTAAAGGGGCAAGGCACGGGGGCATGGCCCGTTCAGAGGAATCCTGGGGCACAATACTACACAACACCAACAATCTTTGCATAGGGGTATGCTGCCATGCCAAGGATATTGCAAAGGTAAAGCCAGGCCAGAAGGCAGGGTACAATGTAAAACTGGCAGCCAGTTACACATCATCCAGTATTCTCGCTACATTGACTAGGGCCCAATTAACAACCTCTGGCCATATCTGCAAGTGGAATGTAACATTGACAACAGTTGCCACTACCACCTCTGCTGTGTGTGCAGGTCAAGTAGCTAATGGCAGTAACATCCCCATGGATCAAACACACCCAAATTAGAGGGTTCAGGATGACAATGTTATCAATCCCCTGAAATCAATACAAATGTTCCAATCCTCTCAAATGCGATTGTCCAAAGTTGCTACAAACATCAGCCATTGTCATAAACATTAGGAGGTACACAGCACTAATGACATACTCATGCTGCATACGTCAGGGTCCACCCTGTGCCTGGTTCACAATAGCTCCAATTACACCATGCAACATCCCAAATGCCATACTGCTCAGAAAACAGCATTGAGGGGGAGGACACATGTAGCTGGTTACAGAAATACACCTGCGCAGTCAGAGGAGGAAATGGAACACTGCTACAACTATCAGTGCAATCCAATGTACCACACATTCCCCAACATCAGCAGTAGACATTGCCAATGCTGACATCCGTATCGTGCCATAACAATGCTATACATAGTATATGCTAGATCTCAAGAACATATAGGTGGATGTGAAAGATCAGAGACTGGGGCAGTTCCAGATAGTTAAGTGTGATGCTAGTGCCATTAGAGCACCCACAGCCAGTGAAAGGCCTCACCATGAGAATGGAAGTAGACGGAGGGTTGAGTAGGACAATAAGGTGGCAATTAACAATTTAGCCTGAACAAACACCTAGAGGATGTGATGCTGACAAGTCCACAAACTGACCACAATACATGTGACATGCAGGTGGGGCATAGGCCTGGGAGAATGCTTATATTATAGACATGAAGAATGAACAGGAACCAAGATCACAATGTGAAAATAATCGGAAAGCAGGCATGTCACATTACAAATCTCACAACACAGACACACATATTGTACCATATCTCATTGCAGAGGACGATGGCTCTCCTGCGGATATGCCTGTCCAGGACTACCCTGATGACATGGATGACGAGCTGACAAACATCAGCCAGCAGACCCTCCAAGATGTCCTTGGAACCCTCCAGACCCCACCTTCAGTCACAAGGAGGAATACAGAACTAGCAGCCATCACAGAGGAACCACCCACCACCCCAATTGTACAACCTGCCAGCTCCAATACAGCTGAGGACTCTGACGACCCTGGCACCAGCTTTGAGCGAACTGTAGTTGGAGTACAGCGGGAGCTGGCCAAGGAGGTGTGGGCGCGGATGCAAACTATGGCAGCCAGCCTAGAGGGGGTGCGTTCGTGCATGATGTCAACTGAAGAACAGGCAGCAGCTACGCAAGGGCGAACAACAATCTTGCAGGAACTTGAACAAAGGTTGAAGGAAATCAGCACAGCTGTAATAGAGTTGACCCAACACCTACAACAAAAATCCTGTCAACGCGTGCACAAATGCAATGTTGAACCCCTCAGGGCCGACCTGGCTGCCTACCACTGTGATGTGGCTGCTATTCTTAAGAACCAGCAGCTCCTCCTTGCTGCTGTACTGCCCTTAAGAGCCCCACAGTTGGCAGCTACCAGGATGTCTGACTCCACATCTTCAAACACTGAGGTGTGTGTTGCCCCTTCACAACCCCCACCACCAAGGGCAGAGGAGACAACACACACATCAGGAGATGAAGACGTGGAATAGATCACCTTCACATGTAAGAATACCCGGTAGCACTAGTCCCTGCCACATGGCCACCTATTACCAAGGTCCTGTGCTTTGTAACATGCTAGTCTTGCAACAACTGTACTCATGCACTGTTCTTCAACCCACTGTTTATCTTGTCACCCAGCCCTGTGATTGCCTCTCACTACCTTATTGACAAATCCTGTTCCTCTGCACTGTCTGACACTTCACCCCAGCATGTCCAATGACATGTCCTTTTGCACTTGTGTAGGATCACAATGGAAGATGTCACACTAATGGACTCACAATCATGGACAATGTACATAGAGCACTACAGCACTTTTAAATAAATCGCACTTACACAACAACTTTGTCACTGTGTAATGTGACACATCAACCGTGATGGCCGTCATTGATGTTTACATCAGGTCAATGATTATTGATTGTCAATACACCTGACCTGAAAAAATCTTGGCTGATAACTATGCACAGTGGTCTGGATTGTACCATCAACTGCCCTCCGTGAGGGTTATTTCCTAGGAAAATATAAACTATACACCTTGATGCTGGGTTGGACAGAATAGCGCTTCCTTAAGGGATGTCTAAGCCAGAAAATAGTGCCTTCAATTTTTACTGAAAGTCAAAACTTACGTATGTGAAATGTGCCCCAATTTTTTGCTAACACACACCAAACAGCATGAATGGATGTGTATGAGTTTCCATACAAATAAGTCACCGGGCTGAACATTGTAACAAATGATAGGTGTGAGTTATGTGTGCCATACTACATGAGAGCGTACCACCACTCACCTTATAAGGATTCGCTTGGACATCAGGCTGCAGGCAGAATTAACACAGTGTCCCCAATACCAAATCTGTTAGCAAAGTATGTGGCATTGAAAACATACATCACAAAATAACCACACTTTGGTTGTGAGTGGTGGGTGCAATGGATGGCCGAATCTTAGCTAAGTAGCTTTGGTGTAGCTGCCAATGTAACAGCTCAGTTGGGATATGGTTGCAGCATGGGACACAAAGCTAATATAAAAGAGACACTGTTCACTCATGGCAAGGCCCTGATCTACAAGCATTTGACACATACTGTAAAGGGTTACCTAGATATTTATTAAACAGTAAAAAAAGAAGCTAAAACCAGGGGAAACACCTTACCTAACCTAAACTACTCTAACTACACATTACCCACAAGTGCCCTAACTAACCTAAGCTAAACTTACTGATCACATTTAACGAAACTATCTAAACATCAACCCCTTAGCCCCCCTTATCAGACGGGACACATGCAGGACAACATATACTAACCTAAACACATACTATCTTATACTAAACAAATATAATGTTTAGTGTATTTCTTTTTTTAAAACACCAAAACCCTAACATCGTCACCCACCCACACACTTAATAAAAAACAGTTGTAAAAAGTATGATACCTCAACCCCCCAACCACTACTCCTAACTAAACTAACAGCCTATACTAACACTAAGGCTCCTAAACTCACTAATTCAAATAACCGGGAAAGAGGAGGGAGGGGAGGGAATCATGGCTGAGTAAGCCTACAAGTTGGCTCTCCGCAGGGTCTTTTTGATGGCACGCACCCTTCGATTCACTTGTGCCACCTCCTGCTGCAGTCTGGTCATTTTACGCAACACACGGTCCAAGTTCTGTTGCATCTGGTTAAAAGCTGCATGGTCTATGACTGCAGCAGGGGCGGTCTGGGTGCCAGTGGAGGAAGTATGGGCCCTTGTCGGTGCCATGTCTGCAGGCTGAGGTGCAGGTGGTGCTGTGACAGGTCCTGGAGCTGTGGATGTTGATGGTCCAGCGAAGGTCCCTGCTAATGTCGGTGCCACCTGGGTGGTAGTGGTGGTGCTGGTGGTGGTGGCTGTGGTGGACACGGAAGGGCCTCCTTGGGCAAATGCCCTCCACACTCCAGAGTCTCTTTCATGGCGATAACGCCTTGCCATGTTGCAGAACTTAGATTCCACATCCAGAATGTGGTGGTAACGCATTGCCCTGTGCTGAAACCCCCGAATCTGGATGGGAGTCATATTGGCAGCTGTTAAGACAAATAGAAAACCAAACATTAGGCATTTCATTGTGTGAAATGGCTCAAGAAGTAAATCAGACAATATATCTAATGTAGCTGAAACAGCCCATGTCATCATACAGATCACTGATTGTCCCTGAGGCAGTACATGCCAAGCCAGCCTACACATGTCCTATCATTAAACAGCACATCAAAACCCTAAAAGAAGGGTAACAACTGGAATGACTTTGGCATCATTGTTCAGCCACTTGTCAGGTAAAGATCATGCTGCAAATCCTTCACCAATGACAGGCCAACAAATTACTATGTTCTTGATGACAATCTAAAGCCACAGGATCTGCAAGTTGAAAATGGAATTGCCAGTACAGAATGCAGGTGCTAATCATGAGTGGGTATCCTAGGTTTGGACAAGTGATTTACAGATTTACATGTCTGTGGACTAAACTAGGATCATCAGTCCCAGGTACACTATTCACAATCCTATGCCTGTGCCTGGGGAGGGGGAGGGGACAAGCAACTAATAATTTCTAACAACAAGGACACCCAGGAAGCTTTGGAAAGCTGTACATGGGTTTTATCAGCACACCACAGGTAAGGAGGAAGTCCAAATAGGATACACACTAACCTTGGACAATCCAGTCAACACTTATCTTTGGAAATGCAGACCATTGTCAACATCATTTCCTACCAGTAACCCATTACTTACTACAAACAGATAGATGCAAGCACACCTCTGGCCATGAGCTGCATGCACACCTAGGCCATTGTACTCAAGTGCCTCATACTCGTAGCACAACATGTAGAGCTACATGCTGCTAGGAAGTTAAATATACAGTCAAACATGTTCATTAGTGAATAGGGAAGCTGAAGTCTGCGGGTAAGACTTTGGCATCCCTGTTCTGGGAGAATCAGGGTCTGACTGTCTGACTAAATCACTAATATGGTCCACTGCTACATTTTCTGATCTCAAGTTTTATCCACATAACTCATCCCTATTCACATTGCCATGCCTACAGGACAGACCTACAAGCCCAAATTATGACAATACGATAAGGATTGGCTAACTCAAAGATGCAGAAAAAATTATAATCCACTCAAGGAACAAAACAGATCATTGACCAGCTCATCACACCTTGCTATGTGTCCAACACACAGGAGTCATTCACACATCATCAGCAAACACAACACAGAACAGAAAAATCAACACTTACTGGAGATTTCTGGGTCCACAAATCGAGCCACCTCTCTGATAGTGTAGGGTGCAGGCCCACCTATAACGCATGGAAGGGAGAAATGGGCTTAATGTCTGTGCACTGTACAACACTTCCAAATACATACACTATGTGTAATATTAACTCAGAAAGTCAAGCCTCTCAGACATGATGATGCTGCATCCTGCATACCACTGCAAACATGTACAGACCCAGGCACTCCAGTAAGTGAGACACACATATCTGCACACATGCAATGGCCCTAACTATCATGAGGTGGCAAACATGCTCCTTCAATAGTTAGCAGACAAATTCATGGAGTGTATTCCTCTCATCATGGGTATCCATGAGAGACATGCAAAGCCACTTTCCGTGAGGACTGCAATACTAGTCACCCAGACATTGTGACTAAGACCAATTTAAGACACACAGGTACAATGTACAGAGGGCCAGGGACAGTTGTTAGCCCTCAATTTGTATCATTTTCTTCATTTGATGTGCCACAGCTATGGTAAGTTGCACCAACCATAGAGATATGAACCTGTGTGCATACCTTTTGCCATCTATCCCTAATTTAAATGTGGCACTACAAACTCAAAATATCAGTCTAAGATGTTACCTGAGTTAAGCTATAACTTGTTACGTATATATCAGAATCCAGTTCAGACACTTATCCGAAAACAATAGAGGGACACATTTTTTCTTGAAAAAATCTGGATTTCAAACATATGTTTCCTGATACACTCACAGACCACACATGAAACATATGTTAGAGCCACATTGGCATCATCAATTGATGTGAAGGCAGCACTAATTTACAGGCTCCTGTTGTGTTTTGAAAGTTAGTCTAGCTGTTGCGTCAGCAAATGACGGTAATGTGTAGGAAATATTGTATACCTCACAGGCCACTGTGGCCCATATTTATACAACGTTTGCACCACATTTGTGCTGCTTTTTGGCACAAAGGCAGCACAAACTTACAAAAAACAATTGTATTTTGTAAGCTTGCGCCGCTCTTGCTTCAAAACAGGTCGCAATTGCGGTGCTAACAAAATAGAAATATGGCCCTGTATGTTTAACTAGCATTCCACATGTTCAAAAACATTGCCGGCAGCATATGAACAAATCAGCTACTTTCACTACAGAGCATTTAAACGTGCACATTACTCTGATTTGTACTCACCAACAGGGCCACCAATCATAATCCCCGGGTGGTCCAGCAGGTCTTGTTCCCTGGCAACAAGGTTAGTCCAGCTGTGCTTCAGCTGGTGGTCATTGTGCGGTGTGTTGTAGATTCTCTGATGATGGTATAACACCTTTGCCCACCGGAGTCTACTTGCCTCTGTGAGATAGCCTTGGATCACACGACCACCTGCCTCTATCATTAAGGGAAGGAAGTGGCACACCAGCCAAATAAACCCACTCAGCTCCTCCTCTCCCATTCTACCAAGACGAGGCCTACCCAACATTCTTGCACAAAACAAAAAGGGAATAAAGGGGTGCAGCGGAGAATAGAGAGAAAGTAGGACAGGGAAATGCAATATAACTAAGAACACAGCCCAACTATACCCAAACTACCACTACCCACAACAGACTCCCAACACAACAAACACAAATGTTGACACCACAAATGACCAAAAAAACACTGACAGGATACCACAGACAGTTATGAAACACAAAAAGACAACTTAGAGACCGCACTGGAGACAAAATCACAAAATGCACAGAGAGCCAAGTCAAAACACAGCCACGCAGTCAGGAAATATCACAGACTGCAAAGTGAAAGTGAAAGTACACCCACAGTACCAATTCTGTAAACAGGATATCCTATTACATCACTTCCTGCCTAAAATACAGTGCGTTTTTATTGTTATGCATCAAAATATTATGACGCTTACAGTCTGTGTGTAATTTCTTTTTGACGCACATGATCAGAAATAACCCTGCATCCATATTGTGAAATATGTTTCATACTTAACCAAGTTCCGGGGTTACAGTGTGGATATTACAGCTCAGGGCCAATAAATGTTTCATGGCAATGTGTGTCATATTTCGATGCATATGCATCATTTCTTGACGCATGTGCGTCTTTTTTTGACAGGTATGCGTCAAAGTTTCTGTCTTTAACTGGGTTTGGGTCATTTCTCATTTGTAATGGTACATGACAGTTGTGACAATACAGAGATCGGCTGATTGCACCCACATTTGACATTACGGTGTATGGGCACATGTGACAGATCATACTACTGCGGACCATGGTCCTCTACTTGTTCTACCGGATTTGCACTCTTCACTGATGCAATAGATGGCCAAACATGTGGGATACATTTAGGTATTACCCAGTTTGGGCATGTTTTGCTTCAAGAGAGGATAGCAAGGCGACCCAACTCATTTGGCTACTACTATTGTTGTTGTCCCACTGTGTGACCATCACAAGATGCATTTTTGCAAATCTGCTTGTATGCATGTGGAGTCAATGTGTCCAACCCTCAGATGCAAGCCAGTGTGGAAATGAGAGATGACATGTGTTAGTCATACACATAGCAACAAATGCTGTGTGCACTTCCTAGGTTTTTTGGAACATAAGCACCACCAATGACGAAGCATGAACAGGATAGATAGCAGACGGTTGTTCATGGCAATGTTCCAAAACTTACCCATCACATGTCCTGGAATGTTGGATACTACTTCCTAGGCACTTGTTTGTTTAATCACCATGAGTCAAGCATGGGATGATACTATGTGGGTACTGTGTTTGTGACTCTGAGTCCCAAATATAATACACAATTGTAATGTTACGCCACAGTCGGAGTCATATAACTGATCCATGTCTCTCTTGTGGCAGTGGAGGACTAGCAGACCGAGCAGCACGTGTTCACATATTTCCAGTGGTAAAATGCACAGGTGTCTGGTTCATGTGTGTGGGCCAATGTTTAGCCTGTATCATTATTGGGGTCTATGTTGTCACAGTTACGTGCAGGTCTAGTCATGAGTCTGTGGAGCCATTTCCTTTATCTACAAAGTATCCTTCGCAGATCAACAGAAGGAAAGCCAATGATGAATTGAGAACACACATGGGGATGGTCCAGCTCTGTCACTGCAGATGTGTTATGAGACTGTCAACAGGGCAACCTTGGTGTGCTGACAAAGGTAATGTCTCAGGATTCTTATACCGGCAGGTGTCCTCACA
The DNA here is from genome assembly GCF_031143425.1 of Pleurodeles waltl. Lineage (NCBI taxonomy): Eukaryota > Metazoa > Chordata > Amphibia > Caudata > Salamandridae > Pleurodeles > Pleurodeles waltl. The sequence goes on along the minus strand of NC_090440.1, from coordinate 1,726,314,298 downwards.
ACATTTGTACACAGATTGGCCTCTAAAATGTACACTGCATCTGGAAACATCAGTGCCTCTATGCTGATTAATCTCACAGCTATTCACCACACAAGCCCCATCAATATGTTGGGAGCAATGTGAATCAGCGTGTGGACTGTCAGGGTCCTGACATGTGTAGACATTTCAAGCACATTATCTGACATTGTTTGTTGTGCTGGAGGCTCCATACCCAATCCATGCATACAGCCATGGGACACTGTCACTATTTGTCACTCATGCATGCATGAAACCCAGACACGGGATAGGCCATGATTCGGCTATTTGAAGATAAGTTCCCCCCTATGGTATGATAAATAAACTGGTTATGCTATGCAATGTATTTGAGTATGCATTGTAGACCCACCTGACACAATACCCCAGGAGGAATGTGAGGGTTGGGGGGGAAGGCAATTATGATACAAATGTAGGCACAAGGAACCTTTAGGGTAACGCAAAGACAGGAGCCAGTCAGGATAACAGGATGCAGGGTCAATCAGGATCCAAACATTTAACAAGGTAAATACACAGTGGTCAGACTGAAACTGGTCAAAGGTGGAGCAACACTGTGGAAACTGAAAACTGTGTTTCTCCTGTGTGTTCGAACGTAACACATTAACCCAAGGGCTGTGTTACACAGCTGATTTTTACGGCAATGCATAACAGTGTTATAGATAAAATGCCAGCTTCTATGCTGTTCCAGGCAGCTGTAAGGGCAGTGCATGTTCAAATGGCTGGTCTCCATGGAGGTGCTCACAGGTGCGTGCAGCATCAGTCTCTCACATGTCCTGTAGGTGAGATTCAAGTTCAAAGGGCCAACAGTACCTTTCACATAGGAAGCAATGTAGAGGTGATTACAGGTCTTACAGACTACAAGCCAGTGCATTATTTAACCTGACGTCCATGCAGACAGAATTACAATGACCATGGCATACCATACTAAAGAGGAAACCACACTGGATTAACATTGTGAGTCTGGGTGTGTGTAGAGGAGGGATTATCTGGGGACACATATTCCCATTCCAGGGACCTCTGAAGAAGGGTGGGCTGAGACAGAGAACATGGGTGTGGCTTGACTTAGGACATGGACTGCCATGTGCAGGGGATGTCATGTGAGCAACGCTAGTCATACCTGGGGCACTTGTGCTATCAATTTGCTGCTTATATGGAAATCTTGTCACACATAGTCCTTGCAAAGAGAGGTGAATTAAGACTTACTGCTGTCAATGGTCTGGTCATACATTCCTGTTACCAATGCAATAGCACATCCACTGCCTCATGTATGAGGCATTTTTTAACCTTATTGACTGATGGTGTCTTAGTTGTGTGCAATATGCTGCGATGAACCATGTTGCCAACATGTATGTGTTAAATAGGTGTGGTCCTCTGCTACTGCCCTTCAAATGTGAAATGTACAGGATATATGTCATTTACAGTATTTGTGAATGTGGCTGTACATTCATACGCATCAAAGTAGATTTGGAATTTTCTATGTCCTAATCTGTATTTCAGCAGTGCTCCATGAGGCTACACTCTGATTCTGATAGTTAGAGATAATGTTATGCAAAAATGATTATCCAGACCATGATATAATGTATAGTATAGGTGTTTATTGACATATGGTAAGACAGTGGTGATGGATGAGTAGAGTTAAAAGAAATTTTGGACAATATGTTGTCCGTGACGTAATCCTGCAGCTGTGTTTGGATGGTCCCCCTCATGTTGATGGACAGCATTCTCCTCTTCCGCCTCTTCAGGCATTTGTGGGTCGGGTCCATATAGGGGAATGTTCCTTATTACACATATGTTGTGCAGGATGACACAGGTCAAAATTATTTTGCACACCATTTCAGGTGAGTATAGGAGGCTGCCTCTGGTGATGTAAAGGAATCTTGACTTCAGGATGCCAAAGGTCCTCTCGACTATGGTGTGTGTCCTCCTATGTGCCTAATTATAGGCACGCTCTGCTGCAGTGCTTGGGTTTGCAAATGGAGTCATGATCCATGGCTGGATCCCATGCCCCTGATCAGCTGAAAGAGAAAATGAGCGAGAACATGTTGCTGTACCTTGCACCATAAATATCACTTTGCATGGCAGTTGTTCTCTTGTGTTGTCTGTGACTCATCGGTGTTTGTGTTATTGTGTGGAATCCTAGGCTTCTAGGATGTACCATCAGCATTGGGTTATTTCCTTACCTGAATGGGTGTTTGGCTGTTGACTGGATGTCAGCAGTATTTTTGTAGAGTTGCAGTACAGTGTGTACTCCCTTGCATTGTGTCATGTGAAATAGGTGTCCCTGTGTCTTAACTGGGGGTGACATGATACTTCCATACACAAAATCAATTCCACAGTGGTGGTAACACGGTTTCATCTATATACCCTGGACATCCCATCCATTTTCACATATGGAATAGAATTATTTAACCATTAGTGAGATCCTTAGATTTGGCAAGGTGACAATGTGCAACGTTGTGAGCACTAACGTGTTAACAATTGACTATGCACTAATTTCACATGTGTGACAAGTTCACTTTAGACCTATTTCTCTGCCCTTGCCAAGTCGACTCAGGTTGTAATGTGTACCTATACTACTGAACATGTTCTAGTTCAGATGGCTAACTTGGTTGTGAGGTTGTCATTTAGAGTTTCAGAAGGTCCGTGTGCCTGTGTAGTGTGGTTAGTTTTACGTATCCTTTGCACATTAGCTTCAGGCTTTAGGCCTTTGTGCACTTTGCCCTGGATGTGTTTTATTCATTTGCTGGCAGCTTAGAGCCTCTGTGCACTTTGCTCTAAATGCTTTTTATTAGGCTTCGTACTGTTATTTTTCAAATAGCCAGTTCTACGGTGTTGTTTTTTTATTCATATCACACTGTTTTGCCTACTTCAGCACTGGAGTTCTCCATAACATATTCACTCTGTGCTTCAGTCAAGGATACAGTCTGGTACATTGCCGATAGACGTGGTAGGAGTTTAGATTTGGCATTCCTGCGTAGGGACATTTTGTGATCACGATGACATGTTAGTTATAAAATCACTTCCTTGTCCCAATACACGCAAGAGGGAGATTCCGACCAGGGAACCACAACTAGACGCTGACTGCCTCGTTGCAGATGCTGAACCAGATCACAGGCCTTTGCTCAGGTATGAGGGCTGATGTCTCCCCAGTGATTCGGAAAGGCAAGCTAGAAGCTTAACATGCTGTGCTCTAAATAGAACAAGCAGAGGGAGAGTAGAAACTGTTAGGCACTATGATAGCTTTGTTCTTATGTTTTACTCTCCTGGTGACTATTTCAATCCTACTGTGTTGTATTGTTCTGGTTATTGCGGCTCACGCCTTATTATCTAAAATACAGTCGTTTTATTAAAACATTATATAAAACTTATACTGTCTTTGTCATTTGTATATGAGATCATATTGTAAATGAGAGAGTTGGTTTGGATCTGAGTGACCACGACTTCCCTGAGAAGTTCCAAAGATGTCATGCGCTCGGCTGCCTAATCATTTCTTCCCCGTGGGAGAAATGAGGCACTGCTAGTTAGCCGGAGCAAAAAACGGATTTAGGGTGACAGAGTTCCTTACACGTGGGTCAGACTCAGTCCCCCACACCGTTATCGATCCTGCTGCCTAGAAATCCAGTAGTCTCATTTAGGATAATGAGATCCCACGCGACACCTGTACATCTGTTGTGTGTGTGTTAATTTGTCGCGATGTGTATGTGTAGGAATGTGCACTTTCAATATTGTCCCATCAAGATGTGTTCTGCGCACAGTCTACTTGCCTATTGGTAGTGGGCAATGTGAGAGCGGGAGTGATGTGAGATATTGGTACAGCCTCAATGATTGCATGCAACCTTCATTGGAGTCATCATCATGCTATGTGTGTCATGTTGTTTGACCTGCAGAAAAAAACATTACACACCCCTTACACAGTACGTATTGGTATGAAGGGTGTTTGATTGAGTGGTATTGGTGTGATATTGAAAGATTAATCTTCCAAATTGTCTGCCAGTTGGGGCCATGTCTTTGTCATTGTGTTGTTTTAAATTGTGCCCTTGTGGCTCTGGAGTGGCATCTGTTGTTATTTGGAACTGTCATTTGTCCCTAGGTGTGTATCCCATTGGGTGAGGATGTCAAACATGCTTAGCAGTGTCACTACCTCATTGTCTTCCTCTCCATGTGTCGATGTCGTGGTGTATTTGCTGTGCTGTGTGTGTATAACTGGGTTTCTGTACTTACCAACAAGAAGCTCATTTCCATATCGTTCATCCTGGAAGTGTTGATTGATGGTGCAGTGACGGAAGATGAATGAATCATGTACACTCCCAGGATACTTTGCCACAATGTTGGTGATCAAACCCCGGTGATCGACAATGGCCTGCACATTGATGAAGTGTGTGTGCTTCCTGTTGCGGTAAAGATGTTCGGTTGCAGCAGGTGGCACAATACGTAAATGTGTGCAGTCAATGGCACCAAGGACGTGTGGGAAGCCATTAATTTGGAAAAAACCCTCTTTTGTCTCCTGCTGCTTCGCCTGTGTGTTGGGGAAGCTGATGTGGCGGGGTGTGAGGGAGATGATAGCATCCAGTACCTTGGGTAGGAAGGCGGAGAATAATGGCTGTGAGATCCCAGCAACCAGGGCACCAGTGGTCTGAAAGGAGCCACTTGCCAGCATGTGGAGTACAGCTAGCAACTTGGTTTCTGGTGGAATGGTGTGGGGTGTCTGCAAGCTGGGTGCCAACTCTGGCTCAATGTTGCGCAGCAGCTGTTGAATGGCTTGGCAGTTAAGCCTGTACCTCTGAATGATGTCTTGTTGGCGGAGTCCCAGAAGGGTTGCCTGGTGCGGAATATCCTCTTCTGCCTTCTGCGTTGCCTTTGGGGTCTCTGCTGGTGTTGTGGAAGCTGCTGTTGTTGGTCCTGTGCTCTGTGTCTGCGTCTGCCTGCATACTGGATGAAAAACACCTCCATGTCTTCCTTTTGGAGCTCTTTGCTGCTTCTGTGTGTTTTAATTAAGTACAGGTGTGTTTGCCCCATTTTAACACCTGCCCTGACCCAGGCGTTATTTTTTTACGCAAATCGGGCTGTGCGTCATTTTCCGCCTCCCCGCCATGCGTCAATTTTGCGTGGTAGCATAAATAAGGTGCATGGGAGTTTAAGTCATTTTTTGGACGGGAACGCCTATCTTGCATTTAATTAATTCAAGGCGGTTTTCCGCATCCAGAAAATGACGCACATTCTGGAATTTTGGCATTCGCGGGCCGGGTGTCAAAGTTTAAATATGGTGCACGCTTTGCGCCAATTGTGCTTCAAACGTTTTGACGCACACTCGGCGCAGACAGAGTATAAATTTGCCCCTAAATGTGAAAACAGTGCTTAGAAGTAACTAGTGGTCAGAAGGTTACTTGAGGTCACAAGAGACCTATGCAAATCCAAACCATGATGAAGAGTAGGCCGGCTCCAGAACCCACAAAGGGCTGGCTGTAACCGTACTTTTGATGGAGCAAATTGTTGTCGTTGAGGGCACAATGTGTTGCTTTTTTTATAGAAATGAGATGCAGAACTCACTTCTGTGTCCCAGGACTGGAAGAGGGCATGTCAGACAAGGGAAGCACTCATAGATGGCAGAATCTGACAACACCAGGAGAGCTGCAGGCAGTCTTTGATGTCCTTGGGACTGCATGAGACTGGGGGCAAGCCAACAAGCCCTTGGAGAATCTTGGGTTCAAGGATGTAGTGAACAGGTCCTTCTCACTGTAGGCAAGAAGGTGAAGGAAGCAGGTCAACACAGCAAAACAAGTAGCACAGTGAAAGTCCATCCTACAGCATAGCTCACAGCAAGCCATAGACCAAGACAACAATGCAGTTGCAGAGCAGCAGTCCCTCCTGTCAGCATAGAAGTCCTTCTTCCTGACAGACGGTCCTTGGGTTCAGTAGAGTTCTGATTTGATGGGGTCCTGGAGTAGAGTACTTATACCCAAATGTGCCTTTGAAGTAGGAAAGACTTCAAAGAGGCCTACGAAGATCACAGAGTCCCTGTCTGTCATTCCCTGGCTCCAGACACTCTACAGTGGGTTATGCAGCCCTTTGTATGGGGAGAGGCACAGTCCTATTCAGGTGTGAGGCAGTTCAAAGCTCTGCTCCCATCAAGCCAGTTAATGGCCCATCAGCCTGATGATGGGTCATCAGGATGCAAATGTCACACCCCAGCTCCCTTTGGGTGTGACTGTCTAGAGGTAATGCACAAAGCCCAGCTGTCATCCACCACAGGTGTGTATTCATAGACAGGTACAGGTACAGAATGGGTAAAGTAGGAAAATGTCAACTTTCTAAAAGTGGCATTTTCAGACTTACCATAAGTAAATCCAACAGCACCATAAGTTGTGATTTTAAATGTTGACTCCAGGGACACCAAACTCCATGTTTCTATCTTTTCCCAATTGAAAATTACACTTAAAATATATTTCAAGGTAATCCCAGTGTTATCCTATGAGAAGGATAGGCCTTGCAATAGTGAAAAACAAATTAAAATAATTTTTCACTAACTGGACATTACCCCAGCTCCCTTTGGGTGTGACGGTCTAGAGGTAATGGACAAAGCCCAGCTGTCATCTATCCCAGATGTGTATTCATAAACAGGTACAGGCACAGAATGGGTTAAGTAGGAAAATGTCAACTTTCTAAAAGTGGCATTTTCAGATTTACCATAAGTAAATCCAACTGCACCATAAGTTGTGATTTTAAATGTTGAATCCAGGGTCACCAAACTCCATGTTTCTATCTTTTCCCAATTGAAAATTACACTTAAAAGATATTTCAAGGTAATCCCAGTGTTATCCTATGAGAAGGATAGGCCTTGCAATAGTGAAAAACAAATAAAAAGAGTTTTTCACTAACTGGACATGTTAAACTTAAAAGAACATGCCCAACTTTTTAAATACACTGCACCCTCCCCTTGCGGCTACCTGGGGCCTACCTTAGGGGATGATGTACATGTAATAAAAACAAAGGTTTGGGCCTGGCAAGTGGGCACACTTGCTAGGTCAACATAGTACTTTAAAATTGACTGACAGGCCTTGCAGTGAGAGGGTTGAGACATGTTTGAAAGGCTACTGTAGTGGGTGGCACTATCACTCCTACAGGCCAAGTAGTAGCATTTAATTTGCAAGCCCGGGGCACATATAGTGCACTTTACTAGGGACTTACAAGCATGTAAAATATGCCAAGTGTGGAGAAGCCAATGTTTCCATGTTTGGAGTACAGAGCATCTGTACTTTAGCACTGGTCAGCAGTGGTAAAGTTCCCAGAATCCTAAAAGCCAGCAAAAATGTGTCAGAAAAACAGGAGGTCAGAGGGCAACAAGTTGGGTTACACTAAACCAAGGATGCAAGGTCTAACAGCAATGTCTTGTGCAGCTGCAGCACACACTCAGTCCTGATTCGCACCTCAGACCAACTTACCCATCCCTTAAAGCCGGTCTTTATCCTGGATTTACAGCACTGACTTGCAGACTTCCATTTATCTCCATTGTTCAATCATGCTAGAGACTGTTCATCTTAGAGACTTGCTAAGAGTATGGGTATGGCCTGATGCAACACTTACACTATGTAACCCAGAGTTCCAAGGATCAGAAAGAGCCCACCAGACACTGATGGAACCATGATGTTTTCCTAGGCTCAGGCCCATTTCTCGGTGCAAATGTAATCCAGATCCTACCAGCTTCTCCTGGATTTTTTATGTTACCTCACTGGATGCCACAAGGGCATCAGCTTTTGCCACTATGGGTTCAGCAATCTGAACCAGATTCCTTTCCGATTGGTAAAGGGAAACAGAGGCCTTCACCGGCCCTTCTGAATGGCACTCACCCTTCTCTTAGGACTGACTGACCCATGTTCAACTGTTGTTCATATGGAACTCATCTCTACTTCGAACTTCAATGCCCTTGATTGAACATTTGCAACTACCACCAAGATCTGAACCTGCAGCAGGTCCACCAGCACCTTTGCCTCGGGCTTCTGTGTGCATCACTAGTCACCCTGGATTAGGCCCTATGGCTTTCAGAGCCAGCGATGTCTAGGTATGGGCCGACACTCTGGCACCATCCATTTTTAGGGCTAGTTGATTCTGCAGGTGAGTTGTTACACACTCCTTTCTGATTTTCTTGGCTACTGTCCTGATGTCTATATGAATCAACAACTTATCTGGGATCTGATGAACATCAACATCGGGCTCCTTACTTCGGCATTCGGCTCCTCCTGCAACGGTAGTTCTGCTTACCAAAAGTGACCCACTAAGCACTAGCATTTGATGCCGAGCTCCACGCCTGTGAACCAAGCTTCTTTCCCAATTAAAGTTTGAGAATAGGATTACATTATTTCGGCCCCAAGGACTTTAATAATTCACCTTAGGTAATAAACTGGGGTTTCTGAGCAACAGCTATCCTGAGGGAAACATCAGAGGGAACCAGATACTAGATGGTTCCATTAGTCTTTTGAACATCTACCTAAGTTGCACAACTAATTTGCACATCAGGACATAGAACACCTTCTTTCAGGCCTATAATTCACACACATGCTCCACCTCCCTGACAGAGCAGGTGAGATAGGCTGGTGGTGCGTGCCTTTGCAGGCTCTGGTAGGATCCCATCTCAGTTGACATGTGCCTGCTCCTCACTTCATAGCACCACAGGGTTTTGATCAGTCATCTGAGTCTAGAAAATTAGACTCCTTGGTCCATGATTCAAAAAGAACTCTGGCGCCAGGCATGAGCCGTCTTGCCTGGTGGCACACTGGATTTGGGGCACACTGAGTGCAGTTCGCCACAGATGATAGTTGTGAAGGCTGTTGGGGACCTTGTCCCACTTCCCCACCTTAAAGCACACCGAGAAGGGCCAGAGTGGTTTTCAGGATAGGGCATGGAGGCAATCAATCTCCCTTAGTCCCAAGGTCAAAGGGAGAGCAACAGCCAACCTAGAGGCAGTCACAGTGCACCACTGTGGAGAAAATGTGCTCTGTTGAAGCTGGGTGCACCCAGACAGCAGTCTAGTGGATGGCATCTGGTCTCCAAGGTGACCAGCTTTTCTGCTGTGTTGAATTCTCTGGGCTGACTGCATTGACCCTACCCACTTAACCCTCAATGATTCCATGCCCTCTTGAACTCTCTCTTCAAAGTTGTTTTCAACTTTCCCTTATGATACTTGTTGGCTGTTGGTCTCACACATGTATTTGGCCTTTATTGGTCTTGTACCTGTATTTAGCCTTAGCTGGAGTTTATCACCTCCTTTGGGCTAAATTCCCAAGAAACTTGACTCTGAAAAGACCCAATCCCAGGGCAGGGGTGGCACTACCGATAGCTGGCAGAGACTTGATCTGAAGAATTTGAGTTGCAATAGGAATTCTGTCTTCCCTACGCAACTTTTTATGTACCCACTGCAATGTGTGGATTTGGCAGTGGACTCTTCCCTCTTTACTTGTCCTTACTGAGTGAATCCTGGTTCATTTATTTTTCACTGCTTAGTGATATGCTTAACTTTAGCAGGTCGGCACACATGATCTGAGGTCGTAGTTGGAAACCTATGAGGGAGGGAGCCAGACAGATCCCTGGGCTGCAGGGAATACAGGTCACTGGAGCATACCCTTTGCTGGACTGGAGACAGGCAACATGGCTTGGCTGAAGTCCATACTGTTTGTGCTATACACAGCCATGCAGCACACACTGTAATCAGTAGTTGAAGTAGTTCATTATAAAACTCAAGACATTAAGTTAAAAGCTGATGATAAGGGACATTATGGTTGTCAACAAAGATTTTTATTATGATGTTTTTGGCAGTTGAAAAAGGGTGGGGTGCCAAAACATTGTATTGGAAAACCTGAAGTGTCATTTGGTCCAGGTGGGCAGTGAAGGAGAATGTGGGCCAGCAAGATTTGTTTTTCATAATTCTAGTAATTGTGAATACCAGGAAACTTTCTGCTCATTACACATAGTGACAAGGTAGAGACATTCAGAGCCAAGTGTGAAAAACTATTTTAGTGACGTTTCATCTCCACTCATCAGGCATTGTGGTATGAATATTTCTTCTGGCACTTTGACACATGAGGGTATTACCAGCTTCACGTTTACCCCAGGATCCCCACATAGCCCCACATTTGAAGTGGCACATTTTGAAAGGAAACAAAATTGGCAACCCAGACCGAACAAGACACTTGTTTCCAGTTCTACATGTATGCCGTCTGGCTGCATAGCGCTTTTGCAGCTGATTGCCTTTTCGTCTGTCCTGCACGCTGTGGGGCATAGTTATACTCTGTTTGCTCTGAATTTGCGTCAAACGTTTTGACGCAAATTTGGCACAAACCTAACACGATATTTATACTTTGACGCCCAACGCCGCAAATGCCAAAATTCTGCCGTGTGCATCATTTTCTGGATGCGTGAAACCGCCTTGCATTAATGACATGCAAAGTAGGCGTTCCCGTCCCAAAAATGACTTAAACACCCGTGCGCCATATTTATCCAACCGCGCAAAAATGACACACGGCTGGGAGGCAGAGGAAGAAAATGGCGCACAGCCCGATTTGCATCAAAAAATAACACCTGGGTCAGGGCAGGTGTTAAAATGGATCAAACACACCACTACTTAAGGAAAACACACAGAAGCAACATCAGAGCTCCAAAAAGAAGACATGGAGGTGCTATTCATCCAGCATGCACGAAGACGCAGAGCACAGAACCAACAACAGCAGCTTCCACAAGACCAACAGTGACCCCAAAGGCAACGCAGAAGGCAGGAGAGGATATTAAGGACCAGGACAACCCTTCTGTGCCTCAGGGAACATGGCATTGTCCAGAGGTACAGACTAAACTGGCAAGCCATACAGCAGCTGCTGCGCCACATTGAGCCACAGTTGGCACCCAGCTTGCAGACACCCCACATCATTCCACCAGAGACCAAGCTGCTAGCTGTCCTCCACATGTTGGCAAATGGCTCATTTCAAACCACTGGTGCCCTGGTTGCTGGGATCTCACAGCCCTCATTCTCTGCCTTCCTACCCATGGTACTCGATGCCATCATCTCCCTCACACCCGCCACATCAGCTTCCCCAACACACAGCTGAAGCAGCAGGAGACCAAACAGGGCTTCTACCAAATCAATGGCTTCCCACATGTGCTTGGTGCCATTGACTGCACACGTACAGATTGGGCCACTTACTGCAAACAAGCATCTATACTGCAACAGGAAGCACACACACTCCATCAATGTGCAGGCCATCGTTGATCACCAGGGAATGATCACCAACATCGTGGCTAAGTTTGGTTAGAGTGTACATGAGTCATTCAATTTCCGCCACTGCACCATCAATCAACACTTCCAGGATGGGCTATATGGAAATGGCCTACTTGTTGGTAAGAACAGAAACCTACTTACATACACGCAGCACAGCAACCCTGTAGGACACACAACAAATAAACCACTACATTGACAAGTGGCCAGGAAGACACTGAGTTTGTGACACTGCTAGTTATGTTTGATATCCTCACCCAATGGGATACACACCTATGGACAAATGACAGATGCAAATAACAACAGATGCCACTCCAGAGACACAAGGGACCAATTTAAAAACCACACAGTGACAATGACATGGCCTTAAATGACAGTACAACTTGGAAGATGAATCTTCCAACCTCACATCAATAACATACAATCACACACCCTTCCAAGCAATACGTTCTGTGTAAGGGTGGCGTAATGTGTTTCGCTGCAAGTCAAACACCATGAGACACATAGCATGATGATGATGACTCTAAGGAATGGGACATGGAATCATTGAGGCTGTACCAACATCTCACAACACTCCTCGGGTGACATTGCCCGCTACCAATAAGGAAGTGGACTGTGCTAAGAACACATATTGATGTGACAATATTGCAAAGTGCACATTGCTACACATACAGATTTAGTCAATTACACATATACATAACAGATATACAGGCATATGTACCTTCTGACAATTAAACCTTCACCCCCACAACCAAGTTAGCCACCTTACTTGGACCAGGTTCAGCAGTGTAGGTACACGTTTGAACATGAGCCAACTTGGTGAGAGCACAAAATTTAGGTTTGCATAGAACTTGTCACACATGTGATATTTGTGCATTGTCAATTCTCAACACTTCAGTGCTGCCAACTTATGGAGCTGTGTCGTACATTGTCACCTAGCCAAATCAAGTCCCTCACTGTTGTTAAACACATGCTATTGCGTATGTTGAATTGGATGGGATGTTCAGGCCATATAGTGCAACTGTGTTACCACCACTGTGGAGTTGATTCTGTGTGTGTCATGTCACCCCCAGTTTAGTCACATGGACACCTCTTTCACATGACATAATGTATGGGAGATACACAATATACTGCAAGTGTACAAAAATACCGCTGATATCCAGTCAATCAGCCAAACACTAGTTTAGATAATGAAACAACCCAATGCTGATGGTACATCTTAGAAGCCTAGGATTCCACACAATAACACAAACACAGATGAGTCACAGACCTCACAAGATAACAACTGCCATGCAAAGTGATAATCATGGTGCAAGCTCCATCAAAACATTTTCACTCATTTTCTCTTTCAGCTGATCAGGGGTGTGCGATCCAGCCATGGATCATGACCCCATTTGCAAACCCAAGCACTGCATCAGAGCGTGCCTATAATGAGGAACATCGGGGGACAGGCACCATAGTAGAGAGGACTTTTGGCATCCTGAAGGTTCCTCAACATCACCGGAGGCAGCCTCTTATATTCACCGGAAATGGTCTGCAAGATCATTTTGACCTGTGCCATCCTGCACAATATATGTGTTAGGTGGAACGTTCCCCTCTATGATCCAGACCCACACATGCCTGAAGAGGAGGAAGAGGAGGATGCTGTCCATCAACATGAGGAGGACCATCCAAACACTGCAGCCGGATTGCGTCGGAGACAACACATTGTACAAAACTTCTTTTAACTATAGTCACCATCACCACTTTCTTACCATATGACATTAAACACCTAATTTAATCACTAAATCATGGTCTGGATAATTATATATGCATCACATGATCCCTAGGAATCATAATCAGAGTTTAGCCTCATGGAGCAGTGCAGTAATACAGATTAGGATACTGAAAAAGCCACATCATATTTGATGGGTATGAATGTACACCCAACTTCACACACAGTGTAAGTGACATATATTGTGTTTATTTCACATTTGAAGGGCAATATCAGAGTATCACAGCTATTGCACACATCCATGTTGGCAACATGGGTCATCGCAGCATTTCACACACAACTAAGACACCATCTATCACAAGTAAAAAACCTGCTTCATACATGAGGCAGTGGATGTGCTATTGCATTGGTAACAGGAATGTATGACCACACCCTTGACAGCAGTAAGTGTGACATCAGATATATCTGCAAGGAGAATGTGTGAGAAGAAGTCAATGTAAGCTGCAAATGGATAGCATGAGTGCCCCATGTATGACAAGCATTGCTCACAAGACATGCCCTGTGTATACCATCCCAGGTTATAAGTTCTGCCACAGGCATGTATTCAGTGTGTCCCCACCGTTCTCTAGGCGACCCTGTAACTGGACTATTTGTACCCTGATAATCGTTCATCTACACACACCCTGACTCACATTCTGACTCCAGTGTGCCTCTCTCTTTAGTATGGCATGCCATAGTCATAGTTCATCTGTCTGCATGGACTTCAGGTCCTAAAATGCACTGCCTGGTAGTCGGTAGGACCAGTATTCAGCTGTCCATTGCTTCCCATGTGAAAGGTACTGTTGGCCCTTTGAACTGGATTCACACCTACAGGACTTGTGAGAGACTGAAGCTGCACACACCTGTGAGCACTTCCATGCAGACCAGCCATTTGAACCTGCACTGCCATTGCTGCTGCCTGGAACTGCTTAGAAGCTGCCATTTTCTGAATTTCCTTATTGTGCATTGCTGTATAAACCACTTGTGACACATAGCCCTTGGGTTAATGTGTAACATTGCAGCCCACAGCACAAATCCAGTTTTCATTTTCCACAGTGTTGTTCCAGCTTTTCCCAGTCTGGGTCTGCTCACTGTGCATTTGCCTTGTTCATGTTTGTTCCTGACAGAGCATGCATCCTGTTAGCCTGATTGGTTCCTGTCTTTGTGTTACTATAGAGGTTCCCTGTGGCTATATGTCTCTCATAGTTGCTTTCCATGCCCTCACTTTCCTCCTGGGATATTGTGTCTGGTAGGTCTACGATGAATCCACAAATATATTGTATAGTTTAATCAGTTTACATATGGTATCAAGGTCTGGGACATGTATTTAAATAGCCTAATCCTGGCCCTATCCCTTGCCTGGGTTTCATGTATGCATGAGTGACAAACAGTCACAATGTACTATGGCGGTATGCATGGATTGGGTATGGTGCCTCCAGCACAACAAACAATGTTTGCTAATGTGCATTAAAGGACAAAACATGTTTGTGCCCTGACAGTCCACACACAGATTCATACTGGCTGCAACCCAATGGTGATGCTTCTGCGGTGACTAGCTGTGAGATTAATCTGCATAGAGGCACTGATGTTCCCTGTTGCAGTGGGAATTTTTTACGCCACCCTGTGTACAAATGTTGTGATGAAAGCTGCCGGGTTCTAGTTACTGATCCATTACGTTTGTGAGCACACCAAGGTTGCCCTGTTGCCAGCCTCATAAAACTTCTGCAGTGTCATAGCTGGACTATCCCCATGTGTGTTGTCGATTCCTCTTTGGCTTTCGATCAATTCTGCTTTGAAGGATACTCTGTTAATGCAGGGAATGGATCCACAGACTCATGAGTAGACATGCACGTAACAGTGACAACATGGAGAACAATAATAACACAGGGTACACATGGCCACATACTTGAACTGGACACCTTTGTGTAATTAACCACTGAAAATATGTAAACACATGCAGCTTGGTCTGCTGGTCCTCCACTGCCACACGAGAAACATAGGTCATATATATGACTCAAACAGTGGAATGATATTACATTTTTTGATTGTTTCTCCGACTGTGTGTCACAAACACTGTACCTACATAGCATTTTCACATTTCTGACTCATGGGTAGTGTACAAACAAGTGACCAGGATGTGGTATCCAACATTCCTGTACATGTGATGGCTTACTCATTGCCATTTTCAACCGTCCTCTATCTATCCTGTGAATAGTTTGTCATGGGAGATGTAGTGTCCCAAAAGTCAGTGCAGTTCATACAGCATTAGATGCTACGTGTATGACAAACACATATCCTGACTAATTTCTACACTGAATAGTTTCTGATGGTTATCCACATTTACAACACATGTATAAAAGCACATTAATGAAAGCACTTCTTGTGACGTTCACACAGAGGCCCGAAAACAATGGAAATAGCCAATTCACAGACATGAACACACAGGCAATGAGTTATTGTATTAAGTTGAGTAGCCTTGCTATTCTCTATTGATGCACAACCTTCTTAAACTGGGTAATACTAATTTTTATTAAAAAAGTTTGAGTATCTATTGCGTCAGTAAAGAGTGCTTATCCGGTACAACAACATGAGTATTATGGTCTGCAGTAGTGTGGTCTGCCACATGTGCCCAAACACTGGAATACACAATGCAGGTACAAACAGCCTATCTCTGTACAGTTACAGCTTTCATGTACTTAAAAAATCTGAGAAATGACACAAACAAAGAAAAAGACATATATTTTGACGCAAATGCGTCGAAAAAAATGCATATGCGTAAAAAATCGCCACATATGTGTTTAAAAATGACATTCACAGCCATTATACATCCATTGGCCCGAGCGGTAATTCCTACACTGTACCCCATGAAATTGGTTACCAATGAAAAATATTTGGAACTATGAATGCGGGGTAATTTTGAAGCATTTGCGTACAAAAAAATTTGACACACAGACTGTAAGCGTCATCAAATTTTGACGCATCATAATAAAAATGCACCGCATTTGAGGCAGGACATGATGTAATAGGATATCCTGTTTACAGAAATGGTACAGAGGGTGTACTTTCACTTTGCAGTCTGTGATTTTTCAAGACTGTGTGGCTGTGCGGAGTGTTTTGTCTGTCCAAATTGTGCTTTTGTCTCCTGTGTGCCATCCTATTTGTCATCTGTTTTATTTGTAATTGTCTAATTTGTTCATTGTAAGTGTGTATTTGTCATATTTGGTGTCTAATTATGTCTTTGGATTGTTGGGAGTGTGTAGTGAGTATTGTTAGTTTGGGGATAGTTGGGCTGTTTGTGGGTTACTTTACTTTCATTTTCCTCCCTTTTTTCCCTTTATGTTCCTCTGTACCCTTTACTGTAACTATTATTTTGGTCATGTTGGGTAGGCAACATCTGGGGAGAATGGGTGAGGAGGAGCTGGGGGCATCCATTTGGCTGGTGTGCCACTTCCTCCTCCTGATGATTGAAGCAGGTGGCAGGGTGATACAGGGGTATCACACGGAGGCGAGGAGGCTCAGGTGGTCCAAGGTGCTGTACCATCTGTGGAGATTTTTCAACACACCGCGCAACGACCACCAACTCAAGCACCGCTGGGCTGACCTTGTTGCCAGAGAGCAAGACCTGCTCGACCACCTTGGTGTTGTGATTGGTGGTCCTGTTGGTGAGTACTGAGCACATTTAAATGCTCTGTAGTGACAGTAGCAGATTTGTTGATATGCTGCAGGCACTATTTTTGGACAAGTGGAATGCAAGTTAGTCATACAGTGGCCCTGAGTTATACAATACTTGCTACACATTATCATCATTTGTTGACGCAACAGCTGCACAAACTTACAAAACACAACTTGATCTTGTAAATTAGTGCTGCTTTCACGTCAATAGATGATGGAAATGCGGCTCCAACATATGTTTTATCCATGGTCTGTGAGTGTACCAGGAAAGAGATGTATTTCACAAGTTAAAGCAAGGAATTAATGTGGTCCCCAATTATTTGGAATACATGTCTAAACTGTATTCCAGGCCATATGTACAAAGTTCTTCCTAACCTCAGGCAATATCTTAGGCTGATAGTTTGACTTGGTTTGTTCCGCAATTACCTTGGAAATGGATGCCAAAGTAATGCACACAGGTTCATATCTAAATGTTTGGTGCTACTTTCCTTAGCTGTAGCGTAAAACATGAAGCAAATGCTACAAATTGAGGAATAAAAAAATATCCCTGGCCCTCTGTTTATTGTTCTTGTGTGTTTTAAATTGCCTTGGGCACAATAGCTATAACAGAGCTGATGCATTTGCCATCTGTGTTAATTTATAGCCATGCACTTTTCATGAGTTATTGGGTCATCATGGGATACCTGAAGTTGGTGAATGCATGGTCACAATGTATTACTTGCAGGATGTTGTGCAAGGGACCCCTGACCAATTCCATCATACATATAAAGTCCCCAAATACTTTGCTACTTTGCGTTTGGTACAACCCTGCTGATCTAGTGCAGCATATTTACAATAGCTAGCTTCCAAGTTTGAAGGCTATCACAGAAATGGGTGTATGCTAAGATCAGAAGACCAGCATCCTGTGACTGCTGCCATTTCCAAGGTGCATACAAATTGAAACCTACATCATCATGTTTGACACAGTAGGACATTTGCTAAACCATGTTTCAATAATGGGACAGTGTTAGTTTGCTGTATACCCGCTGATCAACTGGGCTAATGTAACAGGGCAATGAGTGACACATTTCAGGTGCAATGACTACACCTATGCCCATGCATGCTGTCATGGATGACCAAAATATACACTGTCAGCATATATTTCTTTGTTGTATTAATTTTGATAAATGGCCAATCCATGCTTAGTGTCAGATTGTCATCAAGGGACGCACAGGATCCCTGCCATTATGGTGTCATAGGGGGCATATGTGGCTCAGGGTACACTGTAAATGTAGCATATGAAACCTACACACAACACAGGCCTAAATGTAAGGGACCATAGAAAGCATACTAATTCATGAGCTTAACTCACCCACATGAGCAATACACAGTAACTGATTGCCCCTATATGCACAAGCCACAATACCTTAGTGACTTGTATTGCAGTGCACCAGGAATGTGGTTTTTCATTTCTCTCATAACAACAAATGATGAAATGGAGTACACTCTATAAATGAGTCTGCAACCAATTGAGGAATCATGTTTGTCAACACATGATTGTTAGGGCCACTGCATGTGTGCATATGTGTGTGTATCACTCACTGGAATGACAGGGTCTATACATGGTTGCAATGGTATCTCTGTCGGAGTGTCATCATGCCTGAGGGGCTGGACTTTCAGATATAATGTCACACACAGTCATTTTACTTTAAAGTGTTGTACAGTGCACAGACATTGAGCACATTTCACCCTTCCATGCTTTACAGGTGGACCTGCCCCTTACACAATTGGAGAAGTGGCTCGATTTGCGGACCCAGAGGTGAGCGAATCTAGAGTCACTGGTGTTGCAGAGTGCTCCTTAGTAGAGCTGCTCTCCATCTAAACTTGGGAACTACCCAGAATTCTCTATTCTTTTTTGCATACATATATATATATGTGATAAGTAAGTTCAGCTTAGGGTAGTTAGGGCCAGTTGTGGGTAATGTGTAGTTAAGATAGGTTAGGTTAGTTAAGATGTTTCCCCTAGTTTTAGCATCCTATTTTTACAGTTAAATAAATACTTAGGTGCTCCTTTACAGTATGTGTCACATGCTTGGGGATCAGGGCCTTGGCATGAGTGAACAGTGTCAATTTAGTATTTGCATTTGTATCCCATCCTGCATCCAAATCCCAATTGAGCTGTGACATTGGCAGCTACCCCAAAGCTACTTCGCTAGAAATCTACCATCCATTGCACCCACCACTCAAGGTTACTATGGTTCCCAAAGTGTAGTTAAGTTTGGATGTACATTTTCAATCTGTCATACTTTGAGACCAGATTTTGTATTGAGGACACTGTGGTATGTCTGCCTGCAGCCTGATGTTCATGTGAACCCTGATAAGGTGAGTGATGGTATAATCTCATGTAGAATAGCATACAGAACTCACACTTATCATTTCTTACATTGTACAGCCAGGTTACTTATTTGTACGTACACTCGTACACATCCATTCCTGCTGTATGGTGTGTGTGATGAAATTTTTGAGTCAAATGTCACATACCTAAAGATTGTCTGAAAGAAAAATTTGAAGACAATGATTTTCTGCTTAGAAATCCCTTGAAGCAGACTAATTGTGTCCAACACAGCATTATACTGTAAGTTTTCTATTTACTTCTGATTTAACCCTCATGAAGGGCAGATGATGGTACAATCCAGACCCCAGTGCATAGTTCTCAGCCCGCAATCTTTCAAGGCAGTTGTTGTGACATTCTATGGGCATTGACATGAGGCAAACATCACTAATCTCCCTTACGGTTGATGTGTCACATTACACAGAGACTAACTGGTTGTGTAAGTGCTATTTATTTTAAAGTGCTGTAGTGCTATATTTACATAGTCCAGGATTGTGAGTCCATTAGTGTGACACATTCTATTGTGATACTACATAAGTGCAAAAGGTCATGTCATTGGACATGCTGGGGTGAAGTGTCATACAGTGCAGAGGGACATGAATTGCCAATGAGATAGTGAGAGACAATCACAGAGCATAGTGCCAAGGTAAACAGTGGGCTGGAGAACAGTGCTTGTGAGCAGCTGTTGCAAGACTGGCATGTTACAAAGCACAGGACCTTGGTTATAAGTGCCCATGTGGCATGGACTAGTGCTACCGGGTACTCTTACGGGTGAAGGTGATCTGTTCCACGTCTTCATCTTCTGATGTGTGTATCGTCTCCTCTGCCCTTGGTGGTGGTGGGTTTGAAGGGGCAACACACACTTCAGTGTTCAAAGACGTGGAGTCAGAAATCCTGGTAGCTGCCAACTGTGGGGCTATTAAGGGCAGTACTGCAGCAAGGAGGAGCTTCTGGTTCTTAAGTATAGCAGCTACATCACTGTGGTAAGCAGCCAGGTCTGCCCTAAGGGGATCAATATTACATTAGTGCATGCGTTGAAAGGTTTGGTGTTGGAGGTGTTGTGTCAACTCCCTTACTGCTGTGCTGATTTCCTTCACACTTTGTTGAAGTTCTTGCAAGATAGATGTTTGCCCTTGCATGGCTGCTACCTGTTCTGCAGATGACATCATGCATGAATGCACTCCCTTTAGGCTGGCTGCCATAGTTTGCATCCCCACCTGCACCTCCTTGGCCAGCTCCCGCTGTACTCCAACTACAGTCCTCTCAAAGCTGGTGCCAGTGTCGTCAGAGTCCTCAGCTGGGTTGGTGCTAGCAGGTCGTACTATTGGGGTGGTGGGTGGGTCCTCTGTGATGGCTGCTACTTCTGTGCTCCTCCTTCCGACTGAAGGTGGGGTCTGGAGGGTTCCAAGGACATCTTGGAGGGTGTGCTGGCTGATGTTTGTCAGCTCGTCATCCATGTCATCAGGGAAGTCCAGGACAGGCATATCCCCAGGAGAGCCATTGTCGTCTGCAATGAGATATTGTACAATTAGTGAGTCTGTGTTGTGGCATTTGTAACATGACTTGCCTGACTTCCTATTAGTTGCACATTGTGAACTTGGTTCCTGTTCATTGTTCCTGTCATTAGGATTAGCATTCTCCCAGTCCTATGCTCCACCTGCAAGTCACATGTAGTGTGGGCAGTTTGGGGAATTGGCTGCGTCACTTCCTCTAGGAGTAGGTTCTGCCCAAATTGTATGTTGACACCTTATTGTACAACTCAACCCTCCGTCTACTTCCATTCTCATGTTGTGGCCTTGCACTAGCTGTGGGTGTTCTGATGGCACTTGCACTACACTTAACAATCTGGAACTGCCCCAGGCTCTGATATTTCACATCCACCTATATGTTGCTGAGACCTAGCATATACTATGTATAGCATTGGCATGGCACAATGCAGATGTCAGCATTGGTAGTGTGTAATGTTGATGTTGGGGAATGTGTGCTACATAGGATTGCACTGATGGTCCTAGCAGTGTTCCACTTCCTCTTGTGACTGTGTGGGTGTGTTTCACTAGCCGGAAACATATGTCCTCCCCCTCAATGCTGTTGTCTGAGAAGTATGACAGTTGGGATGTTGCATGGTGTCATTGCAGCTATTGTGACCCAGGCACAGGGTGGACCCTGACATGTGCAGCATGGGTATGACATTACTGCTGTGTTCCCTTATAATGTTTATGACAAGGGCTGATGTTTGTAGTGACTATGGACATTAGCATTTGACAGGATTAGCACATTTTTATTGATTACAGGGGATTGATAACGTCATCATCCTGAACCCTCTAATTTGGGTGTGTTTGATCCATGGGCATGTAACTGTCATTAGCTACTTGACCTTCACACACAGCAGAGGTGGTAGTGGCAACTGTAGTCAATGTTAAATTCCACTTGTGGATATGGCCTGAGGCTGTTAATTGAGCCCTAGTTCATGTAGTGAGAATACCAGCTGTCGTGTAACAGCAGGCCAGTTTTATATTGTAACCTACCCTCCTGGACTGGCTTTGCCTTTCCAACATCCTTGGCATGGCAGCATACCCCAATGCAAAGGTTGTTGGTGTAGTGTTGTACTGTGCCCCAGGATTGCCCTGTGCCGTGCCTCTTTGCCCATTCTACTACCTCATTATCATGACTTGCATGCATTGTGTAGTAGGTATTGCCCCCCCCTTGCTTTCAGTTAACAATTAGGCATTTTAGTCCCCCATGCCACTTACCCTGCATCTGTGTTGTCTCTTGGTAGTCTGCGCTTTCCTGTCCTTAAATCCCTGTGACGATCTCCTCAGGGATGATGGCTGCCACCATCTCCTCCATGTGGTCCAGAGCCTCCTGCGGTGCTGGACTCCCACTTCCAGTCTGCAGTGCTGCCTTCTTGTTTCTTGCCATCTTTTCCTTGGTCCTGCACTTGCAGTCATGCCAGTGTTTCTTGCACTCGATGACTGTTCTCCGTACTTCTGCCACACTGTTTATCTTGTCAACAATTTGTTGCCAAATTGCCTCTCTCCTACTAATTGGCAATTTAGAGGTGACAAAAAGTTTGTGCTGGTGTTCCGTCACCTCTTTCACCAGTATTTCCTGCTCCTCTTCACTGAACCAACACTTCCTTTTCTTCTTCTCCCTCTCCTGGGTCTTGTGTAGGTTCTCCTGGCTGTTTCCTCGTTCGTTGTCATCTTCCTGGGGTCTCTCAAAGCTTCTGGGATCCTTTTTGCCTCTCCTTTGCACATTTTGCTGTGTTTGCTCTGCTTTTTGACACAATTGCGGCAAGAAAGGGCGCGTATCCAGTTTGCGACGCCGTAAACCAGATAAAAATAATTTTCCCTGTGTTAACGTTGTTTTTCTTTTCGACGTGGTGCATTGGTTTGAGTAAAAAAAAAGACTCTAACCAGTGCTTTGCACTGCTGAGCGTCAAAGTATAAATTTGACGCCCAAGTGGCGCAAAGAAATGCCGTTAGCTGGTGTTAAAATTTTTGACACAAAACTGCGTTAGTGCAGTTTTATGTCACAAAATATAAATATGGGCCTAGATGTTTAACATCCGTTTAAAGAGGCTGCAGAGGGTGCAACCATATCCATAGTTTCTAGGATAAACTCTGTGTTGCATATGGCTGACTAGGCTTATTTGCTCCTAATACCATGGTTACGGTGGTATTGTAAGTATCACCAAGGGCGTGGGCATGCCATCTCGTGACCTGTAGTACCTGTTAGACTGGTGCAGTCACCTTGCGTGAACCATCTGTGCATTAGAAGATGAGTGGCTGAAAGAGCGATTGCAAAATAATGTCACGATGACAGTACAGTTTTCTAATTTATTGTTTTGTCAGCTAGTAGATGTATCATTATGAGGAGAACACAACAAGGTTTGGTTTTCTGGCAGCCATTGACAATAGTGAATACTTTATTTGTATTTGTTGTTTTACAAGGCAAGTAATTGTGGCATTATGTGCTGTGAGAGAAGAAACTGAAGGCTGTGCTGCCAAGCAATGACAGCAGGGACTACATTATTTCAGTAGTTTTTTTTTTTTTGCCAAGCAACTAATTGTGGCATTGTAAGCTGTGGGAAGGAAGTACAGACTGCACTGCAGAAGAATCACAATAAGGCTTAGATTAGTTTTGAGGAGAGAAAGGCTGCCACCCATCAGGGTTCTGACAGGGGGGTCCTTATTTAAGTGGTGCTGGAACAATTTTTGGGTCGGAGTGCTGCCATCAATGTTTCATCATTGAAGTCATAAGAAGTGTGAAAAATCATCCAAGCGTCATACAAAGAATAAGTAGAGCAACTGATCCACGCCCGTTCAGCAGGGGAGTGGCAAGGGTGTGGTATGTAGCCCAAAATTTATTTTAGAGGACACTGGCAAATATATTACTAAAGAAAGCATTGTGTGGTAAACCACTGTCATTTAGAGACAAACACATTTTCCACAGAAATGGCAACTCAATTCGCACTAACGTGCAGTTTTACTCAGGGCAGGCTTTAGGTCTAATGGCGCCCTGTGCAACAGTCTTTTTTGGCACCCCTCACACCATGACCACCTCCTCAGATTCACTCACTATCACCTGGCAAATAAGCCACTCATCTCGCCATAGCCCCTCTTTCACATACATTTGTTGGTTTTATAAGCGCTTTAAAGGCTGGCTATAGTAACGCACTCAGCTAGCCACATAACGTACAGTTCTGTTCTTTGCAGCAGGCACATTCACCCTCTACGCTACTGTATAGCGAGTCAAAATTGCTGCTAGACAAAACTCCCATCTCTCTTCCTGGCAGGAACATTAATCACAGGAGTTATCTTGACATTTTAATTGTTTCCTGAAGGCTGTATGCACAAGGAACTTTTCTGCAGGTGCTTTTAAATGTTTTCATCAATATACAGAATTACGGAAGAAAATATACTTGATTTATGTTTTTCAAATATTTGTACAGTTTTTATTAGGAGAAAAAACGGAAATTTTACAGCTTTTCTTTTCACACTCTCCCATTGCCCCCGCAAGAATGTCAGATATATCACTTTACAAAATCCTCTAATTATATAGTCAGAGAAAGGTAAACACCAATTGACTTGTTAAAATTATAAGCAGCAATTTGTCAGAAGACATAGGACCTCATTACAAGGCTTGCAGTCACAAGACCGCTATCCTGGTGGTGGCGGTCTTGTGAAAATTGGCGGTTGGACCGACTTCCGACCGCCATCTCCACCAGAATCCTAGATCCCGACATGGTGACAGTGGTCCTGGTTGTAATCAGCCAGGGTGGCGCTGAACTCAGCGACGCCCTGCTCATTACAACCTTGTTCTCTGCCAGGGTTTTCATGGTTGTTTTACCACCAAGTAAAGGCTTTGCAAACAGTGTGCATTACTATGGAGCTGGTCGGCCCCCTCTGCTACAAGATAGCACTCAGCTCCTTTAAGAGAGCTGAGTGCTATCTCGTAGCACTGTTCCTGTCTGACCAGCAGGAACGCTCTATTTCAAGGTTTCAACCTGTCAGCCGGGTCAGGCAGACGGAAACCTTGTAATAGGGTGGGAGGGGAACGCCACCGCCATGGCGGTGGTGTCCTGCCCGAGAGTTGGGACCGCCAAACTCTTAATGAGCCCCATAATCTGGCAACTGACCTTTGTCTATTGAATGCACAGCAAATGTGAGAACATAAAAAAAAAAAAAATTAAATGCATTGTTATGGCTCATTCACCTTTTGAACACCAGTGTGTATATTTTGGGAGTGCTGCAGCACCACCTCACCAATACTTATGCCTATGTCTTATTTACATTTTGAATCTTCGTGAACTTCAAACACATTTTTCATTGACCAACATATCCCTGATAAGTGAAATACAAGAAAGAAGGCCTCACAACTCACTCTGCAATTGTATCACTTGACAGACAATGAGTAAAGCCATTTGTCAAGAGCTGATCCTGGGCTAGGTGTAAGAATTCAGCACTACTTGAAGCTCCCAACGGTAATTATTAAGTTTAATGGCAGGGAGTCAGGGGTGTGATGCATGCCCCTGCAGCTTTGAGGGCAGGAGGGCAACACTTCAGCTGACACCCAGACCTTTGTCTTAGGAGCCCTTCATCACGTTCTCCAGAGGGTCTCCATCATTTTGTGTTATGCCACTGGAGGGAGGGGAAGAGTGCAATTGCACTCATTGCTCACCTTTACGCCTAGAAATAGACGTATGTGAAGGGAGACTAGCTTTACATGTGTTAAAAAAATATAAAGGGTTTCTAAAGAAGGTATGTTTGATGATACCAGAAGGAGGTCAGCCAGCAGCAGCAATTACTTACTGCAAGAGACATTCAAAGTACCTTAAATATCAAAAAATGTGGCCTATGGATGCAAATGTTTGCACATAATTATCATAATAATGGTCACTTCTATAACTTACAATACCAACAAATTATGTTTGGCAAGTAATATTGGCTGGAAATTACTCCTTAACTCAATAGCACTAAGGGGCATATTTATACTCCGTTTACGCCGAATTAGCGTCGTTTTTTTCGACGCAAATTCGGCGCAAAACTAACGCCATATTTATACTTTGGCGTTAGACGCGTCTAGCGCCAAAGTATGGCCAAATAGCGTCATTTTTTTGCGTGAACGCCTTCCTTGCGTTAATGAGATGCAAGGAAGGCGTTCCCGTCTAAAAAAATGACGGCGACGCAAATGCGTCGTATTTATACTCCCGGGCAAAAATCACGCCCGGGAGTGGTCGGGTCAAAAAACCCCGCATTTGCGCCACTTTTTAACGCCTGGGTCAGGGTAGGCGTTAAGGGACCTGTGGGCTCAAAATGAGCCCACAGCTGCCCTCCCATGCCCCCAGGGACCCCCCCTGCCACCCTTGCCCACCCCAGGAGGACACCCAAGGATGAGGGACCCACCCCAGGGACATTCAGGTAAGTTCAGGTAAGTATACATTTTTTTTTTTTAATATTTTTTTTTTGGCATAGGGGGGCCTGATTTGTGCCCCCCTACATGCCACAATGCCCAATGACCATGCCCAGGGGACAGAAGTCCCCTGGGCATGGCCATTGGGCAAGGGGGCATGACTCCTGTCTTTACTAAGACAGGAGTCATGTAAATGGCGTCTGGGCGTCGTTTAAAATGGCGCAAATCGGGTTAAGACGATTTTTTAGCGTCAACCTGACTTGCGCCATTTTTAAGACGCCCTAACGCCATTTTTCCCTACGCCGGCGCTGCCTGGTGTACGTGGTTTTTTTCCACGCACACCAGGCAGCGCCGGTCTGCTTGCGCCGGCTAACGCCATTCAATAAATACGGCGCCCGCATGGTGCTTCAGAATGGCGTTAGCCGTCGCAAAATTTTTTGACGCTAAACTGCGTTAGCGCAGTTTAGCGTCAAAAAGTATAAATACGGGCCTAAATGTACCAAACCTCAAAAGAAGAAAAAGTGCTTCAGCTAGCAGCAAAATTATTTGAACATAAACCTTGTTGTTACATGCATTCTGCTGCACACACAGAAATAGGAAAAACCTCAGAGGATTGTTTTTGCACAAAAACAATCATGTCTGCAATGAAGGCACCATTCCACCATGATACAAGGGTGCCTGCATTGGCGCTTGTCAGCCATCAGTGCAACAGCGCAGAGAGAGAGCAGTAATGCAGCATCTCTTTTTACATATGGCACATTCCTGCCCACTCCGTTTGATGCAATGCAGTGCAAGTTGTCTTGATGTGTTGCAGTGTGTTACATGTTAGTACATTGGCCGCCAAGAGTGTGAAGCTATACATATACACGGGTGACTTACAGGATAGATTAATTGCTTAACAGGTTATCCATGAACCCGCTACAACAATTTCTGATTAAGCACATCAATCTGTAGCAAGCAGATTTAGCAAACACCACTATATTTGCACCATAGTAGAATGAATCCTTACTTAGAGATTTGCTGGTGGAGAAAAATATGTTATAAAATAACCATGTCATAAAATGAGATCAAAGCTCTTCACTGCATGGGGAATCCGTGTCCCTTATCACAAGAAAAAAGCTGCTGCGTTGATAAATGCAGAAAAACGTGTAGAACCACAATTTTCACGTTACTCTCCTTTTTTTTGTATTTGTTGCAAAACCATGATTTCAAGTTGGGGAAATGCAATTACCAGAAAAATTGAGTTACTGTAAATGGGTCGACAATTTAAAATGAGGGTGTGGAAAGTGCTGGTTACTCTTTTAAAAAAAAGCACCTTGGATGATACAGAGTTGTGTCTTGCTGCTGTCGACTCAGACATGCATTCTTCTAAGGTGAATAACTAAGGTGAACTGTCATTGAGCAGGGCAAGCCAATCTTTTGATCTCTTGCTAAACCCTGCTTGGGCGGCAACTCTTGTTTGGTGCAAATTACGGAAGCTAAAAGCACGCCTTAGGGAGCGCGTGCAAGCCGGCGACAAAGATGGCCGCCTGATTACAGAGCTCCGTGCATCGTCAGGCGAGTTTCTACCGCCAGAGCCGTTTTTTTGCATCTTTTTAATGTCGTTTCACTAGGAAAAACTATGGGATGGTTTGGTGAGCATTTTTATCGTTTTTTGGGCTGCCTGGCTTATTTCCTGACTCTGTAATTACGTTTTCTTACTTCTTCTCATGAGTGCGGCCATTTTGACTAACTTTGCTCACCATTACATTATACTTTTTTGAATATTTGACTTTCTTTTTTGCGTAAGCCTGGTTATTTATTTTTACTGTTTAGTTAACATAGTTTTGGAGTTCCTGTGTCACTTGCTTCCTTATTGAAGGCTTATTATTTTTATATGGGCAAATTAAAGAAAATAAAATCTCTGTCGCATCAGTCCTCCTCAGCTGACAAACTTTAGCACTTTTTACAACTGGACACTTCTGCTGCAGCGTCTTTCAAAGATGTCTTCCTCATCTTCTTCTTCGCCTAAAGTTCCTCGGAACATTTCTACATCCACACATAAGAGAGTCAAACAGGACCCACCTTCACCAGTAAAATCTCCCTCGCCGATCTCTCTTGAACTTGTGCTTGAAAAAAAACGTGCATTGCGTCCTTTTATCGAAGAAACTAATTCTCGGATACAAAATCTTGATTCTAAGTGGTCTCAAACGGAAATGAGAGTCTCTGCTTTGGAACAAAGAGTCATTGACGTGCAGGATGAAACACATAAAATTATTAGTTTGGAGAAGGAAGTGGCAACCTTGAACACTCTTACGGAGGATTTGGAAAACAGAAATAGACGCAATAATCTTCGCTTTTATGGATTACCGGAGGGTCTTGAAGGAAGTGACCCAATTTCATTTTTTACCTCATTCTTTCCACAATTGGTGGGTCTACCATCTTCTACAGTATTGAACATCCAAAGAGCACACTGCATTGGTCATCGTTCTCCGCATTCTTCCACATCTAAACCAAGAGGCGTGATTATTTTCTTTCTTGATTTTACCGACTTATTGAGAGTTCTTACCGCTGCGAAAGCCAAAAAACTAATTTCTTGGCAGGGATGTAAAATCTTCATCTCACAGGATGTGTCCCAAGCTAAAGCAGACAGGAGGAAAGAGTTTTTGGATCTTCGTCCACAGCTTTGTGACTTGGGAGCTCGTTTTGGATTAGTGACATATCAAAACAAGACCACTTCATTTACCTCTCCTGCAGTTCTTTGTGATTTTCTACGACTACACTCTACAAATTCTATGGAAACAGCTGCTCCTTCTACATATTGACTATATACGTTTCTTAATTTATTATGCCCTTTCATTACTACTGCGTTATAATTGATGGTCCTTCATATGCAGTTTATACAGTATATTATATTGCCGTGACTACAGACCTTTTTTTGTTAATGTATTGTTTTCTTTTCACAGGTTCCAGGTGTTCTATAATCATTATTTTTGCTCATAACCGTTGTCCGTTGAAGCGTTCCGTTCCCTTGCTTTGCCGTCTTCAGTCTGTGCTGTCACCACCCATCCCCTATTGTTCATTCGTCTCAGGTATGTTTTTGCAGTCGTCTTTATTTGACATACACTGTCTCTTCTTTTTTTCTTGACTATTTTCCATCCTTTTTCCTGCTGTTTTCCCTTCACTCTGCTCTCCTTTTGTTTTTTTCTGTTTTCTTTTCCCTTATGTGTATTTTCAGTTATTTATGGTACAATGCCTTTCGTGTATATATGTGGTTATGTAATGTAAATTCAGGGTTGTTTCTTGGAATGTCAAAGGTTTTATTAATTCAATCAAAAGTAAGATAATTTTATCCCACATATCTAAATATAATCCAGACTTAGTTCTTCTACAGGAGACCCATTTGACGGATTCTGAAGCTCTGAAACTCAAAAAAGGCTGGGTGGGCAATGTTTTTACTTAACCTTCGTCTACAAAGAAAAATTGGGTAATTGTGCTTTGCCATAAAAAAATATCAGTTAATGTTATTTCGCAAGATTCGGATTCTGATGGCAGGTGGCGCTTTGTGAGGCTCAGTATTAATGGGATTACAATGACTATTGACAATATTTGTGGTCCTAATAATTCATATTATCTTTTCTGGCCCAATATTACTAAACACTGTTTGCATTATAATGATGATTTTCTTCTCATTGGAGGGGATTTCAATCGAATTCTTGATCCCTTTATAGATAGGCAATCTGTAATTAAATTTTCTCCCCATAAAATGCATAAACAATTTAAGCCATTTTTCTCACAATGTAATTTAATTGACTCATGGAGAACTTGTAATCCTGATAATAGGGATTGTTCGTTTTATCCTCCACCACATGGCTCCTTATCTAGACTTGACCATATTTTTTTTTCTAAATCATTATCCCAAAACCTTATTAACTCCTCCATTGAACCTATGGTAATATCTGATCATGCCCCAGTCATTACAGATTTTGACTTGCTCCTGGTGCATCCCAAGTCCAATAGGTGGCGTTTTAATAATTCTTTTTTACTTGATTCTAAATTCTCCACTTCTTTGTTGCCTTTGCGGACAATTGTTTTTGATTTAATGAAGATTCTCACATTTCTCCACAATTGTTATGGGAATCGTTTAAGGCTGTGGCTCATGGTAATATAATAAATTTTGTTTCTAATAAAAAGAAAACTTTCAATGCCCAGCATCAAGCACTTCTCAAAATTAAACGCTCAGAACATCCATATTATTCTTCCTCCTCCAATTTTAATATACAAGAACGTATTCAGGCAAAACTGCAATTTAACAAAATCTCAACAGATAATGCTTCCTCTTTTCTTCTACGTAGTAGTGCCTGTTATTATGGAGGTCGAAATAGAGCGGGGAAGCTTCTGGCTAATTATTTAAAAGTTTGAAAGCAACGCCATAATGTGAAGTCTATAGTTTCAGATACTGGTGAGTCTCTTTTTAAGGATGAAGATATTTTAGCTGAATTTGTTAATTATTATCAGACACTTTATACTCCTGAGTCAGTCCCGACCCCCTTACAGATTGATGATTATTTCAAGAATATTCCAAACCCTAATAAGACACTGATTGATGCTACTTCACTTGAAGCAGCTATTACTTCGTTAGAAATGTTTTGAGCCCTTATATCTAAAAAAAAAGGTAAAACTCCTGGTCCAGATGGATTTACAGTGGATTTTTTTTTACATTGTTCTGACATGTTACTTCCCAAACTTTTTCAGCTTTTCCAATTCTTCATGGGTTCTGGCTCTACAGGGGGCACATTTCAGGAAGCTTCGATTTGCCTAATTCCAAAGGACGGTAAGGATCATACTTTCTGTAAACTTTTTAGACCAATCTCTCTTCTCAATACAAATTATAAAATCTTTGCTAAATTATTAGCCATACATCGTGATAACCTTTTACCTGCGCTGATAAGTAAGGAACAAACGGGTTTTGTCAAAGGTAGACTTGCTTCTGACAATTCTAGAACATTCTTTAATGTACTCAGCAAAGCTCCCGCTCTGTCGTATTCTTTAGCGGCAATTTCCATAGATGCTGAGAAAGCATTTGACCGGTTAGACTGGTCTTTTCTATTAAAAGCTTTAGCCTGGCATGGTCTAGGGCCTCATTTAATTTAATTTATCTCTTTGCTTTATCAATCTCCAATGGCATCGATATTGGTAAATGGGAAATTGTCTATATATTTTGTATTACGCCGAGGTGTACGTCAAGGGTGTCCCCTCTCTCCACTCCTATTTATTCTAGCTCTTGAGCCCTTTTTATCCAGTATTAGAAATAACATTAAAATTGAAGGTTTCCATTATGGCGAGAAACATTTAAAATTAACCACGTATGCAGATGATATACTTTTCTATATCTCAAACCCTGAGCTCTTGATTCCGTCTCTACTCGGGGAAATTTAGGATTTTTCCTTGATTTCAGGTTATAAGATAAATTTGGATAAAACTGAAATCCTCCCTCTAACAAAATGTTGTTTTAAAGCATCGTTTGATATCACTGGTTTTCACGGAAATTCTTCCAAGATGAAATATTTAGGCATTTGGTTCACTTCATCCATTAAAAAGTCCATTGAAGTAAATATTTCAGAGGCTTTAGAGAAAGTTGATAGAGCGATTGTGGCTTGGAATCCCTTATTTTTATCGGGGTGGGGTCGTCTTGACATTTTATATATCCTATCCATGATTCCGCTTCCTTTACCTGGTACCTTTTTTACACAATTGGACTCCAGATTGTCTAAATTCCTCTGGAATAATAAGAAATCTAGAATTTCTCTTAGTCATCTTCGCCATTCTAAACAGGAGGGAGGAGTCCATTTTCCTGATTTTAGATTGTATCACAAATCCTTTTGTTTGCGTCAAGCTTCTAGGTGGGTCTCCCTGTCAGAATCTAGGTTTACTCCATTATGGTTGGATATTGAGTGTTCTTTTCTTTTGCCTTTTTCCCCTAGTGAGGGGGTATCCTTTTCCTATAATATTTAACTTATCTCCTCTCTGCTTCTTAAACATACTTGTTCTCTTCTGCTTTCTCACTATTTACCTCCATCTGGTTCTCGTTCCTCTTTTCTGAATTCCCCTATTTGGCATAATTGTCTTATCACTTTTAATAAAAAACCCTTATTTTGGAAATCCTGGCGACAAAGAAATATAGTTTGGGTCAAAGATTTATTCTCCAATAATACTCCACTTTCTTTTTCACAATTCCAACTTCTATTTCATTGTCCCAATTCCTTTATGCCTACATATCTTCTTCTTATTAATATTATTCTTGATGTACTTTTTCCCTTGCCTTCCCCTTCTTCTTAATTACCCTTTTCTTTGTCCTCCTTTCTTATCTCGTATCCTAAGGCATCAAATATCTATAAACTTTTTCAGTCTCCTGTTTTGACGCGTCCTAAATCTAAAATTGAATCTCAATGGGAATTGGATTTGGGATGTACCTGGACTGTTTCCTTTTGGAATAAGGTGTGGCATTGATCTTATAAAATATCCAGATCAGCTTCTACCACACAGTCACTTTTCTTTCTTTATCACAGACTTTATTTTACCCCTCCTACTATAGCAAAATTTTCTGTAACCTCAACTTCAAGTTGCTGGTCCTGCAATAGCCCAAAGGGAGATCTTATGCATATCCTTTTTGAATGTCCTCCTACTGTCTCTTTTTGGAGAAAAGTTTGGTGTCAACTTACCTGCATTTTTCATTTGCAATCCCAATTATCTCTGCTGGTGCTTTTTTTTGGTAGTCTCTCTGCGGACATTGTTTCAGATGATGATAATTTAAAATTGTTGGATCTCATGTTAGCTCTGGCCTTTCAACAAATTACTCTCAATTGGAAAAACTCATCCCATATTTCCTATAAAGCTTGGTGGAATTATGTTTGTCATTACCATAGACTAGATATTGCTTTTACCTCTTTATGCTGCCCTTCCATAAATAGAGATTTGTACTGGTTACCTTTGACTGATTATCTTAATGCTGTTGCTTGTAATTCTACTAATTGTACATTATCTGAGAATTTTAAGCCACCATGAATTCTTTATTTTCTCTGTTCTCGAGTGAATTTTAATTTAGCCTACATTTATGCCTTTTTTAATATTACTTTTTTTTCCTTTTATTTAACTGTTGAAGATCCAATGCATCTTTCGCATTGTAAATGGTCTTGTTCCGTTTCCATTGTTTCTTCCCCTTTTTATACTTTTAAAATGTTAAACAGCTTTTACAATTCCTTTAAAAATTATATCATCATCAGTGTGACAGATATCTTGTATTGTTAGTATGTAACCCATATGTATTTTGATTTTAATAAAGCTGATTTACCTTAAAAAAAAACACGCCTTAGAATGGATGAAAACCTACAATTACTGCATTATCCCTCATTGGCCTTCTAATAATTACACCCCTGTGTAGTATCTATCTTCACCTAGTGCATAATTACTATCTAGGATCATGTGAGGATTGGAATGAGCTCCTAAGATGTGTAATGATTGGTAACTCTAATTAACATTGCTTCTAAACTACAGGGCTATGGGAGGAAATTACAAGTAAAAGCCACGAAGTGTGGATATCCAATTACTGCGAAAACATGATTTGCACAGGAGTGTGTCACTTCTATTTGGGATATGCTTAAACTTCAGATTTTTATTAAAGTAAAGATGAGAACCCTGAGGGTTGATTATGAGAATATTTAAATTTTCCACGTAAGTAAGCTTAAAGAGCAGGTAGCGCTTTCAAAGAGCTGCGAAATGAGGGGTGTCTTTAAAGGGGTGTGACCTGAGAATGATCACTAAGAAACTTTGATGGTTATCCTGGCAGTCCTAGTTTTCATACTCATTGTAGCCCTGATTCTCATGGTGGGCTTCATCTTTCTGGCCTTCTTCCTCCCCAGGTCCTCATCACCAGTCTTCCTAGTAGTGGTCCTTTTAGTTCTGTTATCATGGTTCTGGTCCTCCTTATCTTTCTGGCACTTCTGTGTGGATCCTCTAGATGGACCTAGTCTTGCTAGCCCTACAAGTCCTCCTCCTTAAATTCCTGATTCTTCTTCTAGTTTTCTTCTTTCTGGTTTTCCTTGTCCCCAAATCTCTAATCACTTAATGTTAGCCTTCAAGGTCCTTTTGGTACCATTGGTCCTGGTGCTCTGGATTTGGTCCTTCTGATTCTGATACTTTGGATGGGCAGGGTCATGGTACTCTGAGATGTCCTGGGCTGGTTCTCCATCTCTTTGTCTTCCTAGTACTCAGCCTCCTAGCATTTCTTGACATAATTTCCATGATCTTGGGGTGATGTAGC
Organism: Pleurodeles waltl; assembly: GCF_031143425.1. NCBI lineage: Eukaryota > Metazoa > Chordata > Amphibia > Caudata > Salamandridae > Pleurodeles > Pleurodeles waltl. The sequence goes on along the minus strand of NC_090440.1, from coordinate 1,726,279,998 downwards.
ACCTTAGGACAGGACAGGTGTGCCTGGATTTTACATCCGTCCAACCCCACTTAAAAGGTCTTGCACAAGGAGGGAGAACAAAGATTTTTGATGGAGGTGGATACTGGGACTAGAGGCGGTGTCCATGGACAGCTGGAAGGAGGAGGCCCCTGATGATGACCTGGGCTAAGGGCTCTGAATACAGTTGACCCCAGGATCACAGGATCACTCCCCAGAACCAGGGAGGCTAGTCCTTCTTAACCCCAAAGGACTAGCTGGGAGAAGAACTGGACTTTTGCACAAAGAATAAGAGAAGTACCAGAGAAGAATCAAGCATTTACAATGCAGCCGGTCTCGCGTTTGCTCGAGTTAGAGCTATTCGCTTTTTAAACTCGTAACCTGACTTTTCTTGCCACATAAACTGAAAAGTAAAACAGTTTCACATAAGCGAGCCCACGGCCACCATGAAGCACGTCAGAGACACACATAAGGAAACAGAAGTTCACTCTCAGTGAAACGTATCAGCAAAAGTGCAATTATTCATGTAACCGGCAAAAGTACAATTATCCATGTAACAGGGTTGATGTCAGGCAAAGCGCTTGACTACTGCCCAGCGAGATCACGCTGCGTGCGAAATAAAGAAAAAAAGTAGTCCATGAAGCCTTGTCTGTTTTCAGTAGTTGGCTGGTGCGCTCGTGGAGGGCTAAATACCGGAAAAGCATGACTTATGCACGCCTTTCACTAATGAAATGAAGCAAATTTTAAAAGGCAAGCTCACGAACAAACCAAACTGATGGGTGTGGTTAAAAGCCCATAGAGAGATTACACCGGGGACAGAGCGCTTTGCGCTTGACCCTAAAAACGGGAGGAAGATTCTAGTGGATCATATTTAGTTTTAATGGGAATCAAGAGTTTAGCTTAGACTTTGGCTTGGAGGCCTGTGCTCCCATCACTTTGTGACCTTTAACCTATTTAGCTTGCCCTGTTTTAGCACATTTATTTAATTATTTCTTCCAAGATGGCTGCCATGTTTATAGTAAGGATGATGTTTCAGTTTCACGTTATCAGTGCCACTCTGTAAAAGAGTCACTATCAGCATCAAAGATAAATGACCTACGTAAGTATTTAATCATGTGCTTCCACTTTCGAGTGACAGTAACATAATGTACATTTTCAGGGAATTGTTTATATATTTGCCGCCTCAAGCATGCCTTCTTATCTATTGTTTTGGAACATACCTGTGTCAGGGGTCCTAAAAGATCTGTATTAATACATCTCACACAGACAAGATAATCAGAGGAATTTCTACCAGATGCCATTGACGCTATCTATGCTACACACCGCCTTGATGCTGACCTGGTCTTCGTGTCACCACGGAGTCTGATCTAGAGACCTCATTCCAAGGTAACGAGGGTTGGGGGCTCTTCTCATGGACATGGTACTGGCGGATAAGGTTTAACACACCTAGCTCTCTTTTGGTTAGAGATTAGGTTCATCACGCTTGGGTATTATGACTTATTTCACATTTATTTCACATTTCATGTTATTGCAAGATGGTGGGGCTCTTTATATTAATGACTAGTTTTTACCATTCTGTTTCTTGCATTCTTCATTAACCTAATCATTGCAGCTTATGCAAATGAGAGTAGATTGCAGTCTTGTTAATAATACCTATTGAAAACTTTACTGCATCTCTTTCATTGCCTGTGTTTGACTGAGACATATTGCTCATGTGAGAAAAGGGTAATCTCCATTTAACCATAACCTCCCTGAGAAGTCGTACTCTTGAGTTCATGAGCAAAGGCTGCCACAAATCACCTTTTTACTATTTTGGGTTTTTGGTGAGGTACTGCTTGTGAGCTGAGAGGGTTGGGCCGACAGTTGCGACTTATTGTAGGATTGGCCTAGTCGCCTACAAACAAAAGTGCTGTCATCCCTAAACCAGCAGTCTTGCCTAGAGCAAGAGTCAAACTACAAGAAGACTGGTGCACAAAGACACTGGAACCAGCTTCCTGAAAAGTCTGACATCTTAGATGCTAGAACGGAAAAGACTCCAGATAGCTAGGGCTCACCACCAGGAGCTAATGAGGCCATAATTGTGCGAAATGGGCCAACGAAGCATGAGATATTGAAGGGAGAACGATTGTACCTTTGACCCAACAGCGAGGACACGAAGCATGTGGAGCTCTGCTGGTGATGCTAAAGAAACCCCTCAGTGGGCAAGGGCCTGAGAATCAATGCAAGGGACTTCTAATTAGGAAACCCTGGGAGGGTGTGTGCGTGGGGCCCCCCTCCCCAGAGCCTTGGAAGTACTTGAGCCCAACCCCCCCGGCCAGTTTATTTACTGTGGACCCACGACCCCATCTCTGGACCCCCACCACCAAGATATTGGTGGAGTACCATTGCACCCCTACCCAAGAGAAGAGCCAAGGGACTCAAACCCCAGCTCTGGGCCCCCTATGTCACCAGAGGCAAGGAAAGCGTTGTCACAGTCCCCCGAGAGGAGGAGGAGGAGGGTACCAGGATCCCTACTCCAAACCCAGTATGGAGAAAGGGGAGTGCCACTGCAGGTGGTGAGTCTGTCTCTCACTCCCCTTCCTTATTCGTGTCTGGAGGGAGTAAGGCGGGCACCATAGAAGAGAACTCCCTGTCTACAGGAGCGGGCTAGGGTGAAGAGATACAAGCTCCTGCAGCAGCAGAGGAGAAGGCTGGCAGGGCAGGGAGCCGGCTGGCACAGCTACCCTTAACAATTGCAGGCCTGCAGAGTGTCTGAGTGGCGCTGGGCACCCCACAGAATCAAAGAAAGGAAAATGCATAACAAAGAATAGTAGCCAGAGACACTCCTCGAGTTTGTTGATGAGTGAATGCCCCTTAATGCACTGAGTGCTTGAAATGTGCAATGTTTTTGTCTATTTGTGGTGGCCCCTGGTTGACAAGGGACCCATTAGCAAGGAAAGGAGCAATTGGGGAAGCTGTAAAAGTGCAGCTGCTCTCCCCAAAGAAACCTGGAAGTGTGTTTTTAAACAGATGACCCTAAGTTTGCAGAGTCTTAGAAAGGATGACCACCCTGGCATACACTTTCACTTTCAAGCCCTTCCAAGATTTTATTTATTTACTCTACAGCTGGGAGTGATGCATCCTATGGGCTGGTTCTATGGATTGCAATTTATGTGGCCTACAGTTGCTTAATAATGACCCAGACACATAGTATATTTTGAAACAATGCTCTTGGTGAGGGAAAGCCCCATAAAGTGCTGGGATGACAGGGGCCCCACCAGAAAGGAAAATAGCACATGTTGGAGCTGGTTCTATGGGTGCAATTTATGTTTCCTAGAGGTGTTTAAAATGACACAGACACATAGTTTATGTTTAAACAATGCTTCTTTTAACTGCATTGAATTGCTGACAGTTTGAATAATGCTTTATTTGAAAGGGTTATTTACAATGCTGTATTTAAAGGTCTTGTATTGCTGACAGTAATGGTTATCCCAGAACAACTTCAAATGCTTTATTAATGGTAATTTATGCACATGGTTGCAATGCTTTATTACTAAAATGATTGCAGATAGATAATGGATACTGAAGTCAGTGATGGACTAAGTTATTTTCACATGCAATTTTTGTCTCCGAGTGTGGTAACATTGACCTGAGGTAAAGTAACACCCCTCTAGAAAGTCATGGTTTGTGCATGGGGGTACTATGTATACTTATAAATCACTGTGCAGTATTAAGTAAAGTGTGAGTAATAAGTGTACTTTTGCTGAAGAAAAAGAAAAGACTGGACAGTCATTTATTGAGTGTTATTATTGATCTTTTGTTTCTTTCCCACTCATTTTTACAACCAAATTGCATCCTTGGATTAAAAATGGACGCAAGGATGCAATTCACTGTAAAATATAGCATTACATCGCAGTGCTAAATGCCAATTTTGCATTTCACATACTTATACATGATTTTTATACAAAAGCACATTAAGCAACTTTTGCACACCCCTTCTTTTGACTTGTGTTGAGATGACCACTGTAGAGGGGACCAGAGCAGGTCAAGGAGGCAATCTGTTTGGTTTGTAGATTATGGCTCTCATTTTGACACTGGTGGTGGTTTGTCAGGGTTAATGTGGCGGTATCACCGCCAACAGGCCGGCAGTGTATACCGCCACATTATGAGTGTGGCGGGATGGCCGCTGCCAATCTGCCATATCTCCACTCAGACCGCCATGGTGGTATGAACCGCCAGACCAAAGATGTTCATCTCCAACCCAGCGGTCCAACCAAGACCACTGGTGGTATAATGAACCGGCCTACTGCCATGGTTTCTTTGGCAGTAGCACTGCTACGAAAACCATGGTGGTAGAGATACTGTTGAAAGGGAATTCCTTCCCTGTCACCAGTAGAAGGCTCCCCCACCCCCTACAGTCAGAGTGCCCCCCCCAAAGTCACATCACCCCCAACCCCATCCCCCTCCCTGCATACATGCACACCCACACGCACCACGCATACACCCATTCACTTACACTTCCATACATGCATTCCCTCACACTCATCCATACATGCATTCACTCACACCCATCCATACATACATTCATTCACACATACTCACATGCATTCAGGGACGCATCCACACTTACATGCTGACACACATCCACACTTACATGCTCACACGCATACACACTGACATGCAAACACTCACTCTAAGTAACATTCATACGAGCATTCACTCACATGCATACATCCACAAATACACCACAACACTCACAGACGCATTCACACATGCACACACACATTCATACACACACACGCAGACACGACACACTCAGACACGCACACACAACACTCCCCACCCTCCCACCCCCTTCCGTGGGGGATGTCCAACTTACCTTATCTGGCGAGGAGGTCGTTTGGCAGGGAACAGGAAGGGGTGCTGCTACCGTCAGCAGCGCCCCGCCAGCAGGACACTGCCAGGCCCGATTATTGGTTATGATACAGTGGGAGGCGTCCTTCTGGCAGGGTGGTGCAGGTGGTAGCACCGCCCAGGCGCCTCCGACCGCCAGCATGGCTGTTGCCGGGTTTCCACCCCAGTTTTGGTGGAAATTCAACAGTGTCCATTATATGGTGTTCGGGAGATTGCCAACACTGGCAGTCTCCTGTCGCCCGTGGCCGCCAAAGTTCATAATGAGGGCCTATGTCTGTTGAGGTGCTATAGCGGTTCACTTGGAGGTTCCCACTCCTGAACCTTTTGTTTTCATTTTACTTTTGGGTAGCTGTTTTATTTTAGGTTTTTCTGTTGATGTCTTCTCAATATTTGTTTATGTTTATGTTTAAATAATTTGTAAAGTGCATGGCTGCTTCAAATGAAACGTCCCAGTGCTATGATTCTGTTCCATGGGAGCTATCCCCGACAGAAGGAGACTACCGGGATGCAGAAGAATGCTTACAAAAGCCAAGTTTTCTGTCTCAACCCTCCTGCACAGTGTCCCGGGACAGTTCATCCAGACGTGACTGTTCATATCCCCCCTGGAAGTCTCAGCTCCACCCCTCGCTGACATCACTCTCTGGGACTTTCTCCCCAAACTTCAAAAAGGAGCCCCTACTGTATTGGCTCCAGAGGTCTAGGCTCCCTCCTTTGTTCAGTTGGCCTGGGCTGTCCCATCCTTGGTACAATGTGACAGGTAATTAATCAATGTCAGAAATGGGGTCTCTAGTTGGCAGTCGGTTTGCACCCTGTCCAAGCAGGGACCCTCACTCTAGTCAGGATAAGGGAGATACCCGCTCATCACCCCATTGGTAGCTTGGCACGAGCAGTCAGGCTTATCTCAGAAGTAATGTGTAAAGCATTGGCACATAACACACCGGAACACAGTGAAAACACTACAAAAGGACACCACACCAGTTTAAGAAAAATAGCCTATATTTATCTATATAAAACAAGACCAGAATGAGAAAAATCCAACATACAGTAATAAAGATAAGAATTTTGCAAGAACTAACTTGAAAATATAGGCCCTCATTAAAACCCTGGTGGTCGGTTATAAAGTGGCGGTAATACTGCCAACAGGCCGGCGGTGATAAATTTGAAATTATGACCACGGCGGAAACCACTCAGACAGACAGCCACTTTAACACACCGACCACCAGGGCGACATCAACAGGCACCATGGCGGTAAGCACCTTCAGCTAGGCGGATGACAATGTTCCGCCCACTGTATTATGAGACACCAATCCACCACCTTTTCCGGGGCAGTACCAACGACATCAAAAGTCTGGCGGAAACACTGCACAGAAGGGAAATGACTCACCTCTGGAGACTCAAGGAAGAACCACGCCGCTATGCAGCCCAAGTTGCATGTTTTCCCCATGCTCTTTTACGTGCTGCTCCACTACGAATCCCAGTGCTGGCGAAGATGACCATGGTGAGTACTGCCGCCTAGCACACAGGGGAGGGGGAAGGAAAAAGAGAGTGACCCCCCCCCACAACACCCCCACGCCCAACACCATACACATAAGCAGATGCACTAACATAACATATTCATCCAATACCCCTCAGGAATTATGCATGGACAACTACAATAGAGTAAAAAGAGTGTAATAGTTTGGTTTAGTTTTATGGATTTTTAAAGCGCGTAGTTACCCTAAGGCATCCCAGCGCTAACATAACATGACTACTACCAGAAACAAGGAAGATCCAGAGAAATTAGCTACAAAAAAGAATAGTTCTTAGTTTCTTCCTGAAAAGCCGCTCTGAGGGTTCATGGCGGAGCTCAGAGGGAAGAGCATTCCAAAGGCAGGCAGCCTTGATGGAAAAAGAGTTGGCTCCCCAGGCTCTCTTGAACCCAAAGATATTAACATGTCGGAAGGAAGAAGATCTCAGACTTCTGGAGGGGGTGTAAATAAGGATCCGTTTTCTAAAGAACATCGGACCCTTATCATGGAGAGCCCTGTAAAAAATGCACAGGGCTTTGAAATTAATGCGCTGCTTTATAGGGAGCCAATGAAGTATCGAAAAAGCCAGCTTCGCAGACAAATGTCTGGGCAGATTTGTGAGAAGCCTGGCTGCTGCATTCTGCACTGTCTGCAACTTCTTTATCACATAGGCCGGGGAACTGAGAAACAGAGAGTTCCCGTAATCAAGGTGGGAAAGAATCAGGGTTTGAACAAGGATTCTTCTGGCCGTGGAGGGTAGAAGATTAAAGATCTTGCTAAGGACTCTTAAGAGGCCAAAACATGTAGAAGAGACTTTGTTAGCTTGAAAGTCCATAGTCAAGCAAGAGTCCAACCCAAAGCCAAGGTTTTTTACCTGAGCTTTGGGAGGAGGAAGATTGTTAAAAGCTTCTGAGTACGATGACAGGGGGGAGGCTGGGGAACCACTACCTAAGACAATAACTTCAGATTTTCCATCATTAAATTTAAGTTTAGGTAATAAGATAAATATAGTAGTAATATGTGCATCCAAACAAAAAGTATATACATATTCCTAAATCAAGGGAACCTGCCCAGTCCTCAATGTCCGTGGGCCACATCACAAAGTCCAAGGCCCCACCTCTCTCCTGCAAAAACAGGGAGGGAACACTGCAGGGGCATCAGGTCAAAAATTGCCAGGCACCCCAGGGGGACGGGGAATGAGGGGCACCTCAGCCGGAAGATGGTACAACGCCACTGGTCCTGGAGGGGACAACATGCCCTGTGCTCGGTCCTGGGAGTGCAAGGCCACAGTCTCTCAAGTGGGTGTCTTGCCCACTGACTTGTCCTGGGGAGTGCAAGGCCCCAGTCTCTCAAGTGGGTGACTTGTCCTGGAGGGTGCAAGGCCACAGTCTCTCAAGTGGGTGACTTGCCCTTCTGGTTCTGGAGGGGGCATCGTACCGAGTGAGTTTCATCTTGGAGACGATGGGGTGAGTGGATGTCTTCCCAACTGGTTCTGTAGGGGGCACCGTGCCTAGGGAGCTTAATCCTGGAGAGGTTGGGGTGAGTGGATGGCTTCTTCACTGGTTCTGGAGGGGACATCGTGCCCTGTGATGCAGATCTTGGGAAGTGCAAGGTCACAGTCTCTCAGCTGGGTGTCAGACCCACAGTATTTGCAGGGGCCAGGCCATACAACAACCCATGGACGCAGGACTACACGCTGTATGGTGGCAGTGGTGGGGGGAGGCTCCAGCCCATCCCCTGCAACCTCGGACGGCTGCCCACTGGGGCCGCTGGTGGCGGTACTGGAGGCGGTGCTGGCAGTGGTGGGGGGAGGCTACAGCCCATCCCCTGCAGCCTCAGATGGCTGCACCACCATGGTTGGTGGTGGGGCCTCCAACTGAGTCCCAGCACCAGGCCCCTTGTCTCTACTGCCTGCTGTTGCAGGCCTCTTGTCCTTTCTTCCAGCAGCTGGGGCTGCCTCCTTGCCCTTCCTTCCTGCAGCTGGGGTTGGTGCCTTGCCCTTCCTTCCTGCAGCTGGGGATGGCTCCTTGGCTTTCCTTCCTGCAGCTGGGGCTGGCTCCTGCCCTTCCTTGAAGTACTTGGGGCAGGTGCCCTTTCCGTCTGGCTGGCTGGTGGGGACACTACTGTGGCCGTAGACTGGGTGGCTTAGGAGCTTGCCTGGGTTTTGACCACCCCGGCCTGACGTGAGGGACAGGGAGGGCTAGGGAAGAGGTCAATGTTGGTGAGGAAAAACTTCTTAGGGACAATGGGGCGGGAAGAGGGTGATGGTTTGGGAGTGGAGGAAGAGGGAGTGGTGGTAGGAGGTATTAGTCTGCTGTGTTTGGGTGCAGGTGCATGGGCTGGATGCTGTTGTGAGGTGGATGGCTGTTGGGTGTCTGAGTGCTTGCGTTTGTGTACTTTGGGAGGGGGACACAGGCACAGTGGGAGAGGACACAGGGGACGTGTGCATTGATGTGGGGGTGGTGGCTGCCAGTGTGGGGTGTGTACTGATAGGTGTGCTGGTGAAGGTGGTAATGGATGAGGATGTAGTACATGCAGGTGTGAGTGGAGACGCAACTGGGAGGGAGGTGGACGACGATGAGGAGGGGGCCCAGTGGAGGCAGTGGACATTGGTATGTCCGTTTGTGGATGGTGTTTGTGTGAGTGCCTGTAGGATGAAGTGTGGTGCTTGTGTTTGCCATTTCCACTCTTGTGTGTTGTCCTGGGTGCCTGCTCGTCTGCCTGTGTGCCTGGGATAGGTTGGGGTTGAGGGGAATGGGATTGGGAAGAGGAAGTTGGAGGGTGGAAACAGGGACAATGGCTGCCATCAGAGATGAGGCCAGAGCCTGGATTGATCTCCGTTGTGCCACCAAGTGAGTGTGAATGCCCTCCTGAAATGCATTGGACCATTGCATTTGGGCTGCCAGCCCCTGGATGGCATTCACAATGGTTGACTGCCCAACAATGGTCAAAGGCCTCCTCACTCAGGGCAGTAGGGCCATCTGGGGCGGGGCCTGAGGTGCCTGGGGCGAAGGAGATGCCCACCCTCCAGGGTGATCGGTCACAGGAAACTCGCTGAAGGCTGCTTGGGGGGCAGTGCTGGTACGGGGGTTGGTGGCTGTAGCTGGGGTGGGCACAGAGGTGTCCGCCACCACCAGGGATCTTCCATCGAAGGAGGTAACCGTGTCCGAACAGTTCCCTCCAGTCTCCACTTTGGTGCTCCTCTCTGCCTCCATCCCACTGGTGCCCTCATCGTCGGTGGATCTGGCCTCCTGGGTCCTATGGGATGCAGCTCCCTCTGTCGCTGGTGCCTCTACTCCTCCGCCAGATGATGCTAATGCACATAAGGACAGGGTGACAAAACAAAAAGGGGGGGGAAGAGACCAAGGATACACTTGGTCAATGGTGGCAACAACACCACCGTTGGAGTACACAAAACAGTCACACACAGGGAACAGCCCTACGCATTAGGCAATGCACTACCAGTCACAATGCTAGTCACCAGCCCTTGGATAGGGACACCTAACGCAAATTGCAGCATACCTGAGACCCACAGATCCCTGCCCATTAGTGGATGCCTCCAAGCTGTGTTGGAGGACTTTCGCATCAGAATCCTGCCCAACATGGGACCTACACTGCAATGCCAGGCCTGGCCTGGGGGCACCTACAGGGTCCCCACCCCCCTCCCGGTTCCCTTCCTACCAGTCGTAAGTTGCAAATTATGGCACTGAACTCACCCTCTTGTGGCTGCTCTGATGTCCCCAAGTGCCCATCTAGCTCCGGATAGGCCACCGCCAGTCTGCGGGCCATCAGGGGGGTCAGGGTTCGACGGGCACCCCCTCATCGTTGGGAGGCCATCCCCAGCTGAGCCTCCGCCATCTTCCTCACCCAGCATCTCAGATCCTCCCACCATTTCCGACAGTGGGTGCTCCGCCTGCCGTAGACCCCCAGGGTCCACAGGTCCTTGGCGATGGCACGCCATATACCCTTCTTTTGCTAGGCGCTGACCTGCAGGGAAATAGACACAGGGAAAGGTATTAGTCCGACCGTCCTGCCTGTTACACTTATGGCCCACCATGCCCCTTCTCATCCCCATTAGCACAGAAATGGCCCAGCCCACATACTGCACGCTTCCCAGGGCCTATCCACCAACCCCTCCCACATGAGGCCTCCACACATAGCACTCCATGCATTCATGCCCCATGCATCGTACTCACGGTGTACTCACCTATTGGTCTGGGGGCCCATACAGCAGTCGGTACTGGGGTAGGACCTCATCCACAAGTTGCTCCAACTCCGCCGAGGTGAACGCAGGGGCCCTTTCCCAACTAACACAAGCCATGGTTGGTTCCAGACACAGGTCACAGCAGCACTTGCAGTGTAGGTTCTCTCCTGTTGAAGGTCAGATAGCAAGTGAGTGAACAGATAGAAAATGGCGGCCACGTGCGAGGCGGTGTGTACCGTCACCACCGGCGTACATCACCATTGGCCACTGTACCCCATAGGGCCCAATGATAACCATTGAGGAGTGGCACGGCGGTTCTAGGCCACCTCCCTCATCGGCTCACAACGTCAGCACAATTACCTCATTTCCACCTGTCCCTCCATACAGGACAGGCAGATGCCATTTCAGGGGGGTGCAGGCCATGGATACTAACTGCATCACAATACACAAATGCACTATTTGGGCATCTCCAACAAAATAATGCAACAAACACAATATGCATTGAACTGTACTGGTTGGAATGTGCAGATAATGACCAGCTGCTCACTCTTTTGCTCCATAGATTGCAACTGCTGTGGATGAATAGGAGATGGAGACATCCCCCGTGTACAGACCCCTGGTGGACTTGGCAACAATGAAGGACAAGCGCATTATCCCCACCTATAGACTTGACAGGGCCACAATCACTGAGCTGTGCGCCTAATTGGAGCCTGACCTGATATCTGCTATCCGTCAGTCCACCGGGATCCCTCCTCTTGTGCAAGTTCTATTAGTGCTCCATTTCCTGGCAGTTGGTTCTTTCCATGTGGCAGTGGGCTTGGCAGCAGGAATGTCACAGCCAATGTTCTCAATAGTGCTGACAATAGTGTTGTTTGCTCTGAATAAATGCATGTGCAGATACATCGTTTTCCCCTAGGTGGAGGATTTGGCCACAGTGAAAGCTGATTTCTATGCAATGGGACATATCCCCAACATCATTGGGGCAATCGATGGAACACATATTGCATTTGTCGTCCCCCCCGGCAAAATAGACAGGAGTTCAGAAATCGAAAGAGTTTTCACCCCATGAATGTCCAGATGGTGTGCCTGGCGGACAAGTACATCTCCCACGTCAATGCAAAGTATTCTGGGTCTGTGCATGATGCCTCTATCCTGAGGAATAGCAGCATCCCAAATGTGATGGCCCAACTACAGAGGCACAGGGTGTGGCTAATAGGTGAGCCCTGGTTCCCACCCAGTGGATGTTGGTGTATGGGTATGGTGTGGGCCCTAAGGGTGAGTGTGCGGCTAATGGCCCTCCCTTAATATTGACGGGTGACTCTGGTTACCCCAACCTCTCATGGCTGATGACCCCTGTGAGGAATGCCAGGACAAGGGCAAAGGAACGTTACAATGAGGCACATGGGAGAACCAGATTGATTATAGAAATGACCTTCGGCCTCCTGAGAGCCAGCTTTCGATGCCTCAGTCTAACAGGTGGATCCCTGTGCTACTCACCCAAGAAGGTCTGCCAGATCATCGTGGCATGCTGTATGTTGCACAACCTTGCCTTGTGACGACATATGCCTTTTCTGCAGGGGGAGGAGGCTGGAGATGGCCATGTGGGAGCAGTGGACCCAGTGGACAGTGAAGATGAGGAGGCAGAGGATGTTGACAAAAGAAGTGCAATTATTCGTCAATACTTCCAATGAGACACAGGTAGGACAGTGTTAATACACATATCATTGACTGTTTGATGTGTGACATTGTCACTGGCAGGCTGTGTATTCCTACTTCTATGGCCACTCATTGTACCCTTTGGCATCTCTTTTAGCAGATGTTGGTGCCTCACTATTGCTCCAGGTGTGTTCAGTGCAGCCAAGTACAGGTCTTTCCTATGTAAACATTACTGTACAGTTGAATTACAATGTTTGAACCTGGTTTAACGAATACATTTTGAAAACATTTGACATACACCATAATTAAAAAGTGTGTTTATTGCAGTGCTCTGAAGAGGAGGTGGTAGTGTAATGTGTTGGGGTGATGATGGAGGAAAGTCTAGGTTAGAGTCAAGTCTATTTGTATCACAGGTGCATTTGTCCAAGGGGGCATAGGAAGGGGAGCAAATGCAGTTCAAGGTGGACAGGGTGTTTGAGTGGGACACAATGGTGACATTATTCCTGAGAGTCTTATTTCCTGGTGGGGTCTTGGCAGTAGTCTCTGGCTTCTGTCTGGACCACAGGGAACATTTGGGGGTGGTCCTCGTTCTGCAGGGGGAGGGGTGCTGGTGGCCTGTTGGTCCTGTGGCGGGGCCTGCTGTCCACTAGCGGCAGTGGAGGTGAAAGGCTGTTCAGTGGTTTGGCTAGTGTCAGGGGCCCTCTGTTGTGCCACTGCCTCCCTCATACTGTTGGCCATGTCTGGCAGCACCCTTGCAATGGTGACCGGGATGGTGTTGATGTCCTTCAAATTCTCCCTGAACCCCAGGTACTGTCCCTCCTGCAGCCACATGTTCTCTTGCAACTTGTCCAGGATCTGGCCCAGCTTATTCTGGGAATTTTGGTATGCTCCCAGGATCGCGGTGAGTGCCTCCTGCAGGGTCGGTTCCCTGGGCCTGTCCTCCCCCTGTGCCACAGCAGTTCTCCCAGCTTCCCTGTTGTCCTGTGCCTCTATACCCTGAACCATGTGCCCATCGCCACTGACCCAAGGTCCCTGATTGTCCTGTGTTTGTGGGGTGTCCTAGGGTCCCTGTAGTGGTGGACACACTGCTGATTGACGTGTCCTGGGGACAGATGTATGGGCCAGCTGGCTAGGTGCTGTGTTGGTGTTTAATGAGAGGGGAAGCTCTGTGGTGGTGTGAGACTGTGCCCGGGTAACCGACTGTCCGGAGGTCCCTGATGGGCCAGGTTGGTCATCCAGACCCCGGCGACCAGAGCTGCTGTCATCAGTGTGGGCCTCTTCTGTGGGGGGGCTGGATGTTGCTGGCACCTTTTCGCCGGTGACATTAGCTGGGTTACCTGTGGGGATGGTACTGCAGTGTTATTGTTTCTGCGTGTGACATACTGTGCATGGGCGTGTTGCCCTCTATGTTTGTTATTGCCCTGGCAGCTTTGCCTTGTGTGAGTTGTTATTTGGTGGGCTAGGTGATTCTCTCTAGTATGCATGTTGTGGTGATAGGTGTCCATGCTGGTCTGTGAGGGGTGTCCATGCATTGGTGTTGCATGCAGGGCTTGGTATTGGGATGAGTGGGTTATGATGGTGGGGTTGTGGGAGGTGGTGGAGTGATGGGAGTGAGGGTGAAGGTGAGGGTGGGGTATGTGATGGCATGCAGGTGGGGGGTGATAGTAATAGGGAATTGACTTACCAGAGTCCAGTCCTCCTGCTACTCCTGCCAGGCCCTCAGGATGCATAATTGCCAAGACTTGCTCCTCTCATGTTGTTAGTTGTGGGGGAGGAGGTAGGGGTCCACCGCCAGTCCTCTCTACAGCAAGTTGGTGTCTTGCTGCCACAGTACGCACCTTCCCCCGTAGGTCGTTCCACCTCTTCCTGATGTCATGCCTTGTTCTGGGGTGCTGTCCCACAGCTTTGACCCTGTCCACCATTCTCCGCCATAGCTCCATCTTCCTTGCAATGGATATCTGCTGCACCTGTGATCCGAATAGCTGAGGCTGTGCCCGGATGATTTCAACCACCATGACCCTTAGATCCTCCTCAGAGAACCTGGGGTGTCTTTGTGGTGCCATAAGTGTGGTGTGAGTGGTGTGTGTGAGGGTGTGTAGGATGATGAGTTGGGGTGTGTGATGTAAGGTGTGTGGGTGGTATATAGGTGATGGTGGTATGTGGCTCTGGTTGTGTGAGTGCTCTTGCCTTCCTTCTCTGCTGGCAATTATTTCTAGTCGTAAAGGGTTGTGGGTACTGTGGGTGTGTGGTTTATAGTGGTGTGGGTGTGTGGGTGTGTGGGTGTAGTGTGTGTATGTGGGTCAGATGTGTGTAGTTTGAATTGACCTATGTAGTGTGGTTTGTTCAGTTGTGTGTATTTTGAGCATGGCAATATGTACCGCCAATGGTTTACCGCCATTGAATGTCTTCCGCTGTGATTTGTGGGTCATAATGTTGTGGGTGTTGTTCTGTTGGTGTAACGGTGTGGATTTTGATACTGCCAGTTTATCACTGACCTTTGGGCTGGCGGATTTGTGTTTGTGGCTATATAGTGACGGATTGGTATGTGTGTGACATAATATGGTTGGCGGATATCCACCGCCATTGTCATAAGGAGGGCAATAGTTCCTTGAAGTCGATAACTCCACCTTGGGCTATCACTGTATCATGATCAACAAAACCAACAGTTCAGGCCGGCTGCGGCATCACGGGCCATCTACGGTGTTAGGAAGACCCTCTAACAGTACCTTGGAAATGGAGGGCTTCATGATCCACCTGATGCGGTCCAGAGAGCGATGTCTCTGGTGTTTCTGTGTCAGTTCTGGAGGTCGGTGCGGGGGTCGTCAGGCCCTTGAAGTCACACATGTTGCAGATCAAGCTCCGGCCTGATGAAGTCAGGAGCGCTGGCATGGATTGTGTCGGGGCTGCAGTACGAAGCAGGATGATGATACATGCGGTGCCTACAGGTCACGGTGCAGGCAGTAGATTGGTGACAGTGTCCACAGCGTTAGTGAGACTAGGGCTGCGGTGTGAAGCAGGGCGGAGCGAAATGAGGTGTCACCAGGTTACGGTGCAGGCAGCAGCATTGTCGTTGATGAAACGCTGTTGTTGGTAGGCCCAAGTCAGCATTGCGGCGTTGGACGGACTCCATGCGGCATCCATGGGTCATGGTGCAGACAGGGACGTCTGTTGACGACACAGGAGTAGATGGTGCTGATGTCGGTAGGTCGGGCTGCAGTGTGGGATGGTTCTTTGTGTACCCCACAAGCGTGTCTAAAGGCCATGGTGCAGGCAGCGGTGTTGGTGTCAGCAGGAGCGGCAGCGTCTGGGATGCCCAGGATGCAGTGTGAGCAAGTCCATGATAGAGTATGGGGCCCACAGGTCACAGTGAAAGCAGCAGCTCTGTGGAGGCGTCAGATGGCGACAGCAGCGAGACCAGGGTTGTGGTGCAATGTGGGGCAGTGCGACTTTGTGCGGTGTTGGCAGGTCACGTGCAGGCCAGTGGCATCATTTGTGCCGTTGTGTGAGAGCAGGCACAACCCTTTCTGGTGTAAGTGACACTCCTACCCCCACTCTAGCCCAGATGGCCCATCAGGATATGCAGGCTATGCCCCAGCTCCCTTTGTGTCACTGTCAAGAGGGAATTCACAACAGCCCAACTCTTAGTCTGACCCAGACGTGGAATACACAGGCAGGCAGAGGCACAGAATGGTTTAAGCAAGAAAATGCACACTTTCTAAAAGTGGCATTTTCAAACAAACAATTTAAAAAACAACTTTACCAAAAGATGTATTTTTAAATTGTGAGTTCAGAGATCCCAAACTATAGATCTCTGCCTGCTCTCGAAGGGAAACTGCATTTTAAGGATAATTAAAGGCAGCCCCCATGTTAAGCTATGAGAAAGATAGGCCTTGCAACAGAGAAAAACAAATTTGAAAGTATTTCACTGTTGGGGCATATAAACCACACCGGAACATGCCCCACCTTTAACATCCACTGCACCCTGCCCTTGGGGCTACCTAGGGCCTATCCTAGAGGTGCCTTACATGTAGTAAAAGGGGATATTGGGGCCTAGCAAGTAGGTACACTTGCCAGGTCGAATTGGCAGTGCTGCAGGCCCACAAGTAGCATTTGATTCACAGGCCCTTGGCATCTCTAGTGCACTTTATTAGGGACTTGCCAATAAAACAAATATGCCAATCATGGATAAACCAATCAACAGTACAATTTATATAGAGAGCACTTACACTTTAGCAATGTTTAGCAGTGGTAAAGTGCGCAGAAACAACAAACCAGCACAAACATAGTCCAGTATACCATAAAAACAGGAGGTCAGAAGGCAAAAAGACAGGAGAGAGACACCAAAAAGCTGCCAGGTCAAATTATGGATATTTATTTTTATCCCAACCCCTTCCTACTCAGGAGCTGAGTGAAGCACTGCTAATGGCTCCCTCTTTGTGGGGAGGCCTTTGTTCATTCTGCTGGAGAATAATGTAATTAACATGGTCCAGGAGGGTGACAAAAGGCCTGTGCTCTAATCCTGAGCTGAGCCATAGAAATATGACAGTTCTGGGTGCCCCATAACATGTATAAATATCTTCTTGGAAAATGCAGATTTGACATTGGTGCACATGTTACACCCATCTTGATATTCCACTGGACTTTGTAGGCCAAGGGGAAACAAAATTGCTGTCTAAGTCAGATTCTCTCTATGTGTATTTTGAAGTGTCACTGCAGACAAAACAGTAAACCCCACTGACCTTCACTCTGAGTGTACATCAACATTGTAAGGCCTACCACTAGTCAATACCTAATCCTGCAGAGTCCCCTTTGCCCCAGGCTAAATGTGTGCAGTTACCGGGCTGTGCATGACAGTAGTCTCATATGGGCAGCCCTCACAAATGTGCACACACATGTTCCAGTGTAACTAGCCAAGTGCCCCTTACCCTTGCTGCATTGCAGTGACCTTATCTTAAAAGATGCACACTGGCGATGAACACTCAGAGTTCATTTACCATTTGTGAGGCTCTCCCACAGCAAAAAGGTAAAAAAACACAATCTAAATATTCTGTCATATCACAAAAGTCAAGTTAAGTGCCATTGTCAGTAACTATGTAGAAAGGTACTTCCTCCTAATAAAAAGTATCCTTAAGCACTTTAATAGTCCTGGTGGTAGCTACTGGATGTAAGAAAACATCTTCCATTCACTTTGAAAACATGTCTAATTCTACTGAAGCATATTGTTGATGTTCAGGCAAACCCACAAAAGGTCCAATTAAATCCAAATATATTTTGATCCTAGATCTCCCCTGGAAACTTCACATATTGAGGATACCCCCCTCCACTAACCTTCTCTTTTGGCCTGCCTTGCAAACTCTGGATTTAACTATTCTCTGCTTGAGGTGTTTTAAATACTGGCCATCAAAACGCTTCCTTAAATCATTTTCTGGTCATGGTCTGACCTACCAGGCCCTCATGTAGTGAAGTAATAGCTCAATCTCAAACAGCACAAGGAGGCACAAATATTTCCCCATGCATTACCACAGAAGCTCATCTAAAGCTTTATTTTAAAATAAGGTCTCACATATATCTGGATGTTACCCCCTCTGCTAGCACCTTACTGTAACATGTCCATAACCATCTTAATGATCTCAATCTAACTTGTGCCACAAGCCACTTTTCCCTGGAAACCATACAGTATCTCCCAACCTTACCATGGCATCTGATACAACAGCAAACACCTCCTCAGTCTCAATTTCCCCCTGCACCTCATTAGAACAAGGCAGGTGAGAAAGACATTCTGTCAAACGACTACACCAACCTGGGATGTAGTCTACCACATGACTAAAGGTTTGCAACTTGATTGCAAACCTAGCTAACCTGGTCAACCATCTGTCAGCACCACTGTATTTCATGACTCTGAGGAGATGTTTTTGGTAAATATGTCAATGATCTTCTCACTGAACTATAAGTCTTAATAATAACAGAATTTCTCTCCTTTTTTGTATTCTCTTTGCCACCATGTAACTGAAAACGAACTGCCCCAATACCCAAGCACGAGCATCAACGGAAATAACCATTTTCTTGTTGACATCCAATAGGGACAAAATACCTGCCTCTACTATGCTCCTGTTAATCTTATAAAAAGCCTTCAGATCAGCCTCATGTCAAAATAAGACCCCCTTTACTCAATAAAACATGAAATCTTTCTTTTTGCAATCTTACACAAATGTAGCATAGTATTTGATCAGGCCCATAAAGGAACAGAAGTTATCATTGTCAGAAGGAGCAAGAGCATTAACAAAGATATTGATCAAATCATCCTTCTGCCTGGTCCCTAGAGCAGAGATGAACTATCCCAAGTACTCCACCTATTCCTAAAGGAACTTCCACCTTCTTACGTAATGTAATTCCCCCTCTTGATAGTTTTTCCACAACAACCTTCCATATCAAACTGTGCTCATCAACAACACTTCCAAACACTAGCAACCCTTTTGCAAAAATTTACATTCCCCTCTCATTCAGCATCCCAGTCATCACCTGCTGAAAGGCATTGGCGGCTGAAACTAAATCAAAGGGAAGGTAAGTAAGCAGGAAAACGCCTCTGGAGTGCTTTGGGATCTGGCTGCAGTTGAATCTGATCATAGGTGTTTCTCAAATTTAATTCTGAGAAGTACTTCACATTTTTGAGCAACAGGCTCTCACGTTTTGGTTATCATAAAGGGAGAGGGCCACCTGAGGCTTCTACAGTTTGATAACCCTATCTAACATCAACCGTGTGAGCATGGATTTAACTTCCTCCTTAAGCAGCAGTGGTACCCTCCCTGCCTTATGTCTCACTGTGATTGCCCCTTTCATCTTTGTTTTTCGCATATACTCTTGGTCCATTTACTCTTTAAGACCCCCTTGACAATTGACAAAATCTCATCAACATTGGCATCACTGACCATCAGCTGGTCAGGTGCTGTTGAATTAATGATAAAATGTTAGTCTTCCTTGTATACCCAACCTAGAATGGGTGGCTTAGGCTTGGCCACAGAGACATTCCTCAAAACACTAGATCCTGAAATCTGATGTCTGCCCAGAAATATAAAAAAACACTAATGTTGCTGCCCTGGAATTACTCAGCTCTTATGACTTTTGGGTTTAAACTCTCATCAGACCAAGTACCATCATACACATCCTTAGGAACAACTGAGTCCAATAAGCCTGAGTCCATCATAAGAGACACGTCAGACTCTTTAACAGCAAACATGGACTTTGATCTATTCAGTCTTGCTTAGTCATCCTTGGGAGAATCAACATTGCAAGGCCTTCTCCTCCTCCTGGTCCTCTTTGTCTTGATCCTCTTGGCCTTGCTTCTTTTGATACTGGTCTACCTAGTGATGCTAGTGCTCTTTGTACTGACCCTCTCCTCAAGGTTGTTCTGATCAATATAGTGCTCTCATCCTAGTGTTTGTGATGACCTTAGTTTCCTTACCTCCCCACCGCTTCTGGCCCTGCTAGTTCTCCTAATTGTGGCCACTTCTGGTGCTGGTCCTTATGGTCTCAGAATTTCTGGTCTTTTGATTATAAAGGCCAGTATGACTCTGCTGGCTCTGTTTAGGTCATCCTGGTCCCCATCCTACAAGTTAACCTGTTCCTCCTCCTTCTCTTTCATTTCCTCTGGGTGCTCCTAGTGTTGGTCTCCCTTGTCCTCTAAGTTCCATGAACCTGATAATTGTGGTGATCATTAGATTGTTCTTGCTTATAATCCTAGTTTCCCGGTAGCTCTGATGCCATTTCTACTGGTCTAGCTACTCTTCCTATTACTGATCACTCTCCTCCCCATTCTCCTCTTCTTCATACTAGCCCTGTTCCTCTTACAATTTGGTTTCCTATTCGTAATAACAGAGCTCTTGCTATCCCTGGTCATTTTGCCTCTCCTAGTACACCAGTTCCTAGTCCTCTTCCCAGACAAGACATGGCCAAATTTCCAATTCTCTTCCCAGTCCTCTTCTTAATCCTATACCTCTTCCAAATTGTTGTGATAGTTGTATTGCTCTCCCTAGTCTTCTTCCTTGTCCTAGCCCTAATTCTCTGCCTAGTCCAGAACTCTTCATAATCTAAGTCCTTGCCCTTGTTCCGGACATTTTCCTTCTTCCTAGTCCTATTATTAGTCTGCTACCTAGTCCTAATCCTCTTCCCACTACTATTCCTAGTCTTACCCAGGTCCTCCTCCTAGTGTTCTCTCTACCTCTTTTTCTCTCTTTAGAAAGCCTTCTAGTTCACTCCCTAGTCGTAATCTCTTCATAGATTTAGTCCTAGTCCTTAACCTTGTTGTAATTCTAGCCCTCCTCCCTGTCCTAATCTTAGTTTTACTTCTTGGATTTGTCCTCTTGGTAGCCCTAGTTATCTTGCTAGTTTCAGTTCTCTGCCTTCCCCAGTTCTCTTGCGTATCTTAGTCCAGGACACATTACTAGTCCTTTTACTAATCTTAGTCCTGGTTTTAGTCCTAAAATTAGACCTCTTTCTAGATGTAATCCTTCTCCTAGTCGTCCCAGTTCCCTCGCTCCACCCTGTTTACTGCCGTAGTACACAGCACATGTAATGTATTGGCTTCTGCTTGTGCCCACTGTAGCAGTGTGAGTAGCCATCTCTGTGTGTCTGGGACTGAGGGCGACTTCTGTTGCAATCAATCGTTTGAAAAGTACAAATGCACAGTCTAGAGACCTTTGGAAATACGTGTCCCCTTTGACTTTGGGATGAAGGCCCAAGTGTCAGGCGGAGCGACACCTCCTCAGGATCTGTATAAAGCTCAACAAGGCCCACCTCTAGACACCTCCAAATCTGAATGCTATTACAGCGCAGATTCTTGGAGTGGTCTGATGAGGGGAAGAGTGTGGTATGGGGTCAGCAGGGAAGGAGATTTAAAAGAAAATATAATCATGCAATTCTAAATATGCACGCTATTGATTCATAGCAGTTCAGGAAGATCTGTTAATATGACGATCCCACAACGGGATTTATTTACCACTGTTCATAAAATTCAGGTCCAAACTGACACTTTGGCCCACATTATAACATTGGCGGTAAGTACCGCCTACCGCTGGGGCGATGGCCGCCAAAAGACCGTTGCTGCAGCTAACATCCGTCCGCCATAATATGACCACAGCCGGATTTCCGCAACAAGAAGGGCGGAAATCCAGCTGTGGCCATGCTGGCAGACGGTGTTAAGGTGGCGCTGCTACCACCAGCAGCACCATGCCAGTAGGCTGACGTCAGCTGTACTATGAGAAATAATATGGCCTGGCGGTGTTCTGCTGGTGTGTGTGTTGGGATGTGTGCATAAATGTGTGAGGGTGTGCATGAATGCAAATGAGTGTGTAGTGTTGTTTGTATGCCTGTGTGCATGTGTGAGAATGCATGAATGAATGGAAATGTGTCTGCGTGTCAGTTTGAATGTGTGTACGGATGTGTGCATGAATGAATGGATGCATGCATGTATGAATTCTTGTATGCATGTGTGAGTGAGTTTGTGAATGTGTGGTGTGTGCCTGCGAGTGTGCGTGTATGGGGGAGGTTTGCAGGGGGAGCGTGGATGGAGGGGGTGGGGGTTGTCTTGTCAGTATTAGGTGGGGTGGGTGGGTTGTTCTCCTACCAGTGACAGGGAAGGCATTCTCTGTCACTGGTAGGGCCTACCGCCATGTTTTTCGTGGTGTTATGAATACCACAAAAACCATGGCGGTAGACAGGGTAATAATGCAGCTGGCGGGACAGTAGCAGCCGTCGGGTTGGAGATTGTTAACTCTGGCCCGGTGGCTGCTACCACCGTGGCGGTCGGTGTGGTACATTAGTGGGTTTGCTTCAGCCAACCCACCAACGTCATAATGTGGCAGTATCTACCGCCAGTCTGTTCGCAGTACTACCGCCACATTTCCACTGACCGCTGGGATGATAAGACCCCCCCATGTATCGTTCTTATAAGATGTCAAAAACACTTATAATCACACCTGTCAGATTTTGCCTATCACATGCTTTTTTTACAGCAATTTCCTGATGATTGCAACACACTAACATTCACACTTTTAAATATTACATGCACACTAATATACTCGTATGGACTAAAAGATCTGCAATCCAACTCACACACAACGAAGTGCCAAAATGCTGAGAGACTCAAGAAATTGTGTATCAATTATTAGCAACCGTTCGTCGTAAGGTAATCAAAATGTGCCAGGATGAACGAACCTTGCAAGTAACTTTCACGGGGCAAAACGCAAAAATTCAATGTGCATTGGCTGGTAGATCACCTTACCGTATAGAACACGGCCTGTTCTGTGTTTGCGCGTAAGGGAAACAACTTCCTTATGTAAAGACGCGCTCTGTCGAAGAAAGAAGAAAACTCCCAGGAACATTGGGAGTCGTTGTATCGCAGCCGTGATAAAAAAAGGAGGTGAAGATTCTTCCAGGCCGGAACCTCGCAGAGGAGGACGAAAACTCAGCACGGGAAACCAGCTGACCTTCAAGAGGAATCCAGAAAAGAATAATGAGCATTAGTTGTTGGGCAGGGCTGGTTTTATACTAGCTACCACACCCGAGAATGAAGTCATGCAGCTTCCTGGGAAATGTAGTCTTGTGACATGCAATATGACATTACACAGGTTAGGGGACACCTTAGCAAGAAAATGAACAATGAGACCACCAATTGGCTTTGTAGGCTCCTTCATGAGCCTTCCCACATGATGGCTTGGCACACAATGGTAATCTTGATTGCACAGGTAACTTAGCTGGGACGTGCTCTAGATCGCGCACCAGCGGTGTTCTGACACCAAGAGACACGATTCGGGAGTAGACCCCAAGGCATATCCTGCCAATTCTGCCATGGTGGCCATCAATTCCACTCATGTCCATTGTAGTGGTGGACAGTCCCACACCATGTGGTAAAAACTGGCTCCTACCAGCCCACAATTTGGACACTCCGGCGCAGATGCCAAGAACATTTGCTTCATAGGCTAAGGGGAATGAAAGGTGTGATGTGGAATCTGGAGTTCTGGGACACCTCCTTCACATTCTGAAGCACTTTTGCCCAAGCTTTATCTGTCAGTGGTTGCAGAAGGACAGCATTCTATCAAGTCAGCACCTTCCCCTTGTCTTCTAGAGTCCCGGACGCTGGTGCTAAGTATAGCATGCATCAGTGAGTGAGGAATGCATGCAATATAGGGGATAGGGATGGTTCCATATCCCCTTCCTCCTAAGTGGTCTGTACCAAACTTTGGAAGGTGTGTTATGTCAGAAAGTGGCCTAGCCCCATGTTATACATGTCTGTAATGTCTTGAAAGGCCAGAAGGGCTCCCTGATGAAAAAGATCACCTAGGCTAGCAATCCCTCTCTTGCTCGATAATGTCATGCCTTACAGCCAATGCTCAAATGCCCGATGGTGGTTCCAGCAGAATTGATGGTGTTTCAATAATGTCAGACTGTTTACCATGCACAAACTAATGCCAGCATGCCCGCGCTGTCACTATGGGCTTCTTCCGAGTTGCTGTGGGCAATCATGATCCACCAACCGGGTATAAACACTCTTCTATCCGAACACCTGTCGAACAGCCGTTCATTCCCGAGAAGGAGGCACAGCCATTTAGCACAGTGGCCCTTGTAGCTGCACCACAGCATAATACAATTCAAATTTTTGTGTGCCCAGCCCACCCTCAAGCTGGGGCCTCTGAGCTATGACAAGAGCTACCTGTTGATGCCCTGCTCCCCATACCAGGTCCAGCCGGAGATCATCCAGTTCTGAAAAAAGCTTTTGGGAAGCACTTTCTTTAGTATGGCGAAAAAAATACAGCAATGGGGTAGCACTAGCATCTCATCACCACTAGCCCCATCATGGATAGGGGCAAGGAATCTATCTTAGTGCCCTGTGCACGCTGCCGTCTTTAAGGGTCTATCAGTGTGGTATATGTGAACAGCCAAATATTTGAAGGTATTGGGACACCATTTGAGCCGATGTTCCGGTAAGACATTTCTGTGGGCACGGGATGTGGGGCATGAGGAAAGATATAGGATTTAAGCCAGTTTTCCTTGGGCCTAGATACATCCCCAAAATCATCAAATAACTGCATTAGGTGCAGAAGTGAGGTCTCCACCTCTCGCAGGAAGACTAGGGCATCATCGGCTAGAGCAACACAATATGGTGGGTATCCAGTTCCCAAATCCCCCAAGCCTGCGCTCGCATATCTGTAGACTGCAAGTCAACAGTTCCATTGCTATTGCAAAAAGCAGTGCTGATAATGGGCATCCTTGCCTAGTGCCTCTCTGGATAGGGAAGCTGTCTGAGACTACCTGGCCTGTGCAAACTCTAGCCATTGGGTTTGAGTACAGTGTGTGAACCTAGCCCAGAAACTTTGGCCCAAACCCCATACTCTCTATAGTGGCTAGTAAGATATCCTTGCTGAAAGTGTCAAAAACTTTTTCGATGTCTAGAGATACCGCCACTCTGCTGTGTGCTTCCGGTGGGCTGTCTGAGATAAGCAGCAGGAGCCATCGGATGTAAGAGAAAGTATTACGTCTAGGTATTAATCCCAATTGATGTACCAGTGAGCCAATTATGGGGAGCAATCTGTACGGGAGCACCTTCCCCAAGATGTTACAGTCAAGATTGAGAATGGACAATGGTCAGTATGAGTGCACATCTAGGGGGTCACATCCCGGTTTGGGAAGGACTCAATCAAGGCCTTGCAGAAGAAGTCCGGAAGCCGGCCATTCAACTTAACCTCCCGGAACACATCCAGGAGGTGTAGAGTAATCAGGGTGGAAAAAGTGGCATAGTATTCAATTTGAAGCCTATCGGTGCCCAGTGTTTTATTCCAGGCAATTTGGGCTATGACCATCCTACTCTCCTCCAACTGGATAGGTTTATTCAAGTCAGCTCACTTGAGCGGGAACAGGTGAGGCATCGGCAGTCCACTCAAGAACCCAGGCAGCATCTCAGGAGCATGGGCACTCATAGTTCCATAGAGGATATGATAATAGTCCCGGAAGGCAGCATTGGCATCAGCTTGTGTGACACTGTCATGTCTAAAGGCTTCAATAGGAGTGTGCTGCTGATCTTTGACCAGCAACACCAGTAACCTGCCTGACCAGTCCACATTGGCCCACATTATAACATTGGCGGTAAGTACCGCCTACCACTGGGGCGATGGCCGCCAAAAGACCGTTGCTGCAGCTAACATCCGTCTGCCATAATATGACCACAGCTGGATTTCCGTAACAAGAAGGGCAGAAATCCGGCTGTGGCCATGCTGGCAGACGGTGTTAAGGTGGCGCTGCTACCACCAGCAGCGCCATGCCAGTAGGCTGACGTCAGCTGTACTGTGAGAAATAATATGTCCTGGCGGTGTTCTGCTGGCAGTAGCAGTGCCCCGCCCCCTGCCGGAAGACCCCCTGGATGCAGGTAAGTCAGGTTTCGGACAGGTGAGGGGGTGAGGGGTGTTGTGTGTGTGTGTTGGGGTGTGTGCATAAATGTGTGAGGGTGTGCATGAATGCAAATGAGTGTGTAGTATTGTTTGCATGCCTGTGTGCATGTGTGAGAATGCATGAATGAATGGAAATGTGTCTGCGTGTCAGTTTGAATGTGTGTACGGATGTGTGCATGAATGAATGGATGCATGCATGTATGAATGCTTGTATGGATGTGTGAGTGAGTGTGTGAATGTGTGGTGTGTGCCTGCGAGTGCTCGTGCATGGGGGAGGTTTGGAGGGAGGAGCGTGGATGGAGGGGGTGGGGGTTGTCTGGGCAGTATTAGGTGGGGTGGGTGGGTTGTTCTCGTATCAGTGACAGGGAAGGCATTCTCTGTCACTGGTAGGGCCTACCGCCATGTTTTTCGTGGTGTTATGAACACCACAAAAACCTTGGCAGTAGGCAGGGTCATAATGCTGCTGGCGGGACAGTAGCAGCCGCCGGGTTGGAGATTGTTAACTGTGGCCCAGGGGCTGCTACCGCCATGGCGGTCGGTGTGGTACATTAGTGGGTTTGCTTCAGCCAACCCGCCAATGTCATAATGTGGCGGTATCTACCTCCAGTCTGTTTGCAGTACTACCGCCACATTTCCACCGACCGCCGGGATGATAATGACCCCCCCATGTATCGTTCTTAGAAGATGTCAAAAACACTTATAATCACACCTGTCAGATTTTGCCTATCACATGCTTTTTTTACAGCAATTTCCTGATGATTCCAACACACTAACATTCACACTTTTAAATATTACATGCACACTAATATAATCGTATGGGCTAAAAGATCCGCAATCCAACTCACACACAACGAAGTTCCAAAATGCTGAGAGACTCAAGAAATTGTGTATCAATTATTAGCAACCGTTCGTCGTAAGGTAATCAAAATGTGCCAGGATGAACGAACCTTGCAAATAACTTTCACAGGGCAAAACGCTAAAATCCAGTGTGCATTGGCTGGTAGATCACCTTACCGTACAGAACACGGCCTGTTCTGTGTTTGCGCGTAAAGGAAACAACTTCCTTATGTAAAGACGCACTCTATCGAAGAAAGAAGAAAACTCCCAGGAAAATTGGGAGTCGTTGTATTGCAGCCATGATAAAAAAAGGAGGTGAAGATTCTTCCAGGCCAGAACCTCGCAGAGGAGGACGAAAACTTGGCACGGGAAACCAGCTGACCTTCAAGAGGAATCCAGAAAAGAATAATGAACATTAGTTGTTGGGCAGGGCCGGTTTTATACTGGCTACCACACCCAAGATGGAAGTCGTGAAGCTTCCTGGAAAATGTAGTCTTGTGACATGCAATATGCCATTACACAGGTTAGGGGACACCTTAGCAAGAAAATGTACAATGAGACCACCGATTGGCTTTGTAGGCTCCTTCATGAGCCTTCCCACATGATGGCTTGGCACACAATGGTAATCTTGATTGTGCAGGTAACTTAGCTGGGATGTGCTCTAGATCGCGCACCAGCCGTGTTCTGACACCAGGAGACACGATTCGGGAGTACACCCCAAGGCATATCCTGCCAATTCTGCCATGGTGGCCATCAATTCCACTCATGTCCATTGTAGTAGTGGACAGTCCCACACCATGTGGTAAAAACTGGCTCCTACCAGCCCACAATTTGGACACTCCGGCGCAGATGCCAAGATCATTCGCTTCATAGGCTAAGGGGAATGAAAGGTGTGATGTGGTATCTGGAGTTCTGGGACACCTCCTTCACATTCTGAAGCACTTTTGCCCAAGCTTTATCTGTCAGTGGTTGCAGAAGGACAGCATTCTATCAAGTCAGCACCTTCCCCTTGTCTTCTAGAGTCCCGGACGCTGGTGCTATATATAGCATGCATCAGTGAGTGAGGAATGCATGCAAGTTAGGGGATAGGGATGGTTCCATATCCCCTTCCTCCTAAGTGTTCTGTACCAAACTTTGGAAGGTGTGGTATGTCAGAAAGTGGCCTGGCCCCATGTTATACATGGCTATAATGTCCTGAAAGGCCATAAGCGCTCCCTGATGAAAAAGATCACCTAGGCTAGCAATCCCTCTCTCGCTCCATAATGTCATGCCTCACAGCCAATGCTCGAATGCCCAATGGTGGTTCCAGCAAAATTGATGGTGATTCAGTAATGTCAGACTGTTTACCATGCACAAACTAATGCCAGCATGCCCGCGCTGTCACTATGGGCTTCTTCCGAGTTGCTGTGGGCAATCATGATCCACCAACCGGGTATAAACACTCTTCTATCCGAACACCTGTCGAATAGCCGTTCATTCCCGAGAAGGAGGCACAGCCATTTAGCACAGTGGCCCTTGTGGCTGCACCACAGCATAACACAACATTTTTGTGTGCCCAGCCCACCCTCAAGCTGGGGCCTCTGAGCTATGACAAGAGCTACCTGTTGATGCCCTGCTCCCCATACCAGGTCCAGCCGGAGACCATCCAGTTCTGAAAAAAGCTTTTGGGAAGCACTTTCATTAGTGTGGCGAAAAAAATACAGCAATGGGGTAGCACTAGCATCTCATCACCACAAGCCCCATCATGGATAGGGGCAAGGAATGCCAGAAGAAGAGAGATGCATAAATCTATCTTAGTGCCCTGTGCACGCTGCCGTCTTTAAGGGTCTATCAGTGTGGTATACAGGGAGTGCAGAATTATTAGGCAAATGAGTATTTTGACCACATCATCCTCTTTATGCATGTTGTCTGACTCCAAGCTGTATAGGCTCGAAAGCCTACTACCAATTAAGCATATTAGGTGATGTGCATCTCTGTAATGAGAAGGGGTGTGTTCTAATGACATCAACACCCTATATCAGGTGTGCATACTTATTAGGCAACTTCCTTTCCTTTGGCAAAATGGGTCAAAAGAAGGACTTGACAGGCTCAGAAAAGTCAAAAATAGTGAGATATCTTGCAGAGGGATGCAGCACTCTTAAAATTGCAAAGCTTCTGAAGCGTGATCATCGAACAATCAAGCGTTTCATTCAAAATAGTCAACAGGGTCGCAAGAAGCGTGTGGAAAAACCAAGGCGCAAAATAACTGCCCATGAACTGAGAAAAGTCAAGCGTGCAGCTGCCACGATGCCACTTGCCACCAGTTTGGCCATATTTCAGAGCTGCAACATCACTGGAGTGCCCAAAAGCACAAGGTGTGCAATTCTCAGAGACATGGCCAAGGTAAGAAAGGCTGAAAGACGACCACCACTGAACAAGACACACAAGCTGAAACGTCAAGACTGGGCCAAGAAATATCTCAAGACTGATTTTTCTAAGGTTTTATGGACTGATGAAATGAGAGTGAGTCTTGATGGGCCAGATGGATGGGCCCGTGGCTGGATTGGTAAAGGGCAGAGAGCTCCAGTACGACTCAGACGCCAGCAAGGTGGAGGTGGAGTACTGGTTTGGGCTGGTATCATCAAAGATGAGCTTGTGGGGCCTTTTCGGGTTGAGGATGGAGTCAAGCTCAACTCCCAGTCCTACTGCCAGTTCCTGGAAGACACCTTCTTCAAGCAGTGGTACAGGAAGAAGTCTGCATCCTTCAAGAAAAACATGATTTTCATGCAGGACAATGCTCCATCACACGCGTCCAAGTACTCCACAGTGTGGCTGGCAAGAAAGGGTATAAAAGAAGGAAATCTAATGACATGGCCTCCTTGTTCACCTGATCTGAACCCCATTGAGAACCTGTGGTCCATCATCAAATGTGAGATTTACAAGGAGGGAAAACAGTACACCTCTCTGAACAGTGTCTGGGAGGCTGTGGTTGCTGCTGCACGCAATGTTGATGGTGAACAGATCAAAACGCTGACAGAATCCATGGATGGCAGGCTTTTGAGTGTCCTTGCAAAGAAAGGTGGCTATATTGGTCACTGATTTGTTTTTGTTTTGTTTTTGAATGTCAGAAATGTATATTTGTGAATGTTGAGATGTTATATTGGTTTCACTGGTAATAATAAATCATTGAAATGGGTATATTTTTTTTTTTGTTAAGTTGCCTAATAATTATGCACAGTAATAGTCACCTGCACACACAGATATCCCCCTAACATAGCTAAAACTAAAAACAAACTAAAAACTACTTCCAAAAATATTCAGCTTTGATATTAATGAGTTTTTGGGGTTCATTGAGAACATGGTTGTTGTTCAATAATAAAATTAATCCTCAAAAATACAACTTGCCTAATAATTCTGCACTCCCTGTATGTGAACAGCCAAATATTTAAAGGTATTGGGACACCATTTCAGCCGATGTTCCGGTAAGACATTTCTGTGGGCACGGTATGTGGGGCATGAGGAAAGATATAGGATTTAAGCCAGTTGACCTTGGGCCTAGATACAGCCCCAAAATCATCAAATAACTGCATCAGGTGCAGAAGTGAGGTCTCCACCTCTCGCAGGAAGACTAGGGCATCATTGGCTAGAGCAACACAATATGGTGGGTATCCAGTTCCCAAATCCCCCAAGCCTGCGTTCGCATATCTATAGACTGCAAGTCAACAGTTCCATGTCTATTGCAAAAAGCAGTGCTGATAATGGGCATCCTTGCCTAGTGCCTCTCTGGATAGGGAAGCTGTCCGAGACTACCTGGTCTGTGCAAACTCTAGCCATTGGGTTTGAGTACAGTGTGTGGACCTAGCCCAGAAACTTTGGCCCATACCCCATACTCTCTAGAGTGGCTAGTAAGATATCCTTGCTGAAAGTGTCAAAAACTTTTTCGATGTCTAGAGATACCGCCACTCTGCTGTGTGCTTCCGGTGGGGTGTCTGAGATAAGCAGCAGGAGCCATCGGATGTAAGGGAAGGTATTACGTCTAGGTATTAATCCCAATTGATGTACCAGTGATCCAATTATGGGGAGCAATCTGTACTGGAGCACCTTCCCCAAGATGCTACAGTCAAGGTTGAGAATGGACAATGGTCAGTATGAGTGCACATGTAGGGGGTCACATCCCGGTTTGGAAAGGACTCAATCAATGCCTTGCAGAAGAAGTCGGGAAGCCGGCCATTCAGCTTAACCTCCCGGAACACATCCAGGAGGTGCAGAGTAATCAGGGTGGAAAAAGTGGCATGGTGGAAAAAGTGGCATAGTATTCAATTTGAAGCCTATCGGTGCCCAGTGTTTTATTCCAGGCAATTTGGGCTATGACCATCCTACTCTCCTCCAACTGGATAGGTTTATTCAAGTCAGCTCACTTGAGCGGGAACAGGTGAGGCATCAGCGGTCCACTCAAGAACCCAGGCAGCATCTCAGGAGCATGGGCACCCATAGTTCCATAGAGGATATGATAATAGTCCCGGAAGGCAGCATGGGCATCAGCTTGTGTGACACTGTCATGTTTAAAGGCTTCAATAGGAGTGTGCTGCTGATCTTTGACCAGCCACACCAGTAACCTGCCTGACCAGTCCCCCTCCGCATGCAATATGGCCAGCCTATATTTATAGTTATGCCGACTCAGTTGCATTTCCACAATCCCGGTATTGAGCTCAGAGCTGACTGAGACGCTCAACTCCCATCTCACAGGCAGCTCCTGTCCTTTCCAAGGGGCGCAACTCCCATCTCCGTCTTCATCATTTCACCTTGTAACATGCGACAGACCCCCCACGTGGCAGCCATGCAATGGCCCTATACAACCACTTTGGCCCTCATTACGACCTTCAGCCGCCCACCAAGATCTGGCCGCCGGGCGGCCGCCAATGCGGCCACACTCCCGGTGCGGCATTTTGAGATCCCCCCTGGACTGGGAGGTGGAATCCTGGTTTCCGCCCGCCGGCCCAGTGGGGATCACGGCCGCAACACAGGAGCAGGCTCCTAAAGGAGCCGGCGGTGTTGCGGCTGTGCGACGGGTGCAGTTGCACCCATCGCGCTTTTCACTGTCTGCATAGCAGACAGTGAAAAGCTGCATGGGGCCGTGTCAGGGGCCTCGCGACTCCATGTATGCCAGCCTTTTCCTGGTGGTTCGAAACCGCCAGGAAATGGCTGGCAGTAGGAGGACTCGTAATCCCCTGGGCATCGCTGCAAGCAGTGCTGCCCTGGCGGATTAAAACCTCCAGGACTGAAGTGTCGGTAAACCGCCGCGGTCGTAATACTAGGGATTTCACCGCCAGCCTGATGGTGGTGAAATCCGCCACAACAACCCTGGGGGTCCAAGACCGCCAGGGTTGTAATGAGGGCCTTTGTGTGCATCCCACTCCAGAGTCCTCAGTGGGATAGGTCCCATATTGAGATCAAAATATTCGGCAATACATTCCAAGAGATCATCCCAAAAAGGGGTGGGGGGGTCAATCAGTGCTTCAGTTTGTAACTACCAGGTGGAAATTCTGTTGCCTAGTAGACCCCACTGTAGAGCTATGTGCAATAGACAGTGATCTGAGAGAGTGTGGGCCAGAAATTCTGAGCTGGTAACTTGCGGCCCCAGGCGGCCGGTACAAATGAACAATTTGAGCCTGGTGTAGATATCATGAACCGGGGAACAAAATTAATATTCACAGTCTGTTGTATATCCCAGATGCCACGCATCAACACAGTGCCATTGATGCATCCAATCACAGAAGTGCAGAGAGCTGTCCCAGGTCACATCAGGTACTCAATTGAAGTCCTCACCAGATAGGTCTGCTGTATGGGGATCCTGGAAAAGCACAGGAAAGAGTGTATGAAAAATGTTGGATTGGTTAGTGTTGGGCGCATAAATCCCCACCAGTGTCTGCAAAGCCCCTTCTAAGCGTCCATACAGAACCACAAATCTCCCTCGAAATCTGCACTGGAATGTTTCACTACATATTGGACCCCTGGAACAATCCATGTAGGCACTCCTCATGCGTATGCTGATGAGATCATGCCATGTACCTGTCCCTGCCACTTTTCACTGACCTTCTGGAGTTCACCGGCCATCAGGTGCATTTCTTGCAATATGGCAAATTGTGTGTGAAGGCACTTGAGGTAAGCAGAGATTGGGTAACATTTGGCAGGGGTTGCCATGCCATGCACATTCCATGTGATCACACTATAGTGTGGGGTAAGGCTATCTGCGTGTGTTTCCATGATGTGAAATCATAGTATGTGTAAAAAAGACAAAAAGATGTCCCAAATCACTGTGCACCCTGTGTCTGACACAGCCCACAGTGGGGTATTGGAGCTCCGACCACCACAAATTTACACATTGAGTATGCTTGATTGTACATATAGACACCATAATAACAGACATAAAACAGAAAAACCAACACAACACAAGTTTCTACCCCCAGATTAGGTGACATTAGAGTCCCCGGCCACATACCTCCTACAAATAACTAAAAGTTAAGAGTTCAGTATAATAGGTGAAACATGTCCACTTTGGAGACTCTCTGCTGAGCGTGGAAACTGCAAAGTCCAACAGCACCGTGGCAGGAGCCTGAGTCAGAGACTACAGCATCCAAGGCACTCAAAACTCAGCGGCTTACCTTTAGAGATGTCCAGTTGCACTCGCAGTTCAAATGCTTCAGCATGTGCTTAAGGGGCCCCGCGAAGCACATGTCACAAGTCATTGGCTGATCATGAGCTAACTTTCGGTCCTCAGTGGATAGCAGCCATTGGGGACACAGAGCCACCAGTGTCTGAGTCAGATTCTGATATTCCGTTTGCAGCAGAGCAAACTGATTCAAGATGTGATGCACAGCCTCCTGCACTGGCCATGCTTGTTCTGCCCCCACTTGATCTCGAGAAGGCTGAGCCTTGTTGGTTCTCTACTTTCACTAGGTTTGGGCACTAGACATTTCCCAGCAGTCAACTCCTCAGTAGGAGCTTGGGGCAATCCTTTGGCATGTAACCAAGTCCACATATCTTCTGGGATGGTGAATATATAGGTTGTCTCACCATCAATAACTCTACGTTTGGTTGAGAAGAGCAGTGCATATTTAAAATGTTATTCTCGAAGGCGCTACTTAGCTCTCACATAGTAGCTATGGAGACACTGTACTTCTGCTGTGAAATCAGAATATGCAATGATTACAGCATTTTTGAAGTGCCAGGGATCATTTGCATGAAATTGCTGCAGCAGTAAGCCAAGGTCCTGATAATGAAGGAGTTGGGCTATAATGGGCTGCGGTGGGGCTCCCGGAGGAGGGGGCATGCACGGTATCCAGTGCACCTTTCCATGGAAAAGAATTTGGGCACTTTGGCCTTCATTACAACCCTGGCGGACGGTGTTGAAGCGGCGGAAAGACCGCCAACAGGCCGGCAGAAAGAAATGTGTAATTACGACCGTGGCGGAAACCGCCAACAAAGACAGCCACTTTAACACTCCGACCGCCACGGCGGTACAAACAAGCAGCGCAGTGGTCACCGCCAACAGACAGGCGGAAGACAATGTACCGACCACACTATTATGACAGGCCAATCCGCCACCTTTTCCGGGGGGGATTCACCGCGGATAAAAACACGGTGGAAACAGGAATTTCGAAGGGAAAACGCTCACCTCTACACACTCCACGAGGAACGAGTACACCATGGACCCAGAACTCCAAATTCTACCTGCGATAGTCTTCCTGCTCCTGTACCAGGAGCACGAACGCCGGCGGCGTAGACCACAGTGAGTACTGCACCTACGACACAGGGGAGGGGGAGGCAAAATACAGGGACACACACACGCAACACCCCACCCTCACCCACTACAACACACACACTAATACATATCTATACATTATAGTTACACCCCCAACCCCCCTGGAAGAATGCAAAGACAAAAGGAAATGAGTGTAACCATTGTAATCTATTAAAATGCAGTACGCAAAAATATACATATATACACTATTAACAAAATATACACCAAGAATAGTAGTCCAGTTATTGCACCATTTATAGTCCGTGGACCACTGGGCCCAAAATGCATGGGCGAGGTCCACACTCGATACCAGATCAAAACAGAGAGAACACTGCAGGGGCACCAGATAGAAATACAACAGGCACCTCAGGGGGAGAGGAAGGGGGGGCACCTGAGCCAGATGAGTGCACAACGCCAGATCCATGAGGGGGCTCAATGCCCACTGTTCAATCCTGGGGAGTGCAAAGCCACAGTCTCTCAAGTCTCTACAGTGGGTGGTTTGCCCACTGTTCAATCCTGGGAGTGCAAAGCCACAGTCTCCCAAGTCTCTACAGTGTGTGGTTTGCCCATTGTTCAATTCTAGGGAGTGCAAAGCCACAGTCTCTCAAGTCTCTACAGTGGGTGGTTTGCCCACTGCATTTTCCTGGGAGTGCAAAGCCACAGTCTCTCAAGTCTCTCCAGTGGGTGGTTTGCCCACTGCCATATCCTGGAGAGTGCAAAGCCACAGTCTCTCAAGTGGATAACAGTCTACACTGGTTCTGGAGGGAGACTGGTGCCCAGAGTGCTTCATCCTGTGAAGGACAGAGGTAGTGGATGACAGTCTCCACTGGTTCTGGAGGGGGACTGGTGCCCAGAATGCATTACTCACCCCGTGACGGTCCCAGTTGCGTCAGTGCCCCTGCCGCTCATGGGCTAGCGGGGCTTTATTTGGCGGTGCCCTGTTCAGCGGTGCTTGCCCTGTTCAGCAGTGCTTGATTTGGCGGTGCCATGTTCAGCGGTGCTTGATGTGGCGGTGCCCTGTTCAGAGGTGCTTGATGTGGCGGTGCCCTGTTCAGCGGTGCTTGATGTGGCGGTGCCTTGTTCAGCGGTGCTTGCCCTGTTCAGCGGTGCTTGATTTGGCAGTGCCCTGTTCAGCGGTGCTTGCCCTGTTCCGTTGTGCTTGATGTGGCGGTGCCCTGTTCAGTGGTGCTTGCCCTGTTCAGCGGTGCTTGATTTGGCGGTGCTTGCCCTGTTCAGCGGTGCTTGATTTGGCGGTGCCCTGTTCAGTGGTGCTTGAGTTGCCGGTGCCTGCTCAGCGGTGCTTGATTTGGCGGTGCCCTGTTCAGCGGTGCTTGAGTTGGCGGTGCACTGTTCAGCGGTGCTTGCCCTGTTCAGCGGTGCTTGATTTGGCGGTGCCCTGTTCAGTTGTGCTTGAGTTGGCGGTGCAAGTTCAGCAGTGCTTGCCCTGTTCAGCAGTGCTTGATTTGGTGGTGCCCTGTTCAGCGGTGCTTGAGTTGGCGGTCCTTCATGGCCCAGCAGGTCTTGTGCTGGCGGTCCTTCATGGCCCAGCCGGTCTTGTGCTGGCGGTCCTTCATGGCCCAGCTGGGCTGGGGCTGGCAGGGCCCTCCTGGGCAGCTCGGCTGGGGCTGGCAGTGACCTCCTGAGCAGCTGGGCTGGGGCTGGTGGGGCCCTCCTGGGCAGCTGGGCTGGGGCTGGCGGGGCCCTCCTGGGCAGCTGAGCTGGTGCTGGCGGGGCCCTCCTGGGCAGCTGGGATGGGGCAGGCGGTGGCCTCCTGGGCAGCGGGGATGGGGCTGGTGGTGGCCTCCTGGGTAGCCGGACTGGGGCTGGCAGTGGCCTCCTGGGCAGCTGGGATGGGGCTGGCGGTGGCCTCCTGGGCAGCGGGGATTGGGCTGGTGGTTGCCTCCTGGGCAGCTGGGCTGGGGCTGGCAGTGGCCTCCTGGGCAGCCGGGATTCTTGTGGCCCTTCCCCACCTTGGGAGGTGTCACAGCTGAGTCCACACTCCCACCGGGACCCCTGGGAGCGGCTTTGGTGGCTGGAGTCTTCCCCCTCTCCTGTCGGGCACTGGCCAACTTCTGATGCTTCACAGGGGGGGGACTGGCTGTGCTGTGGCTCCGTGCCACACTGGCTGTCCTGGTGGCCGGTGCACTCCACATACCTGTGACTACAGGCATCACTGGTCCCAGAGATGTTGTGGCTGAGGTGCTAGTTTGGGACCTATGAGATGGACCGGGTGGGGGAGGTGTGGGAAAAAGGTCAAGGCTGGACAGTAAAAGTTTTTTGGACACACTGAGACGGGTAGCTGGAGGGGGTTTGGGAGTGGAGAAAGAGGTGGTGGTAGTAGGAGGTGTACGTTTGGTGACTTTGGGTGCAGGTGTATGCGCTGGAAGCTGTTGTGAGGTGGATGGCTGTTGAGTGGGTGTGTGCCTGCGTTTGTGTATCTTGGGAGGGGGCGTCACAGACACACTGGGAGAGGACACAGGAGACGTGTGAATGGTAGTGAGGGTGGTGACTGCACGTGAGCGGGGTGTGCTGGTGGGTGTGCTGGTGAGGGACGTAGTGGCTGTAGAGGTAGTGCATGCAGGTGTGTGTGTAGACGAGACTGGGAGGGAGGAGGGAGACGACGAGGAGGGGGACACAGTGGAGGCAGTGGATGTTGGTGTGTCTGCATGTGTCTGATGCTTGCGTGAGTGCCTGTGGGATGTGTGTTGCTTATGTTTGCCTGAGCTTCCCTTGTGTGGTGAGGTGTGTGTAGGTTGGTCTGATGGTGTGCTTGGGATAGGCAGAGGTACAGGGGATTGGGTCTTGGTGGAGAAAGTTGGAGGGGGGAGGCTAGACACAGGGACAATGTCTGCCATCAGTGCTGAGGCCGGAGTTTGAAAGGCTCTGTGAAGGGCCACCTGACCAGAATGAATGCCCTCCAGGAATGCATTAGTTTGTTGCAGCTGCTTTTCTACACCCTGGATGGCATTCAAAATGGTAGACTGCCCAACAGTGAGTGACCTGATGAGGTCAATCGCCTCCTCACTGAGGGCAGCAGGGGTGACTGGGGCAGGGCCTGAGGTGCCTGGGGCAAAGGTGATGCCCACCTTCTTGGGTGAGCGGGCACGGGGCGAAGGCTGAGGGGCTGCTGGGAGGGCAGTGCTGGAATGGGGGGTGGCAGCTGTACCTGTAGATGCGGGGCGCAGATGTTGCCGCCACCACAAGGGAGCTCCCATCAGAGGACGAGTCTGTGTCGCTGGTGTCAGCTCCTGTCCCCGCCGTGGAACTCCCCTCGCCCTCCGTCCCACTGGTGAATTCAGAGTCCGTAGTGTGGCTCTCCATGTCCATGTGGGATGCAGCTCCCTCGTGCTCCGGTGCCACTGCTCCTCCGCTTGATGATGCTAATGCACACAGGAACAGGGAAACCACAAAAAGGGGGGGGGGACAGAATAAAGACATGTTGAGTGCATGGATTACCGCTACCGTTGGCGGACAAGACAGACACAGAAGCCCCCTGCACTACGCTGCGCTCTTGGGCTCTACAGTGCAATTCTGGGAAATGGCCTACAATGCTATGGATGACATCTGCACACATAGATGACACAGGGGCATGAATAGCTGTACTTGGCACTCTACAGAGGTGGGGTGGGGGGCCACAGGGCCATGCCTTACGGAGGGGCCTAGCCTACGGAACTCGCCCTGGCCTAGGGAAACCCACAGCCCTCCTCCCCCACCCAGACAATTCCACTGCGCGCAAAGTCAGCTGAATGAGAGTGTACTCCCCCCCTTGTGTCTACTGTGATGCCCTCAAGCACCCATCCAACTCCGGGGAGGCCACCGCCAGGATCCTGAACATCAGGGGGGTCATGGTGCGACGGGCACCCCTCCCACGTTGGGAGGCCATCCCCAGCTGAGCCTCCGCTGTCTTCTTGCTCCAGCAGCGAATGTCCTCCCATCTTTTCCAGCAGTGGGTGCTCCGTCTGTGGTAGACCCCCAGGGTCCGGACGTTCTTGGCGATGGCACGCCAAATATCTTTCTTCTGGTGGGCGCTAGCCTACATGAAATGTACAGGGGAAGAAGAGAAGTCATTACCAACTGCACTGTCAAAGTGAGTGGCCCCCATCCCTACCCTTGCCATGTGGCACATGCACCCACCGTCTTTCATGCACGCAGAACTCTGCCCCCTTCCTTCTTACATCCAGCCCTCTCCACACAGGCATAGCCCATACAACATGCTCCCTGTGTACTTACCTGTTTGTCTGGAGGACCATAGTGTAGCGTGTACTGGGGGAGGACCCCATCAACGAGCTTCTCCAACTCCTCCGATGCGAAGGCAGGGGCCCTTTCCCCAGACGCACGAGCCATTGTCTCTTCCAGACTGAGGTCACAGCAGCACTTGCAGTGTAGGTCCTCTCCTGTCAAAGATCAGGTATTGAGTGATTGAACAGATAGAAAATGGTGGTCACGTCCGCGGTGGTGCGTACCATCACTGCCGGCGTACATCGTCATTGGCTCCTGGGACCCATAGGGTCCAATGTTAACCAATGCAGCATTGCGCCGTGTTCTCCAACCGTCTACCGCGACGGTGTACAACGCCAGCGCAGTTACCTCACATCCCATTGTCCCACTTTAGAGGTCAGGCAGCTGCCATTTCAGGGGCCCACATGGCCTAATTTCCAACTGCATCACACATACCTAGGAATAGTATCAACACACATACAGGCCACCGTTTGTGTATGATTGGTGTTCTGGGTAAACTGTGCGCACGTACCTCTGAGTTGTTTGACTCTGTGGTCGCTGTTGTCCTTCATAGGCACCATCCGCTGGGACATGTGAGGAGATAGCGGAATTCTCCGGTGTACCGACCGCTGGTGGACCTGTCGACAATGGAGGAAAGACATTTGATAATCACCTACAGGTTTGACCGTGCCACAATCCAGGAACTGTGTACCCAGTTGGAGCCAGACCTGATGTCAGCAATCCGCAATCCCACAGGAATCCCCCCTCAAGTGCAGGTGCTATCAATGCTCCAATTCCTTGCAAGTGGGTCTTTTCAAACAACTGTGGCCATGGCATCAGGGATTCCCCAGCCTATGTTTTCAAACGTATTGTCCAGAGTGTTGTCTGCCCTGCTGAAACACATGTGGAGCTACATTGTTTTCCCTCAGGTGGAGGATTTGCCTACAGTGAAAGGTGACTTCTATGCCCTTGGACATATCCCCAACATCATAGGTGCCATTGATGGGACCCATGTGGCTTTGGTCCTCCCCCACAGGAGTGAACAGGTGTACAGAAACCGGAAGAGTTATCATTCCATGAATGTACAGATGGTATGTTTGGCAGACCAGTGCATCTCCCATGTGAATGCCATGTTCCCTGGCTCAGTGCATGACGCCTACATCCTGCGGAATAGCAGCATCCCTTATGTGATGGTTCAACTCCAGAGGCGCTGTGTGTGGCTATTAGGTGAGCCCCTGGAAGCAAGACAGTGGGAAAGGTTGTCTGGGGTTATCCCTACAGGTTAGTGTGTGTCTAACAGTTGTCCCTCGCCATTTGCAGGTGACTCTGGGTACACCAACCTGTCATGGCTACTGACCCCAGTGAGGAATCCCAGGACCAGGGCAGAGGAACGCTACAATGAGGCCCATGGGCGAAATAGGAGGGTGATCGAGCGGACCTTCGGCCTCCTGAAGGCCAGGTTCAGGTGCCTCCACATGACAGGTGGATCCCTATTCTATTCACCAAAGAAGGTGTGCCAGATCATCGTGGCCTGCTGTATGCTTCACAACTTGGCTTTGCGACGACAGGTGCCTTTTCTGCAGGAGGACGGTAAAGATGGCGGTGTTGTGGCAGCTGTGGAGACTGTGGACAGTGATGAGGATGAAGCAGAGGAAGAAGACATGCAGAACAGGGACTCAGTGATCCAGCAATATTTCCAGTGAAACACAGGTGAGAATACATTCCTGCCTACTACATGTACTTTTACACTACTACCTCTCTACTGTCTGTCGTTTTCACCCAGCGTATGGTCACTGAGTTGTCACTTTCCCTTACGGTTTCAGAGATGTGGGTCCCAATGTGTGTCATCTGCTTAGATTCCTCATGGACTAGAGCTGTGTGACATAGGTATGTTGACATTACTATTTCAAGATCATTTTGTCACTGTAATTGCAAATACACTATTTCGAAATCACAGACAGACTCCAGATCATTTTGTGCTTTAGGTGTGTTTATTTAAATGCTAAATATTGGAGGGGGAAGTTAAATGGTGAGGGGTGATGGCGGAGGAGTGTCCATGGCAGAGTCCAGTCTATTAGTCTCACAGGTGCATTGCCCATATGGGCATAGGAAGTGGAGCTGGGGCAGTTTAATTACGGACAGGATGACAAAGTGGGACAGTGGGATGACAATCAGGGTGGTCTAATTTCTTGGCGGGGGTCTTGGCATCGTGCTCTGTCTTGTTCCTGGATCTCAGGGTCCGTTTGCGGGGTGGTTCTCCCTCTCCAGGGGGTGAGGTGCTGATGTGGTGGTCCTGTGGCGGGGCGTCCTGTCCACTAGCGCCGGCGGAGGTGGTGGGCAGTTCATC
Source organism: Pleurodeles waltl (assembly GCF_031143425.1). NCBI lineage: Eukaryota > Metazoa > Chordata > Amphibia > Caudata > Salamandridae > Pleurodeles > Pleurodeles waltl. The sequence goes on along the minus strand of NC_090440.1, from coordinate 1,726,239,122 downwards.
GTCCATGCTAGTGTCAGGGGCCCCTTGGAGTGCCACAGTGTCCCTCCTGGTGTTAAGTAGTTCCTTCAGCACCCCTACGATGGTGCCCAGGATGGAGCTGATGGTTCTGAGTTCCTCCCTGAAGCCCATATACTGTTCCTGCTGCATGCGCTGGGTCTCCTGAAACTTGCCCAGTACCGTTGCCATAGTCTCCTGGGAGTGGTGGTATGCTCCCATGATGGAGGAGAGGGCATCGTGGAGAGTGGGTTCCCTTGGCCTGTCCGCCCCCTGTCGCACAGCAGCCCTCCCAGTTCCCCTGTGTTCCTGGGCTTCCGTCCCCTGGACCGTGTGCCCACTGCCACTGCCCCCAGGTCCCTGTAGTTGTTGGGGTGGTGGGTTATCCTGGGTTCCCTGTAGTGGTGGACAAACAGCTGATAGACGTGTCCTGGGGACGGAGGTATGGGCCCACTGGGTGGGTGCTGTGCTGGTGTTACCAGAGGGGGGAAGGTCTGTGGTGGCCTGTGCCTGTGTGAGGGGAACCGACTGTCCCGAGGCCCCCGAGGGTCTGGGCTGGTCATCTAGATCCAGTTGGACAGAGGTGCTGTCATCACTGTGGGCCTCTTCTGTGGGTGGAGTGGACATGACTGGACCCTCCTATCTGGTGACGTTGGGTAGGGGTCCTGTAGGGGTGGAAAGGCATGATTATTGCATCTGTGTGTGGTATGGTGTGCAATGGGTGGGTGACCGTGTACCCCAGTGCTGGCATTCCTGTGTGGGAGCTTGTGTGATGATGGTTTAGGGGGGTGTATGGGTATGTGCAGTGGGCATGCTTTAGTGATGGGTGTCCATGCTTTGTTGTTGCATGCAGGGCTTGGTGTTGGGATGTGTGGTTTGTGATACTGGTACATTTGTGAGGAGTTGGAGTGATAGGGGTGAGGGCGAGGGTGGGGGTATGTGATAGCATGCAGGCAGGGTGGGGGATGTAATAGTTAAGATTTGACTTACCAGAGTCCATTCCTCCACCAACTCCTGCGAGGCCCTCAGGATGCAGAATCGCCAAGACCTGCTCCTCCCATGTTGTTAGTTGTGGGTGAGGAGGTGGGGGTCCGCCGCCAGTCCGCTGAACCACAAGGTGGTGTCTTGAGACCACAGAACGCACCTTCCCCCATAGGTCGTTCCACCTTTTCCTGATGTCCTCCCGATTTCTTGGGTGTTGTTCCACTGCGTTGACCCTGTCCACTATTCTTCGCCATAGCTCCATCTTCCTTGCAATTGAGGTGTGCTGCACTTGTGATCCAAATAGCTGTGGCTCTACCCGGACGATTTCCTCCACCATGACCCTGAGCTCCTCCTCCGAGAACCTGGGCTGTCTTTGCCATGCCATGGAGTGGTGTAGGTGATGTCTGGGGTGGTGTGTGTGGTGATAAGTGTGGTGATATGTAGTGGTGTGTTGTGCGAGGTGCGTGGAAGTTGTGTGGGTGATGGTGTGATGTGCCTGTGGATGCTGTTGTACTTGCTGGTGGTGTCTCTCTCTGTGCTTCATTCTCAATTTTTGGTAGTAGGGGTTTGTGGGTGATGTGGGTGTGTGTTTTATATTGTATTGGGTGTGTGGGAGTGGTGTGTATGTGTGTCAGGTGTGTGTATTTTGAATTGTTCAATGTGGCTGTGTTTTGTAAGAGTGTGTGTATTTTGAGCGCGGCAGTGTGTACCGCCAATGGAATACCGCAGTTGAAAGACCACCGCGTGGATTCGTGTGTCGTGATAGTGTGGGCGTATTTCTGTTGGCGTGACGGTGGAGGTTTTGTTTTCGCCAGATTATCACTGACCTTTGGTGTGGCGGACTTGTGTGGGTATCTGAATTTTGGCAGGTTCCGAGATGTGGGTCATAATAGCTGTGGCGGAATTCCGCAGCCGCGGCGGTATGTTGGCGGTCTTCTGCACGGCGGTAAGCGGCTTTTACCGCCAATGTTGTAATGACCCCCTTTGTCTGCCAATACCAGCTCCATCAGCCAGGTTTCGATCAATAGCTCTACACTGGAGCCCTCAGATTGTTCAGAGAATTCTAGTAGATGGACATTATTGCATCTAGAGCGCTCTCCAGGATACTCAGCCCTCCAGTGCAAGGTAGCCACCTCATCCTTCATCATTTTCAACTGCACCTGCAGTTCCTGCACTGTAGTTTTCAACACTGTCAGAGTGGATTCCGCCTCGTCAACCCGGTCTATCAGTTTACGAACATCAATAAATTCAAATTTCAATAAGACGGTGTTGATCTTGGACTCCAGTGACATTTTAGTTTCCAAGATGGCTTGATGTACCTTTTTGAACTGGGCAGAATGTGCATGAAGTGTGGTCCATGGGGATAGAGGATGGTGCATGGGTTCTTGAGGTCCTGCGATTTGTTTCACCATTATTATTTCCTGTCAGCGTGGGACCTTCACAAGCACTGGAGGCATGAGCACACCTCTTCCCTTGAAGGTGAACCACCACAATCCAGTGGCAAAAGAGCAGGAAGTGAGTCTATGCCGCAGTCACCAGTGTTCAGGCCCAGGGTGTCACCCTCCTCGGGCAAAAACTGTGGTGCTTCACCCCATAACAGGAATTGTGTACTCTCGGCCTGGGAGTTGAGTCTGCAGGCTGACAGCCGCCACAAACAGCAAGTGTCCCCACTACTGCGGGTAACTGTGCGGTGGCAATCCAAGGTGGAGTGGGGCAAGACCAGTGCCTCCCTTCTAGTGTGGTAATCTTGTCTTCAATACCACTTAGACCCCTCAACTCACAGTAACAAGAGTGAGGGGGAGGAGTGTGTGCTTGCGTAGGGTGACAATTAATGCAGGATTCATGAGAGCGACACTTTTGAGTTGGCAGTGCCCAGGAGGGCATCAACACATCATGTGCCCTGATGTGTTATAAGGTGCCAGCTGTCATCTTCCTTCAGTGTGTCCGCACCCAGTGTCAGGTAATCAGAGCAGATGAGAGAGTCACGCACCAGGGGGCCCCTAAACCCCGTTGAGCTAATAGTAATCAGAGTCAAGCAAACAAACAACAGTCCAGGTGCAAGGCACCAGAACCGTGGAGTAGGGTGCAATTAGCAGGGGGTTGGGTGCCAGGTGTAGCTCCAGCAGTAACTCACCACAGTGCTTCCATGGGGGTGTGAATCCAGGCCCTCTATTCCTCATCAGCCAAGTCAGTTTGCCGGCTGAGCATTTCCTCTCCCCAGTGATGATACCGCACTCGCAGTGGCATGTGCACTCCGTCTGCAGAGCCACCATCGGCTTCTCACTCCCCTTTTCACAGCTGCCGCCAGCCCCTGCACCCAACCAGCCAGGTTTGATGTGGTGCCCCCATGCCTCGCTGTGTCCATATGCCTGCGATGACTAGGGATCAGAGGGGTGCCTGCTCCATGTGGCACACCTCCCCAAGTGTATCTGGCTATTTACAACCCTACTGTTTTCTCAATCTTTCATTGTTCTAATTTTGCTAAAATGATACCTTAAGGTAGTAATAATTCATAATAGTAGATAACCCCATACCATTGCATTACGGTTCAAATTCAGATTTTGTGTTTCTCCAGACCAAGCATTTTTAACACAGAAGGACTACCAATATGGATGATATGAGTCTCCTATACTGTGTAACCATCATTGTCTTTTGTACCATTTCCTGTTCCTTGATTTACACATATATATGGCTCATTGTCTCTGTAGAATATTGTACGTGAGAAAATAAGCACTCAGACATCCTACACTGGGATACATAGCGTTATAAAAAGAAATGAAGAAAAACTAAACTAGACAGTGCTATATAAAATGTTTTAGTGTAATTAGTCAACAGGCAGATACATCTGAAATTCTTACAGTGCATGCATACTCTTGCATACACAGAACAAACTGCCTCAAAATATTAATCTTTATTAAGCACTTGTGAAGTGATAACAAGCTCCGTACCTCCTTTGCATTGGCATCTAGATGGCTCCCATGCAGGTTGAGACTCCAACAAAATGAGGTCTGATGGCCCTTTAAGTGAAGATTGTGTCAAAGACTCTTTACGTGAACCTCAGCTGGAAGGGAAAGTAAGGAGCCCCCATCACCCTGTGCAGGTTGCTGCTATGAACAGAAATCAGGCAGCGTGCAGGCACTTCTGAGTGTATCCCAGTGTTGGTGAATTACATGCGCAAAAACTCAACGTATTTCACTGAAATAGGCCTAGGCTCAGGTTTAGATGATGGATACGCTTGCGGATAGATTCACCTCATTGAGTGAAGGAGAATGTGCTGCCTTGAAAGTGATATGTTCAAGAGCAATAGAGGAGGACAGAGGTACAAATGTATTTGCATGGTTACAGTGAGGGTGACCACCTGGCACTGAGGCAAATTCTGGACAGGACTGTAAAAAATTCAGGACAAAGGGTCAAAATTCAGGACAAAAATTCAGGACAAAGGGTCAAAATTCAGGACAAAAATTCAAGAACAAATGTCAGTTTTACAGACACATGCAAGAGAGGCCATGCCTCACTATGTTGTCAGTGCATTTATTTACTCTTTTTTAACATAGAACTATTTATTTACTGTGGTCTTTTTGTGATTGCCTGCTGGTATGCTACATTTAAGTGTCACATTACGTCCTTGTTCAGTAGTAAAGTAATGCCCTTCAGTACTGCGGAAAGGCCATCACCCCAACCCCAATCTACCCAATCTTTCTTGAAGAGAAAGTAACAGCAATATTTTTATTATGTTTCTGAACATTTTAAAACCCCTGGCAAACAGTTTGGTAAGCATTAAGGTAATTAACCTTACGCTAGTTTAAACAAATTGAACAAAAACATCAGGCTTCCCAGAACATTAGGACTTTCAACCTAAAAATAAAATTAATGAGGCAGGACGCATGGTGTGGGCAACAGTCTCACACTTAGGGGGTCATTCTGACCCTGGCGGTCATGGACCGCCAGGGCCAACGACCGCGGGAGCACCGCCAACAGGCTGGCGGTGCTCCCATGGGTATTCTGACCGCGGCGGTACAGCCGCGGTCAGATACGGGAAACCAGCGGCGTCCCGCCGGTTTCCCGCTGCCCAAGGGAATCCTCCATGGCGGCGCTGCAAGCAGCACCGCCATGGGGATTCCGACCCCCTTACCGCCAGCCTGGTTCTGGCGGTTTTGACCGCCAGAACCTGGCTGGCGGTAACGGGTGTCGTGGGGCCCCTGGGGGCCCCTGCAGTGCCCATGCCAATGGCCTGGGCACTGCAGGGGCCCCCTAACAGGGCCCCACCAAGATTTTCAGTGTCTGCCAAGCAGACACTGAAAATCGCGACGGGTGCAACTGCACCCATCGCACCCCTTCCACTCCGCCGGCTCCATTCGGAGCCGGCATCCTCATGGAAGGGGGTTTCCCGCTGGGCTGGCGGGCGGCCTTCTGGCGGTCGCCCGCCAGCCCAGCGGGAAACTCAGAATTACTGCGGCGGTCTTTTGACCGCGCAGCGGTATTCTGCCGGCGGGACTTTGGCGGGCGGCCTCCGCCGCCCGTCAAAGTCAGAATGACCCCCTTAATGTCAGGATGTGAGGAACCCACAACTTGTCTGTAGTCTCACAGCACTAGAGTGTATGTCTGGGACTCTACATTTATCTCAGAAATTGGAGCCCGGACTACCAATCAAAGATAACAAAAGAGGAGGATGAAATTGAGATCAAATTGAAGATCCAAAGCAAGTGATTCAAAGGGTTGTTGCTAAGAACTGGATAAAAGAGAAGAACAAGGTGGGACAATTCCTAAAATCAGATAAGAGGGGTCCACCACGACTATCGGAAGGTATTGGGTACCTGGGGAGTTGTCTCTACACACAGGAGAGAAGCAGAAGAGGCACCGTCAAGTGGTTGAGCAAGCAACACCCATTCACCTTGGCAACCTCTTCTGGTGTAATGGTCCTCTGTTCGTGCTTGTGAAGGCTGAGCCGGGGCCAGACCTCTTGCAAGGTTGTGCAAGGCAATTGCCCCTTTTGTATATGTCTTCAAATGGTTTTGAAATTGAGCAAAAGCCAAACTAGTGATCTGGGTTATCCCTAAGTGTCAAGTACACATAGAATCTTCAAAATATTTGGGATGTAAATTGCACAAACAAAATGTACAAATTTTAAAATGTAATTAGTGTTTCTTTAACATATGGCACTGTTTTCCCCTTTATATACAATTAGATCACAGATTGAACTGGGAACCAGTTACCGTTTGATACCTATTGATTAATATCTACCATTCTCCCACTGATTTACAGGATGGAAATCTCTGCAGAGCTTCACTGTCCCTCCAAGCCCAGTTTGCTTTTTGGTCTTCTCTTCTGCTTTCTGTATTGGGCCATGTGGCACTAGTGAAGATGATGTGCTACCCCAATGATAGTATTGCTTTACAAACCTTCCCCTGCTCGTCCTTCATTCCTTCCTCAGACATGCCCACATCTGATTTGGTCGCTGTGGCGCCATCAGGTAGCTCTTTTCACTTTAAAGCTACCTATGACTTCGGGTTGATTAGGTCTTCTGGACTTAGAATGCTATTATTCATCTGCACAGTTCCAATGGGTGACTTGCTGTCTTTCTGCTTGCCCCTGCATGAGATGGGGTTTATCCGTAAAGACTTTTAAGGAAGGTTTACTGCACTGCTCATGCTCATTGTTTCCTGCTGACCATTCTACGGATCACCATCTGGGCTTATCATGCAGAGCTTTCTCTTGCCTTGCTAGAACCTGTAAACTCACTGACACGAAGAAACCCTATGCTCCTGCACTACATTTGCTAAGCCTTCCCACTCGCACAGGATGGCTGTGCTCAGAGCAAATCCATCAGTGGAATGCTGCAGGTATCTTAAAATTGGGGGATTTGTTTCTGGACGGTGAGCTACTAAATTTCCAAACCCTTGTGGCATACTACCATCTTCACCCCGGTCAACTCCTTACTTACAACCACCTTAAATAATCATTAAATGTCCTATTTCATGTCTGCCACCTAGCACTAACCCTACAAGAGGTGTGCTAGAAGCTCTACACCATAGGAACTGGTGGCAACCTGATAGAGTGGGTGTCCAGACCTTTCATGTAACATGGAAACCACTCCAGGTCTTCTTGTCCTACTGCCTGGGTGATTGATGTGGCCAAACCTGTGCAAGATATGGAATGGACTAAACTACTGGACTTTCCCCACAAAGTATCCCACAGCTGTCACTTCAAGTACATTCATAAAGCTTCCTTGGGAATGCATTCTGCCTGTTGCTTGCCATTGGCCTTGTCATTTGGAACTCACATTTTGTTGCTTTCAATTTGTTGGCTTTATTTGTTTTAGGTTATGCAGCTTGAATTTGTCCCTTCCCTTGCCAAAGCCTTATTTCCAGTATCCTTCCGAGTGCTCCCTTTCTGTAAACAGGTCTGTAAATCTTGTTCTTATGTCATCACATTTGCTGTGCATTTTAAAGAACAAAGTCAAATGTCAGGCTCTGTCTTCCGTGGGAACGTAGTGTTTACTTTTCTTTCTCTGACTTCAAAGTGAGAGGATTTATGCGACAATCTTGCAGGATACAAATGAAGCGCATTTTTGTTAACTCTGAAGTGTGCTGGAAACAAATACCTTTATATGATTAAAACAAATCATTGCACTATGTGATGCAATTTCCACACATCATTGTCTGTGCACAGTATAGTTTGATTTGAAAAACAGTAATTCTGTGCAAATGTAATGGTCATTTCAATAAAAAATGTGTTGTTTGTAATGGCAGTGTGTTACCACACCATACATACCCCACTCCACTCTGCTCTGCACCGCTCCATCCCACTGCACCCTACTCTGTATCAATCCTCTTTACGCCCTTCCGTGCCACTGCACTGCACTCTTCTCCATTCTGAACCACTCCACATTATGCCACTGCACTCCATGCTACTTCAAACTATGCCTCTCTGCTCTACTCTATGCCAATGCACGTTACGCCTCTCTTCACCACTGCGCTCTGCTCCTCTGCACACTGTACTGCTCCAGTTTAGGCAACACCAATCTAGTCTGCACAACTCCACTCTATGCCACTCTGCAACACTGCACTGTACACCACTGCACTCTAAGCTAATACACTCTATGTTAGTGCACTTTAACACTCAACTTTATGCCCCTACACTGTACAACACTCTACTCTATGCCATCATATTCTATACCACTCTATGCAACTGCATTCTATGCCACTGCACTTTACCCTGCACCTCTCCACTCTATGCAACTGTCATCTACTCTGAAACAATCTATTCTACTCCACTGCTCTTTACGCCACTCTGACCACTGCACTCTAGTTCAATGCACTCTACACCACTGCATGCTGCCACTCTACTCTGCAACACTGCACTGGCTGCTACTATACTCTACACCACTCTACTCTGTACTACTACATTCTGCACCAATACACTATTCCACTGCACTGTATGCCACTCTACTCTACCCCAAGCCACTCTATGCCACTGCACTCTACACCAGTGCATTCTAAACAGCTACTCTGTATGCCACTGCACTTTACTCTTCACCACTTTACTCTATGCCACTGCTCTCTGTACCACTCTACACCACTGCACTGACACTCTACTTTGCAGCACTGCACTCTACACCATTCTACTCTGCACTACTGCATTCTATGCCACTGCACTCTTGCTGCTGCACTGTGCATCACTGGACTCTACGCCACTGCACTCTAGGCACCATACTCTACTCTGCAGCACTCTACAACAGGGGTTCCCAACCTGTGGTCCTGGGACCCCTGGGGGTCCGCAAAGCCTTCTCAGGGGGTCTGCGACAGCTAAGAAAATGTAAAAATATTAATAAATATTGACAAATTAGGTCCCCAGCTTCCAGTAATGTCTCAGGCGGGGGTCCCCGGATTCCAATGATGATTCAGTGGGGGTCCCTGGGTTCCATTAATGTTAAAGTGGGGGTCCACAGAAATCAAATGGTTGGGAACCACTGCTCTACAATACTCCACTCTGCACCACTGCACTCTATGGCACATGAGTCTACTCTGCACTCTATGAGACTGCACCACTCTGTATTACTGCACTCCCTGCCACTCTATTGTATCCCACTCTACTCCACTGCACTCTATGCTACTCTACCCCATGCCCCTCTATGCCACTGCACTCTGCGTCAATGCACTCGAAACAACTGCACTGTACACCACTGCTGTCTACTCTGCACCACTGTACTCTACGCCACTGCTCTCTGTGCCACTCTACTCCACTTTACATCATTGCACTGACACTCTACTCTGCAATATTGCACCCTCCGCCACTGTACTGTACACCAATCTATTCTGTACTACTGCATTCTACGCCACTACACTCTATGCCACTGCACTCCATGCCACTCTACTCTGCATCACTCCACTCTACGCAACTGCACTCTACAGCACTATACTCTACTCTGCACTGCATCACTCTACACTACGCCATTGCACTCTCTGCCACGTGAGTCTACTCTGCACCCTATGCCACTGCACCACTCTACACTACTGCACTCTCTGCCACTCTATTGTATGCCACTCTACTCCACTGCACTCTATGCCACTCTACTCTGTCCCATGCCACTCCATGCACTGCACTCTAAACCACTGCACTTTCTACGCCAATGCACTCTAAACAACTGCACTGTACCCCACTGCACTGTATGCTGCACCACTGTGCTCTACACCACTACTCCTATGCCACTCTACTCCACTATGCCACTAACCTTTAGCCATGCTGAACAGCAGCCACTCTGGTGTATAACATGGCTAAAACACATTAGCAAAGCCAATAACTCTTACGTAGACGAGACCTATTGGCTTTGCCAATGTTTGTTAGTACTATGTAGGTACCGAGGCCTCTGAAAAACTGTGAATGTGTAAGTCCTTACTTTAAACATGCATTTGATGCCGCATCAGGGGTAGTAAGCGCTATATAAATACAATTACATCATCATATAGGCTGCTACAAAATGCACAAATACATTTCGGTTAAATTAAAAAAGTGCTTCTCAAATACAGATTTGAATAATTTACAGTTTATACCTAGTACTAAAAAAAATTTAACACCCTATTAAAACCAAACTCTCCACCGCTCACCTTGGAGCACCATTACAGTACCTCTCTAAAAGAAAATGTCTTTGCCGTCAGAAAGCTTCAAGTGACTTCTTTGGTTAAAGTCAATGCAGGTTTTTAAAGCCCCTTTGCATTTGCAGGTTTACCAGTTGTCCACATTTGCATTTCTTTAGGGAAGGAGACACCCTTGCAAGAAGGTCTGTTTCTTATATGTCTTCCCCTCCCTCTCTCAGAACACAGGAGACTCCCTGCCTTTCAATCCTGCCGGGGAAACTGATCTGCCCGTAATTTCACCCTACCATCCATTGTTATTTTGGTGAAAGGCTAAAATTATGGACAAATGTTGTCCGTGAAGCCTTTCATCACAGTTCATCACGGACAATGGACTGCAGGACGAAATTACGGGCAGTCCGTGAAATTTACGGATGGGTAGTCACCCTAATTACAGTAGAGCTATAAGTTGTGCAGATAATAAATGAAAGGAGGGCTTTTATAAAGAATGGATGGAAAGTAGAGGGAGTTGAAAGAGGTTCACCAAATGAAAGATTGTACTTGGCCGGTGTTAACAGGGGATGTAGAAACAAAGTGGATAACGTACTTAGGTTCAAGACGCATGTTACCTAATGTTCTTTTGGGTATATGTCGTATATGATGAATCACATCTATAGAGATGAAAATATAAATTCATCATACTATTACATACTAAACTTACATAACAAACTAGTACCATTTGCCTTGTCTCTGCACTAATAACAGATGTGTGTGATTATCCAGCTCAGACATGCTCATGATAAAAAAACAGAAGGAGGAAAGGTGGAAAGGGCTCACCCATATCACAATATTTGCCCTTCAGGTTTAATAAATATATCTGTAAAGGATTGTAAGAAATGTGGTAATTGGTTAGGGGGATGGGTTTAAAACTCTTCTCAAGTAGCAATTACAATCCTTGTCAGGGTGAAGTCACAAGCAATCCACAAATTAATCTGTGCTCAACCCTCTAGTAGCTTAGCACAGGGCAGTCAAGCTTAATTCAGAGGCAATGTTTTAAGTTTTGTGTAACATCTCAAAGACTAATAAAGTGAAAACATAACACAAGAAGAATCTCACAACAATTTAGAATACTAGAGTAAATTGTAATAAATAAATCCAGACCAAAATGGCAAAAATTAAATTGGTACAACCCAAGATATGCAAGTTTATAGATTTCAGTGAAAATAGTGCCTATGAGCACAAAGCCCCTACTGTGGTTATCTGGTTGAGCCGGACCAGGACAAAGTCACAAGTTCAGGCTGACCACGATGGAGCATGGGCCACCTACAGAGACCTACTTAGGCTGCCTGAAGACAATACCTTAATCTTGATTGCAAAGAGATGTGGTGTGCTGTTTTGAGGATGTGTCGCACAGAAGTGGCAATGCAAAGTCCGGGCAAGGACATTTGTCACATTGCTATGGGTCCAGGGAGCTGCAAAGTGCCATGCAATGTCCTTATGTGGAGATGTTCTGCACAGTATTAGTTCCAATGGGCTGTGATGGTGATGTAAAGTCCTCATGTCGGGGAAATCTCCAGAGCAGAAGTGATGCATCTGCTCCAAGGCCATGGAATACCATGGAATAAGCCCACAGGTGCCCTCCCCAGGCCCCAGGGACACCCCCACCAGAGGGACAGTGGAGGATGGGGGACCCCATCCCAGGTAAGTACAGGTAAGTATTTCATTTTATTTTTTAAAGTGCAATAGGGGGACCTGAAATGAGCCCTCATACATGGCACAGGGTGCAACGGCCATGCCCAGGGGACCCTGGTATCCTGTGCTGGCGATTGGGGTGGTGGGCATGGCTCCTGTCTTCGCTAAGACAGAAGTCATGTGGTATGAATGGTTTTGCATCAGAAAATGACTCCAGGCAGGTTAGAGTATTTTTTTTTTACTCTAACCTGCCTAACGATATTTTTTGGGGCAAACCCCACTTCTTCCATACCACCAGCCCCACCCGACTAATGTCATTTTTTAACACTAGCCTACCCTTTGCACCGGCTTGCACCATTCCAAAAATATGGTTCTCGGCTGGTGCACAGAAATGGTGCAAGCCGGTGCTAAACGTTTTAGTGCAGTTTTGCTCCAAAAAGTATAAATCAGGGCCTTGGTTGGGACTCGGTCCTCCAGTATACCATGCACCCGGAGTGGAAGGACTCAGTAACATGCTAAAAGCTCTGGCGACAGCCCGCAGCACGGAACGCGAGTGAGATGCGCCCAGGCGCGCCCGGGCGGCCCGAGGAGGCCCGAGGAGGCTGGACTTGGCTACCCTATATACATTTCGGCCCCATGCACTGAGTATGTAATTGTTTCCTACTTTTCCCTTCTGCTGTGCCTCCGCTTTGTGCTCTGCTTTACTGAACTGTCATCTTTTGAGATATTGTTGTCTGCCCACCGTGGGGTAATGCAGGGTCATCCACCCAAAGCCTACACCTTTGACAGGGACCACCCTGGATGGGAAAGTAAAGTTGCAGAACAGCATCAATCCCTGTCATCTCCACCTGAATTCGGTCCTGAATCACCACAGGTCATCCCTGAGCTCAACCTGTCTGCTCCTCATGGTAATCCACCTGCAAACATTAATGTTTTGGCCACCCCTAGTGGTGCAAACAACTCGAATTTCACTGAAACATTCGAGCCTGGTGACCAAATCAAGTGCATTCAATCTCTCATTAGTCCAGCCAACTCATGGAAGACCAAAAGCCTCAGGTGAGGGGGTGGGGGAGGGGAGAGTGTGAAGGGGATCCAAATCCAAAAGACTGGTGCCCTATGCGCTTGGCAGCTCTGCCCATTTCAGCTTGTGCTCCTAACCCTGACTCCTACTGTCAAACAACGAGTAATGCAGGGCACACTCCATCTGATCTTTCAGGGAATCTGTGCAGGGGTTATGTGTCCTCTGTTACGTGCTCACTGGAACCAATCTTGGCTCTGCTTGAGAAGGTGGAGGATGGACTGATCAATCTGAGGGAAGCCTTTTTGAAGCACTACCTTGCCAGGCCACTATCTATTGACCCACCAGGCAGGGCTACTCATGCTCTACATCCTGGAAAACTCTTGCCCTTTCAGACCCGGCTAGCATCCCCCTGGGCTCTGAAATCAGTCCCAGCCAGGGTGGGATGATACTGTGCATAGCCCAAGCCCAGAGCTTGTGCTCGCAGAGGGAAATAAGCCTTGTACATAACACAGTATGCCCTAGATTCCATAGTCTTTTAGAACTGGGCTTATCTGCCACATTTGCCACCTAATATTCCCCTGCTTCATCTACCATCCCAGGTGAATCCATTTATTGTTCTAAAAATGTTCCCCTGCTAAGACATGACTCACACAAAGACAACATTCAACTGATCAACAAAGGGGTTCACTGGACTAATGGCACACTGGGGAGCCTCAGCTACTGTCTGACCAGATTAATCTTGTCCGCAGAGTCTGATGAGTGGGCAACACTCCAAAGCCTGATTACACTGACAGTGTTGTCATACATTTTAAAGACAGAAGGGTGGTTAAAGATATTCTGACCAAACTAAACTTTGCCAGGCCATCTATTTCAACTGTTGAGGCACTTCCACTTAACTATCTTTACAACCCCAATTGTTTTGTTTAGATTGCTGCTGCCCAGGTTCCCTGTTCCCACTACAAATAGGTTTGAGTCAATTTCACAGCTGGATTTGATGGACTGACATTTTAATGCTATGATTCCACTCTAAAACATGCTATCTGTAGGAGGTGAGCAGGCAGCCAAGGCCAGGAGCAGTTCTTTTGTGTCCTGCAGCTTCTGGTGACCTCACCGTCCCCTGCTCAAACTCGAGAAGCAGAAATACCCCCACCTTCTTGATTGCTTCATAGAGTGTGGCAAGCCTGGCAAGCAAATAGGGGAGCTGTGATTGGCATAAGTTTGTCGAAAGCTATGTGATCATTTGCCTTCAAGGGACATGACTAACTGACTCTGTATTTAAGGATGGATATACTTCTTATTTTAAACCGGGAACCCCAAGTACCATGGATAGGGCCAAGGGTGGTCTCATCACCTTTATTTCCCCTTGATTCCATGTTCAAGTTATACGGTCAAGCTGTGGCTCTTCATATTATCAGCTTATTCTACTAAATGTTCATCAACTCACATGTTATTAACATCCACATTAATGATTTCGATACAACCAAAGTGGACTTGGCCCACTTACTGCTCAAGGATACTGATAACTGCACTGGGGATTTGCAAGGGAATTATGTGGTGATTATTTTGGGGGATTTCAACCTGAGTCTCTACCAGCACTTTCTAGGCAATGTATGTGGGCTGGTGGACAAGGCAGGGGCCTCCATCTCTCATTTTGCTCACTGCCCTCTTGGGGCATGAATTAAATCTACTCTTGGCAAATTCTAAACTTATCATTTCATATGATTCCCTAACCCTGGAATGGGTCACCATGCCCACCTTTATTGGGAGGGGTATTCTTAGCCGCATTGATTTTATTCTTTTCTCACGGTCACTTAGGGACTATGTGCTAGATTATAACCTTTGTGACTCATCCCTAAGTGACGATAGACTATTAGCTCTTTCATTTCACATCCCTTTCTTTCTTAAGATGCCAACTGTAAGCAAACCGTCATTGCTGCTGTTTACCAGGAACAGAGGGGTGATAATGAACTGCCTAAGGTTGATGAAGCCTCCTTTTTAACATGTCTGGTGACTTCTACCCTCCCTTACTTTTACAATGTTTAGTGGATGACTACAAAAAGGGGAGTGGACATGAGATACTTTGTAGCTTTGGCAGGATCTGTAGCATGGCATATGGGCCCTCATTATGACCTTGGCGCCAAAATCTGACCGCCGTGCGGCCGCCAATGCAGCCGCACTCCCGTCGCGGTCATTTTGAGATCCCTGCTGGGCGGAAATCTGGTTTCGGGGATCTCAGCCGCAACACATGAGCCGGCTCCAAATGGAGCCGGCGGTGTTGCGGCCGTGCGACTGGTGCAGTTGCACGCGTCGCGCTTTTCACTGTCTGCTGTGCAGACAATGAAAAGCTGCACGGGGCCCTGTCAGGGGTCCCCTGCATTGCCCATGCCAGTGGCATGGGCAAAGCAGGGGCCCTCAGGGGCCCCACAACTCCCTGTACCGCCAGCCTTTTCCTGGCAGTTCAAACCGCCAGGAAAAGGCTGGCAGTCGGGGACTCGTAATCCCCTGGGCAGCGCTGCAAGCAGCGCTGCCCGGGGAAAATGTGGCTGTAAACCGCCGGCCCCAGCGGTGCGACCGCGGTGCGACCGCGGCGCAACCGCTGCGGTCGTAATGAGCTTGGAAGCACCGCCAGCCTGTTGGGGGTGCTTCCGTCAAAACAGCCCTAACGGTCTTGGACCGCCAGGGATGTAATGACCGCTATAATCTGCCTCTGGTCCCAGTTAAAGCAGGTAATAAGAAGTATGCCCAGTGGTTTAATTCTGACTGCACCAAGGCCCTTAACCAGTTACTGGTGGCTCTTAAGCAATCCCTTAGAGATCAGGATATAGTGGGAACCTTCAGGGTTGTGTATAAGAATACCCTTAGAGTCAGGAAGGATGCAATTAGAGAGGCAGCCTACTCTTCTTTTGTGAAGACCAATCACTTGTGAGAAGGCAAAGCCTTTTGGGTGGCAGTTAACCGTAATCATTTTGACAATAAAGAAGATCCAGGTAGCAATACTGTGATCACTTCTGACATTTGGGTCACTCACTTTACAAACTTCCATGCCAATTCAGATGATTGGGACATTCTTCACCCAGGAAGGCATATTCCAAAGTGTTGCTGCTCTGCCAGGGTTTTTTATGCCCTCCCAGCTTTTGGTTATTTCCTGTGCAGCTCCGGAGATCGAATTAGAGGAGGTTTTGTCAGCAGTAGCCAGTTGCCTGGTGGAGAGAGACCCTGGCCCAGATGGGATCACATCAGATTTGTTTAAGGCCAATACGTCACTATGGGCCCGACTTCTGACTAACGTTCTTAATGCTGCCCTAGCTGCTGGCCCACCCAAGGCATGTTCTTACATTAATATTGTCCCCATTTTTAAAAAGAGCTCTAGAGGGGAATCTGTATTTCACCACCCCATCTTGCTGATTAATTCAACGGCCAAGATCATGATTGTATCCGCCTGGAATGCCTTCAGACCTGGGATAGTGTTCTGCTTTCCTGCAGACTGAGACGAAATACACAAATATCTAAAGGAATTTTTGGTATGTAACCCTCTCAGTCTGAGAAAAACATTTATCAAGGCACTTTGCAAGGTTTGAATAAAAAGGTAAATTATATACAACACAAGTGCACATCTGAAGAAAGTCACTGCAGTAAAATAAAAGTGTACTGCCTTTACTTTAAACTGAGAGGAAACATGAATAAAAGGAATAAAATGAATTCCACCAATGCAAAGCTCTTAATCTGAGTACTAAATTTATTAAAACACTGTTTCAGGTTCGAATAGGGGTAGCATGTACGTCAAATGCAGCAACACCAATACACTTCAAAAAATGATTACAGCAATTGCATAATAATGCTCATAAAACCAAACAATGAAAATACACTACTTTAATCATGGATTATATATCTGCATATACAGTGATGATATATTCATGCACAATGCAATGCTAGAAATAATAATTAAAAATAATTCATCACCATGCGTCTCTCTTCCTTCATCTCTTTGCCAGCAACAGGCCGTGAACCCAGTCGACCGTGAAGAGAGAACTACCCACAATGGGAGTGACGGGGGGCAAAGGCATCCCTTTCACTCCTGAGTTCAATATTTCCACAGTCTTCTAGCTTCCTCCTGTTATATACTTTAAACCAAGCTGGAGTGGAGAATTCTAGAAATCCTTCCTCCCATTCAGTGAGTTGTTGTTCACACGCTGGCCAAAGCAGATTGTTTTTGAGAAGGACTAGTTGAAGATTGGCCACATCCCAAGGTGCTCTTCCAAGACCAAACCGTTCCTTGATGTACCATAAACATCATCCAAGTACATCCTTATCCAACTCACACCCCTTCATGTTATGTTCTAGCCTTTGGTGAGAAAAATCACAAAGAGTGAATACATGAGTGAAAAACACATTGCATAACTTGTGCGTGGAAAAATACCTGCTCCTCTAATGTGACGGTGGCTGCAGCTAAGTTAAGCACAAAATAAAGTCTGTAACCAGAATGGAGCTAGTGGCCACCAATGTGGTCGAGTACTGGTGGCCACCAATGTGACGTGTGGGAAGCTAAGCTAAGCACAAAATGGAGTCAGTGGTCAAGATGGAGCAGTGGTTAAATACAGATATCATTAGAGCTGGTGAACACAAAGGGGGTCATTCTGACCCTGGTGGTAAAATCCGCCAGGGCCAACGACCGCGGGAGCACCGCCAACAGGCTGGCGCTGCTCCCTTGGGCATTCTGACCGCGGCGGTACAGCCGCGGTCAGAAACGGAAAACCGGCGGTGTACCGCCGGTTCTCCGCTGCCCTGGGGAATCCTCCATGGCGGTGCAGCTTGCTGCGCCGCCATGGGGATTCCGACCCCCATACCACGTCCTGTTCCTGGCGGTTTTGGCTGCCAGGCAGAGGATGGCGGTATGGGGTGTCGTGGGGCCCCTGGGGGCCCCTGCAGGGCCCATGCCCATGGCATGGGCCCTGCAGGGGCCCCCGTAACAGGGCCCCACCAAGATTTTCAGTGTCTGCCATGCAGACACTGAAAATCGCAACAGGTGCTACTACACCCGTCGCACCCCTTCCACTCCGCCGGCTCCATTCGGCATCCTCATGGAAGGGTGTTTCCCGCTGGGCTGGCGGGCGGCCTTCTGGGGGTCGCCCGCCAGCCCAGCGGGAAACCCAGAATAACCGCGGCGGTCTTTTGACCGCGCAGCGGTATTCTGCCGGCGGGACTTTGGCGGGCGGCCTCCGCCGCCCGCCAAAGTCAGAATGACCCCCAAAGTCCTTTCAGAGCTCAAGTTTGGTTTACTCCCAGGCCTGCGGAGGGTTGAGCAGTCTTTTAATCTCCACCTCCTAATAAATCAATATACTGTGGCAAAAAAAGAGTACACTGCATCTGGCATTCGTGGACCGTAGCTCTGATTTTGACTCTGTGAATAATTCCAAACTGTGGAGTATCATGTCAGACATGGGGATGGGACAGTACTAGCTTTCTTAGGGAACTTCCCAGTGAAATCTCAGAAAGTTTGAGATATGGTCCGACTGTAGACCACACCTGCTTCTAATCTTGGTAGGGGAGTACATCAGGGTTGTGTACTGGCTCTGTTCCTCTTCTCACTGCACGTAAATAACTTGGAGGAACATTTGTTGGAGTTTAGGATGGACTGCCATCATAGGGGTTGCTCCACTCCTACCTTAATTTACACTGGTAATACCGTTCTCATTGCCAGGACAGCTATTGGTCCACAGTGTCTGTTGGACCATTTCTGTAAGTTCAAGGTGAGCCTGGACCTGAAGGTGAACCAAGCAAAAACAAATGTTATGGTCCTCAGTGCCAGGAGGAATGTAAGTCTAACTTTTACAGTCAACAGTAATAAAGTTAGTACTGTGCCCATTGTATCTAGGTATCCCTTTTGACAGCCATCTTACATGGGACCCACTAATGATTTGTAGAGCTGCTGCTTTCTCTAAAGCGGTGGAGGCGGTTCTTAACTTTGCAAATAGATTAGCCACAAAGACCATAGAGAACTTGTGGCAATTTATAAAGCTATACACTGTGTGGTTGCCTCATATGGCGCAGGGGTCTGGGGCATCAGTGTTCAGGGGGGCTATTCCACCTCCACCTCTTTCAAGACCTTCCCAGAAGCTTGGAAACACACAATTGTCCTCATATTGCTGAAGAAACCCTCCACGGACCATTCAATGCTCACCAAGGCCGATCACCATACTACCATTCCCGACCCACAGGTTCAGACTGACCTAAGGTGCAATAAGGCAGTTGGGCTGGTCTGACAAGTCAGTGTGTGGGCCAGCTTTTAGGCTGTTTGTGGACCTGTGTTATGGTCTGCTGGGTGGGTTTTTACTGTTGATTTCACTAATATAAAAACAAATGTTGCCTACAGCAAACTAAAAATCCATGCAGTCTGCCATACCTTACAAATTGCTTAGCTAAGCATGTTTTTACAAGCTCAAAACGTCCCCATTTGTAAACATAGCCACATTTTTAACTGTCAAATTCATTAGTGGGGGCCACTTTTATTTTAGTGTCAGTGCCTACTTTCTGCCCCAGTCTGACCCTGCCAGCCAAGATATTAAAGAACATGATCAATAGACACCTCATCCAATACCTCTCAACTGTGATACAACTCAGTGTTGAGGAGTTGCTCACATTGCCACCATGGAGCACATCCACAAGACTCTGGACAGAGGAAACATGGTCATTCCTCATCCTCCTGGGCCTCTCTGCAGCATTTGACACAGTCTCCCACCTCATCTTCATCCAACACCTACAGGACTTTGCAATCCTAGGATATGTCCTCCTATGGAACTGCTGCTTCCTAACTGGAAAAGCCCAGTCAGTCAGCAAGGCACTGTACACATCAGATACCCATGACTCATCTGTAGAATTCCACAAGGATCCTCCCTGAGCCCAACCATCTTTAATGGATACATCATCCCTCTAGCCAGCATCTTCTGCTCTCACTTCAATGTCCTCTCCTACACCAATGAAATGCATCTCATTCTCACCCTCACAGCAAGATGCCCAGTAACTAGATCAGGTTTAATGCCTATGTGACATAAATTGCCCACTGGATGAAGAATAAAACTCTGTAATGCTGACACCAACAAGACCAAAATCATGATTTTCAGGAAGAACACTTCACTGTTTGACTCCACCTGTAGGCCAAAAGAGCTAGAGCACCTCCCCCCCCACCATATCTGCCAAGTTTCCCAGGTCCATGCATGATGTGGTGCTTCAGTCCAGGTGTTTTCCTTTGAATTTTGTTATTTTGTGTTCTGTTATATAATGGAATAAATGAAGCTACAAGTTCCAGAATTCAAAGGAAAAATCTGAACTGGAGCAGCATATCACGCATAGACCTGGGAAACTTGGCAGGGCTACACCACCCACACCAAGAACCTCAAGATCATCAACAGCAAACTCAACATGACTGCCCAAGTCAATGATATCACCTCTTCATGCTTCCATACCTTTAAGCTGCTAAGGAAGAATTTCAAATGGCTCCCAATCAGCGCCTGGGCAACCATCATACAAATTAATGTCACAAGCAAGCTGGACTATGGGAACACCCTCTATGCAGGAATCAACTAAAACTCACCAGAAGGCTGCAGACCATTCAGAACTGTGCAGAAAGACTCACTCTCAACCTCACACACCACATTCACAGCGCACCACACCTGAAGGAGGTCCATTGGCTCCCCATACACAAATGAGCACAATTCAAAGTCCTCACCAACACTTTCAAGGTACCACATAACACTGGCCCAGCATACCTAAACAATTGCTTTCACAAACCTTCCAGGCATCTCTGTTCGTCCTGAGTCTAACTTGCACAAATCCCATGCATATGGAAAACCACATCCAGTGGCTTCTGCTACATTGCTCCTAAAATGAGCAACATGGGTTACCCGCCCTATTGTTTGATGCCCATGTGCTGCAAGGATTCTAAGCACCAATTCATGTCAGGGGACACCAGGAAACACCCTCTCCTGGAGCGTATGTATTGCGATGGAGGCTCCCGCTGCATGTGGACATCCACCATATTGTTTGGTGTCCATTTGCTGCAGGGAATCAGTCCCAGGTGGAGAAGTGCCTGGAGGCACAATGAGTGTCAGTGGACACCAGGACACACCCCTCTAGAGTACATGTAGTGCAACATGGGCGCCCACTGCGTGGGGCACGCCTGGATGAAGCTTGGGCGAGGGCAGTCGCATCCGATGTCCATCAGGAAGAGATTGGAGTGGCCACCCCCTTTGGACCCTGCAATTGCATTTCATTTTTGTCCTGGTAAGGTTACTGGCACTTACTGGCTTGTGGTGCCTTTCATTATGTTAACCTTCTCCCTGTGAGGTTGAACTCTATGCTGTTTGATGGTGTGAGATCTGGGCTTTGTCATGTGATGGTGAAGTGCCAATTGGCTGCCTCAAACACAGCGGCTGATAAACACCCTGCCAAACATTCTGTTAAAAAAAAGACCACCATGGACAACTTTCTTGTGATTGCCGTTAGGGTGATAGACAAAGAGATTTTGCTTGCAGAGAGGAGACTTTCCCTCGTTACCGACAACTTGCCTCTTCCTATTTCTGCTAGGGTTGAGATGGTCTCTGTCGGGGTGCAACACGCGGTGGAACTGAGAATTTTGACATGCTTGCTCCAGGGAATGATCGTTTTTGTTTTGGTGATACTTCCCCTCCAACTCTGCCCACTGTCTCCATTGTTGCCAGCTCCCCGCGGCAAAGAACAAAAGAAGGGGCAAACAGCCCAGGCCCAAGACCATTCTTCCTGCCCAGCAGACAGTGCCCTCAGACAGTATTAACTCTTCCATTAACAATGCCCTTCTGAGTCTGGGGAGTGCCTTCATGCCTGATGTCCTGATTACTGCATTGAAATCTGTGATGTTAGCCTGTCTCTCCCCAATTTTAGATAGTTTGACAGCCGTTGAAAATAAATGTTCTGCTCTCATGGAGGCCCTGGAGAGTGGATCAGGCCCTGCCCATGTTACTGGTGTTGTTACCATGTCTATCACTGCACCTACTGCCCCCCCAGCTAGCTGTTCCTGAAATGGCACCTAGGGTACCTAGGGCTCCTGGGGACCCTTCTTGTGCACATTCTTTAGTGCCTACATCTCTGCATCTGAATTTTACTCAGGATATTGTCCTAAATTCACTTGCTTATTAGCCCCCAACCTCCCAATTGCCATCCAGGTCCATTTTGCAGGTTTTGGCCCCCTGCCCGCCGAGTTCTGCATCTTGCAGGGCCAGTGGGGAAGCCATTTTAAATCTATACCTGGCTGCCTACCCTTATTCTAACTAACTAACTAACGTTTTGCAGATACAACCAGGAGTTATGGAAAGTCCAGAGCAGCTGATGACAAAGTCCATTCATTGGCTGAACCACCATGTCTGTCACAAGTTGAATTTGTTTTCTTAAGTTTTGTTTGCACGTAGGGATTCCTGGGTTGGGTCTGCTAGTAAGACATTTGATGGGGACTGTGTTGTAGTTAACTCTGCAAAAACTAGGGGATGTGGTCAAGATTGCAACCGAGTGAGTCGCATACCACAGAGCTATGCATCCCCTGCCCTTAAAACCCTGCCATCTGCTGCTCTCCCCCTAATTGTGTCCTGCCCAAGGGAAAATGCAGAGAAAATAAGCGGAGACCCTGACTCACCAAAATCGACGTCACAAAGGTGTCAAAAAGGGCGACTGCTGACAAGCAGGTGCGTGGGTGCAGTAGACGCGGCCTGGCTGGGTACAAAGAGTAGACCCAGGAGAGTCGCACACACATTCTCAGGCCATGAGACCAGTAAAGAGTGGAATGATCAGATTTGCTCTAGGGAAATCAGTTGTTACATGAGCTGTGCCCCAGCTGTGGAGACCCAGCCAGCAAGGAAGACGTTGGGAGCACCTTCTGGGGAGCTACAAGTAAAGCCACGGCTGGAAGGCAACCACTGTAGTGGTTGTGGGCTCCATGCGGCTGACTAATGCACTGGCATTCTTGGGGCCGCGAAGAATGAAACCATAAGTTGAGCATGAAGTGCGCATAGACAGCCCAGCGGTGCAGCAGCCAAGAACCAAAGACCGAGCGAGTGGGAATCATAGGGCAGCCACCACATAGCCTAAGGTCCCAGGTGAGAGAATCACTCAGCACTTAGCCCGGTGTAGCCCTGCTACCATGGTGACGGGAGTCTTGTAGACCCATGCTGTGGGGACCCACTGCAAAGTGAGCCACAAAGACGCAGGCCTCACTTGCATCGCCGCCCTGAAGCAAGGACGCAGTGTGGAGAAGTCATGACCCTATCGTTGGAGTGAGGGCGGGTCAGTTCGACTGTGACCCCATAGCAGTGGCCCTACTTGCGTGGGGCTCCTGGACACCTGTAGAGCTACACAAGAGAGCGCAAATGGAGCACACTGCCCACAGCGGCAGCTGCCCCACGCAAGGCTGTTTAAACTACCGATCACCATAGAAACCCTTGGAAGATCATGGTGCTGGGAACCGGCTGGTGAGTGCGACGTACATGAGAGAGATGGACGGCCATGCTGGCAATATCTGACTGGGAATAAGTGGGTGTCACTGGGCTATTGCCCCAACGACTGAAGATAAAGGCACGCTACTTCTCCAGCATTTAACCCTGCATTGCAACTCCGTCATAACAGTGCTGAACAGTAAACAAGGGGAATTAAACCTCACCAACACAAATGCAAGACAGGAATGGGCAAGAAGGAAACACATTGTCCCCCCCTACATTAGCACAGATGGGCAGTAGAGCTCACACACATTCCCCACTGCTAGCTGAGTGACAATTATGAGAGTCAGGGCAGTTGCTCCTTAGCCCCTTTCTCAAGAAATGAAGATCCTGGCATCCATCAGGCATAGTAATTGCCACACATCACCATGCAAATTGGAAGGAAGGTCCTCAGGATCAAGCAGAGACTCCCCTTCTAGAAACCTCAACATTATCCTACCCCTACCTGCGTGACCACACACCACGCAGAGAACCCCGAGCAGCGAGATCTACAGACGCCCGTGTTGGAGCCCCTCAGTACCACTCCATTGCATGTGGTACATATATTATGGGCCGCACAAAAAAAGAAAAGACAGTGGGAGGTGCAATGGAACAACCGTCTGGAGATATGTTTGAAACCACTCTGGCATACCACTCCTATAGGTTTGATGAAATATTGGCAGCGGTGTTGGACATTAAAACCGCTGTAGAACCCAGGATTGATGCCCTCCCCATCTATGTGAACTTTCTGCGAGAAGACCACAACAAATT
Source organism: Pleurodeles waltl (assembly GCF_031143425.1). Lineage (NCBI taxonomy): Eukaryota > Metazoa > Chordata > Amphibia > Caudata > Salamandridae > Pleurodeles > Pleurodeles waltl. The sequence continues at coordinate 1,726,215,096 of NC_090440.1, read as the reverse complement.
AAAGAACCGTGTTGAACAAATGGAATCCACTCTTGTGTCAATCAGGCCAACAGTTTCAGACGCCTTAACACACCTGAAGGCACTACAGGAAGAGGTGAACTACCTCTGAGCATTCCTCCTTCTTTTTAGTAAAGTGGACCCACAGGGTGCCGGGGTGCCCACTGCCTCTGGGACCCCTACCACGACCGGTGGTAGCCCGCCTACTTAATTATAGAGACAGGGATCACATTCTGCAAGTAACCTGCACACATGCCCCGTGAGTAGTGGAAAACTCGGGGGTCAACATTTTCCAGGATTACACAATGGATGTACAGAAATGCAGATCCTCTTTTCTCCCTGTTAAACGCTGTCTCCATGAGTATGACATCAAGTATGCATTACAGTTTCCGGCTACGTTAAAAATATGTCTTACAGGGACATGCATTTAAATTAGTTTATGGCATCAAATTGACATTGCGCAGGGAGCTACAAAAACTGGAAATGGACATCAGACACTACGATCAGCATCTGCTGGAAGTCCCAATGGTAGCTGGCCTTCTAGCAGACACGCGGCAAAGCCACACCACACCACTTTGCCAATAAGATCATACTGCATACCGGGTCTGAAAATCCATAGAGGGAGACAAAGCAGTAAGACTGTTGGATTGGCTCCTCCGCTCCAAAACTCCAAAGACCCCCATAACTGCAATAAAGGGCAAGGTGGGCACACTCCTCAACACGCAAAAAGCTGTCAACACTTCATTTCATGCTTACTATGAAGATCCATGCGCCGCCACACAGCACAATGATGCCACACAAATTGATACCTTCCTAGATACAATGTATCTACTGCAATTACGAGCATCGCTAATCACAGTCCTTGAGGCCCCTATTACTGAAATAGAGATCCTGGAGGAGATTTTACAAATGGCATGGGACAAAACACAAGGTACAGACAGATGTCCCATAGAATTGTAAGCAGCTTTTAGTACTAAACTCTCTCCTCATCTACTGAAAATGTACAATGCAACTCTCTCAGTGGGAATACTCCCAAACTCGCTCTGTTGGGCACGATTGGTAATTCTCCCCAAACCTGACCAGGACCCATTGTTATTGGGGTCATACAGGCCACTCTCTTTATTAAATTCAGATTACAAAATATTGGGTAAGATATTGGACAATCATCTAATCCCTATAGCACAAACGATATTACACCCAGACCATAACGGGTTTATACCCAGACGAACAACACCTTCCTGAACATGAGGTGCCTGTTAATGTTAATGGACTGGCCACGTTCCACGACCTCGGAACAATGGGCGGCAACACTGGACATAGAAAAGGCCTTCAAATCCCTAGGATGGGCATAATTTGGGACTGTTTTGGCAAGAATGGGCATAGGTCCCAAGTTCTTCACAGGATATCTCTGCTTTATAGAACACCATTAGCTTGAGTCAAAACAGGACAAATCATATCTGACCCCTTGAAAATAGTATGTGGTACCCGCCATGGGATGCCCACTATCCCCAAATATATTTGCCCTGGCAATTAACTATTGGCAAGCGCACTCAGAGGCCATGTCCCATTGTGGTGGAAACAGGTTGATGGTCGCTGGTATATAACATCACTGTATGAGACAATGCATTAGGAATGACAATGTTGTACTCACCCAGGTCATAGAACTTTTCCAACGATTTGAAGACATATTTGGACTCAAAGTGAATTCGGGCAAATCCCATCTATTCCTGTTGACGTTGTTATCAGAAGCCCAACGGATGGCATTGCCGCACACTTCTCTCCCATGGTCCTGTCAAACTACCAAATACCCAGGGGGTAAGATATACCACTTAGAACAAGATCTCATAGAGGGCAACATGGGTAGAGTCATACCAAATGATAGATCTTCTCTCCCATTCTGGTCGTCACTACTGCTTGCACCGATGGGAATAATGGCTATCTCTAAAATGATAAACCTACTCGGACTCATATCTCTTCTCTGCCTTGCCGGTGACTGTTGGTATGGCTGTTTACAGAACTACGAACGCTCCTAACAATTTTAATATGGGGTAATGGTTGAAGACATGAGGCATTGTCCAAACTATATGCTCCTTTAGAACGGGGGGGGCTAGGTGCACCCAATTACCAACACTATCATGAAGCAGTCCAACTACAATGGCCCATGTGTTGGATCAAAGCCCATAATACAATTGAGCTGGGTTGCAGGTTTCGGTGAAGATCCTCTTCCTCAGTAGTATAATGGTTACTGGATTCGGAGTCAGAGATGTCCAGAAAAGGAGGTAATGTGCTCATGCGAGCCACTCAAAAAAACTGGAATACATATGTCAACAAATCCAGTGAATACCCTCTGTATGCGCCGGAACTATTGTTGTGGGCACTGCCAGGGTGCCGTGCATTACATATGCACCCAGTTGATGTGACTTGGGTGACCATGGGTGTTACTACCTCAGGCAATCGATTCACTGACAAAATACTGCCCATGATCGAAAGCCTGGTGGACAATTTCGCTATTCCCCCAGGGGTTCTTCCTCCTGTAAGCTATTCTCATGAGTCAACTGTATGTAATATGGCATAAAACACAAGATTAACCGCAGACGTCCCTACTCTTAAAAACCCTGCTGACACATGGAGTAGAACGCAGAGCGGTTACACACATGTATAACTCCCTCTGTCCCAACAGGGAGCCATCACTTAATCAATTACATACCTACTGTGATCTCGCACTCGGCATCACCCAGACATACAAGCAATGGGCCCACTGTATGGAAGCCCCAAAATTGGTTTCCACAAATGCCAGCTTAAAATATACACAGATCAACTATTTACATCATACTTATCTAACTCCTGAGCGCATTACCCGAAGGTACCCAGGGTCATCCGACACCTTCCCTAGTTGTAGTTATGCCCCGGCTGATTTCCTACATATGGTGTGGAGCTGCCCAGTTATATTATCCGAATGGGACAAAGTCACACAATTCCTAGTAGAGGCCACGGGCACCTCCTCCCAGAAAATTGACACACACTATATATTGGGACTCACCTCCCATTCTTCATCCTGCAAGCAGCTTAATAGATTCACAGATCTAGCTTCAGTTCTGGTGAAATGCTGTTTAGCAATGATTTGGAAATCTGCGGCACCCCCACCATGTAGTAAATGGCTATCAGATCTGAAATCAGCCATTCTTGCAGAACAACAGATACTAACAGCTTTGGAGCTGGGTCACACAATGCCGAAGATGCTCCCGAACTGGCAGAAATACTTACAAAAGGTAAAGATCGCTGTGAAACCGTTAGCCACAATAGAACACACACCCGTACACCAAACCACCTAAGGCAATGCTGGTGGCATCTTAACCCCATATGGACACTAACAGTGCTCCACAAACACTTTAACACCCGCGGTCGGCACCCCAAACCTACCCTCCCCCAAACACATATCAAACCTCTGTCACTGTAATGCACAAATTTGATTGTGTACAACTCTCCCTTGTTACCCCCCTCTTACTATGTAACCCTCATGGCTACAAACGCCAACGCAGTACATGCGGGTGTCACTCCACCGGCCACGATTGTTGAACTGACACACACACCACTGTTAACTAACAAAACACTGTTATCAGCACGAAAGCACTACAGGGAACAAAGCTCACTACTGAGATAGAACTAAATTGCAAAGATGTATGGTGATAAAAAAGTGATACTGTACATTATTCATACCTTGATGATATGTACTTACTTGAAGTAAATGCATCCTTGCAATGCAACTGTATGTTATATGTTTGTTTAAAAACGCCAATAAAGATTTAAACAATAACCCTGCAAAATTGCAATTGTTTAGGAGCTGCTCTGTGCTTCACACTTGGGGTTTCCTAGGCAGAGTAATGTCAAAATGTTACCAGAAGGTTTCTTCTATAAGGGGTTTTACGAGCTCTAGGGACAGTTACTCAAGGGTGTCACCTTCTGTCAACTTTGTACCCAATGACTGCTTTTCGGTACCTGTTTCTAATCATTTTGCAGCCTTGGCCGACACCCACAGCAATGATTTACTGGGCTGGCCACCCCTGTCCCAACCGGTCGGCCTTGGGTGGTTGGCCTGTTGTGCTAACAGTCACGATCTGATAGCCCTATGTAGGGATACTGTAAAACATTTTTCACCAGGTAAGCAACTGATAACAGCTATTGGTCAGGAGTCTGTACTCAAACTGCCTAATTTTATTCAGGGTGTTAAGTTGCTGAGTTGGAAATTGGCTGGCCTTGCGGCCAAAATTCTCGTCCTGGCTCGATTTTGGTTCCCTCTTTGATATTGTGATCATACAAGAAACCTAGGCCCAGAAGGAACTTTTTTGTGATGGATTGATCTGTCATCCAGTGCCTGCAGTGCTATCTGGAATGGGCAGGGTTTGGGAAAGCTTGCTATTTGGTTTAAAATCTCTCTCGAGTGTGTTATTGTCCCTATCCCAGTGCTTAATTCCTTAATTCAAACTTTTTAAATCAAGTGGGCAAAGTCTATTAAATTTCTCCGGATTAATTTTTATAGCAATAACGTTTCTTCTAAGCCTACTCCAAATTTTAGCGCTCTCTTTAAGTTTATTTGGGACCTAGAATCCAGCTATGATGGTGTATTTATTGTCTTGACAGGAGATGTTAATGCCAAATTGGGTTTAGGGGCGCTTGGGGGTCCATACATGGTGGCATTCTCCTCTAATTTGAACATCCCAGAAAATGAGATCTGGCCAACCCACAACAGAAGTCAGCAGCTCTTTCTTTATTAGACCCGGTCTGAATTCTGTAATGCCTTCGAGCGAGTTGCTCCCCTTTGTTTATCAACTTCCACTGTTGTTGGAGATGCAGGTTCCTCCGTTATTGATTATATTTTTGTTATAAGAGGCTTCTTGGCTGCGTGAGAGAGGGCAAAGTGATCTCTAGTCCATTCAGTGATCATAACCCTCTTGCTGTTAAGTTATCTTGCCCAACTAAGCGTGTTCATGAGACTGCCGAAAGGGGGTCCTACTTGTTGCAAAGTGGGTATGGGCTGAGGTTAGCTTGGAAGTCAGCCGATATAGGTCAGATTACGCACAGGCTCTGTATGGAACATTTGGACAAGGTTTATGCTTGTTTGCACTTATTTTATCCTTTAGCCAGTAGCACCCATATATTTGGCCTTTTATAGTCCATTGTTAAAGGCTTTCTAATGAGACTTATACTTCTTCTCAGACACAAAGGTAAGCCCTGGTTTTATAAGAATTGCAGGGAGGCTAATAGATGTCTTGCGTGGGGCTTGAAAGCTATTCCTCAGGCCCTAAAAGAGGTTGTAGCCTGTAGGAGGGCCCATAAGTTAGCCATTCGCCATAGGGAGGCTGAACGTAAGGAGGAGGTCTGGGGTACCTCTCATGCAACCCAATTCAGAGCCCAATCATCTGTGCAATTACATTTGTTCTGATTCTTTGGTCTTGCATTTCATACAAGTATATCACTCTTATGACCAAGCTGAACTTGTGGTGAACCACCATTGCTCCCTCTTGGAATCAAGTTCAACGTTTAGGAAATGGTTGAAGAAATTAACAATAGCCCCATGCATAAAGCCCCTGGACTGGACGGAGTCCCAATGGACTTATATAAACAGGAGGTAGGCGGCATCTGGGTCCAGATATCAACTATTTATGCAAATACAACTCGCAGGTAGGGCTTCCCAGGACCTGGTGTTCAGCAATTATTGTTGCCATTTTCAAGAAGGGAGACTGAGCCTCACCGGGTTGTTATAGGCCTATCTCCCTTCTTGAACATTGACAGGAAATCATTGGTGGCCATATTTGAAATTTATGTATAGAAATGTGTCCCAATCCTTACCTATAGTGCTGCTTGTGGGGGTATAAAGATGTCAAGAGCCTCCAGACTGAAGAAAATAGGATCTGCAGGTTTTTATTAGGCATGACCCCTGGCTCTTTAAGTTATGCAATTAATGAAGAATTGGGGGGTTGTCATGTGTGGAGGATTGTATTAAATTGTCTCCTTTGATGCTATGGTATTCTATTTGGCATAAAAAGGAGGCTGTGTTCAACAGACATCATTTCAGACTGCTTTGATTGTGATAGGGGCTTACGCATCCCGTGGTTAAGACATGTGAGAGACATGTGCCATAAGCCGGGCAGGTTGGATATTATCAGCTTACCTGGCCATCTTACAGAGGTGGATAAGACGTGTCTCAAAAAGGCTTATAAGGACCTCGTGGTTAAGGAAAGGGAAGCCTGTGAATTGTTGAAACATTCTAACAAAGATTATGTGCTGGTGCAGACAACCCTGGGTTTGGAGTCATCCCTGGTGATGGTACCAAGTGCAAGGGACAGGACACTTCTCACTAGGTTCAAGTTGGGTTTGATTCAATGTCAACTTTCTTTCCCTCAGGGGCATTTTAATCTAAGAACATCCTAACCTGTACCTGTGATGGGCAATCCCCGCAAACCCTTGCTCATTTTACTTGTTTTTGCGGGCTCTACTATCACTATGCTAGGTGGTTTCTGTTTCCATTGTTAAAAGAGGTCTTAACTTCCCAGCACATCATGGCCCTCTTGTATTTACAGTCCCTCCCAAACCCAAAGGATTGCCTAACCTCATTTCTTAAACACACCATACGGCACAGGCGTACATAGGTGTTCTAATCTAATTGAGTTTGTGGCCTGGGTACACTACGTTTTTTGTTTTTATTAGGTGCTTTTATATTGTGTTCTGTTATTTATTTATTACAAATTGTGAAGCTGCTATGTACTTACAGGATTCCTCAGCGCTACCTTTGGCTCTTATTGTTGTAATGTGTTTTTATCTGGTTGTATTTCAACAAGAGTGGTGGATTTGCTTTTATGGTTTATTAATTTAATTTTAAATAAAGCTGAATTTGAGAATTTGAGGAATGCTTGCCACTACATATAAAAAACTTCTCCTCACTTCTTGAATTCTGCAAGAACCTAAAGACCTGGCTTTTTCGAGTAGCCCCACTAGGCCATTCACACCTGTTCAGTGCCAGGGCACCCTCCCAGGTGATAGTGCACTCTACAAATCTGCATAACATAAAAGCATGACAATATGCCTCACCTTACAAATTAACTGTTTCCTGTGATCAAGACTCTGCTGAGATGTCACAACTCCCAGGCTGCTCTCTCTTCATCAGTGTGGTGTCGAAAATGACACCCTGGTGAGAGAAAAAAACTTGTGATGGGCACATCACTGCTGTGGCGAGAGTGGAAGGGCAAGAGTCCTCCTAGTCCTCCCACACTAGCTCCACTGGGAGCTCAGCTCTATACGAACAACAAGATATGCTTCAGCATAATTCTCAAAGGTCTTTGGGCCAAAGCAAATCTCTAATGATGATCACAGGTCACCCCTGACGAGGCAACGAAACGCTTTTCGACGAGTAGCACGCTACTCCGGAACCCAAGAGGAATTAGTGGTGGATTAGTATAAGGAAATATGAGTACCATTTTAGTATTAATATGAGTTAATCTGAGCAGAGGATATGTGAGTTTGTTAGGATTGACTACAGTAATGAAGGAATAGAGGAGGGAAGAATCCAGAGGTGTGAATTGGGATTTATAGTAATAGGATGAGGTTAGGGATGAGTAAAGGAGCGATGGAGGAGGGAAGAGTTTGTAGAAAGGGTTGGGGAAATCATAGTAGCAGGAGTGGTTTTGGCTGAGTCAAAGGTGAGATAAATGGGGGAGAATTTAGTCGGGTTGTTTTGGAGATCATAGTAGTAAACTGAGGTTTGGGTGAGCTAGATGTGGAAGAGGAGGGAAGAGCTTACACTGAGTTATTTTGGAGATGAAAGTAGTAGAATGGGTTTGGGATGAGTTAGAGTGGGAATGGAGGATAGATTGGTAGAGGCATGCCATATGGTGATGGGTAGACAAAGTAAAGCTTAGAAGAGAGTAAATTTATAATACTTGTATTTATTTATAATTGTATATATATATATATATATATATATATATATATATATATATATATATATATACATACATATTTTAATAATTATTTTTATTTTTATTTAATTTCTTTGTTCATTATTATTATTATTTACTTTAATTTACCTATTTATAATTTGAATTTTTTTGACAGATTTTATTTTATTTATTTTTATTAAATTTTTCTGTAGTGCAGTACTACTAGAGTAATAAATAAATAGATATGTAAATGCATAGTAAGGGAATATATATTCAAGGAATATGATAATGGGTATTATGATATGAGAAGAAAATTAGTATTGTATAAACACAGACTTTCAAGATTTGTAATATTTTAAGTTAATTAATAAGTGTACTTTTCTAACATTTATTTATCTTTTCTAAATTTTTGAATAGTGAAATGCTTATGATAGTAAAACATTTGATCAACGTGATATACAAACGACAGCATGGATTAATAAGTATCTAATATAACAACTTATCTAGGAGCTATGCAATGACCTATGAACATGTTAAGCATAGAATAACATACACATAGATATGTATATATACACACACATACACACATGCATACACACACCTATATATACATATATATTCATATACTTATACATATTTAACTGTGAGTAAATATTAATTTGTTAAACAGGTTTAAAGACTATGACCCTCATTATGACATTGGCGGTAAGTCCCGCTCACCGCCATGCCGACGGCCGTCAACATACTGGTGCCACGGTGGATTACCGCTACCCATATTATGACACACACATACCAATCCGTCACTAAACAGACACACACACAAGTCCACGAGCCCAAAGGTCAGTGATAAATTGGCGGTACCAAATCCCACACCATTACGCCAACAGAATTACGCCCACAGCATCATGACCCACAAATCACGGCGGCGGACATTCAACTGCAGTAAACCATTGGCTGTACATAACGCCGCCCGCAAAAAACACAGAACCTAATAAAACAACACCACATTGGACAATTTGAATAGCACATACCTGACACACATACACACACCACACCCACACCACTATTAAACACACACACACAATACCCACAACCCCTTACAATGAAATAATATTGCCAACTGAGAGAGACAGACCAAGAGCACCCACAGAACCAGAGCCACAAAACACCATCACCCATACACCATCCACGCACCTTACAGCACACACCCCAACACATCACACCACACACCCTCACACACACCACACACACTACACCCATGGCACGACAAAGAAACCTCAGGTTCTCAGAGGAGGAGCTAAGGGTCATGGTGGAGGAAATCATCCGGGTACAGCCACAACTATTCGGATCACAGGTACAGCAGACATACATTGCAAGGAAGATGGAGCTATGGTGGAGGATCGTGGACAGGGTCAACGCCGTGGGACAGCACCCAAGAACAAGGGATGACATCAGGAAGAAGTGGAATGACATACGGGGGAAGGTGCGTTCCGTGGTTGCAAGACACCAGATAGCAGTACAGAGGACTGGAAGTGAACCCCCACCTCCTCCCCCACAAATAACAGCATAAGAGGAGCAAGTCTTGGCAATCATGCATCCTGAGGGCCTGGCAGGAGTAGCAGGAGGACTGGACTCTGGTAAGTCAACTCTCTATTACTATCACCCCCCCCACCTGCATGCCATCACATACCCCACTTCTGCTCTCACCCCCATCACCACACCACCTCACATACACCCCACCATCACAACCCACTCATCCCAAAGCCACGCCCTGCACGTAACACCAATGCACGTTCCCCCATCTCAGACCTGCATGGACACACATTACTAAAGCATGCACACTAGAGACAATCACCTAGCCCACCAAATCACTACTCACACAAGGCTAAGCTGCCAGGGCAATAACAACCATAGAGGGCAACACACCCATGCATAAGATGGCACACACAGAAACAATAAAACTACATTTACATCGCCACAGGTACCCCATCCAACGTCACTGGAGAGGAGGTGCTAGCAACATCCAGTCCCCCCACAGAAAAGACCCACAGTGATCACAGCAGCTCTGGACGCCTGGATCTGGATGATCAAGCTGGCCAATCAGGGACTGCTGGACAGTCGGTAACCCAGGCACAGTCCCATACCACCACAGAGCCTCCCCCCTAAGGAAACACTGCCACAGCACCCACCCAGCAGGCCCATACCACTGTCCCCAGGACACGTCAATCAGCAGTGTGTCCACTGCTAAAGGGACCCCAGGCCACCCCACAAACACAGGACGATCAGGGACCTGGGGTCAGTGGCAGATGGCACACAGTTCAGGGGACAGAGGCACAGGATAACAGGGAAGCAGGAAGGACTGCTGTGCGAGAGGGGGAGGACAGGCCCAGGTAACCGACTCTCTACGAAGCACTCACCACGATCCTGGGAGCATACCACCATTCGCAGGAGACGATAGCCAGATACTGGACAAGTTGCAGGAGACCCAGCGGCTGCAGGAGGGACAGTACCTGTGGATCAGGGAGGACTTAAAGGACATCCACACCACCCTGGTCACCACTGCAGGGGTGCAGGCAGACATGGCCAACACCATGAGGGAGGCAGTGGCACACCAAATGGCCCTTGGTACTAGCCAAAATGAACAGCCTTACACCTCCGCTGCTGCTAGTGGCCAGGAGGCCCCACCACTGGAACAACAGGCCACCAGCACGCCTACCCCTGCAGAAGGAGAACCATCCTGCAAACGGTCCCCGCAATCCAGGCAGAAGCCAGAGAACATTGCCAAGACCCCCACCTGGAAATAAGACTCTCCTGAATGTCACCCTTGTGTCCCACTCAGTCACCCTGTCCACCTTGAACTGCCATTGGTCCACTTCATATGCCCCCTTGGACAATGCACCTGTGATACCAATAGACTGGACTCTACCCTCGTCTTTCCTCATTCAGCAACCCAGCCCATTGCAATATTTACTTTTTAGCACCTAAATAAACACCCTTGGAACAAATACAAGTATGGAGTCTGTCAACTGATTGAAATATGTATTCATTTAACAAGCTGTAAACATTGCAATTCAACTGTACAGTAATGTATACATAGGTATGACCTGTAGTTGGCAGCAGTCAACACACCAGGAGCCAGAGTGGGGCACAGATATCTGAAAATAGAGATGCAAAAGGGTCCAGTAAGTGGCCATAGTAGTGGGAAAATCAGCTTGCCATTTACAATGTCCAGAACAAAACTGTCAAAGGAAGGTGAACTTACAGTGTCTTACCTGCGTGTCACTGAAAGTACTGTCATATGATTGATGTTCTGTTGTCCTCATCCTCATCCTCTGCCTCCTCTTCGTCACTGTCCACAGGGTCCACTGCTGCCACACGCCCATCTCCGACCTCATCCTCCTGCAGAAAAGGCACCTGGCATCTCAAGGCAAGGTTATGCAACATACAGCATGCCACGATGATCTGGCACACCTTTTTGGGTGCGTAGCACAAGGAACCACCTGTTAGATGGAGGCAACGAAACCTGGCCTTCAGGAGGCCGAAGGTCCTCTCGATTCTTCTTCTTGTTCACCCATGTGCCTCATTGTAACGTTCCTCTGCCCTTGTCCTGGGATTCCTCAGTGGGGTCAGTAGCCTTGAGAGGTTGGGGTAACCAGAGTCACCTGCAAATATCGATGGATACCTGTTAGCCAAACACTAACCCTTATGGCCAACACCATACCCTTACACCAACATATACTGGGTTGGAACCAATGGCTCACCTATTAGCCACACACGGTGCCTCTGGAGTTGAGCCCTCACATATGGGATGCTGCTATTCCTCAGGATAAAGGCATCATGCACAGACCCAGGATACTTGGCATTGACATGGAAGATGTACTGGTCCACCAGGCACACTATCTGCACATTCATGGAGTGAAAGCTCTTTCGATTTCTGAATACCTGTTCATTTTGCCGGTAGGGGGACAAATGCAATATGTGTACCGTCAATAGCCCCAATAATGTTGGGAATATGTGCCATTGTATAGAAATCAGCTTTCACTGTGGCCAAACCTCCATCTGGGGGACAACAATGTAGCTGTGCATGCGTTAATCAGGGCAGACAACACTCTGGTCAGCACTATTGAGAACATTGGCTGAGACATTCCTGCTGCCAAGCCGACTGTCACTTGGAAAGAACCAGTTGCCACGAAATGGAGCACAGATAGGACTTGCACAAGAGGGGGGATCCCAGTGGGGTGACGGATAGCAGATATCAGGTCTGGCTCCAATTGGGTACACAGCTCTGTGATTGGGGCCCTGTTCAGCCTATAGGTGAGGATAATGTGCCTGTCCTCCATTGTTGCTAAGTCCACCAGGGGTCTGTACACGGGGGAAATTCTCCATCTCCTATTCATCTGCAGTGGTTGTACTCTAGGGGGCAAAAGAGTGAGCAGCTGGTCAGTATTCCACATTTCCAAACTGTACACTGTATTGCATATTGTGACAGTGACAGTATGTTTTTGGATAGGACCAAATGGTGCCTATGTGTACTGTGACGCAGTTAGGTGCCATGGCCTGCCCTCCCCTGAAATGGTGCCCGCTTGTCCTGTGTGGATGGACAAGTGGGAATGAGGTAATGCTGCTGATGTTGTGCACCGTTGCGGGAGGCGGTCGAGTACCGCCGTGCAACTCCTCATTGGTTGTCATTGGTCCCTATGTGTTATAGTTGCCAATGGTGAAGTACGCCAGCGGTGACGGTATGCGCCGCCACAGACGTGACCACCATTTTCTATCTGTTCTCTCACTTGCTATCTGACATTCAACAGGAGAAGACCTACACTGCAAGCACTGCTGTGACCTGTGTCTGGAACCGACCATGGCTTGAGTCACTGGGGAAAGGGCCCCTGCCTTCACCGCTGTGGAGTTGGAGAGACTGGTGGATGGGGTCCTAGCCCAGTTCCGAATGCTGTATGGGCCTCCGGACCAACAGGTGAGTACACTGTGAGCACGATTCATGGGGCATGAATTTATGTAGTGCTGTGTGTGAGGGCCTCGTGTAGGGGTGAGTTTGGTGGAAGAGTCCTGGCCAGCGTGCTGCATGTATAGTGGGCAATGTCTGTGCGTGAGGGCATGGGAGGGCTATGGTGGGACATGAGTATAACAGACTGGATGGTATGGCTGATACCTTTTTCTATGTGTCTTTTTCTGCAGGTCAGCGCCCATCAGAAAAAGGGTATATGGCGTGCTATCATCAAGGAAGTGCGGACCCTGGGGGTCTATGGCAGGCGGAGCACCCACTGTCGCAAACGACGGGAGGACCTGAGACACTGGGCACGGAAGACAGTGGAGGCCCAGCTGGGGATGATCTCCCAGTGAGGGAGGGGTGCCTGTCAAACCCTGATCCCCCTGATGTTCCGCATACTGGAGGTGGCCTATCCGGAGCTGGATGGGTGCTTGAGGGCATCACATCAGCCACAAGGGGGTGAGTACAGTTTCCAAATCTACTACTTGCGCGTGGTCGGGTGGTCTATGGGTGGGGGATGTGGGCCTGTGAGTGCCCCTAGGCCAGGCCGGACATTGCAGGACATAGGTCCCATGTTGGGCAGGGGCTGATGAACACCACCTCCTACAAAGCTAGTAGGCATCCACTACTGGGCAGGGGTCTGTGGGTGTCAGGTATGCTGCTATTGGCGTTAGGTATTCCTGTCCTTGGGCTGGTGACTAGCATTGTGACTGGTAGTGCATTGCATAGTGCATAGGCCTGTTCCCTGTGTGAGGGTGCTGTGCACGCCAATGGTGTTGTTGGGGCAGCGATTGACCAAGTGTATCCTTTGTCTCCCCCCCTCTTTTTGTTTTGTTGGAGGAGCAGTGGCACCGGCGACTGAGGGAAGCTGCATCCCACATGGCCCATGAGGCCTAATCCACCGACGGTCAGGGCACCAGTGGGACGGAGGGCGAGGGGATCACCATGGTGGAGAGAGGAGGGGACCGTTCTGACAGTGATACCTCCTCCAATGGAAGCTCCCCGATGGTGGCAGACACCTCTGTGCTCACCCCAACTACAGGTACAGCCGCCACCCCTGTACCAGCACTGCCCTGCCAGCAGCCCCACAGCGAGTTTCCCATGCCCTCTCACCCAGGAGGGTGGGCAGCTCCTTCGCCCCAGGCACCTCAGGCCCTGCCCCAGTCAGCCCTGCTGCCTGAGTGAGGAGGCTATTGACCTCCTGCGATCCATCTCTGTTGGGCACTCAACCATAGTGAATGCCATCCAGGGGCTGGCAGGCCATATGCAACAAACAAATGCATTCCTGGAGGGCATTCACACTGGCATGGCGGCCCAACAGAGATCAATCCAGGCTCTGGCCTCCTCCCTGATCGCAGCCACTGTCCCTGTCTCTAGCCTCCCCCCTCCAACTTCCTCTACCTAGTCCCATTCCCCTCAACCCCAACCTATCCCAAGCACACATTCAGACCAGCATGCACCCAAGACAACAAACAGGAGTGGCTCAGGCAAACACAAGCACCACACATCAATCCACAGGCACTCACACAAACACCATCCAGATTCAGACATAACAACATCCACTGCCTCCACTGTGTCCCCCTCCTCCTCCTCGTCCACCACCCTCCCACTAGTGTCTTCACTCACACCTGCATGCACTACATCCTCATCCACTACCCCCATCACCACCACGCCTATCAGTACACACCCATCACTGTCAGTCACCACCCCCACATCAATGCACACATCCCCTGTGTCCTCTACCACTGTGTCTGTGTCCCCTCCTTCCAAAGTACACAAACACAAGCACTCAGACACCCAACAGCCATCCACCTCACAACAAAATCCAGCCCATGCACCTGCACCCAAAATCAGCAGACAGACCCCTCCTACAACCACTCTCTCTTCCTCCACTCCCAAACCTTCACCCTCTTCCCACCCCAGTGTACCTAAGAAGCTTTTCTTCTTCGCCATTGACCCCTTCCCTACCCCTCCTCCTGTCCTTCACTTCGGGCAGGATGGTCAGATCCCAGCCGAGCACCTCAGCCACCCAATCCACGGCCACAGTTGTGTCGGCAACTACTGCAGATGTGAGCGGTGCCAGGGAATCAGCCATCAGCACCAGCTGCCAAAGGGAAAGGCAAGGAGGCAGCACCAGCTGCCAAGGGCAAGGATTCACCACCGGCTGCCAAGGGCAAGGAGGCACCACTAGCTGACAAGGGCAAGGGCAAGGATACACCACCAGCTGGCAAGGGCAAGGAGGTACCACCAGCTGCCAACATGGAAAGGCAAGAAGGCACCACCAGCTGCAAAGGGCAAGGGGCATGCCCCTGCAGGCAGGAAGGACAGGAGGCCTGGTGCTGGGACTGATTCTGAGCCCCCAACACCAACCATGGCGGTTCAGCCGTCCGAGGCTGTAGGGGAAGGGCTGGAGCCTCCCCCCACCACTGGCCTTCATGACACCAGCACCGCCACCAGCACCATTGCCAGCAGCAGCAGCCCAAGTGGGTAGCCATCCGAGGCTGCAGGGGATGGGCTGGAGCCTCCCCCCACCACTGGCATTCCCGCCACCAGCACCGCCTCCAGCACCACTGCCAGCAGCAGCAACTCGAGTGGGAAGCCATACAAGGCTGCTGGGGAAGGGCTGGATCCTCCTCCCACCACTACCAGCCCCGACACCAGCACCGCCACTGCCACCACTGAGCAGCCATCACCACAGGCGGGCAGTGTGTAGTCGTGCCTCCCTGGACTGTAGTGTGTCCTGGATCCTGGAAATCCTGTGGGTGTGACACCCAGGTGAGAGACTGTGACCTTGCACTCCCCAAGTGCTGCATCACAGGGCACCAGGCCCCCTCCAGAACCAGTAGAAGAAGCCATCCACTCACCCCATCCTTGCCAGGATGAAGCACACTGGGCACCAGGCCCCCTCCAGAACCAGTGGGCAAACCACCACTTGAGATACTGTGGCTTTGCTCTCCCCAGGACCAAGCAGTGGGCAAACCACCCACTTGAGAGACTGTGGCCTTGCACTCCCCAGAACCAAGTCAGTGGGCAAACCGCCCACTTGAGAGACTGTGGCTTTGCACTCCCCAGAACCAAGCAGTGGCCAAACCACCTACTTGAGAGACTGTGGCCTTGCACTCCCCAGGACCAAGCAGTGGGCAAACCACCCACTTGAGAGACTGTGGCTTTGCACTCCCCAGGACCAAGCAGTGGGCAAACCACCCACTTGAGAGACTGTGGCCTTGCACTTCCCAGGATTAAGCAGTGGGCAAACCGCCCACTTGAGAGACTGTGGCCTTGCACTCCCCAGGACATCACACAAGGCATGTAGCCCCCTCCAGGACCAGTGGTGTTGTACCATCTTCTGGCTGAAGTGCCCCCCCATTCCCCGTCCCTCCTGATGTGTCTGTGTATTTTCGACTTGATGCCCTGTGGTGTTCTCTCCGTGTTGTTGCAGGAGTCAAGTGGGGCCTTGGCCTATGTGGTGTGGCCCTTGGCCCACGGACATTGTGGACTGGGCAGTGTCCCTCCATTTGGATATATGTATATACTGTTTTGATTTTGAAGCACAATGTTCTACTCTTTTATTACACTCACTTTAATCAATTCCTTTTGTCTCTGCATTATTCCTGAGGGGTATGGGGTGAATAGGTAATGTTACTGCATCTGGTTATGTGTATGGTGTTGTGGGTGGGGGTGTTGCGTGTGTATGTCACTCTCTTTTTCCTCCCCCCGCCCTTGTGTGCTAGGCGGCAGTACTCACTGTGGTCGTCTTCGCCGGTGTTGGTGTTCATAGTGAAGAAGGAGATAAATGAGCATGGGGAACACCTGCAACTCGGGCTCCATGGCGGCGTGGTTCTTCCTTATGTCTATAGGAGTGAGTCCTTTGCCTTCTGTGTACTGTTTCTGCTGTTCTTTTGATGTCGTTGGTACCGCCCCGGAAAAGGTGGCAGATAGGTGTGTCATAATAGTGTGAGCGGTACATTGTCTTCGGCCTGGCTGTTGGCAGTTACCCCCACGGTGCTTGTTGCTACTGCCATGGTGGTCGGTGAGTTAAAGTGGCTCTCTGTGTGAGCGGTTTCTGCCGTGGTCATAATTCCATTTTTGTTACTGCCAGCCACTTGGCGGTTTCACTGCCGCTTTATCACTGACCGCCAGGGTTGTAATGAGGGCCTATGCGTGTAATTTATTGTTATGACATAGTAGAAATACATATTTCCTAAAGAATTATACATATCTTGAATATACACATAATCAGATTAAAAATATTTTTCAACACAGGCATATGCAGTCAATTGCTGTTTAAAATATGGTGGTTATGAAGGAAAGAGCCAACTCTTCAGTAGTCTTCTGAAGACAAGATAGTTATCCGTGGATCTTATATTTGGAGGTAATGAATTCCATAGTTTGGCTGCTTCAACGGAGAAGAATGTACCACCTATAGCCTTTGTCTTGTATGGTGGTGTTCTAAGGCAGGGTGCCAATCTTGAGCGGATGTTTCTTTGTTGAATGTATTTGGTTATTTTGTTTCTGATAAAAAGTGGTCCTGCTCTATGTATAGCTTTGTGGGTGATACAAAGCAGCTTGAAGGTGGATCTTCTGTGAACGGGTAACCAAAGTAGTGCTCTCAAGGCAGGGGAGATGTGGGTTTGTGGCTTTACATGTAATTGTAGCCTGGCAGTGGAGTTCTGAATGTGTTGTATTTTTTCATAATAGATAGAGATAATTCATGGTAGAGGCCATTGGCATAATCCAGTTTGACTAGTACAAGAGAGATAGTAGCCTGCACCTTGTGTGGAAATCCGAGGTGGGGGAAGATGCGTCAAAGAGTCTTCAAGGTGATGAAGCTTGTTTGTGCTAATTTGTCCACTTGGGCATTCATTGTTAACTTGGAGTCCCTGGTTATTCCAAGGTTTTCAACTTCCTCGGATAATTGAGGAGGTGGTCCGAAGATTGTCAGGCCGGGTGCACAGTGGGTCATAATTTTTCCAGTCACCACATGAGTATTTCCGTTTTGGAGGCATTTAGTTTGAATTGTCTCAAAGTCATCCACTGATCAAGGGTTCTGAGGCAACTGAAGATTTGTGAGTTTTCAATGTCTTGGGGGCATTCCAATTTCAGTAGTATTTGTGTGTCATCTGCATAGTGGTAGCATGTGAGTTTAAAATCATTGATCAGTTCTGGTAACGATATCATATTGATGTTGAAAAGCAAAGGTGACATGATTGATCCTTAGGGGACCTCTGCTTTTGTGAGGTACAGTTTGGATGACAAGGGGGGAGAATAGATAATATAAGTTTTGTTTTGAAGGTAGGATGTAATCCAGTTAAGAGAAGTCCCTTCTATGCCAGCTTCGTGTAGTCTTTGAATTAGGGTGTCATGGTCAACTGTATCTAAGGCAGCCGAGAGGTCCAAGAGAAGTAGTGCAGCAATTCCATTGCTGTCGACTGTGTTTTTAAGATCATCCTAGATTGCTATGAGTGCCGATTCAGTGCTTCTTCCTGGGCGAAATCCAGTTTGGTAGTCCGAAAGTATGGAATTGTCTTCAATGAATTGTAACATCTGGGCGAATGCTGCTCTTTCTATCAGTTTGCCCAGGAAAGGTCAATTTATGCATCATCAAGATTCTTATTAGGTTTACAATATGTTGAAGTGACTATACTAGTCAATAGAAACAGTGTAATATGCACATTTGGAATATTAGAAAAAACTCAAATAAATAATAACTTTATGAAGAACAACACTTCTTGAATAATGGCAAAATACTTTTTCTCAGTCATTACATTTTGTCCAAGAAGTATATGAACCTACAGGGCATGATAATAGTGCATCAGGCACTTGGCGAGGAGAGTCCAGCATTAGAACTAGTAGGCACCACACATATAAAAGAAAATACAGGTAAACAATTGTTTGAAACAGAAAAGGAGATTGTTTTCTCTCTAAAATCACTTAGCTTATTCTTGGAGCATCTGTGAGCTCAGGGTCGGTGGTTTCCTATTAGGGTTACCACCTCACTCCAGTCACCATGAACTCTGTTTCCAGCCCAGGAGGTTTAACCTACATGTTACTGTTTTCAGGTGTGTTAGTATAGTTACCTCAAGCGAGGGTGAGGCATACCAAGACCACAATATCCAGAATGCATTAGGATGTAACAGGAAAGTCCCGGACTGCAGTTTCCGTGATGACATGGAGCAAGATGACCACCCTATTTCCTATTCAATCAATCAATTAATCAATCAATCAGCTTTTGTAAGCACAGCTACTCACCCCTGAGGGTCTCAAGGTGCTTGGGGGTGGGGGAGGTTGAAGCCTTGTCCGAAGAGCCACGTTTTGAGGTTCTTCCTGAAAATGGTGAGCAATTGGCTTTGACTGAGGGCTAGGGGCAGGTTGTTCCAGCACTTTGCTGCGATGTAGGTGAAGGATCGTCGTTCGGCGGTGGTTTTTCGAATGTGAGGGATAATGGCCAGAGCCAGTTGAGCAGAGTGGAGGGATCTGGCGAGGGTCTGTATGGAGACACGGTGGTTCAGGTATGCCAGTCCAATGTTGTGTATGGCTTTGTATGTGTGGGTGAGTATCTTGAATGTGATTCATTTTTCTATTGGAAGCCAGTGGAGGGTCCTCAGATGCTGGGAGATATGTTCTTGGCGTGAGAGGTTAAGGATCAGTCTGGCTGCGGCATTCTGTATGAGTTGCAGCTTTTTGATGTCTCTCGTCATGGTGCCGGCGTAGAGAGTGTTGCCATAGTCAAGCTTGGTTGTGACTAAGGCGTGGGTGACTGTCCTATGGCAGTCTGCTGGGATCCATTTGAAAATTTTCCGGAGTTGGCAAAGGGTGAGCCAGCTGGAGGAGGTGACTAAGTTTACTTGTCGGGTCATAGATATGGAGGAGGTGAGGATGATGCCCAGGCTGCGGGCGTGCTTAGTCAGTGAAGGCGAGGTGCTGAGAGATGTGGGCCACCAGGAGTCGTCCCATGCTGAGGTGGTGTTTCCAAAGATGATGAGCTCTGTCCTGTCAGAGCTGAGCTTGAGGCAGCTTTCTCTCATCCAGGTGGCAACGGCTTTAATTCTTGAGTGGAAATTCCTTTTGGCCATGTCCGGGTCTTTGGTGAGGGAAATTATAAATTGTGTGTCATCTGCATATGACAGAATGTTCATTCTGTGGCTTCTGAGGGCACTAAGTAGCAGTAGGGTTTCTTGCTAAACTGATGAGAGTCCCAAATAGTTCACTGAACTTCCTTTAAAAGAGGATCAGGGCGTGCTGGTCTCATTTGTCAGAGAAAAGGAATGATGTCATGCTCTCTTTGGGCATTCACAAGCAGGGTAACATAACAGATCATCTTGTAGTAATATTTTCATCACCCAATGAAGACTAATTATTTGCTGCTGCATTTGTGATCGCAATGTATGGGGCTTCTTGCATCAATTAACTAGTGGGAAAGTCGATATTTGATTTTTTTAAAAAGGGGGTTACACATATAGATGTGTTTCTAGAAGATGATTGAATATTCATTAAACTATCCTGCTCAGTGGCACCTGTTGGACATTCCTTAGAGTTAAGCCATAATGCAGCCTCCACCGTTATACTGCACTGCGTGAAAGGGCAGGAATGGGCCATATTTAACATCATACAGTGCATTCCTGTCATTTACTTGCACTGGAGCACTTCTGGCTGCCTAGCACCAACTTAGGCACCCTTGCACCATAGTGCAAGTAAACCTTTGCTGTAAGTAGGATTGTTTTGTGCAGGAAGGTACACCTTCCTGCTCAAAAACAATCTTGAGAGACATTCTCCTCTTACTATGTGGGCTGCAAAATGCAACACACATTGAAAGAGTTAAAACCGAGGAAAAATAAATAAATATTTTTCTCCTCACTACGCCTCCCCTGGGGAGGCGGAGTATTCTCATTTCCATATCTACCACTATTGGTAAATTTGGGAATGCTTCAGAATTCATGGGTGAATGCGTGGGAACACCCACACTCCACCCTTGGAATGCCTCTCTGGGGCAGAGGAATGCAAGGCAGTGATTTGCGCTGCGTTGGGCTACTCCAGATTAATCAAGCCATACATGACTTAGGTTTTGTGTTGCCCTTGTGCCCCTTTGTGTGGCGCAAATGCAATTCAAAACCATGATAAATCTGGCACCAAAGTGAAAAGAATCAGAGGAGCATCATCAAATTGCTACAGTCAATATGAGCAATCTGATGTAAAACAGCTACATTTTCCACCAATGTCACTTCTTTGTTTTCTTTTAGCAAGCCATGTCCATCGAGTCTGTCTGTGTTGTTGGCCGCTCATTTGTCTGAAAGGTTGTTAACTGATTATGGCAATCCAGGAGACCACTCAATAGCGTGTTTTGAAGGTGGCGAGAGCAAAAAATTAGGATGGGGTTCAGCCCTCAGCTTTAGCTATTCTCCACGTTGGAGGAAATGATCTAGCAACACTGGTTCACAATGGACTCAGGGAACTCATTCTTTGGAAAAAAACATTTCCGAAAGGCTGATATTTAGTGATTACAAATGATCTCAATGAAGAACTCGGGTATTTGAAATCAAATCAGGCCCCCCTATGCCACAAAAATAAAATAAAAATACTTACCTGAACTTACCTTAAGTTCCCTGGGATGGGTCCCTCCATCCTTGGGCGTCCTCCTGGGGTGAGCAAGGGTGGCAGGGGGTGTCCCTGGGGGCATGGGAGGGCACCTCTGGGCTCCTTCCGATCCCACAGGTCCCTTAACGCCTGCCCTGAACAGGCGTTAAAAAATGACACAAAAGCGGCTGGACGTCATTTTTTAAGGCCCGCACACTCCCGTGCGTCATTTTTGCACGGGAGTTTAAATAAGGCGCACATGCCTTAGAGTAATTTTTTAGAAGGGAACGCCTACCTTGCATATCATTAACGCAAGGTAGGTGTCCACACCAAAAAATGACGCAAACTCCAAGATCTTTGGCGCTAGACGGGTCTAACGCCAAAGTATAAATATGGAGTTAGATTTGCGTCTGATTTGCGTAAAAAAAACTACGCAAATCCGGCGCAAACAGAGTATAAATATGCCCCCCGATGTCCTGCTGGCAAACGACAATTCAGAAAATAGATGGTCAATCAGTGCACAGAAGTTTTTGTCGTGAAGTCAAATTGTGATGTATTTGAGCATTTTCATTCGGTGTGCAATTCTCTGTGAGGTGTGGATGAAGGTTCGAGACACCGGGTAGCTGTGTAGGGCACTGTGACTTAGCTCTTGATCTCAGTGCTTCGGTTTGGACCTCTTACCCTGATGGATGGGGCAGCGGGTCCAGGACAGGTAAGCGTTTGAGCAGTGGCCTGGGATCATCTTAGATACATCTTAGATACATGTGGTTTCTCCTCTATCTGTATGGGTGGAGTGGAAATGTAACAGTGGACCTCGGTGCTTTGCAATGACAAATGCTCTAATTTTTAAATATACCTAATGTAAACATTATTGTGCCCTGTGAGAATAGATTGGCGATGTTTAAAACCAATGCTTTAAACTTGTGCTAATTATTAATTGTTAATTCGCTTCTTTATGTACACCTATGAAGTGGTTTGTTGTGCTCGCGAGGCAACAAGTTACTTACCTGGGCTGCTGCAGGCTAGTGCAAATTTACGACTACCGCACATCTAGTATAACACATGTTTAAAATGCCATGAAAACAAGAGGGCACATACCACCCATGTGGCAGTGGACTTCCCGCACATCGACTGCAGATCCATCACATAATTTGTAATACAGCTATGGAAACACTTAACATTGAGCTCCTCGTTACACATTCATGATCCCCAACTTGTTTTGCACAAAAAATAGTGAATTGTAACATCAAAAACGTGGCACCTGCCCAATATACTGTAAAGTCTACCGCATTCTGTTTCCGTTAACGGCCTCAATGTGAGCACGATGGAAATTGTAAGACTGTTTGCATCAAGTTTACTATCACAGGATAAGCAAAAGTTGCCCTCACTCCCTTGGATGTTGCATGCACAATTATCTTCCAAGTATTATCTGGAGGAAATTGTGTTAATAAAAAGTGTGGTAATGAGAAGTCTGAGTGGGAAAACCTGTTGCAAAACAGTACAGCAAGTTATACCGCAAACTCCTGTGTAAAACTTACGTTAGGCAATAACTAACCCTGTAACTTGTACCAACAGGATATCCCTGGTAGTTCTGTGTACTCCACCCAACACTGCACTTAAATTTGGGTCATTAGGCTATTTGATACCCTGTGTCAACGTGGCCCCTAAATGCCTGGCACCCTTCCCTCCCGGTCCCTCCCCGGCGACCACTTTCTGTTATTTGCTCTATCCTTTTCCTCATGTCTGTAAAGACATGAGGCACATTGAAAAAGGTTGATTTAAAACATCATGCAGAACAGAACGAAATTGGAGAGTATCGCCAGAGTCCTTTTGGCGAGATGTCAATTGAAAGAACACGCCCAATTAGAGCACATGAAACGTTCCACGTCAATCTGCAAAATTGATTTACTGAACAATGTAACCTGCACGTCCCGGTTCTCAAGTCAACCTGTCATGGCTGATGGATCGATCCTCGATTCCTTCAGTGCTCGAAAAGGCTAATTCATCCTCGCAGTCATCTCGTTAGGTAACAGCAATTTCTCTCATCTGCTGACGACTGCTGCCCTACTTTTTCGGCATAGATTCACATAAACCCCCTTTCTACGCCTAAGTTGAATTCATTTGATACTCTCTTATATAACATCTCGATAGTGGGGTTTCAGTGAAGGAAGTGGGGGCGTCCTAGAAATAGAGCAATCCCATTTGCCCTAAACCTAAATGTCACTTCGCGGTATCAGTCAGAGTGAATGAATTGAAAAGGCGCCTATGTTGTATACTTTGCGGTCTCTGGTAGAAAATAGAACATGTGAGATTTTGTAATGCCACCGAGGCTGTGAAATGTCTAGCTTACTCACCGGTAATTTTCATATCTCAGATTCTCCCTTTCTCGTCCTAGAATTTGTGTACATGAGAAAACAGACTACGTCGTTGAAATGGGACTCCTTCTAAAGCTCTTTCGCTTCCTTTTAACCTATTTCTTTCCCTTAACACAACTCACTCTAAGTAGTGAACATTACTGGTGAGCAATCAAGATATTACCTCCTCCTCCTCTTCCTCATTTCAGTTCTTACATAAATGAGGATGTTTGCCTTCATCACGATTTATGTAACCCACAAAAGGCAATGATAATGCGACACCCAAAACATTTATTGAAACCACCTTTATTCAGACTCAACACTCATAGCACCCTACCTTTCCCGTGGACATCGCTTGGAGGGTGCGTTTGGGGTGTTACACTGCCCTAAAAAATGTAATTCTTTAGTAAATAGTGGAGAACAACATGTCACGTCCTCCCCAGCCTGAGAGCATGCACACAAACATGCCACACACAGAGCTTATAGTCAACGTCTTTATTTATCAGTGTACAACATTCAACTGACTTTTCATTATCTCATACCCATTAATTAGCACTCCCTAATACCTACCACAATGATTGGATAATCCCTTCATTGAGCCCTCCCCAGGCCATGGACTCCTAATGTTCACAGTCCTAAGGCATTACATTCCCCCCCCCTTTCAACAAAACACACAAACAAAATGAATGAACAAATAGCAGTGTTACGTTTCTTCGATCAGTCGTCTAGCTGGTTGCACAGGTCGGCCAGACATGTGATATGAGGTAGTTAAGCTGTATCCGGGTTAGACCCTGAGAGTACAGCGTCTAGCGTCTGATCAGGGTTTTCTGGTGGAACAGCCTCGTCTGGAGCTGCAAAGATCTATGTTTGGCTAGACAGATGTTTGAAATGTGGTGAGTCCCTTGTAATGGATTTGCCAGGATTGTGCATCTGTCCCTTGTGCTTCACAACTTTTAAAGGTTTAACATCAAAGGGAGGATCAGTCTTTCAGTTCCATTTTTTCTTGACGAGAACCCAGGCTCTCTCTTCGAACATCATCTCCTGAGTTCCATGGTGCTGATCAGTATATGTCTTCATCTGACGTTTCTGAGCAGTGTCAGTAACACGAACCTCGTCATCAATCAGGGTTCTTTTAGGGGTCCACTGCAGTAATTTGGCTGTTATATAGCTCTCCCAAATATCAGGGTGGCCGTAGTCTCACCACAGATAGAGTGAGGGGTAGATCAATAGGCACAGAGGGCTTGACATAATGCCTGATTCAGCTCAATTTCTTCCATCAAATAAAATTGGTTAACTCGTTTCAGGGTCTCCATAAATTGTTCCACAACACCAATTGCCTCAGGCCACAAGGGCGTACGTTTCTGATGCTTAACAATGAGTTTAGTCAAAAACTTCTTAAACTCCCTGCTGTTGAATGGCAGAACATTTTTAGACTTGAGAGCGTCCAGTATGCCCCACACTGCAAATATGTCATCCAGTCGCTCAATAACTTTGTCGAAAGTTGTTGATGACATGCACTCCACCAGAAGAAAATGGAAATGCTTGTCAATGACCACCATAAGATGGTGTCTGTTTGCCAGGGTCCCAAAGAAGTCTCCGGCGACTCTTTCCCACTCATGTTCTGGAAGTTCAGACATGGTTAATGGATGCTGGGTCACCTTAGGGGACAGGCAATTGCGTAAATGACAATCCTTTAGTTCCCTCTTAACTTTCCCATCCAAGCGAGGGACCCACACGCAGCCTCTCAAGGCCATCTTGGTGGCTACAATGCCATGATGTCTTTCATGAGCGAGTTTAATGATTTACTGTCTCAGACTCACAGTTATGACAATT
This sequence comes from Pleurodeles waltl, assembly GCF_031143425.1. Taxonomy (NCBI): domain Eukaryota; kingdom Metazoa; phylum Chordata; class Amphibia; order Caudata; family Salamandridae; genus Pleurodeles; species Pleurodeles waltl. Next base: position 1,726,189,402 of record NC_090440.1, on the reverse strand, counting down.
TGGGATCCTCTTAGCACAATGCCTTCTTTAGTGACAGACAGTTCATCTTGGACATTCGGATATTTTGGAAATTCTACATCTTCACATAGGGATCAAACACTCTGGGTTTGATTACGACCTTGGCGGATTGGATACTACGTCACAAAGGTGACTGATATCCCATCCGCTGTATCACAAGTTCTATTATATGCTATGTAACTTGTAAAATGGCGGGCGGGATATCCATCACGTATTTGATGGAGTATCCCATCCGCCAAGGTCGTAATCAGGCCCTCTGACACCATGATTGTGCTGAGATTATGTGTTTAAGGGCAAGCATGTCCCTATCGGCATACATAGCTGGAGCAATCTGCTCAATGGACAAAGCCAATGGCGTGCTAGACTTTACAAAGACGTTGATGTATTTCTCAGCAGCTTTTGATGTTGAGCTGTACCGCTATAGGTGTACTCATGAGAAATAGTCTGCAGGGTTTGAATTCTTGCCTGGCTTGTGCACAATTGTATAATTGAACTGTTGTAAACACAGCCCCCACCTTTCAATGTGAGGGGGCATCTTGTCCTTTTGATTTCCGAAGATGGCGTGCCGCGCTTGATGGTCTGTGACGATCGTAAAATGTTTTCCATTCATAAATACATGGCACATGCTACAGCTAGAATCTTTTTCCAGCTGGGATTAGGCTCGTACTGTGTCAAACAAGCTTCAACTGGCGTATGCCACAATGTGTCTCTGAGCCGATGGCTGGACATTTGCTTTCATGTGGAAATAAAACCCACATCAGAAACACAGTCTTTCTTTCTTTAAAGACGTGGACTTATGGGTTTATGGACTTATGGGCATCTCCTTAGTGTTCATGTTTACTCTTCATGATTAGTGCAGACTCACTTTTTGTGGTTCCTGCTTCCATGTCGGTGGCTTGCCGATCTTCTCGTTCCTTGGCTCTGGCAGCCATCAGTATCTTTTCTCAACTGAGTGTCTCCCGCAACATGCATCTTCTGAATGAGCCCCACAAGAAACCCTCAATGACACTATGGGGTATTGCTTCTTCATCATTAAATTCACTAAACTTACATTGTTTGATGAGCACTCCAAGTGTCTCAACAAACTCATCCATAGTCTCACCAACTTGTTGTCTTAGTCCGATTGAAAATGTGCCCTTTATAGTCAAAGTTTGATATTGGATGGATCATGGTTCCTAATGCTTCCCTGATTCGGTGGTACTACATTGTCTCAATCTGTGAGATTTTCTTTATCACTTCTTTCATTCAATCAACAGCAAGATTGTTTAAGTATTTAAAGATTTTCCCATCATTTACGTCTTCCAGGGTGCCTAATCAAGAGACTCAATCTACGTGGTCCATCTGGTGCCAATATTCTGCTTTTCAACATTGTCAAATGGTAGCAGAGGTTTAAAAAATGCTGCAGCACTGTTTTCCATGTCTCTGGCTGCAGCTTTTTTGAGCCTTCGCTATCTTGAAGACTTTTTAGTTGTACTGAAGGCCACCAGCTGCTGACTTCCCTTGTCTTCGGCCGGGACCAGCATCCTTGCGAGCACAACCCCGTGTTCGCTCTCAAGTCACCTCATCTGATTTTGAGGTCATGCAGCCAGAGAGTAAGTTCACAACTCGTACCTAGTTGCCGCTGCCTTCTAGTGTAATATTTGGTTGTCAATGCCTTTGACGTTATACCTGGTTATCACTGCCTTTAGCATTTGATAACGCGTCCTGTCTTAGATAATTTAATTTGTCTGGGACTCGTTTTAGGCCAATGAATCTTATGACCCTGATTGAAGACACCTTAGGACGAGACAACTAATCAACATATAAATCACTAGGTCAATAATTTTCTCATTATTCAATATGTGAAGGTAAACCAATCTAGATAAATACATCAATAAAGGTTGATCACCCCATGACCCTCCAACCATGAATGACCACAGAAAAATTAGTAAGATTTACGTTATTTTATTCCCTATTGGTTACACTCTACTAGCAAGTTTATTAGTCTCAAAACCAGGAAACACATCAGTAATGTCACAATATGGCAACTAGAATAAGATTTCAATAACGCAAAGATCATAAACATCAGAACAAAGCACGACGTCAACATGGATTAATTTTAGCAGGGTATCATTAACGCATTATTCAACAAAGCATCGATTCTGTCATTTGTCTATTTGCGTCCGTTTAATGAACTCCTTAACTAACCTCGAATTAGCATTAGCATGTTGGGCTTCATGCAAAACAATTTGTCAACACAAATTTAGAAAACATCTAACTAAGGTCTCTATCAAAATGTAGCAGTTGGTACCTAGAACGGAAAGGCAAACAGACAATTACAATTTCATTATCATATAGTTACCCTCCATGATGGGTCAGCATACAGAGTCAGTCTTCGTCCTCAGGAAACACAGCAAAGTTCAGCAAGACAGACAATACGGGGCACTTACCTCATAAGGAGGAAAAGTATGGACAAACATAAGGATGGTTCGAAGAATTAAACCGCAAAGTCTTTAAGACAGAGTGACAAAGTGTCTAGGCAATAGCAAAGGCATGTAATGGCTGATTTCTCCTCGTGTCATATGATTATATCAAACTTGTTGTACAGTCCCCTAATTTCCAGTTGGGAAAAATGTAGTGCATCATTTTCTCCATCCAATGATCAGGTAATCACCTCATTAGAATTGTCACTTTTGAACAGTTCTCACGTAGTTTATTGGCTCCTGTATTGACGTCTCCAACGGGTAGAATGTCAGGTTAAAATTTTAGTCTCTCAAGCTCAGTGAGTGGTTCCATTGTCTTTACCAGTTCAGGCGACCTTGTCCCTGTTGCAAGTTTACATTGTTGCATTCAGCAAGAATGTCTCCTTGAGCAAGTCGAGTCTCATGAGAAAGAATTTACTACGGTTACACACATCTTCTAGCTTCTGGAAAAGTACAGCTACATGTCCTTCAGCAAGTCAGCACATTGCACGTAAGAAAAACACATTTAATATGAGACCGGCAGCTAGGCCCGCCTCATGCTAACTAAGGCCTAGAAATTAATTCAGAAAAAACCTTAACATGTCATTCTCAATGCTAACATAAATCACACATTAGTACATTAATAATTCATTATTAGTCAATTTCATAAATCATATTATACATTGGTGGCAAATCCCCGTGGGCACATTTCAAACACACGTTTAGTAAAACACAGTAATACAATTTCTATGCGGCATCATTAGGCATTAATTTACAAACATTTCATGTTAAATGTGATTATAATAATTACACTCCAACAATCCCTCCTCTGATGACACTTGTCATCACACAAATCTATTCTTCAACAATCCTTCACCTTTTCAATTCCTTCATTTCGATTTCCTCTTTTTGCTTCGCCTTTTCATATTTTGCTCTGAACATTTTCTCCCTTTTCTTTTCCTCCCTCCTCGCTTTATATTTTGCCCATTTTATTTTACTTCTTTCGCAAATTTTGCTTAGTACCCATAGTCCACAGTTCCTTCAAATCTGCACTATCTCTTGTTAGGTTAGTAAGCATACTTCTAATCTCATTACTATTGTCCGGTATATAGGCACAACAGTGGCGCTCATTGAGCATCTTACAGACTCTGCCACTTTTCGCTAAAAGAATGTCTAAAGCAAGCCTATTTTGAAGAGTCATAGCCCTCTCCGCGGCAAGTTCAGTATCCATCAGGAGTATGCCCCTGTGAAGTTTGTCACCACGTTATCCACAATAGTAGACAACATTCGAATCTTTATGGAGTTCAAAACAACTCCCACTGAAGGAATTATTGCTCCAAATATGTCTCCTACTATACCAGCAGCAGTTTCTCTCTTTTGTCTAGCACGAAGCAATTCCGTCACTTTCAGAAATTTCTTTAAATCATCTAGTTGATAAATCTTTGGAAAAACTGTTCCCAAATAACATGTCCCATACCATCCCTTTGGAAGACGGTAATAAGCACTAAGTCCACAAATATAATAGACCCCTGGGATCGCTTGATCCATTCCATTCAGCATGAAAGTCCATTTATTCTGAAACAAAAACACATGCTTTCACTCACTCGTCCCCACAAACACAGTGTCATAATATGACTTTGGTCGCGTTATGCAAAGCCTACCTACATGTTTCGCATCGAGAGCTAGCTTCCCTTGTTCCCTAACCCCATTATTACTATTACTAAGGAATGGTCGTTGCTGCAAGCCCTTTTCTAATTTCCCCTTTAAAGCCCTCCTTCTATCTTCAGTGTGATCTAGAAAGCTCTTTTCTACAGGTGTAAGAAAGCATGTCAAATTATTGCAGTGCGCATATGAAGCACTAATTGTCGTTCTGGGCTCAAAGAATCCCTTACTCAGCTTTATAGCATAATACTTAGCTACACCATTCAAATCTTCTATGATAGGCACATAAGAGAACACTAAATCATAATTTGAGTAGAAATATTGCACTTCTTCTTGATTATAAAAATGCGTTAGTAACAAACTGCAACTAATCGCGCAGGTTAATGGCAAGCTGTGATAGGTAACTCCCTCTTGGACTGAAAGAGGAATTTGTGTACACACGTAACAAGCCTTCGCATCCATAGTGTCAACATACTCACTCAACAAGCGATAGAAAACATTAGCAGACAGCTCCCTTTTTGTATTAGTTTCATCATGCAAATACTTTGTATCTTGCTCAAACTTATCCCACGGTGTTAGTGTAGCAGTCTCAGAAACTGTAGCATTGTTAGCTTCACTCTCATCCACCAAACGCATTTCCACAAACAGAGCTATAATGAATATCATACACACAACACCCAAAGCAATACCCAAATATTTACAACGCTTATTCCCCTCAACGTCATATCCTGACCTAGGCATGATCTGTAAACAATCAGAAAGTAAAGTTCTACGAACGTAATCAACTAATAGGAGGATGGTCAATAATTTTTCCACAAAGCTGATACAAAAGTCTTTCTTCAGCAAGTATTTACAGCTCTATCATTCACTCCAGGGCCTCTGTCAATCCAGTTAGCAGCTTGTCACAATCGGGTTTTTCAAAAGTCAATTCAGGTTAACAGTGTCACATCTGGTAACTTTCATTTGTCTCTTTTCTCAGGTTTCTCTTTATTCAATTTCAGCTTAATACAGTCTCTTTTATTTATAGCCAACTTCAGGTATCATAATATTGACCTGGAACTTCACGATCAAAACAGAAAGCCAAAAACTTTTGTTGCCACTCGGCTGTCGTTGCATAAGCCCATTCAGGACCTGTGTATCTTCTGTTTGCAATTCTCTTTCTTTTCAGCTTGCGGTCACCCTGCAATTCTCCTTCACTCAGATCTTCTTTCCTTGTGGTATCGACCTCTTCCTCTATTGTATCATTAATGACCACTTTCCCCTTCTCAGTTTGCGATTCTGGCCACTTATCTCCTCTCAGTGTCCTTTTACTATTTGGCTTTTCAGGTTGCTGTTCAATGCCCTCTTCTTGTGCTATGGTGTTTTCTCTTGATGGATCTGCAGGTGGCTCAGGAGGAGCCTGAACACTTTGATTATCTTCCTCCTCAACTCCTTCGCCTTCTGGGTCTGTCAGGGGTTCAACTTCAAACCTGTATCCATCTGCTTCTGGGAGAACCTCTCTTTGTGTCGGTTCCCCTGGTGCCTTAGTTGAGATAGGCTCACCGTCACCCTTCTGGATCTTGTTTGCTGTTTGAGTGACCAAGCCGTCCTCAACGGGCTCTCCTTCAGTCTCAGTTCCCCTTTGATTACTCTCCGGCCCTGAGACTTCCTTCTCTGTAGCTGTTAGTTTCGACAACTCAATTTCCTCATCAGTTGGACACGTCACCTTCTTTGTGTGACTGGCATGTATCCAGTTTGGAATTCCCGCACATTTCACAGCAGTAGTAGTTGTCAGTATCACTTGATACGGCCCCTTCCAACGCAGCTCCAAACACGACTTCCTCATGTGTTTCATTTATCGGTGGCAGTGTGGTTGCTTCTACCTGATGAGAGAAAGGGCGGACCACGTCAGCCAGACCCTTGCAGTAGTCCAACTGTGATATTCACAAGAGCATTTGCAGGCACTGCAGGCAATCTCATAGCTCGGCCCATGAGAATTTCATGAGGAGACAGTCCTGTTTTCTTGTTGGGTGTATTTCTCATTGACATTAGCACTAAGGGCAATGCATCTGACCATTTCAAATTGGTAGCTTCACACATTTTCACCATTCTCGACTTCAAGGTGCCATTTATCTGCTCCACTAGTCCTGACGCTTCAGGACGGTAGCTACAATGCAACTTCTGTTCAATGTTCAGTGCAGCACACAAGAGTTTAACCACCTCATTGTTGAAGTGACTTCCCCTATCTGATTCTAAAGAGATCGGGAACCCGAAACGTGGTTCAACTCCCTAAGCAGCAACTTCGCTTCTGTGAGACTGTCATTTCTCCGTGTAGGGTAAGCTTCAATCCAGTGACTAAAGATGCACACAATCACCAACACGTATCTTAGTCCTCCACACACAGGCATCTCAATAAAATCCATCTGCATCCTGCTAAATGGACCTCCAGCTCTCCCAATGTGGCTCAAATTCACCACAGTCCCTTTCCTCGCATTCATCTGTTGACAGATGATGCACCTGTGACAGATTACTTCTGTGGCTTGTCTGAATTTTGGATTGAACCAATCGACTTTGAACAACCTGATTATGGCGTCTTTTCCAATATGTGCTTGCCCATGGTAAAACCTTGCAAACTGTGACAAAAGACTGTTTGGCAAAACCATTTTCCCTTCATCTGAAACCCACAAATCATCAGGTCCTTGTACACATTGCATTTTAAGCCAAGAACGTTTCTCTTCTCTGCTGGCACGTCCCTGCAACAATTTTAACTCTTCCATTGTGTCAATCACCCTCAATGCATAACCTGTGCATGTCTCATTTTCGGTTTCAGGTAACAATTCCCACTGATCCTTGAATGACATACAGTTCAATGCAGAAACCTTGCGACTTGATCTGCATATCCGTTTCCTATTGTCACAAAGTCTTATGATTTCACATGAGCGCTGCATTTCACCACAGCAATTTCAAGAGGTAACTGAATCGCGTGCAACAACTCCTTAATTCTTTCACCATTTTTCACTGGAGAACCAGAAGAGGTCATGAAACCCCTCTGTGACCATAGCTTGGCAAAATCATGGACAATTCCAAATCCGTATCTGCTGTCAGCATAGATAGTCACTTTTAGTTTGTCAGTGGCATGGCATGCCCTAGCAAGAGCAACCAATTCAGCCACTTGAGCAGAATACACTCTCTCGAGCCAAGATGCTTCCAGGATACCGGTGACTGTACACACAGCATATCTGGCTCTCAGTACTCCTACTGAGTATCTTAGGCATGAACCATCAACAAAGATAATGTAATCATTCTCTTTTAATTGAGTATCTTTAATGTCAGGTCGAGGTTTGGTGCACAGTTCTGTTACCTCAAGACAATCATGTTCTACTTCCTCAGCATCATCAACATCTGTATTTTCATTGGGAAGCAAAGTTGCCGGGTTTAACACGGTACAGCGTTTGAGTGACACATTTGGTGACCCCAGTATAATTGTCTCATACTTGGTCAATCTAGCATTTGTCATGTGCTGGGTCTTGGTTCGGGTGAGTAGTATTTCGACTGAGTGTGGGACCATTACTGTTACGGGATGTCCCATCACTATGCCTTCACACTGAGTGAGGCTCTGACCAACTGCTGCAACTGCACGCAGACAACCCGGCATCACGTTCATGACAAAACAGTACAAAAGGCTTTGGGTAGTCAGGCATACCTAAAGCTGGAGCCCTACACATGCACTCTCTCAGTTCAATGAATGCCCTCATCTGTTTCTCGGACATAGTTAGGGTATCCGGGCCATCCTTAACCTCCTTGACAGTCAACCTCACCAAAGGCTTAGAGATAATTGAGAAGTTGGGAATCCACTGGCGACAGCAGCCCACCATTCCCAAGAACATCCTCACTTCTCTTTTGGATGTCGGGGGACTCATCTGAAATATGGCTGTCACTCTTTCTTTAGATATTCTCCTTGACCCCTTCTCAATCAGGTGGCCTAAGTACTTCACCTCTTTCTGACAGTACTGTAGCTTCTTTGGGGACACTTTGGGGGTCATTACAACATTGGTGGTAAAAGCCGCTTACCGCGTGCAGAAGACTGCCAACACACCGCTGCGGCAGCGGAATTCCGCCACTGCTCGGAATCCGCCAAAATTCAGACACCCACACAAGTCCACCACACCAAAGGTCAGTGATAAACTGGCGAAAACAAAACCTCCACCGTCACGCCAACAGAAAACGCCCACACTATCATGACCCACGAATCCACGCGGCGGTCTTTCATCCGCGGTATTCCATTGGCGGTACACACCGCCGCGCTCAAAATACACACACATATACAAAACACAGCCACATTGGACAATTCGAAATACACATACCTGATACACATACACACACCGCTCCCACACACCCATTACAATATAAAACACACACCCACATCACCCACAAACCCCTACAACCACAATTACAGAGAGAAGGCCAGAGAGAGACACTACAAACAGCTACTAAGCGTCCACAGGCACACAATACCATCACCCACACAGCTTCCATGCACCTCACGCAACACACCACTAAATATCACCCCACTTATCACTACACACACCACCCCACACATCACCCATACCACCCCATGGCACGGCAAAGACACCCCAGGTTCTTTGAGGAGGCGCTCAGGGTCATGGTGGAGGAAATCGTCCAGGTAGAGCCACAGCTATTCGGATCACAGGTGCAGCACACCTCCATTGCTAGGAAGATGGAGCTATGGCTAAGAATAGTGGACAGGGTCAACGCAGTGGGACAGCACCCAAGAAATAGGGATGACATCAGGAAGAGGTGGAACGACTTACGGGGGAAGGTGCGTTCCGTGGTCTCAAGACACCACCTTGCAGTTCAGCAGACTGGCGGCGGACCCCCACCTCCTCCCCCACAACTAACAACATGGGAGGAGCAGATCTTGGCGATTCTGCATCCTGCGGGCCTCGCAGGAGTAGATGGAGGAATGGACTCTGGTAAGTCAAATCTCAACTATTACATCCCCCACCCTACTTGCATGCTATCACATACCCCCACCCTCACCCTCACCCCCATCACTCCAACGCCTCACAAATGTCCAAACATCACAAACCACACATCCCAAGCCCTGCATGCAACAACAAAGCATGGACACTCATCACCAATGCATGGCCACTGCACATACCCATATACCCCCCTAAACCACCATCACACAAGGACCCACATAGGAATGCAAGCACTGGGGTATACGGTCACCCACCCATTGCACACCATGCCACACACAGATGTAATAAACATCATTTTATACCCCTGCAGGACCCCTACCCAACATCACCGGACAGGAGGGTCCACGAATGTCCACACCACCAACAGAAGAGGCCCACAGTGATGACAGCACCTCTGTCCAACTGGATCTAGATGACCAGCCCGGCCCATCAGGGACCTCGGGACAGTTGGTTCCCCTGACACAGGACACTATAGAGCTTCCCCCCTCTGGAAACACCAGCACAGCACCCACCCAGCGGGCCCATACCTCTGTCCCCAGGACACGTCAATCAGCAGTGTGTCCACCATTACAGAAAACCCAGGCTAACCCACCACCCCAACAACAACAGGGACCTGGGGGCAGTGGCAGTGGGCACACGGTCCAGGGGACGGGGGCACAGAAATACAGGGGAACTGGGAGGGCTGCTGTGCGACAGGGGGAGGACAGGCCCAGGGAACCCACTCTCCACGAGGCCCTCTCCAACATCATGGGAGCCTACCACCATTCCCAGGAGGCGATGGCAACGGTACTGGCCAAGTTTCAGGAGACCCAGCGTCTGCAGGAGGAACAGTATTTGGGCTTCAGGGAGGAGCTCAGATCCATCAATTCCACCATGGGTGCCATCGTATGGGTGCTGAAGGAAGTCCCCACACCAGGAGGGACACTGTGGCACTACAAGGGGCCCCTGAAACTAGCCTGGATGATGAACTGCCCACCACCTCCACTGGCGCTAGTGGACAGGAGGCACCGCCACAGGACCGCCACACCAGCACCCCACCCCTGCAGAGGGTGAACCACCCCACAAACGGTCCCTGAGATCCAGGACAAAGACATAGAACGATGCCAAGACCCCCGCCAAGAAATTAGACCACCCTGGCTGTCATCCTTCGGTCCCACTTTGTCACCCTGTCCATACTCAAACTGCCCCAGCTCCACTTCCTATGCCCATTTGGGCAATGCACCTGTGAGACTAATAGACTGGACTCTGCCATGGACATTCCTCCACCATCACCCCTCACCATTTTACAACTCCCTTCAATATTGAGCACTTAAATAAACACCCTTGAAGCACAAAACAATCTGGAGTCAGTCTGTGATTTCGAAATAGTGTATTAGCAATTACAGTGTCCAAATGCTCTTTCAAATGTAATGTCAACATACCTATGTCACACAGCTCTAGTCCATGAGGAAACAAAGCAGATGTCACACAGTGGGACCCACATATGTGAAATCGTAGGGAAAGTGAAAACTCAGTGACCATACACTGGGTGAAAACGACAGACAGTTGAGAGGTAGTAGTGTTAAAGTACATGGAAATATTATATATTAAAATATAATATTTGGAAATATTGCTGGATCACTGAATTCCTGTTGTCGATGTCCTCTTCTTCTGCTTTCTCATCTTCACTGTCCACAGGCGCCACAGCTGCAACAACACCACCATCTGGACCATCCTCCTGCAGAAAAGGCTCCTGTCATCGCAAAGCTAAGTTGTGAAGCATACAGCAGGCCACGATGATCTGGCACACCTTCTTTGGTGAGTAGAATAGGGATCCACCTGTCATAAGGAGGCACCGGAACCTGGCCTTCAGGAGGCCGAAGGTCTGCTCTACAATCCGCCGAGTTCACCCATGGGCCTCATTGTAGCGTTCCTCTGCCCTTGTCCTGGGATTCCTCACTGGGGTCAGTAGCCATGACAGGTTGGGGTAAGCAGAGTCACCTGCAAATGGCGAGGGACAACTGTTAGACACACACTAACCTCTAGGGATATCCCCAGACCCAGACAACCGTTCCCACTGACTTGCTTCCAGGTGCCTCTGGAGTTGACCTATCACATAAGGGATGCTGCTATTCCGCAGGATATAAGCGGCATGCACTGAGCCAGGGAATTTGACATTAAAATGGGACATGTGAGGGGCGTGGCCAAGATGGCGGCCGGAGCGGCAGCTTAATCGAAGAGCTCCGCTCTCGGCCCACCGTCACACCAAAATCCTGTGCCCTGATGTGTCCCAAAGCGCTTGGGATCACAGCGGAATCACTGCCTGGCATAAGCAGAAGCTCCGGGAGAACGGCGCCCCAGAAGACGCAGTGCTCATGGAGGACCCGGCGGCGTTGGGAAGAAGTGTCCGCCATTGCCGAGGACTGCGGCTGCCGCCCGGGCGTGTTGCACGCTGAACCAGGAGGAGGTAGGGAGAGCGCCCGGCCCCCTCGCCCCTCGACAAGCGTCCCCCGGCTTGACGCCTAGATTGAGGAGCGGGAGTCGCCCCTCGTCCCGGAGGGGGCGCCCCGCCCAGGCTGGGCCTGGCTGTATGGCCCCGGGGGATGACTGGGAGTAGTGGATGCCCGCGCTGAACGCTCGGGGCCCATCCTGCTGCCTTCGCGGGGAGAATCATCGATCCCCACCACAGTGCCACAGGGGAGCCCTGGATCCAGCGCCCATGAACTTAATCTCCCAAATGATGAAGTCCTAACGCGGGGCCGTGGCTGCGGGCTGATCGCATTGCGCAAGCTTACTGTGGCCTCTCACACCCCACGGACCTCATCACTGGAGCCCTCATTATTTACAGCTGCGGGATCTCCCTTGGCTTTGGTTTACGAGCAGCGCCCCCCCCCCCCCCCTGGCGCAGGGCACCACACGGATCCAGCTGAGCCCTCCATAATGGCCGGGGGGACCGCTGCCGCACTGCCAGGGGCATTTATGAAACAAACTGGGCCCCAGCCTACGGAGGCGGAATAAACCCGAGGGCATCAAAATGGACACCAATATTAGCACAGGACATGGAACCCCTTACTGAACTGGATACCGATTGAAGTGGAGGACGCAATAGGTAGAGACCGTAGGTGTAGGTGGACCCTCCCAGCAAACACCCGACTACTAACCTCAGTGGAACGAATCAGTGCAGGACATCAAGGAAACATGGTCAAACCAAAACACCCCAAGACGGGGCCCCGGGGAGATGGAGATCCTCCCCGCCAACCGGCCACCCAGACATGCAATTGACCACTTCCCTACAGCTCAATGAAACACTACGCACACATTCCCTCCAATTTGATAAAATAATGCAAGCAATAATGGACACTAAGGGGGTGATTCTGACCCCGGCGGTTCACTACCGCCGGGGCCAGGGTCAGCGGGAGCACCGCCAACCGGCTGGCGGTGCCCCGCAGGGCATTCTGACCGCGGCGGTTTGGCCGCGGTCAGAAAGGGAAAACCGGCAGTCTCCCGCCGGTTTTCCGCTGCCCTGGGAATCCCCCATGGCGGCGCAGCTTGCTGCGCCGCCATGGGGGATTCTGACAACCCATGCCGCCATCCTGTTCCTGGCGGTTCTCCCGCCAGGAACAGGATGGCGGTATGGGTTGGCGTGGGGCCCCTGGGGGCCCCTGCAGTGCCCATGCCGATGGCATGGGCACTGCAGGGGCCCCCGTAAGAGGGCCCCACATTGTATTTCAGTGTCTGCATTGCAGACACTGAAATACGCGACGGGTGCCACTGCACCCGTCGCACCTTCCCACTCCGCCGGCTCAATTCTGAGCCGGCGTCCTCGTGGGAAGGCTCTTTTGCACTGGGCTGGCGGGCGGCCTTTTGGCGGCCGCCCGCCAGCCCAGTGCAAAAGCCAGAATCACCGCAGCGGTCAGGGGGGAACTCTGGCGGGCGGCCTCCGCCGCCCGTCAGGGTCAGAATGACCCCCTAAATCCTCGCTGGAAGGGAAAATTGACGCCGCAGTACTAGAAGTCTCATTGTTACGTGCTGACCACTGCAAATTAACAGAAAGGGTCCACGACACTGAAACGACTCTGAAAACCGTCCAACCAGAAGTAATGGATATGAAAACTAAAATGCAACAAATGGAACTGGACATAGCTCAATTACAACACAGGGCGGAAGAAGCTGAAGGACGCCCCAGACGCAATAACATCAGATTCCTTGGAATCCCGGAGCGTATGGAATCCCCTAAGGCAGAGGTGTTCTTGGAGTCCTGGCTGAAAGACATACTCACAGAACAGTCCCCTGGTACAACACCAGTGATCGAAAGGGCGCATAGAATCCCGAGCAATCCGCCCCGCCCTGGAGCTCCGCCTCGACCACTAATAGCACGCTTCCTAAACCAGAGGGACAGAGACCTGGTGCTCCAATGCTTTAGAACGTTAGACCAGATCCAGCTGGAAAATAGCAGGGTCACAGCTTACCCTGACTATACAATGGAGGTACAGCGCAGGAGAGGGGCGTATAACAAGATCAAGCAGCTGCTGCGTGAAAGAGGCATCACTTACTCCCTCATGTTCCCAGCACGACTACACATAGTTATGGACGAGAAAACCCTAATGTTCCCCACACCTGAAGATGCATGGACATGGATCCACGCGAAGGGATTGGTCGATCCAACCAAGGAAGACACACCAACCGAAGAATGGACTACCGCTTGCCCCAGAAAGAAGAAGAAAAAACCTAAAACGTCCTCTCGCCCCACAAAAGCGCAAATGGCGTTGGACCAAGCACAAATACTAAAAGACACTAACTCATTTGCTCGTGCGCTGATGGATCCCAGGAGCGAATCGGACACCAATGACACTACCTCACATGGGGGAGACACAAGCCCGACCCCCTCCCCGCTGCTGGTGGGCCCGGACCTTACCCCGCGATTGGCTGACGAACTTTAAATGAAAAGGATCGGCGTCCGCGGTCCTTCTCCGGTGGCGGTGGCAACTGAGGTGTAACTCGCCTTCATCGTCGGGGCTCTCTCCTTGAGATCTTCAGTGGACAACAGCCCTCAACATAAGAAGCAATGACTGAATCTTTGAAAACCGAACAAATGCGCATGGATCAGCAGAGGCAAAGGCATATCCTGAAGGTGGGCCTTCCAAGGGCCCGACCTCGTCCAATCCATGACCCCCTATACCTGAACGGTATCCGAATGGACCTGACTTCCCTGGAAGCCACCTCAGGCACCGGTTGTGCCACTTTGTTTAACAAACGGACACTGTCCGCAATATCCTTTTGGTTGGAATATTCTTTCTTTTCTCTCTCACTCTTAACCCATTTTGGGACTCTTCTTCCTCTTTGGTGCGCGGGGGACTGTTATGCGCTGGATGGGGGTATTCGGGGTGGATGGGAGCGGGCGCGGCGGGATGGGGCCTTGGGGAGTAGGGTGGTTGGAGCGAGCACTGATCAGATAGCCCCTACCAACTTCCACACAACATAATGAACAAGGAACCTATATATAACTTAATAACTTGGAATGTGAAAGGCATGGCCGGTATTGGTAAACGTCATAGAATACATGCATATTTAAAGCGCCACCACACACACATAGCAATATTACAGGAAACACATATTACAACTGCAGAGGCTGCCCGGTTGGAAAAATGCTGGTCGGGCTCAATATATAGCGCTGGCGACTCATCCTTTGCCAGAGGGGTGCTGATCTGGATAGCCCCGGGGGTCCCCTTTACGGTACAACACAACATAAAAGACAAGGAGGGCAGGTTTATACAACTAAAAGGGCTGCTGGACGGGGAGGAGCTCGTGATAGATGGACTATGGGGGTCATTCCAATGTTGGCGGGCGGCGGAGGCCGCCCGCCAGAAATCCCCCCTCCGAAATACCGCGCCGCGGTCAAAAGACCGCGGCGGGTATTACAAGTTTTCCCCTGGGCTGGCGGGCGGTTGCTGAAAAACCGCCCGCCAGCCCAGGGGAAAACGACCTTCCCACGAGGATGCCGGCTCGTAATCGAGCCGGCGGAGTGGGAAGGTGCGACGGGTGCAGTGGCACCCGTCGCGTATTTCAGTGTCTGCAAGGCAGACACTGAAATACTTTGCGGGGCCCTCTTACGGGGGCCCCTGCCGTGCCCATGCCATTGGCATGGGCACGGCAGGGGCCCCCAGGGGCCCCGCGACCCCCCCTACCGCCATCCTGTTCATGGCGGCTTTCCCGCCATGAACAGGATGGCGGTAGGGGGGGTCGGAATCCTCATGGCTGCGGAGCGCGCTCCGCAGCCATGGAGGATTCACACGAGCAGCGGAAAGTCGTCGGGAGGCCGCTGACTTTCCGCTTCTGACCGCGGCTGAACCGCCGCGGTCAGAATGCTCGTTGGAGCACCGCCAGCCCGTTGGCGGTGCTCCTGTGGTCGGTGGCCCTGGCGGCCACCGGCCGTCAGGGTCAGAATGACCCTCTATATGTCCCGAATATCAAGCAAGGTGAATTTTTACAAACGACGATATCACAACTAACCAACGACTTAACTACATCATGCATTTGGGGAGGAGACATGAACTGTGTTCCACACGTTGATAAGGATAGGTCTCACCCCCCACTAGTGGCCACCCTGTCAATGAAAAACTCCCTAGCGTTAGGCTCATGAATAGAAGAGCGACGACTGACTGATATATGGAGGCACTTGCATCCACATAAAAGAGAATATTCTTATTATTCCCCAGTACACCAATTATATACCCGGATAGACCTCATCCTTACCTCACAGAACCTAACACATAAAATAATGAATGCAGAGTACTCTGCCAGGGTACTTTCAGATCACTGTCCACTCAAAGCACAAATACGATGGGGCAAGCCCCGCTCATGTATTCCAACCTGGCGACTGCAAACGCAATTATTACAAGACCCGCCATTCAGGAAGGATATAGCCACGCATATATCAGCATATTTCACGTCGAACACTAGGACAACTAGCTCCAGAGCTATTGAATGGGATGCGCATAAGACAGTCATAAGGGGGGTACGTATATAAACCACAGTCGGAGTACGTCAGACTTTAGTGCGCGATCTCCGAGTATTGGAACAAGAAATCCAATCTTCTGAATGCGAATTCGCCAAAGGCACTATGGTGGTCATTACGACCCTGGCGGATTACTTCCGCCAGGGCCGTGGGACGCGGTGGCACCGCCGACAGGCCAGCGGTGCCCCGCGGGGCATTCTGACCGTGGCGGCTTAGCCGCGGTCAGAGAAGGGAAACCGGCGGTCTCCCGCCGGTTTCCCGCTGCCCCCAAGGAATCCTCCAAGCCGGCGCAGCTTGCTGCGCCGGCTTGGGGATTCCGACTCCCCCTCCCGCCATCCAGTTCCTGGCGGTTCTCCCGCCGGGAACCGGATGGCGGGAGGGGGAGTCGCGGGGCCCCTGGGGGCCCCTGCAGTGCCCATGCCAACGGCATGGGCACTGCAGGGGCCCCCGTAAGAGGGCCCCAAAATGTATTTCACTGTCTGCCTTGCAGACAGTGAAATACGCGACGGGTGCAACAGCACCCGTCGCACCTTCCCACTCCGCCGGCTCTATTACGAGCCGGCATCCTCGTGGGAAGGGAGTTTTTCCCTGGGCTGGCGGGCGGTCTTTTGGAGACCGCCCGCCAGCCCAGGGAAAAACTCATAATACCCTCGCGGTCTTCTGAACGCGGAGCGGTATTATGGAGGGCGGAATTCTGGCGGACGGCCTCCGCCGCCCGCCGGAATCGTAATCAGGCCCTATATCTCTGGCGAAACTTACTTATATGCGCTTTAAATGGACTGAGACAGATAGCCGCCTCAGCCATTACGACTATCGTCACTAATGAGCTCGTACACACGCTGAAGGCGACAGATCCGGCAAATTATTAGCATGGCTTATAAACAATGAACGCCGGAATCTCCCCATAGGTGCTATTCGTCTGGAAACAGGGCGGATAGTTAATACGCAGGCAGAGATAAATAACGCTTTCAGAGAGTACTATAGCTCACTGTACCAACCACGACCACCTCCCTCTAACACTCAACTAAAAGACTTCTTCAATGGTATTACCCTGAGTCGTCTGTCTGCCGCCCAAATGACAGAGTTAGACAGTCCGATAGAGATAGCTGAAATCCAACGTGCACTACAACAGCTAACGCACGCCAAAGCACCTGGCAGTGATGTTATTCCCATCGAATACTACACCACGTTCCAACCCCAGATTTTGACACCATATCTAGCAATGCTAAAGGAGGCTCTAGAGCGAAACCAGCTCCCTGATACATGCCGGGTAGCATTGATAGCAGTACTGCTGAAGGCGGGCCGCGATCCTTTAGATGTTCGCTCATATAGGCCATTATCATTGCTAAATACAGATTGCAAATTACTCGGCAAGATTCTAGCCAACCGCCTGCTACCATGCATATCAGAGCTGGTCCATCGAGATCAGGCAGGCTTCATACCCGGACGTAGTACCTTCAGCAATATCAGGAATCTGTTACGCCTGATGGGAAACTCTCCAGTAAACGGTGAGCAGCAAGTTGCAGTCTCACTGGACATCGAAAAGGCGTTCGATACACTGGGATGGCCCTTCCTAATAGAAACACTCAATCGTATGGGCTTTGGGCAAACATACATAGGCTGGGTGGAAACACTATACGCTGGCCCAGTGGCAAGGGTTAGGACAGGGGACACGATTTCCGAAAAATTTAACATCAGAAGAGGCACCAGACAGGGATGCCCGCTATCCCCACTTTTATTTGCACTAGCCATCGAGCCCCTGGCCGCCCGTCTCCGTGTAATGGCCCCCATATGGGGCATCCTAGATGGCCAGTCATACCAGATAGTCTCCCTATATGCAGATGATGCGCTGATTTTTCTATGTGACCATGTTACGGCCATCCCGGGCCTGTTGGAACTTCTACAAAAATACAGCGCGGTGGCCGGGTTAACAGTGAACTGGGCGAAATCCTGTATATTCCCCTTGCGCCCGGTCCCCGAGGCACTCAGAACGCAATCAAGCCTGGGTGGCTTGAAATGGTGTTATACCACATTCAAATACCTAGGTGTAAATATATTTCATGACAATCAAAATCTAAGAGATGGCAACCTTGGTCAAGTGATCAGATCAACGAGGGGCTCCTTGCCCTTCTAGTGCTCGCTCCCATTGTCTCCCGTGGGCAGAATAGCCATCGCAAAGATGATAGTGCTGCCACGCCTCCTCTATTATTTCATGGCATTGCCCCTGGCACTGCCGAGCTCCTTTTTCAAACTATTGAATAGCCTATTAACAGACCTAATATGGGGCAATGGACGCAGACGCGTCGCATTAGCAAAAATAATCCAACCACTTAAACTGGGGGGGCTGGGCGGCCCCAAATTTGAAGCTTACTACGCAGCCTCCCAGATACAATGGATAACCACCTGGATTGGAAATCCCACCGGTGCGGAGGCACGGAAGGTGCTGGTGGATCTCGACGGTACGGAAGTACTGCAATACCTTATGAATCGGACAAGCCCTAGACACACAAATAATATGCTACTGACCACAGCACACTGGGCCTGGGGACGTTATGTACTCCGAAGCAGTAAAGACCCGCAGTACTCCCCGAGGATACCACTATTGGCTCACCCGACGCTGGCAAATATTGCGGCCAAGGTGGGTCTGAATCCTGGGTCAGCAGAGGTATACACACACTTGGGGACATCTACCAAGATGGGCAACTTCAATCTTACGATACATTAGCTGACAGACACGAATTGGGTCAGGGGGGTTTCATAGCCTACGGCGCAATCAGACAGGTAATGCGAGAGTCCTGGAGAAGCGGCAACTCGGAACCAGATGTCTCCCCCTTGCTTCACGAGCTACTGGGGAGCGTCAACGTTTCGTCAAGCATATCAAATATATATAGCATCCTTACCACCCAAACCGAACACAAACAGGAACAAGCAAAAAACAGATGGGATTGTGTGTTGCTGGAGCCCTTAACACTTAACTCGTGGGAACAGGCGATGAAAATGACCCGCGAGGTTTTGCGTAACCCCCGCTTTCGATATACACAGTTTAACTATGTACATCAGACTTATTTAGCACCACACCGCATAACACGTATGTTCCCCGTTCACCCCAGACATTCCCCAGATGCAACACAGAAGAAGCCACCTTTTATCACATGACATTGGAATGTCTCCCGATTAGGAACACTTGGATAGCCATAATATCGTTATTAGCTGAATGGACGAACACCACACTATCCCCCACTCCCGAAGTATGCTTATTGGGTATAACACCCCACTCCAAGAAACACAAACGATCATATAAATGCATCGCCCTGGCTTTGGTGCTATACAGACGCCTTATTGCCATGCACTGGAAGGCCCCGGGCGCCCCTACTGTTACCCAATGGCAAGAAGAGGTAATACGCTGGGCCAAAGCAGAAACACAGACCCTACAGAACCTATTGGACAAAGGTATCCTAGTAAAAGGCCTAGAGGTATGGAATACATTCGTGATAGCTGCAGAAAACAAAGATGACGTTCGTCCTCCCTAAAATAACATAATAAGATAACCCCCGTCACTTCTGCGGCAAATGGAATCATTGCCATACAGGTTGATCGACACGCTCGGGAAAAGTGGTACACCAATATAGAAACTGCAATAATCCTCGAATGAACCCCCAAATGGTTCGCTGGTGAACTGAAATGCGGGTGGTGCCGCCTCTCCCCCCGACATCTGGCTCACCCCGCTGCTGCCTTCACCCCTCCCTCTGCCCCCTCCCCCCCCTCTCTGACTATGCCCGCCGTGCCCACTCTACTTCTCAGTTTAATCTCTTTTGCTATATTTCTCTGTTTCTTTAATAACTTTGCACATACTGAACTACTGCATAACTCGAAAATATAATCTGTAATGCCCAAATTGGGCTGCGGTGGAAATGGGACATGTAGTATGTGCAAATAATGATCGTCATGAACAATGCGTGTTGAAACATACTGTAATCTCTGTTATTTTATTTGAATGTTGCCATCTGGCTGATAAAACAATAAAAACATATTTAAAAAAAAAAAAAAAAACATGGGAGATGTACTGGTCTGCCAAACATACCATCTGCACATTCATGGAATGATAACTCTTCCGGTTTCTGTACACCTGTTCACTCATGCGGTTGGGGGGGTACCAAAGCCATATGTGTCCTATCAATGGCACCTATGATGTTGGGGATATGTCCCAGGGCATAGAAGTCACCTTTCACTGTAGGCAAATCCTCCACCTGAGGGAAAATGATGTAGCTCCGCATGTGTTTCAGCAGGGCAGACAACACTCTGGACAACACGTTGGAAAACATAGGCTGGGACATCCCTGATGCTATGGCCACTGTTGTTTGAAATGACCCACTTGCAAGGAAATGGAGTACTGACAGCACCTGCACTTGAGGGGGGATTCCTGTGGGATGGCGGATAGCTGACATCAGGTCTGGCTCCAGCTGGGCACACAATTCCAGGATTGTGGCACGATCAAGCCTCTAGGTGATGATCACGTCTTTCCTCCATTGTCGACAGGTCCACCAGCGGTCTGTACACCGGAGGATGCCGCCATCTCCTCACATGTCCCAGCGGACAATGCCTATGAAGGACAACAGCGAGCACAGAGTCAACCAACTCAGAGGTACGTACCCACAGCTTACACAGAAAGCGAATCATAATCAGAAATTTGGCCTGTCTGAGTGTTGAGGCAAGGCCTAGGTATGTGTGATGCAGTTAAAAATTAAGCCATGTGGGCCCCTGAAATGGCGGCTGCCTGACCTGTAAAGTGGGACAATGGGATGTGAGGTATCTGCGCTGGTATTGTACACCATTGTGGTAGGCGGTCGAAGACCGCGGCGCAATTCTGCATTGGTTAACATTGGACCCTTTGTGTCCCAGGAGCCAATGACGATGTATGCCGGCAGTGATGGTACGCACCGCCGCGGACGTGACCGCCATTTTCTATCTGTTCAATCACTCGATACCTGATCTTCGACAGGAGAGGACCTACACTGCAAGTGCTGCTGTGACCTCGGTCTGGAAGAGACAATGGCTTGTGCGTCTGGGGAAAGGGCCCCTGCCTTCACATCGGAGGAGTTGGAGAAACTCGTGGATGGGGTCCTCCCCCAGTACACGCTACTCTACGGTCCTCCAGACAAACAGGTAAGTACACCGTTACCATGCTGTATAGGCAATGCCTGTGTGGAGTGGGGTGGATGAAAGATGAGGGGGGAGATTGAGGCATGCATGAAACGACGGTGAGTGCATGTGCCACATGGGAAGGGTAGGGATGGGGGCCAATGACTGTGACGGTGCAGTTGGTAATAACTTTTCTTTTCCCCCTGTACAATTCATGTAGGTCAGCGCCCACCAGAAAAAGGATATTTGGCGTGCCATTGCCAAGGATGTCCGGACCCTGGGGGTCTACCACAGACGGAGCACCCACTGCTGTAAGAGATGGGAGGACATTCACCGCTGGAGCAAGTAGATGGCGGAGGCCCAGCTGGGGATGGCCTCCCAACGTGGGAGGGGTGCCCATCGCACCATGACCCCCCTGATGTTCAGGATCCTGGTGGTGGCGTACCTGGAGTTGGTTGGGCGCTTGAGGGCATCACAGCACCACAAGGGGGTGAGTACACTCTAATTCTGCTGATTTTGCGCCCAGTGGAGGTGTCTGTGTGGGGGAGGTGGGCTGTGGGTTTCCCTAGGCCAGGGTGAGTGTGCTAGTTAGGTCCCCTTCTTCTGGCAGACCCTGTGGCACCCCACCCCACCTGTGTACAGTGCCAAGTAGACCTAGTCAGGCTCCTGTGTCATCCATGTGTGCAGATGTCGGCCATAGCCTTGTAGGCCATGTCCCAGGGATTGAACAATGGAGCCCAAGTGCGCGGCGTAGTGCAGGGGGCTTCTGTGTCTGTCATGTCCGCCAACAGTAGCGGTAATGCATGCACTCAACATGTCTTTCTTCTGTCGTCCCTCCTCTTTTTGTGGTCTCCCTGTTCTTGTGTGCATTAGCCTCATCAGGCGGAGGAGCAGTGGCACCGGAGTAGGAGGGAACTGCATCCCACATGGCCATGGAGGGCGACACTACGGACTCGGAGTTCACCAGTGGGACAGAGGGCGAGGGGAGCTCCACAGCGGGGACAGGAGCTGACACCAGTGATACAGACTCGTCCTCTGATGGGAGCTCCCTTGTGGAAGCATCAACATCAGTGCCCCCGCATCTACAGGTACAGCCGCCACCCACCCTACCAGCACTGCCCTCCCAGCAGCCCCTCAGCCTTTGCCCCGTGCCCGCTCACCCAGGAGGGTGGGCATCACCTTCGCCCCAGGCACCTCTGCCCCAGTCACCCCTGCTGCCCTCAGTGAGGAGGCCATTGACCTCCTCAGGTCCCTCACTGTTGGGCAGTCTACCATTTTGAATGCCATCCAGGGTGTAGAAAGGCAGTTGCAACAAATAAGTGCATTCCTGGAGGGCATTCATTCTGGTCAGGCAGCCCTTCAGAGAGCTTTTCAGACTCTGGCCTCAGCACTGATGGCAGCCATTGTCCCTGTCTCTAGCCTCCCCCCTCCAACTTCCTCCACCCAGACCCAATCCCCTCTACCTCGGCCTCTCCCAAGCACACCATCAGACTAGCATGCACACACGTCAACACACAAGGGAAGCTCTGGCAAACATAAGCACCACACATCCCACAGGCACTACGTAAGCATCACACACATGCAGACACACCAACATCCACTGCCTCCACTGTGTCCCCCTCCTCCTCGTCTCCCTCCTCCCTCCCAGTCTCATCTACAATCACACCTGCATGCACTACATCTACAGCCACTACTTCCATCACCAGCACACACACCACCACACCCCGCTCAAGTGCAGTAACCACCCCCACTGCCATTCACACGTCCCCTGTGTCCTCTCCCAGTGTGTCTGTGATGCCACCTCCCAAGATACAGAATCGCAGGCACACACCCACCCAACAGCCATCCACCTCACAACAGCCTACAGCGCATGCACCTTTACCCAAAGTCACCAAACGAACACCTCCTACAACCACAACCTCTTCCTCTACTCCCAAACCCCATCCAGCTACCCGTCCCAGTGTTCCCAACAAACTTTTCCTGTCCAACCTTGACCTCTTTCCCTCACCTCACCCACCCGTCAGTCTCCTAGGGCCCGACTCTCCAGGTTCCAACCTAGCACCTCAGCCACAACATCTCCGGGACCAGTGGTGCCTGTAGTCACCGGAATCTGGAGTGCACCGGCCACCCGGGCAGCCAGTGTGGCACGGAGCCACAGCACGAACAGTCCCCCACCTGTCAAGCATCAAAAGTTGGCCAGTGCCCGGCGGGAAAGGGGGATGACTCCAGCCAACAAAGCCGCTTCCAGGGGTACAGGTGGGAGTGTGGAGTCAGCTGCGACACCTTCCAAGGTGGGGAAGGGCCACAAGAAAGTCACCAAGTCTGGGAAGAGCAGCACGGCGGAGAAGACCGCCATCATCCCCGCTGCCCAGGAGGCCACCGGCATCATACCCGCTGCCCAGTAGGCCACCGCCATCATCCCCGCAGCCCAGGAGGCCACTGCTAGCACCAGCCCTGCTGCCCAGGAGACCACTGCCAGCACCAGCCCAGCTGCTCAGGAGGCCACCGCCAGCACCAGCCCAGCTGCCCAGGAGGCCACCGCCTGCACCAGCCCAGCTGCCCAGGACAGGACCGCCAGCACCAGCCCCGCTGCCCAGGACAGGACCGCCAGCACCAGCCCCGCTGGGCCAGACAGGACCGCCAGCACCAGTCCCGCTGGGCCAGACAGGACCGCCAGCACCAGCCCCGCTGGGCCATGAAGGACCACCAGCACCAGCCCCGCTGGGCCACGCAGGACCGCCAGCAGCTGAGTCACTGGCAAGGACCCCGCAGCAACAAGCACCACTGAACAGGGCACCGCAGCCACAAGTAACGCTGAACTGGACACCGCCGCAACAAACTCCGCTGAACAGGATACCGCCGCCACAAGCACTGCTGCCAAGGACACCGCCGCAACAAGCACCGCTGAACAGGGCACCACCGCCACAAGCACTGCTGAGCAGGGCACCGCCGCCACAAGCACTGCTGCCAAGGACACCACCGCAACAAGCACCGCTGAACAGGGCACCGCCACCACAAGCACTGCTGAGCAGTGCACCGCCGGCACAAGCACCGCTGCCAAGGACACCACCGCAACAAGCACCGCTGAACAGGGCTCCGCCGCCACAAACACCGCTGAACAGGGCGACGCCGCCACAAGCACCGCTGCCAAGGACTCCGCCGCAACAAGCAACGCTGAACAGGGCACCGCCGCCACAAGCACCGCTGGCCCTTGAGCGCCAAGGGCACTGACACTACTGAGTCCGTCACGAGCAGGATGAAGCACAAGGCCCCCTCCAGAACCAGTGGAGAGATACATCCACTACCTCAGTCCTTGGCAGGATGAAGCACTCTGGGCACAAGGCCCCCTCCAGAACCAGTGGAGCGATACATCCACTACCTCTGTCCTTGGCAGGATGAAGCACTCTGGGCACAAGGCCCCCTCAAGAACCAGTGGAGAGATACATCCACTATCTCAGTCCTTGGCAGGATGAAGCACTCTGGGCACAAGGCTCCCTCCAGAACCAGTGGAGATTTACATCCACTACCTCTGTCTTTGGCAGGATGAAGCACTCTGGGCACAAGGCCCCCTCCAGAACCAGTGGAGATTTACATCCACTGCCTCAGTCCTTGGCAGGATGAAGCACTCGATGAAGCTCTCTGGGCACAAGGCCCCCTCCAGAACCAGTGGAGCGATACATCCACTACCTCAGTCCTTGGCAGGATGAAGCACTCTGAGCAGAAGGGCCCCTCCAGAACCAGTGGAGAGATACATCCACTACCTCAGTCCTTGGCAGGATGAAGCACTCTGGGCACAAGGCCCCCTCCAGAACCAGTGGAGAAAGGCATCCACCTGAGAGACCGTGGCTTTGCACTCCCCAAGATGAAGCAGTGGGCAACCCACCCACTGTAGAGACTTGAGAGACTGTGGCTTTGCACTCCCCAGGATAAAGCAGTGGGCAACCCACCCACTGTAGAGACTTGTGAGACTGTGGCTTTGCACTCCCCAGGATGCAGCAGTGGGCAACCCACCCACTGTAGAGACTTGAGATAGTGTGGCTTTGCACTCCCCAGGATGGAACAGTGGGCAATCCACCCACTGTAGAGACTTGAGAGACTGTGGCTTTGCACTCCCCAGGATTAAACAGTGGGCATGCGGCCCCCTCGTGGATTTGGTGTCGTGCACTCAACCGGCTGAGGTGCCCCCCCTTTCCCTTCCCCCTGAGGTGCCTGTTTTATTGCTATCTGATGCCCCTGCAGTGTTCTCTCCGTCATGTTCGAGGATTGAGTGTGGGCCTCGCCCATGCCGTGTGGGCCCAGTGTTCCATGGACTTCAATGGAGCAATACCTGGACTACTATTCTTGGTGTACATATTTGTTTATAGTGTATATATATATTTGCGTCCTGGATTTTAATATATTACAATGGTTACACCCATTTCCTTTTGTCTTTGCCTTCTTCTGGGAGGTTTAGGGGGTGTAACTGTAATGTATCATGCTGTATTAGTGTGTGTTGTAGTGGGTGGGGGTGGGGGTGTTGTGTATTGCGTGTGTGTCCCCCTGTTTTTTCCCTCCCCTGTGTCTTAGGTGCAGTACTCACTGTTGTCTTCGCCGCCAGCGTTCATGCCCCTGGTAGAGGAGCAAGAAGATTAGGGCTGGCAGGATCTGGAGCTCGGGTTCCATGGCATCCGGATTCCTCAAGGGGTGTGCAGAGGTGAGCGTTTTCCCTTCGAAGTCCTGTTTCCGCCGTGTTTTTGTCCGTGGTGAATCCGCCCCGGAAAAGGTGGCGGATTGGTAGGTTGTGATACTGTGGGCGGTACATTGTCCTCCGCCTGTCTGTTGGCGGTGACCGCCAAGCTGTTTGTTTGTACCGCCGTAGCGGTCGGAGTGTTAAAGTGGCTGTCTTTGTTGGCGGTTTCCCCCACGGTCGTAATTGCAAATGTTTTACTGCCGGCCTGTTGGTGGTCTTACCACCGCTTTAACACGGACCGCCAGGGTTATAATGACCACCTTTATGTACGTTCTTTCACAAATTATTCAGTAAGGCAATAGTATCATACCTCCAGTCATCTTTCGTTTTGGATGCAATCAACAAATCATCAATGTACTGTACTAGAGTCGAATTAAAAGGCAGTTCCAATTACTCCAAATCCTTCTTCAATATCTGATTGAAGATGGAAGGTGATTCTGAAAACCCTTGAGGAATTCGACACCAACTGTAAACCTTGTCCAGGAATTTGAAACTGAAGAGAAATTGGCTGTCCTCATGAAGAGGCACAGAAAAGAATGCTTGAGACAAAGCCACAACCGTGAACCACTCTGCATCACATGGAACCTGAAACATGATCACGGCTGGATTTGGCACTATGGGGCAACATTTTACCACTATCTCATTAATTTTTCTCAGGTCTTGGACAATTCGAACTTTCCCACAAGGCTTTCTCAGTCCCATTATTGGCGAATTACATGGGCTTCTCATCACTTCTTTTAAGATCCCTTGCTTCACAAAGTCTGCAATTATCTGCATCACCGGTATAAGGACGTCTTGTGCCATGGGGTACTGCGGTACCTGGGGAAACACAGCATTCGGCTTCACATCTAATTTGACTGGTTCTACTCCTTTTATCAGTCCCACTTCCTTTCCTGTCAAGTCCCACACCTTCTCTGTGACTGTTCCCTGTAATTCGGTTGGCAAATTGTTCACTGTGAACATTGGGAAAAAGCTTATCAAAGGGTACTCCTCATCTGTGGTCTCCGTCTCAGGCTCTGAGATCTGACCATCGTCCCCTTAATCATCACTGTTTGTCTGCACCTTAATTCCCTCATTGGAACAGGTGATCTTACACAGCAAGTCTCTTCCCAGTAGGGACACAGGACTTGAATCACAGACCACAAACCTATGTAATCCCTGAAAGGTACCAATCTCAACCTGAACCGGATCTGTAATTGGATTATTCAGGAGCTGATTTGCCACTCCCACTAGCTTTATTGTACGTCCTGAAAGGGGCAATTTCGGAACCTCTGCACTTCTGACTGTAGAGCGTGTAGTTTCTGTGTCAACCAGGAATGAAACCCTGTGACCCATCACCTTCCCTTGCACATAAGGGCCCCTCTGATCTACTTCTAGGGACACTGCAAGCCTGCATTCCTCACTATCTGAACAATCATCCGACCATTCATCATTTACTCCATTCTCACCACGCAATGGGAACTGTTGTACTGTATTATTTTGACTCATTGTTTGACCTGTGACCTGTTGAGGAAGCATCACCTGTTGCTGTCCCATTGGAGCTAAAGGCAACTGCATTTGCTGTCTAGGTACCATGGGAATCTGCTGTTGTATTTGCTTCAACTGCGCTGGCTGAACACGTGGCATTTGCACTTGTTGCATAGGCTGGAGACCTGCATCTGAACCATATTATTCTGGAAGTTCGGGTTGGGACTCCTCATTCTTGGACCCCTCACATTTTGAAATGTACCGACATCATTGGTTTGTTGAACAACACCATCCTGCACCATTATTGGACACTCCCGCTTCCAGTGTCCCTCGCCCCCGCACGCATGGCATGGTGACATCTTTTTCATCCCTTGCACGTCATTTTGAACCACAACAGTATTTAAGTCTGGACCACCGTTCACAAAACCTCCCTGACCTCTGCCTCTTGTTTGCGGCTGGAACATTCCATTCCCTTGAGGTTGCTGCTGTACCATCTGCTATACTCCATTCCCTTGCATTCCCTGCTGAGCTGCCTTAATTTGCATCGCCATCACCTTCTCCTTCAGCTTTCTCTGCTTCAACTCAATCTCATCACTACAGTACTTCGCATACTGCAACACCTCATCAATCGGTTTCGCTTGCCAACAGATCAAATGATTCTTAATCATCTGGCTAATCTCTGGCCTCAGTCCTTCAACTAACCTGAACACAAGGTGATTCATGTCTTTCAGTTCTATGACCTCTGTCCCACTATAGTGTTTAAATGCCTTTAACAACCTCTCATAGTAAGAATGTATCAACTCTTTGCCTTCTTGTGCCGTTCGATCAATTTTCTGCCAATCAGTATTCTGCGGTGACACCTTCCGCTTCAAAAACTCAATCACCTTATAGTAGTATTTCATCACCTCAGGAGATGGTGCTTCTGTAACCCTGTCCCTGGCCGGTTCCGTCGTCGGCCAATCCACACTCCTCTTGCACTCATGCCACAAGTCAGCTGGAACTATAATCTCAAACAGGGTATTCAAGTCCTCCCAGAGACACTTTGCAAGCTTCACAAACCTATCCGTTTGCTGATACCACTCTATTGGCTTTTCCCTCAACCTGGGATAACCATTTGCAAATGACAAGATGTCACCTATAGACCACGGTACATGAACTAGAACCCCTCCAGCTTTTCTCTCATCTGTAACATCTTTATTGTTCCCGTGTCTGGCGCAGCCTTCGCCTGCTGCGGTTCCAGGCAGTCACTTTTTCTCTTATCTCTCTTCTTTGCCCATCTGCCTTCCCACTTCTCTAATGCTCCCCAAACCTGCACTCTCTGTAGAATTTCTTTAAGGTGTGCCTTCATCCCAGTGGATCTCATATGATCAAAATCTTTAGGTTCGAAGTCTAACCTATAACTTCTCTTCAGATGCTTAGTATTGTCTAAGTCTATGCTGTATTTGTCTGCCACGTTCGCTAACCTCTGGTGCACCTTACTCACTTCATTGGTTATTTTTGGGCACAGATATCTTAATTCGGCTTCAGTGTATGATTCTAATCTGTTCACACCCATGCTCCCTTCTACTAGCTCAGCTGCTTCCACCCCCAACCTCACAGAATTCAGGTATTCCTCTCTTTCTGATCGCTTTGCTGTCGCAGGAGTAGTCTGTGGAGTGTTAAGCTTGTCTAACCACTCAGGCAACTGTTGCGCAGTTACGCCTTGCAACAAGATATTTCCAGCCTGCACCATCAGGGTTTGCAAAGCAAAACACAAACGCTGTGGGATAGCGCAACATGTTTGCACTCATTACCTGTGGGGTTAGTAGACCCAAACCTGCTTGTCTCATTGTCTCTAAAGGAACACCAATCGGACTGAAGTCCAACAAGGATCTAGATCTCTCCGCTGTCTGCTCTCCCGGTGTCATCCCTTGGGAGCTTCCTGTGAACCCTCCTCTTATCACCTCTTGAGTCATTACTCCTTGTTCACACACACTAGGTTTTGCCTGCGCATATAGCGGTACTGGCGGACCACCTGTAATGGGCAAAGATATGGCAGCTGGCCTCTGTCCATTTCCTAATTCCGATGGAGCATTGACTCCCATAGCTTGATTCATCATAGGTACTGTAACTGACTGCGGTCCTGTGACTGAAGTGTAACTTGGAACCACCTGTTGCTGGGGCAGCAATTGTGGAGTTGGTTCAATCTGCACTAACTTTGATCTCGTGTACACCGGATCAGATGGCACCATCAAACTCGTAGTCGTCTCTAATACTGGGACATCAGGGTAGAGCCTCTGAACAGGTGGTGGCTGCAACCGTATCTGTGTCTCGGGTGCAGTGGATACACTAGCACCATTCTGTATCAGAGCTGATGTGGTAGTATTATTTGTCTGTACGGTATTCGCGATCCCATGATTCTGTGATGGATTTTCAGGACCTGCACTAGTACTCGGTCTGCTGTCATTTATGGCATATGGTGGTGGTCGATCATGTAACAACTGATTTAGAAACTCATCATCATCAGAATCGTCTGCATCTACCCAAGACTTCTGAGTCTCCTTTTGCCTATTAGAGCCCTTGTCTGTTTTGCAAGTGGCCTTTCTTCCCTGTGTTTCGGCCTCTTGAGTTATTGCCGGAAACATCCTAACTCCATCTATTATTTCCCTTCTCCACATCTTGGTCTCACTATCCCATCTAGCCTCCGCTAGAGTCTTTTCTGCTTTTCTCATTCTCCTCTCGAATTTCTGTTGCCTTTGTCGTATGGCCATTAATTCCCAAATCGCCAATGCCTCAATTTGAGCTGGTCTCGGAGGCGGCTTTTGCTCATTTAACGCTTTCCGCAAATTTTCTAGGACCCCTATATTAAAGGTTCCATTCTCTGGAAACGCCAAACACCTATCGTTCTCTGTTAACTTGCACCATTGCTTTAGCCAAAGACATGGCGCGACTCCCTTCTCCTCCTTTACGGCATAAGCCAGAGTATCCTCTGGCGGTGTAGGCTCCCCCACACTCGTTGTAATGTACGCATTTCCCCTCAAAGCACTCTTTAAAGCCTTGAAAAACTTAATTTTTGCATCTTTTATTTTGTTTAGAATCGAATCAGGAAGTGACTTTAGTTCCCAGAACACTCTTTGCCTACCTTCTCAACCAATTGCCTCTCACGGACGGCTGCCAATCCGTGTGCGACCCTTTTTACTAGCTGACCTATCTCAACGCGGCTCCAATGATGTCACACCCACACACTGCGGCTTGACAAAGTCTTGTGGCTTGTCTTCCTCACTCTCTATTCACACAAAACTAATGCAATATCTTGCGAGCACCTTAACAAGAAAACCCAAATTTGCCGGTTTACTACAGGAAGGGTAACACAATCGCTTCAGAACTTTACAGAGATTTCACTTGAAGCCTCGGCCGCTACTCTCTCCTTCTCAGATCCCACACCCGCAAGCAGAATTCGACCTGAAAATTCTACTCTTGACTTGTCAATGGTTCGTTCTAGTGCACTTTAGAACTTACCAAATCTCCATCGAAGGTTTCACTCACACCCTTCGACTCAAACTCGACTCGTCAACCACACCCGATTGACCTATTAAACCGCGCAAATTACAACATAAACCAAGTGTCTCATACACTTACCAATATATTCTGGAGTCTTAGACCACGCCGAGTCTGTACATCACCAACAACCACGTGGACAATTTTTTAGCACAAAGCGCCACACATGAAGTTCGCCGACTTCCCTACTCTCATACTGCGGAGTACGCCCACTCCTACTAAAACATTACCTGGCCTAAATTCTCACAAACCTCACAATTCACCTGTGATATGCATAAGCTGAGCAAGCGCAAATTCTACGTCACGCATACTATCACTAGAATGCCGAGAACATACCCAACTCACTTCGTCAAGCTCCGAGATTCCGGGAAAGTCATTTGGGACTTAAGGACACATCATACCTCCAATTTGCATCATTTCAAAAATACTTCTAAAACAATGGTCCCTCGTCCTAGGGCCCCAAAGGGCCTAAACCGTCCTCTGCTACCAGAACTGATAACGCGTCCTGTCTTAGATAATTTAATTTGTCTGGGACTCGTTTTAGGCCAATTAATCTTTTGACCCTGATTGAAGACACCTTAGGACGCGACAATTAATCAACATATAAATCACCAGGTCAATAATTTTCTCATTATTCAATATGTGAAGGTAAATCAATCTAGATAAATACATCAATAAGATTTACGTTATTTTATTCCCCATTGGTTACACTCTACTAGCAAGTTTATTCGTCTCAAAACCAGAAAACACATTAGTAATGTCACAATATGGCAACTAGAATAAGATCTCATTAACGCAAAGATCATAAACATCAGAACAAAGAACAACGTCAACATGGATTAATTTTAACAGGGTATCATTAGCGCATTATTCAGCAAAGCATTGATTCTGTCATTTGTCTATTTGCGTCCGTTTAATGAACTCCTTAACTAATCTCGAATTAGCATTGGCATGTTGGGCTTCATGCAAAACAATTTGTCAACACAAATTTAGAAACCATCTAACTAAGGTCTCTATCAAAATGTAGCAGTTGGTACCTAGAAAGGAAAGGCAAACAGACAATTACAATTTCATTATCATATAGTTACCCTCCATGATGGGTCAGCATACAGAGTCAATCTTTGTCCTCAGGACATCAGTTGATTCGCCATCGGCCAGGAAACACAGCAAAGTTCAGCCAGACAGACAATACGGGGCACTTTCCTCATAAGGAGGAAAAGTATGAATCGGGCAGGACAAAGATAAGGATGGTTCGAAGAATTAAACCGCAAAGTCTTTAAGACAGAGTGACAAAGTGTCTAGGCAATAGCAAAGGCACGTAGTGGCTGATTTCTCCTCGTGTCATATGATTATATCAAACTTGTTGTACAGTCCCCTAATTTCCAGTTGAGCAAAATTTGGTGCACCATTATCTCCATCCAATGATCAGGTAATCACCTCATTAGAATTGTTACTTTTGAACAGTTCTCACGTAGTTTATTGGCTCCTGTAATTGACGTCTTCAACGGGTAGAATGTCAGGTACAAATTTTAGTCTCTCAGGCTCAGTCAGTGGTTCCATTGTCTTTACCAGTTCAGGCGACCTTGTACCTGTTGCATGTTTACACTGTTGCATTCAGCAAGAATGTCTCCTTGAGCAAGTCGAGTCTCATGAGAAAGAATTTACTACGGTTACACACATCTTCTAGCTTCTGGAAAAGTACAGCTACATGTCCTTCAGCAAGTCAGCACATTGTACGTTAGAAAAACATATTTAATATGAGACCGGCAGCTAGGCCCCGCCTCATGCTAACTAAGGCCTAGAAATTAATTCAGCAAAAACCTTAACATGTAATTCTCAATGCTAACATAAATCATACTTTAGTACATTAATAATTCATTATTAGTCAGTTTCATAAATCATCGTAAACATTGGTGGCCACTCCCCGTGGGCACATTTCAAACACACGTTTAGTAAAACACAGTAATACAATTTCTATGCGGCATCATTAGGCATTAATTTGCAAACATTTCATGTTAATTTTGATTATAATAATTACACTCCAACACATTCTATTTGTCTCAAGGATGGCTCAGCGCTGTGGCACATTACTGTGTTCCCTGAGCCTGTAAGCAAGTCTTTGCACGCTTTTCCAATGGTGCTTCTCTATTATTCCTTCAACTTCTCCACGAGACCTCGTACGAGTTGGAGTGGAGGTTGCACTTCACATGCACCATCTGCAGGATTCTTTGCACTAGCCTGGATACACATGGCATGCCCAAGCAGTTTGCTTTTTTTGTTGCAAACTCTCAGGGACAGCAAGCCTGTTTCTTTGGGGCACATATCCCCCACTCGTCGTCAGTTGTTGAATCCTCCCCCGCTCAGGTGTATTTACATGGACACACCACACACGGAGTTTGTAGTCAATGTCTTTATTCATCAGCGTACAACTTTCAACTCACTTCTCATTATCCCATAACCGGTCATGGCCCCACCTTAACACCTCCTATAATGATTGTGCAATTCCTTAATTGAGTCCGCCCAGGGCTGCAAGGTCCTAATGCTCACAGTTCTAAGACACTACACAGAGGCTTTCAGTCAGATGTGATGAAGGATCAGTCAGATTTCACCTGGGATTTTTACATGCGCAAACTGACAAAAAACACACACACACCTACAAACACACACACACACACACATTCTCTTCTCTGTTTTGAAGGTCTTAAAAATGTTGATTAGTTTGAAAAATGTTGTTTTTTAGGATCCCCTGATAATCCACCACTCTCTCTTTTTCTGCTGCCTCCTAATCCCAGCTGATGTCCTGCTTCTCATATAATGTTTTTGGCTAGCTATCCCAGTGTGACTGCTGGGAAATCTGAAGCTCACACCCCGCCAATCTTATTGACTAAGATAGGTCGCTGACTTTTCCACAGATCATTTGTGCCAATAATAAGATGCGTTTTCTGAACTGTCTCAAGTCCATAAGGGAAAATGAAAACAGATTGGGTAGATCAACAAGCTGATTTTTGGTCATGTTTTCCAATGGCATTGAACATGGGTGAAAAGGAAGTGATTAAAGATTGTGAGGTGGCTTAAACTATATATAGTGTTGTGTGAGTTATAAATGACAGAACTCTTTTGGCTCCTGATGGACTCTCTGGACCTGTGACCTAAGTGTTAAAGCATGGTGAAGTGAATGCAGGTTTAGAGTGTTGAGTTCACTGTTACATGCAGACTAAAAAAGACATGTAAAACACAGCTCTAGGTGTGGCATAGTCATTGGCAGGGACCCTGGCTGGGGAAGATGCTACAACTGGCGATGAGATAGAGTATAAATAACCCAAAGATCAACAGTTCTGTCCCAGAGAGTTTGCTGTGGCCCAAGCAAACTGCCCATGCACATGTGCGTCTGTTGAACTGCAGAAATGGCATTTGGTGTATGTGGAGTCAAAGCGCAACTCCAGCCAGTGTGAAGCATTTGAAGATAAGGAAAGCTTCACTGAGAAGTCTACACACTGTTGGCCAATAACATGCTGGCAAGGCTGTAAAGAGAGGTACTAAGCTAATTCGTAACACAAAGCTATACATTACACGGAGCAATGATGCTGATTCAGCAAGGTTTGGAAAGTGCAGCAAATAGCGGTAGCAAATTGCAAGATATTGCAGCGATTAGAAGCGCTACAAGGGGTTGTGCTTACTGAGCCGTCTGCACCCTAAGCAGCACACCACTAAAGCTGCTAAGTGAGGATTAGAACAACTCCACAGGTCTTCAAAGACTAAAAGGCTGAGAGCGGCAATCGGAATAGTGAAAGGCTTTTTTTCCAATAGAGACCAAGAAAGAGGTCACATTTCCCACAGTTATCAAAGATGACCAAGAGGCCAACACTACATAAGGCCTCAGAGATGGTTTGTATAAACATGTTCACAAAGACCACTGAGCAGCGTCGGAGAGAACACTATTTTGTACATCAGTGAGTTCCACGAATGATTATAATGTTGCCTTCCTGAAACCACCACCACAATTCTATACCACCAAGCAGCAGAATATTGGCAATAGATGGACATCTTGGATAGAGACATTTGATGATTTAATTGATGCACTACAAGAAACAAATAACACGAAGATTATTAAATACTTCAAGAATCTTCCTGGTGAGAGTGTAAAAAAAAGTCCTAAAGAAAATGCTGCAAGTTCATGAAATTACATACTGACAAATTAAAGAAGCCTTTAATCTTAAATTCAGTCCAAAGCTGAATAGAGGTGAAAAAAGGTAAATTTTTGGTTAAGAACGACAGAGTTGGTGAAACCACAGATTAATTTGGAGAGACTGGATACACTCATCAAACACTATGGGGGTCATTCTGACCTCGGCGGTAAAAGGCGCTTACCGCCGGTCAGAAGACCGCCATAACACCGCCCGGTCGCAGTAAACCGCCACGGTCATTCTGACCCGCAACTGGCAAACCGCCGAAAACCCGACATCAACAAAAGTCCGCCACACCAATGGCCAGCGAAAAACTGGCGATGACCAAACCTCCACCGTCACGCCAACAGAAATACGCCCATGCCATTCCGACCCACAAATCCCTGCAGCGGTCTTTCAACCGCGGTATTCCATTGGCGGTACACACCGCCGCGGTCAAAATACACACACCTTTACAAAACACTACCACATTGGACAATTCAAAATACACACACCTGATACACATACACACACCACTCCCACACACCCATTACAATATAAAACACCCACCCACATCACCCACAAACCCTTACGACCACAATTGCGACTGAAGGCCAGAGAGAGACAGCACAGAATAGAGTAGACCATCACACAGAGGCAAATCACTACATCACCCACACAATATCCACGCACAAAACACCACACACCAACACACTCACCACACTCTACAACACATACCCCACCCCACACCTCATCCACACCACCCCATGGCACCCCAAAGACACCCCAGGTTCTCTGACGCAGAACTCAGGGTCATGGTGGAGGAAATAGTTCGGGTAGAGCCCCAGCTCTTCGGGACACAGGTGAGGCACACCACCATTGCCAGGAAGATGGAGCTATGGCAAAGAATAGTGGACAGGGTCAACGCTGTGGGACAGCATCCACGAAATCGGGACGACATCAGGAAGCGGTGGAACGACCTACGGGGGAAGGTGCGTTCCATGGTATCAAGGCACAACATTGCGGTGCAGAAGACTGGCGGCGGACTCCCACCTACTCCCCCAGAATTTACTGCATGGGAGGAGCAAGTCTTGAACATCCTGCATCCTGAGGGCCTCGCAGGAGTAGGCAGAGGAATGGACTCTGGTAAGTCAAATCTTCACTACTTCATTCCCCCCACCCCACCTGCATGCCAAATCATACCCCCACCCCCATCACACCAACTCCTTGCAAATGGCTCACCATCACAACCCACCCATCCCAAAACCTAGCCCTGCATGCGTCCCCAAAGCATGGACACCCATCACCAAAGCATGCCCACTGCACATCCCCATCTCCCCCACAAGCCACCGTCACAAAGCCCCCACAAGGGAATGTCAGCACTGGGGTACACGGCCACCCACCCATTTCACGAAATGGCACACACAGAAGCAATAACCATACTCTTATACCCCTGCAGGACCCGAACGCCACCACACCGCCCAGGAGGGTCCAGAGATGTCCATCCCACCCCCAGAAGAGGCCCCCAGTGATGACAGCAGCTCTGTCTCCCTGGACCCAGATGACCAGCCCGGCCCATCGGGGACCTCACGACAGTCGGTTCCCCACAGACAGCCACAGGCTACAGCAGACCTAACCCCCTCTGGGAACACCAGCACAGCTCCCACCCAGCGGGCCCATGCCTCTGTCTCCAGGACACGTCAATCAGCGGTGTGTCCACCACTACAGGGCACCCAGGTTGACCCACCACCCCAACAACAACAGGGACCTGGGGGCAGTGGTAGTGGGCACACGGTCCAGGGGACAGAGGCCCAGGGAAACAGGGGAACTGGGAGGGCTGCTGTGCGACAGGGGGGGACAGGCCCAGGAAACCCACTCTCCAAGAGGCCCTCTCCTCCATCATGGGAGCATACCACCGCTCCCAGGAGACAATGGCTACGGTACTGGCCAGGTTCCAGTAGATCCAGGTACTGCAGGAGGAACAGTACATGGGGTTCAGGGAGGAACTGAGAAACATTAGTTCCGCAATGGGGACCATCGTCGTGGCTCTTAACCAGATAGTCACCACATTGCGAGACCATGTGGTCACTAGCATGGACCAAGACCAGGGTACCACCTCCGCCGGCGCTAGTGGACAGGAGGCCCCCACACAACGACAGGCCACCAGAACCCCACCTCCTGCAGAAGCAGAACCACCCCGCAAGCGGGGCCTGAGATCTCAGAAGAAGACAGAGTAGGATGCCAAGACCCCCGCCAATAAAGGATACCCCCTGATGTCATCCCACTGTCCCACATTGTCACCCTGTCCAACCTTAAACTGCCCCTGCTCCATCCTTCCACAGGCATATGGACAATGCACCTCTGAGACTGAAAACTGGACTCTGCCATGGACATTACTCCACCATCACCCATCACCGTTTTTCAACCATGTCCCTAAATTTAGCACTTTAATAAAATCACTTATTGCACTTAAAATATCTGGAGTCTGCTTGTATTTTGAACAAATGTATTAGACATAACGGTGCCAAAATGTTCAGTTACATTGTGATGACAACATACCACTGTCACACAGCTGTAGTCCATGGGCAAACAAAGCAGAGGTCACGCAGTGGGGCCCACAGCTCTGAAAACGGAAGGGAAAGTCACAACTCAGTTGACAGAAACTGGGGGGAAACACAGACAGTAGAGAGGCAGGAGACTTTAAGTAAATGTAAAATGGCGGGGTTGATTCGTACCTGTGTGCTACTGAAAATACTGTTGAATCACTGTGTCCCTGTTGTCTGTGTCGTCCCCGTCGTCTTCCTCCTCTTCACTCTCCACAGGCTCCACAGCTGCTACAACACCACCATCTGGACCATCCTCCTGCAGGAAAGGCACCTGGCGTCGCAAAGCCAGGTTGTGAAGCATACAGCAGGCCACGATGATATGGCACACCTTCTTTGGTGAGTACATTAGGGATCCACCTGCAGGCACCTAAACCTGGCCTTCAGGAGGCCGAAGGTCCGCTCGATCACCCTCCTAGTCCGCCCATGGGCCTCATTGTACCGTTCCTCTGCCCTGGTCCGGGGATTCCTCACTGGGGTCAGTAGCCACGACAAGTTGGGGTAACCAGAGTCACCAATTAGCCACACACGGTGTCTCTGTAGCTGTTCCATCACATAAGGGATGCTGCTATTTCGCATGATGTACGCGTCATGCACTGACCCAGGGAACTTGGCATTTACATGAGAGATGTACTGGTCAGCCAAACAGACCACCTGGACATTCATCGAATGATAACTTTTTCTGTTCCTGTACACCTGCTCACTTTCACTGGGGGGAACCAAAGCTACATGTGTCCCATCAATGGCACCAATGATGTTGGGAATATGTCCAAGGGCATAGAAATCATCCTTCACTGTAGCCAAATCGCCCACCTCAGGGAAAACAATGTAGCTCTGCATGTATTTCATCAGGGCAGACAACACTCTGGACAAAACCTTAGAAAACATAGGCTGAGACATCCCTGATGATATGGCCACTGTTGTTTGGAATGATCCACTTGCCAAAAAATGGAGTACTGACAGCACCTGCACCAGAGGGGGAATCCCTGTGGGTTGGCGAATGGGGGACATCAGGTCTGGCTCCAGCTGGGCACACAGTTCCTGTATAGTGGCTCGGTCAAGTCTGTATGTCAGTATGACATGTCTTTCTTCCATTGTCGACAGGTCCACCAGCGGTCTGTACACAGGAACATTCCTCCATCTCCTTGCAAGTCCCAGCGGACGGTGCCTAGGAAGGACAACATGGACCACAGAGTCAAGCAACCCACAGGTACGTAACCACAGCTTGCACAGAACACGATTCGCTATGCATTGAATGGCTTGTATGAGTGGCAATGCAAGGCCTAGGCCTGTGTGACGCAGTAGAAATTAAGCCATGTGGGCCCTTGAAATGGCGGCTGCCTGACCTGTGAAGTGTGACAATGGGATGTGAGGTCAATGCGCTGGCGTGGCACACCGTGGCGGTAGGCGGTCGAAGACCGCGGCGCAAAGCAGCATTGGTTAACATTGAACCCTATGGGTCTCAGGAGCCAATGACGATGTGTGCCGGCGGTCGTGGTACGCACCGCCGCGGTACGCACCGCCGCGGGCGTGACCGCCATTTTCGATCTGCTTAATCACTCGAGACCTGATCATCCACAGGAGAGGACCTATACTGCAAGTGCTGCTGTGACCTCGGTCTGGAAGAGACAATGGCTGCTGCGACTGGGGAAAGGGCCCCTGCCTTCACATCTGAGGAATTGGAGAAACTTGTTGATGGGGTCCTCCCCCAGTATGCGCTACTCTACGGTCCTCCAGACCAACAGGTTAGTACACTGGGACCATGCTTTGTGGGCAATGCCTGGGTTGAGTGGGGTGAATGAACGATGGTGCGGAAGGGAGCGTATGAGGCATGCATCAAACGACAGATGAGAGCAGGTGCCACATGGCAAGGGTGGGGATGGGGGGACACTCACATCGAGCATGCAGAAAATGATGATATTGTATTTTCTCTCCCTGTACGTGTCACATAGGTCAGCGCCCATCAGAAAGTCGACATTTGGCGTGCCATCGCCAAGGACGTCCGGACCCTGGGGGTCCACAACAGACGGGGCACCCACTGCCGCAAGAGGTGGAGGACATCCGCCGCGGGAGCAGAAAGACCGCGGAGGCTCTGCTGGGGATGGCCTCCCAACGTAGGAGGGGTGCCACACGTCAATTGACCACCCTGATGTCTCGGATCCTGGCGGTGGCCTACCCAGATTTGGATGGGCGCGTGAGGACATCACAGCAGACACAAGGGGGTGAGTACACTCTCATTCTGCTGACTATGCGCGCAGTGGAGGTGTCTGGGTGGGGGAGGAGGGCTGTGGGTATCCCTAGGCCAGTGCGATTTCTGTAGGCTAGGCCCCTCCGTAAGGCATGGCCCTGTGCCCCCGCCCCCCACCTTTGTAGGGTGCCAAGTACAGCTATCCATGGCCCTGTGTCACCTATGTGTGCAGTTGTCGTCCATAGGCTTGTAGGCCAAGTCCCAATGATTGAGTAGTGTACCCCAAGTGCGCGGCGTAGTGCAGGGGGCTTCTGTGTCTGTCCTCTCCGCCAACTGTGTTGCCAATGCATGCACTCAACATGTCTTTATTTCCCTCCCCCCCTTTTTTGGTCTGCTCTTCCTGTTCATGTGTGCATTAGCATCATCTGGCGGAGGAGAAGTGGCATTGGAGCACGAGGGAGCGGCATCTCACATGGCCCCGGAGGGCCATGCAACGGACTCTGATTTGACCAGTGAGACGGAGGGCGAGGGGGGCTCCACAACGGGGACACGTGGAGACATCAGCGACACCGGCACGTCCTCGGAAGGGAGCTCCCTTGTGGTGGCGGCAACATCCGTGCCCACCGCAACAACAGGTACAGCCGCCACCCAGCGCACCAGCTCCACCCTCCCAGCAGCCCCTCAGCGTTCGCCCCGTGCCCGCTCGCACACCAAGGCGGGCATCTCCTTTGCCCCAGGCACCTCAGGCCCTGCCCCAGTTACCCCTGCTGCCCTCAGTGAGGAGGTCATTGACCTCCTCCGGACGCTCATTGTTGGGCAGTCTACCCTTTTGAATGCCATCCAGGGGGTGGAAAGGGAGGTGCATCGGAGCAATGCATACCTGGAGGGCATTCATTCGGGTCAGGCTGCCCATCAGCGATCGTTCAACGCTCTGGCCTCAGCACTGACGGCAGCCATTGTCCCTGTCTCCTGCCTCCCTCCTCCAACTCCCTCCACCCAGTCCCACTCCCCTGTTCCTCTGCCTATCCAAGACACACCTACAGACCAGCCTGCATACACCTCAACACCCAAGGTCAGCTCATCCAAACATAAGCACCACACATCACAGAAGCATTCACACAAGCAACATCCACATGCAGACATGCCAACAGCCACTGCCTCCTCTGTGTCCCCCTCCTCCTCGTCTCCCTCCTCCCTCCCTGTGACGTCCCAACTCACACTTGCATGCACCACTTCATGAGCCACTACGTCCATCACCAGCACACCCACCAGAACACTCCGCACATGTGCAGTCACCACCCCCACTGCCATTTACACGTCCCCTGTGTCCTCTCCAAGTGTGTCTGTCACCCCCTCTTCCAAACCACACAAACGCAGGCAGCCACCCACCCAACAGCCATCCACCTCACGACAGCCTCTGTCACAAGCACCTGCACCCATAGACAGCACACTTGACTCTCCTACAACCACATCCTCTTCCTCCACTCCCATACCCACTGCACCTACCCTTCCCATTGCTCCTAAAAAGTTTTTCCTCTCCAAAATTAACCTCTTTCCATCACCTGACCCACCCCCTCCATCTCGTAAAAGTCCAAACTGCACCTCAGCCACTACAACCCATGGACCTACAAGGACCATAGTCCAGGGATATTGGAGTCCCCCTCCTTCGAGGGAAGCCACATCGGCCAGCAGCAAAGGGACAGCCAGCCCACCCCCTGGGAAAAAATAAAAAAAAGTCAAGGGCCGGCGCGAGAGAACAGAGACGGCAGCCTACACAGGCACCACCCTGGCACCATCAGGGAGTGGGGTGCCACCTGGCACATCTCCAAAGGGAGGCAAGGGCCACAGAGGATCAGGCAAGGATGGCAAGGGCAGCACGGCTAACAAGTCCGGCAGCAGGCGAGCTGCCCAGGAGGGCCCCACCAGCCCCATTCCGGGGGTGAAGGAGGACACCCATGGGCACGGGACACCAGCACAGGAGTGCCCAGCAAGCGAGAAGTCGGATGGCGAGTGAACACCATCTATTGGCCGGATCTGGTGCCCTGGAGACACATGTGAAGAACCGCAGAACAGGGCCCGCCGTCTCAAGAACCGCTGAACAGGGCCCTTCAAGACAAGCACCGCTGAACAGGGCACCGCCGTCTCAAGAACCGCTGAACAGGGCCCTTCAAGACAAGCACCGCTGAACAGGGCACCGCCGTCTCAAGAACCGCTGAACAGGGCCCTTCAAGACAAGCACCGCTGAACAGGGCACCGCCGTCACAAGAACCGCTGAACAGGGCCCTTCATCTCAAGCACCGCTCCGCTGGGCCCTTCAACTCAAGCACCGCTCCGCTGGGCACCGCTGTCTCTGCACCGCTCTGCTGGGCCCTTCATCTCAAGCACCGCTCTGCTGGGCCCTTCATCTCAGGCACCGCTCCGCTGGGCCCTTCATCTCAAGCAACGCTCCGCTGGGCCCTTCAACTCAAGCACCACTCCGCTGGGCACCGCCGTCTCTGCACCGCTCCGCTGGGCCCTTCATCTCAAGCACCGCTCTGCTGGGCCCTTCATCTCAAGCACCGCTCCACTGGGCCCTTCATCTCAGGCACCGCTCCACTGGGCCCTTCATCTCAAGCACGGCTCCGCTGGGCCCTTCATCTCAAGCACCGCTCCGCTGGGCCCTTCATCTCAAGCACCGCTCCGCTGGGCACCGCCGTCTCTGCACCGCTCCGCTTGGCCCTTCATCTCAAGCACCGCTCCGCTGGGCCCTTCATCTCAGGCACCGCTGACACATTGGCAGAATGGGCAGGCCCGGATCAGTGTCGGACAGGGCTGCACTATACACTCTGGGCACCAAGAGTCCTCCAGTACCGCTGGAGTCTGTCATCCACTTGTGAGACTGTGGCTTTGCACTCCCCAGGATGGCACAGTGGGCAAGCCACCCACTGTGGAGACTTGAGAGACTGTGGATTTGCACTCCCCAGGATGGCACAGTGGGCAAGCCACCCACTGTAGAGACTTGAGAGACTGTGGCTTTGCACTCCCCAGGATTGAACAGTGGCCGTGGAGGCCCCTCGTGGATCTGGCGTCGTGGACTCATGTGGCTGAGGTGGCCCCCCTTCCCTTCCCCCTGAGGTGCCTGTAGTTTTCCTATCTGATGCCCCTGCAGTGTTCTCTCCAATGGATTCGGGTCTCATGTGTGGGCTTTGCCCATGTGTTGAGTACCATTGGCCCACGTACAATGACAGAAAGCCAATTCTGACGGGACAATATACATATGTGTATATAGTTATGGGATGTTCGTCTTACTTATTTACTTTGCCTTACAATATATTTGTATTACAATAACATATTATTTTGTCTTTGCATTCTTCCGGCGGGGTTTGGGGGGTGTCACTCTGAGTTGTTGCTCTGCATTGGTGTGTAGGTAGTTGGGGGGGGGAGTGTGTCGCGTATGTGTGTGCCCGTTATCTTTTCTCCTCCCCCCTCCCGTGTGTCGTAGGTGCAGTACTCACCGTTGTCTTCTGCGCCGGCGTTCGTGCTCCTGGTAGAGGAGCAGGTAGACAATTGCTGGTAGGATGTGTAGTTCTGGTTCCATGCTGTCCAGATTCCTCGTGGAGTGTTTAGAGGTGAGCGTTTTCCCGTTCGTAGTCTGTTTCCGCTGTGTTTTTATCGGCGGGGCTCCCGCCCCGGAAAAGGTGGCGGATTGGTGAGTTGTGATAGGGTGGGCGGTACATTGTCTGCCGCCTGTCTGTTGGCGGTGACCGCCGCGCTGCTTGTCTGTACCGCCGTGGCTGTCGGAGTGTTAAAGTGGCGGGCTGTGTTGGCGGTTCCCGCCAGGGTCGGAATTCAATTTTTTTGGCCACCAGCCTGTTTGCGGGTTGGCCGCCGCTTTAACACCGACCGCCAGGGTTGGAATGACCCCCTATATGTTCAATGAATTTAATGATGAGGAAGCAATAAGTTTTAGAGGTTTTGATGGATGTCTGTCAGATTTATTACAGATTATGACTGCTGAGAGAAACTCTTGGAGGCCAGAGGTCCCCAAAATGAGTCATGAAATTGAAAAGTAAGCAGAAGCACAAGGCTGATGGACACAAAGGGGGTCATTCCGACCCTGGCGGTCCATGACCGCCATGGCGGAGGGCGGCGGAAGCACCGCCAACAGGCTGGCGGTGCTTCCTGGGCTATTCTGACCGCGGCGGTAAAGCCGCGGTCAGAAAAGGGGAACCAGCGGTTTCCTGCCGGTTTTCCCCTGGCCCAGGGAATCCTCCATGGCGGCGCTGCTTGCAGCACCGCCATGGGGATTCCGACCCCCTTCCCGCCAGCCTGTTTCTGGCGGTGTCCACCGCCAGAACCAGGATGGCGGGAACGGGTGTCGTGGGGCCCCTGGGGACCCTTGCACTGCCCATGCCACTGGCATGGGCAGTGCAGGGGCCCCCTAACAGGGCCCCACAAAGATTTTCACTGTCTGCAAAATCGCGACGGGTGCCACTGCACCCGTCGCACACCTGCAACTCCTCCGGCTCCATTCCGAGCCGGCTTCCTCGTTGCAGGGGCTTTCCCGCTGGGCCGGCGGACGGCCTTTTGGCGGTCGCCCACCGGCCCAGCGGGAAAGTTGGAATGACCGCTGCGGTCTTTTGACCGCGGTGCGGTCATTCGGCGGTAACCGCATGGCGGGCGACGACCGCCGCCCGCCGCAGTCAGAATGACCCCCAAAGTGATGTTTCGACAGAAAAACAAGCTGTGTTTCAGGTTTGGATTTTTGTTTCGGCGCAAAGGTACGTGTCCTGCCATTGGACAAATAT
The DNA here is from genome assembly GCF_031143425.1 of Pleurodeles waltl. Taxonomy (NCBI): domain Eukaryota; kingdom Metazoa; phylum Chordata; class Amphibia; order Caudata; family Salamandridae; genus Pleurodeles; species Pleurodeles waltl. Next base: position 1,726,144,692 of record NC_090440.1, on the reverse strand, counting down.
GCAAAGGCTTCAGGAAGGAGAACCATATTGCAATGGTTTGCAGGGTGAAAGAAAAAGTAAGTGTGTCACTGCGAGAAGACAAAATGGCCAATCGAACGTTCCAGAAGCAATGTTCAACACATGCCCAGAAGGCCAAGAGACAACACTAGTTGAGGCAATTTCACACCAAACAAATTTGATAATCATCTAAATCATCGGCAAGAAGTTCTTCAGTATCAATGTCAAGTGAAAGTCTAGAAGATGGTTGTGCAGTGTCAATGCTTACCTCAGGATAATGTGTGCATGTTGGGCTGGCAGCATGTGAAGAAAAATACCAGTCAAAGCAATGTCAACATGAAAAAGAACCAAAGTCATTTAAACATTGCAGAAGATTACACTGCAAGTAAGTGGTTGTTTAATACCTTTCTTTATTGACAGTGATGCATCAATAAATATTTTACTTGAGGAGAAATATAATGAACTCTTCCCATTGCCACGACTGACGCCATAGAAAACTAAAGTATAAACATGGGGAGCATCAATGCCATTGAAAAGTCAAGATTCATTCTTGGAGACAATGAAACACAAGAAGACAAAAGTGCAAGCACCCATTCATGTGCTTCAAGGTACGGTGTCAAGTGGCTGTTTACTCAGTTTCAGCACAGCTGCTGATGTGGGACTGATTTCAGTGGACTACAACTTGAATGCTTCTCACAAAATAACAAGTCAGTTCCCTTTGCTGTTTCATAGGTTAGGAAAATTTAAGACTATGAAAGTACAATTGCATATTAATGAGGACGTCCGTCCTGTTGCTCAAAGACACAGATGAAGTGCGCTTCATTTACAAGAAGCTGTTAAAAAGAAACTCAAATCATTACCTAAATATGATATCATTGAACATTCTACTGGTCAAATGCCATGGATTTCTCCCATAATGGCAGTGCCAAAAAAGGACAGTGAATGGGCTGTATGGATATGTGTCAAGTGAACAAGACAATTGAAAGAGCACGACAGCCAGGTCCGCAAATTGCTGACATGATAACACAATTGAAAGGTGTGAATGTCTTCTATCGCCATGATTTAAACAAAGTTATATCACCAGTTCGAACTTGAGGATAATTGCAGGAACATTACAACCTTTTCTATACATATTGGTTTATTTTAATAGAGAGACTAAGGCCCATATTTATACTTTTCACGCAAAACTGCACAAATGCAATTTTGCGTGAAAAAGTTTACCGCCAGATAGCGCCATTCCAGATCACTAGCCGGGCACCATATTTAAGGAATGCGCAAGCCGGTACTAAGGGTGGGCTAACGGCAAGGAAAATGACGTTAGCTCATTTGGGGAGGCAGTATGGGGAAAGGGGGTTTTGCACTGAAAAAGTAAGTTAGGCTGGTTAGAGTAAAGGAAAATAACTCTACCAAGCCAAGCTTAATTTCTCAATGCAAAACAACCCCAAGGGGTCCCCTGTGCATAGCCATTGCACCTGGTGCCATGTAGGGGGGCCCATTTCAGGGCCCCCAATAGCACTTTAAAAAAATTAAACCAAATACTTCATCTTACCTATACTTAACTGGGATGGGATCCCCCATCCTCTGCAGTCCCTCTGGTGTAGGTGGTGGTATCCCTGGGACCTGGGGAGGGTACCTGTGAGCTTATTCCATGGTGTTCCACCATGGAAATAGACCCACAAGTCCCCTAACGCCTGCCCTGACCCAGACATTAAATATTGGTGCTAAGCAAGCTAAGTGCCATTTTTAGGCCCGCCTCCCTCCTGTGCACCATTTTTGCACGGAAGGATAAATAAGGCGCTAGGGCCTTAGATTCATTTTGTGCCCAGGAACACCTACCTTGCATCTCATTGATGCAAGGTAGGTTCCCCTTGTAAAAAATTACTTTAACTCCAATATTTTGACATTAGATTAGCCTAGCATCAAAATATAAATATGGAGTTAGGTTTGCGCTGAATTAGCGTAAGAAAAATTATGCTAATTTAGCGCAAGCAGAGTATAAATCTGGGCCTAAATTTTGGTGAGTCATTAGTCATTTGAAGTATCATACAGCCTGTCATGAATGCTTTCAGCTATAGGGATTATATTTTAAAAAGGGATTACCTGCTAAGAATAATGGTCCTGGGCCAGGGACAAAGAACCAAAATAAAAAAAAACAGAACCCCAGACTACTCTCAAGCTTATATTAGTGACCTACCTAGGTCTGCTCTGAATAAGAATATATGACAAAAACAGGGGAAGTTGATTAGTCGTAACTATTTTATTGTTGAACAATGCAATTTCAATGTACGCAATAACGTAATTTAATCAATACAAATTTAACACAATGTCCATAAATTGAAATCTTTCAAATTATAAACACAGTGTCCACGTGTTCAAATCATTTATATGATAAGGCTTCTCATTGATAAATAATATAGAAACATTTTGATAAAAACTTCTCCCAAAATTCACCTAAACACCATACATAGGCACTCAAACCACATTAATTCATTCAACTATAGTGATGGCATAATAATTTTTGGACCTACACAGAAGGAGCACAATAAAGGTCTCAAGCAAGTATGTTGTTTACTTGTTGATGAAGGTTTAAGTTTGAATGCTGAAAAATTTGTATTTCATTAGACAAAGCTAAAGTTCTTTGCTCATATCTTTCCTGATGGGGGTATGACACCCCAACCAGCTACAGTGCAAACGTTGTCAACTGACAGTCACCCGCAAAATGTTTCCATGCTACATTCATTCCTTGGCATGACCAATTACTGTTCCAGTTACATACAAGACTTTACCACAGTGAGTGCTCCATTGCGAGATGACGAAAAAGAATATTTCATTTCATTTGTCACATGAATGCGAGCAAAGCTATTAGGAATGCTACTGAAATGGCATAATTTAGTAAAAGCTTCATATAGAAGTTGTTGATGCTAGCTAGTCAGGTTAGGTGCAATACTTGCACAGAACCATGGACACCCAAAGGCTCAAAAATGTATTGTAGCTTATGGAAGCAAACGTTTTGGAGTGGAGTGGGCTTGTGAACATTTCCACAAGTTCTTATATGGAAAGTGGTTTACTTTTGTGTCAGATCATCAATCATTGTTAACAAAATATGGCAATCCAAAGGCCAAGATGCTTTTTTGCATTGAACGATGAGGTCTAAAATTACAAGAATACAACTACACAATCATGCAACAACCAGGGAAAGATCAAAACCCTGCCGACTACTTCTTTTGAGTGGCTATAGACTGTCATGGTACACCTTCCAAGATGGCTGAAGCCTACATGAATTTCATTATGAAATCAAACACACCAGTTGCCATTTCATTGGAGCAAATTGGAACTGCTGTGAGTCAAGACAGTGACATGTTAAAACTGAAAGACATTATTACACATCACTCTTGAAACCAGCACACTCAACCTCTTACCGGTGACAGTGAATACCAGAAGTTTACAAATGTCAGAGGTGAACTGTCCTTGACTCAATAAGACATTATCCTAAGGGGTTTGAGAATTGTTATTCCAGAGAGTCTGCAACAACAGATAATTGAAGTGGCCCATGAAGGACATCTTGGAATTGTTGCCACAAAATGAGCTGTCTGAGACCGAGCCTGGTTTCCTTATCTTGATGAAAGAGATGAAGCCTTGTCATCTATGCAACTGTCTGTCATTGAAGTCCATTCAACACACCTTAAGCATATCAGAGTTGCCAAAGCATGTATGGGAAAGAATTTCTGTCGAGTTTTTCAGTCCTTTTGAGAACGGGCATCACTTGATGGTGATTGTTGATGAATACTTTCCATTGATAGAGAACCACAGAGAGATTCCTGCAATCTTAAAATCTGACAATGTCCCACTTTTCAACAGCCGAGAATTCAGAGCTTTTCTCAGTCATCTTATTGTGAAGCTTCTGAAGAGCACACCTCTTGTGCCAAAGGTTAATTGCCTTGTTGAACATTTCATGAGAATATTGAAGAAAGTTGTTCAGTGTGCTCGATTGGAAAAGCTCAACCTTAAAATTGTCTTGAATTCTATCCTGCGAGCTTACTGTTCGACCCCTCAGTCAACCATAAGCAAAAGCCTTGCAACTTTGATATTAGGGAGAGCCATGACGATGAAGTTAGCTCAATGGACGAACAGAAGATCAATTACTGAGGAAGAAACCCATACCAAAGACTTGAATCATAAAAGGAAAATGAAGGCCTATGCAGACAAGTAAATATATGCAGAAGACATCGGGCCTTATTTACAAGCAGGCTGTACAGCCAATGTCTTACTTTTTTGACGCAAGCTGCAGGGTCATATCTACAAGCCCACGCAAAGCCACTTTGCGTGGTTTACTAGACTTGTAGATATGGCTCCCTTTCATGCATTACTCTGAGCGAATGGGTGTTGCTGTGGGTGTTCCCATGCAACACCCGTGGAATCTGACACATCTTCAGATTTACAATGTTTCATTAACTTGGGAATGTCTTATTTTCCTGTGCCACCCCAGGGGTGGCATAAGGGTGGTGCAAAGGGGAGAAATAACATTATTTCTCCATGTTTTATCCTCTTTCTATGTGTGCATTCTGAAGCACACATAAAAGGAGGAAAATGCCTCTTGTGATTGTTTTTGTGCATGATGGTGTCCCACCTTGCACAAAAACAATGATCCACCCACCGCATGCATCCTTGCACCATGGTGCAAGGGTGCCTGCATTGGCACAAGACAGCAATTTGTGTGCAGGCGCAGGGGACCTGGACAGGAATGCGTCATGTATTTTAGATACAGGGCATTCCTGCCCTTTTGTTTTGACACAGGGCAGCACAACAAAAAGCCTTGCAATGCTGCCCTGCACCAAAACTTTGTAAATGAGGCCCATTGTTTTCACTAGAGGAGATTGATTGATTCACTGTCAGTCGAGAAAACGTAACCCTGATGCTCTATTCGATGCTGAGCCACTCCATATCGTAACCAGCAAAAGACACATGGTGACTGCCCAACATCCTGTGAAGTCCATTATGTGAGATTCCTCGCATTACCGACATGTAGCTCACCATTTATCAGATACTGATTTCTACGTAGAGACTAGTTCTGAAAGACCAATTGAAAAACCCCTGACTGCTGTTTCTTCTGCATCGCCAGCGCAGATCATGGACACTTCTATTGCTGGTTCCAAGATTCCGAGGACGAGTAATCAGAGCTCCACAAAGTCTCATCAAAGAACTATGATTGTGTATATATTTGTAAACCATGTATTTTTTTATTTAACAGAGAGGGAGATGTAGTGTTGTGTAAGTTATTAATGATGAAAACCTTTTGGCTCCTGATGGTCTCTGTAGAACTGAGATGTAAATGTTAGAGCATAGTGAAGTTAATGCAGATTTAGAATGTTGAGTTTGTGGTTACAGGCAGATGAATAAAGACATGTAATGCACAGCTCCGTGTGTGACATAGTCATTAGAGGGCACCAAGGCTGGGGAGGACTCTACACTATGGATGACATCAATGGTTGGGATAATGTGAATAATTATTTTAGTGTGATTTCTAAGGCTAGGTGGGTGAGTCAGATGGAAGGTGATGTGGAATGGAAGTCAATTCCAAAGGCTATCCAGGAGAGACGAAATTGAGTTGAGAGGTATCTGTGTTTTTCCAACTGAAGAATGGAATGATGTTTGATGTTTCTGTTTGTTTCAGGAAGACAAAGTTGTGTCCCCTGCAGGGTTGAGAAAAGAATTGCTTGCTTTGGGTCATAATGGACATATCAATATGTCAGCATCAAGGGAAGTATCCATGAATTTTACTGGTGACCTGACATTGGCAGAATGGTAGATGAGTGGGTGAGGAATTGTACATTTTGTTCTAATAGTGACAAATCAGCAAAACCCTGCACAACGGAATGTGTTTGTCCATTGAGTTTGCTTCGTGCCATGGAGAAAATTGAGTATAGATGTATTAGGCCCTTTTTGTACTATTCCCAAAAAAGAGGTTTTCACTATTGTTCTAATTGATTATTTTTACAAATTAGGAGGATGGAAAAGGTCGATTCTGAAACTGTGATTCATTTTTTAGAAGATGCATTTTGCAGGGAAGGTTTGCCTGAAGAACTGTTGTCAGATATTGGTCTTCAATTTGTGAGTAAGAAGATTGAGAAGTTTTATATGAGGTGTGGCTTAAAACATAGGAGGGCAGGTAATTATTATCCTCAATCCAATGGTTAGTTTTTTAATCGAGTGGTCAGAGAATCTATTCAGTTGGCTAGTAAGGGTGGGTTGTCTTGGAGGAAAGCTTTGTTGTCGTATTGTACCATGCCTAATACTGTTACTGGAGTCTCCCCATTTCAATTGCTCTGCAGAAAAAGACCTGGAACTAAATTGGCCCAATGGACGCTGAAGGAAGATGGAGGAGAAACTAAGATTGTTCAATACAGAAAGAACAGACAGTGTGTAGAAAACTATCATGAAATGGTGAGGAGGATGGTGAACAGAAATAGAGAAAAACCTTACAGGATGAAGATTTCACCTGGTGATGAGGAGTGCTGTGTTCTTGGTTTCATCATAGAATGTGGGGGGCTGGAGAGCCAGGTTATTGTGGGTCGGAACACTGGTGGGGGAATTCAAAAATGGTTTGGGAGGATTGGAATTGACCAGGTTTGTTGTCTGCTCCTGTATTGCATGAATAAATATCCTACATCAGTGAACCGGACTGCACCTTTTCTCCCACAAAACACAATCAGTAGAACGGGGGATACAGAATTTTCAAAGTTTAAATAAAAGTAGTTTCAAAAGGAGCAAAACCTTAACTGGGGGTATCTGCTTGCACTTGATCAGGACTAAGTCGCTAGTTCAGGCTGACAGAGAAGAAGAGCAAGTCTGACACATGACAAAATTGGTCCTCTAAGATTTGTACCTTATGTTGGTTTGAGGTTTGTTCATTCTTGCTTTGCAGTGCATCATGGTGTCTAGCATCAGTTCCGATAAGGCTATGTGGTGAGGATTTGAGGGGTTTTAAGTCATTCATCGTCAGTTCTGATGAAGCTTTCAGCTGTGCAGGAAGGCTTTGCATGGTTCAGTCTCTCAGTGTCTGTTCTAATGAAGCTGGCAGCTGTGCAGAGAGGAATTACGGAGTCTGGGGTTGCACACATTGGTACTGATGAGTTTGCAAGCTGTGAGCTGTCATGGACTACTGATGTGGGTTCACTTCTTTCAAAGCACACTCACAGCACCTCCCTGAGATGCCTTCCCACCAGTGTCCATGTTTAGACCTGCATTGAGTCCTGGATTGTGCCTTCTGCCCCAACTTCTTCTATTGCTGCCCTGCCTCTTGCAAGTGGGCTGAATCTCAGATGCCCAGCTGCTTCAACTGGCCCCCTGCAGTCATACAATGACTCCTTATTGTTATCTCCTGGTCCGTGATTAGCCGCTGTCTTCTAAATAGTGGATTCTCCTGTGGGTATGGCCTACTCTCTGTGAAAACTAGGGTGTGGTATGAGGGATCAAACTGATGTATACAATCTGTACACCCAGGTTCGATTCTAGAAGTTAGAATGAAAGAATAAATATGACTTTTTTCTTTCTTTGTTGCAATTATATTTTGAAATTTTGCTAAAACAATTTGTCTCAGAGCCATACTGATTTGGACTCAAAACCTAAAGTGCAGGGAAACTCCTTAGCCAGGTTCAGAAGGCTTGGAAGGCTTAAACCATTGGGGAACATTTGGTACAGGAGATATGCACAAGGTAGTAGTGAATGAAGATTTCAGAGTTCTATCACAGAAGCTGAAACATTTAAAATCGTTTTTTCTATTAAATCTGTTTTTATGTGCATTGGGCAACATAAATGATGGTATTTAAATTGTACTACTTTTAATAATCTTGGAGAGGTCAGAGGAGGTGGTAAACAAACTTTAAGTTGGTTATTTGTTCTCACTTTACCTTCTTCACATCCATTGACTAAGCACTTATGGGTCATACTGCATGGTAATTGTTTGGTGGGATATAGCTATGGTATTTAAAGGCCAACAAAATGGTGTCCAGATGTAAACAAGCAACCCATTGTGGAGGTTGTATAGATGTCACATTACTGCTGCTAAGAGGTTTAGGAGAGATTCTGTCTGTGCCAATTTGTCTTTATAAAAAAGGGAAGGCCTACTTTCTTAGCAAGTATACATTCAGAATAATGACTAATACCGAGATTTAGAGCCATGTGTTAAAAGGAGCCATGATGTTGGTAAGAAAAGTGAATCTTTACACTGTTTAGTTCTCTGTTTAATGGATTTGACAAGCTGATATTGGGTCCATTATTGATGGCTTTTGAATGGAATCTGGGAGGCATATTTATACTCTGTTTGCGCCGAACTTGCATCAAAATATTTTATGCAAATTCAGCGCAAACCTAACACCATATTTATACTTTGACGCCGACCGCGCGGACGTCAGAATTCAGCAGTGTGCATCATTTTCTGGATGCGTGAAACCGCCTTGCGTTAATGACATGCAAGGTAGGCGTTCCCGTCCCAAAAACGACTTTAAGGCATGTGCGCCTTATTTATGCTAACACGACATTTTGATGCACAGGAGGGGGCGGGCCTTAAAAAATGGCGCACAGCCTGATTTGTGCTATTTTGTTTAACGCCTTGGTGAGGGCAGGCGCTAAGGGACCTGTGGGATCATGTCCATGGTCTCTGACCATGAAAGACTCCACAGGTGCCCTTCCCTGACCCGAGGGACACCCCCTGCCATCCTCGCCCATACCTGGAGAACACCCATGGACCCATCCCAGGTAAGTACAGGTAAGTTGAAGTAAGTAATTTATTTATTTTTAAGTGGCATGGGGGCCTAACTTGGGCCCCCCTATATGCTACTATGCCCAATGACCATGCCCAGGGGACATAAGTCCCCTGGGCATGGCCTTTGGGCACGGGGGCATGACTCCTGTCTTTCCCAAGACAGGAGTCATTTTAATGGGAGTTGTGCATCAAAAAATGGTGCAAGTCAGGTTAGAGCCATGGTTTTTTACTCTAACGAGACTTGCACCATTTTTTGACACACAACCCCCATTCTTCCCTACGCCGGCGCTGCCCGGTTAGAGTAATTATTTTTTACTCTAACCAGCCCGCAGCGCCAGCTAACGCCAATCCATAAATAAGGGGCCCGTCTGGTGCGTTGGAATGACGTTAGCCGGTGGTAAACCTTTTGACGCAAAACAGCGCTGGTGCTGGTTTGCGTAAAAAATTATAAATATGGACCTAAGTCTAGAATGGAGATCGATGTGGAAGTTGTTGTAGTAGGGGTGTTTGTCCTCCAGGATGAGTATATGAATACCACTATGGGTAAATATCAATGTTAGACTAACATAATACTTGAGAGGTGTTGAACACTTTTGACATTGAGTTGTGTGAATCTTTGATAAATACATGATAGTGTATGCTGCTTAAAGTCCTTCTAGCCTTGTCACCCCCACTTTTGGCCTGTTTGTGAGTATATGTCAGAGTGTTTTTACTGTCTCACTGGGATCCTGCTAGCCAGGGCCCAGTGCTCATAGTGAAAACCCTATGTTGTTAGTATGTTTGATATGTGTCACTGGGATCCTGCTAGCCAGGACCCCAGTGCTCATAAGTTTGTGGCCTATATGTGTTCCCTGTGTGGTGCCTAACTGTATCACTGAGGCTCTGATAACCAGAACCTCAGTGTTTATGCTCTCTCTGCTTTTAAAATTGTCACTGCAGGCTAGTGACTAATTTTACCAATTCTGATTGGCACACTGGAACACCCTTATAATTCCCTAGTATATGGTACCTAAGTACTCAGGGTATTGGGGTTCCAGGAGATCCCTATGGGCTGCAGCATTTATTTTGCCACCCATAGGGAGCACAGACAATTCTTACACAGGACTGCCACTGCAGCCTGAGTGAAATAACGTCCATGTTATTTCACAGCCATTTTACACTGCACTTAAGTAACTTATAAGTCACCTATATGTCTAACCCTCATTTAGTGAAGGTTAGGTGCAAAGTTACTTAGTGTGAGGGCACGAGGCACTAGCCAAGGTGCCCCCACATTGTTCAGGGCAATTTCCCCAGACTTTGTGAGGGCGGGGACACCATTACAGGCGTGCACTACATATAGGTAAATACCTATGTGTAGCCTCACCATGGTAACTCCAAACATGGCCATGTAACATGTCTCGGATCATGGAATTGTCACCCCAATACCATTCTGGTATTGGGGGGACAATTCCATGCATCCCCGGGTCTCCAGCATAGAGCCCGGGTACTGCCAAACTAACTTTCCAGGGTTTTCTCTGCAGCTACTGCTGCTGCCAACCCTCAGACAGGTTTCTGCCCACTTGGGGCCTGGGCAGCCCAGTCCCAGGAAGGTAGAACAAAGGATTTCCTCAGGGAGAGGGTCCCCTCTCATCTTGACGATCGTGGTCCCTGGAACACAGGAGCTGGATCCAAGTATCACTGACAGTCCAGTGGCCCTTCTGTCTAAATTTGGTGGAGATCTTCTGAACACCTATTCAGGTGCTTCTGCGGGTGCTGCCTGCTTTTGCATGGGCTCTCCGTGTTGCTGAGCGCCCCCTCTGTCTCCTCCTCCAAGGGGCGAACTCCTGGTCCTTCCTGGGCCCTGGCAGCACCCAAAACCTTCAACCACAACTCTTGCAGCTAGCAAGGCTTGTTTGCGGTCTTTCTCCAGCACGCCGTGGGACATCTTCTGACCAAAGGAGAAGTTCCTGGCGCCTTCCGTCGTTGCAGAATCTTTGGCTTCTTCCAGCCGGAGGCAGACCTTTTGCACCTTCATCTGGGGTTTAGTGGGCTCCTGCCCTCCCTGGACACTTGCGTGACTCTTGGACTTGGTCCCCTTCCTTTGCAGGTCCTCAGGTCCAGGGAATCCATCTTCAGTGCTTTTCAGTCAGTTGCTGTCCTTGCAGAATCCCCTATCTCGACTTTACTGTCTTTCTGGGGTAGTAGGATAACTTTACTCCTACTTTTCAGGGTCTTGGGGTGGGGTATATTGTACACCCTTAGTGTTTTCTTATACTCCCAACGACCCTCTACACACTACACTAGGCCTGGGGTCCATTCGTGGTTCGCATTCCACTTTTGGAGTATATGGTTTGTGTTGCCCCTAGGCCTGTTGTCTCCTATTGCATTCTATTGTGTTCTACACTGTTTGCACTACTTTTCTAACTGTTTACTTACCTGATTTAGGTTGTGTGCGTATATTTTGTGTATATTGCTTACCTCCTAAGGGAGTATATCCTCTGAGATACTTTTGGCATATTGTCACTAAAATAAAGTACCTTTATTTTTAGTACCTCTGAGTATTGTGTTTTCTTATGATATAGTACTAAGTGATATGAGTGGTATAGTAGGAGCTTTGCATGTCTCCTAGTTCAGTCTAAGCAGCTCTGCTATAGCTACCTCTATCAGCCTAAGCTGCTAGAACACTTCTAATCTACTAATAAGGGATAACTGGACCTGGCACAAGGTGTAAGTACCACAAGGTACCCATTAAAAGCCAGGCCAGCCTCCTACATCCTCTTATTGTACTTTCCATAGATACTGGAATTGGGAAACAAAAACTTTAATAACATTGGAAACTTGTAGTGTGAAATCTATATAATGAATTCAATAAGGAAGTATAAGCTAGGAATTTTAAATATCATTTAACTTTGTCATATGTTAGTGATATAGTTATTCTTTGGAGAAAAAATGATTTAAATGATCATGAAAAAACAGACAGAATTTATAAAAAGATAAATACGTCTCAATCCATTTTCAATTACCCCATTTCCCCTACCATGATATATGGAGCAGAACCCAGGGGAAACATATAAATATATCAAAATAGTTAACTGCTCCAAACTCAATATAAATAAGGGTGAATACTCCAATTTTCTATAGCATCAGGATAGAGTCAGGGCAATATGTAAACTCAGTACACCTTATAGATAATTAAAAAATTTTTTAAATTAATTCCATTAAAAATATTCCATGATACATAAAAAAATGATAACCCAAATGAACAGTGCCTAATACAATGACGCATCAGAAAAACTCTTTTCAAATCTAGCTCACATGAAATCTCGCAAACTCACTCACCACATATTCTTTCAAAACATGCATTCCACACCAATCACTATCTTCCTCATCCAGTCACACTTGCCAACTAAAACCAACTCTGTAGTTTAGAGCATACAATTGAAATCATGTATAGAACATTGAACCAACACGTCTATCTTGACAATATAGATCAATAACTAACTGCTGGAACAGACCCTTGAAAATCAATTTTCTCCCTTATTTTCTCTGCTATGCTCTATTAATGTAGCTCAATGTCCAGCTGTGTTTCTGTCCCTTGCTCACCTCCAGACTGGTACTGTATTTCTTAAGGTCCAATGTTCAGCGCCTCCGACGCACATCTCGGTGGGAACTGCAACCTGCGGGAGCCACCTTCTTCAGGGCAAAAACATTAAGAGAAGTGTGCAAGACACCAGATCGGATCTAAGATGCAAGACAAAACTGATGAAGCATCTGCTCCAAACTCTATCTGAGAACTCAAACGATACAAATAAAAAAGTACATATACAAGTACTGGATAGTTACTTAGGTAGATACAAACTAAAACGTAAAGAGTGGGCCTACATTAACACGAGTGCTGCTACTATGACACATTCAGGTTAAAAACACCATGTGCTATACCCAGTGCATACTCACTGTTGGAAAGTGGGACATTAGTTGCTTGGCCTGCACAAGTAATGAGTCCACATACGACTACCACTGGGAACCAAACACACCATTGTAGCGCTTGACTCTCATAGGGTAGCATTTCAGAGCAGCCCAAGTCTTACTCAAGAGAGGTGGTGTGGGCTAGTATTCCCCATTCACAAGCACAGAAGCATGACACTCAATAAATGATTGTCCATTCTGTGCTTTTTCTTTTGATAAAGTAAAAGTACATTTATTACACACACACTACTCAATACTATGCAACAATTTACAAATATATACAAATTATTGAAATTACTCTTGGATGACATTGTGTAATCTTTCTTGTCTACCCTGAGGTGAAATATAAGCCAACAACCCACATGGCAAAACATTTCCTGGTATCCCAGTGCAATATTTGACTGTAAGTTGGGGATAAAGTACACCTACTTTGACAGGAGGTGGCTATCAGCCTCATTATTCAAATACACAGTAATGAAGAACATGTACAGGCAAGTCTGGATGATTTAGAGATTATAATTACTTTTACATTACTTTTGGATTATGCTTAGATCACTTTCAGTTTACTCTTGATTAACCTTGTGTAAGACCATCCTACACCACTAGATGACACAGTTCCACAAGCCAAGAAAAAAAGCTCCAATGAGCTTGTGCTCCACATTGGGTTGGAACCCTTGGGGAGGTTACAATTTTTTTGTCCCACCCAACCTAGGATGGGGACACAAACTCTGCGTTGGGGGGAAGCTGCACTGCTCCTGCAGCTCTCGTTGTCGATAGGCACTTGGTTGGTTGGTGGTGGCCCCATCTTCCTGGGGTGACCACAAGCTCAAAAGAGAGCTCAGAATGACGGGCCTCGCAAGGCCTTGTGGGCAATATACATATTGAATGAGTGTCTCTTTACCTGTGCTAGGGAGAGCCGCAAGGCTGCCAGAGTTGAAGCGCTGCACTGGGGGTGCCCGGTCCCACACAGACACCCCCACATCAGGCATATGTTTCTTCATAGGGGAGCAGCGCAAGGGGCCCACCCCTCGCCGCCCCTTTGGGCAGAGGCATGCTACTGCGGCAGAGAATGGGTGCTCTGCCTGAGGGAGTACAACAGCACTCCCTTCTTCTCTCTAAATCATTGGGCCACAGGATGGGGTCTGGGTCCCCTCCTCACCCCTCTGGGAAGCACAATGGTGCTCCCTGCTCTTCTCCTCTTCAAGGGGCCCCAGGATGGGGTCCAGGGCCCCTAAAGCAGCTTCATGGGGCATAATGGCACTCCTCTGCTTTGTCTTCAGCCACTGGCCCCACCCTCAGCCAGTGACTATCTTTGCAGGGGATGTGATGGCGTCCCTCAGTTGTTCTTCTTGGCGGGGCCCCGGGATGAGGTCCAAGGTCCCTTTTACACTTTTCACAGGGAGTGCAACAGCGCTCCCCAACATCCTTCTCTGTGGGGCCTGGGGATAGGTTCTGGGGTCCCTTTCAGCACATTCACAGGGTGGCGCAATGGCGCACCTCTGGCTTTACTTCAGGCTCACAGGCCTCGTATATTCACGGGGAGCGCAACAGTGCTCCCTGAGTTTGCTGCTCGTTGGAGGCCCCGGGATGGTGTCCGGGGCCCCTCTGCTAGACTTCACAGGGGCTCAATAGTGTCCTCGGTTTTACTTCTACTTGGGGTCTCCAGGCCCTAGCCCATCCCGGGGTCATCAACCACAGCAGCGGCGGAACTGTACTCGCTTCACCGCTTGCTCTGAATTAGGTCAAAGGTCACAGACCTTCTCTGTTGGATATCTTGGTCTCCCGTGGGCTATTTTCTCTGATCTGGGTAACATTTCACTTGTGCTGGTGAGCCCTTGCCACCAGCAGCACTTTTGTTAGGCCTCCTCACCTAGAAGGTTCCCACATTGGTAGGGAGACAGTCCCACTGACTCTGTGCCAGCCTTTCACTTGGGTACCTTCTTTTCTTCTGGGCAGTGCTCTCTCCTTGCGCGAGCCCAGTCTTTCCCCCAAGTAGTCCATAAGTGGGGTTAAGAGGGACAGCTTATCTGACCCTGGCATGCACCTTGCTGGGCCTGAAGTCCTTTAGGGGTAGAGTCCCTGCCCCAGGAGGCAGTTGAGGGTTCTCCTTTCCAGTTGTTCATGATGGCCATCTTTAGTGCCAGTGTTCTGCAGTGAAGTACAGTGAAGAGAGTGAGCTCTTCCCTGTGCAAGCCCTTTTAAGTGAGGGTGGAAGTGTCCAGCAGAACAGCACGTCAGGCCAATCCAGATCTGCCACATCACCTCCTTGCCTCTGTCCCTTCCTTCCTGCACAGTCTTCTGGGATAGCTCAAAATGGTGTTGTCTAAGAGCTAGGGCCCATGTGCTCTGAAACTCTCAGCCCCTCCTCCCTGACATTCCTTCCAGGGCCTCTCCACCCATTTCCTGTCATGGGCTGACAGCGGGCTGACTGATGCAAGGCCCTGCTCAGGCAGCTGGATAGAGCAGTATTTGACCCTAATCCTAAGCGGAGTCAGAGAAAGCTGACATTCCTGGATTACCCATAAGTTGCACAACTATGCTTTTGTAACGTATTGCATCATTCTTTTCATACAGGTTACAATGTACATTAGTGGGCCCTAGGTGACCTGAGTTATGCCCTAGGCCACTCTTTCCCACTGACATTTAATGGAGAGTCCATACAGTGGGGAGACAGTAAGCACACTGACTTTGACATTTAATTAAATGTCCCTACAATAAAAAGACAGTAAGCACCCATCTCATGAGGCCTACTCCAGATCGCCACCCACTCTGCATAGTTCCTTCTGCGTTGGGCTACCTAAGTACAGTTCTTGGGCGGCGGACGCCAGGAATCCTCCCCCCGCAGCCCTCCCACGTGTGACCACGTGTCTCCAGCCCATTTTACCATGAGTTTACTGTAAGTGAACCCGATCTTGAGGCTCCCTAATTGTAAAAGGTCAAAAACCAAGTGATCAAAAACAAAAAAATCAGGGCGGACCAGATGGTCAGAACCATCCTCTCACACTCACCTCATGCAAACATAAATAATTGCCGACTAAAACAAGCATGAGCATATCTGGCTTAACAAAACGTACTTACCACAAGATAACGGTGTAACACAGGATAGTAGAAGTTCCCATTGGGCTGAAAAAGAGGTCCCAAGCACAAAAGTACCAACCCAATGAAGGTAATCATACGTGTGGGACCTCCCATGTGTGTGCAGAAGCTATATTGTATCCACTGAGATTACTTTAGGCAATAAATCTATTCCATGACTGGCATGACCAATTATAGAACACAAAATGTGCTCTACCTGATCATTTGCCCTTGTGGCTTGGTCTATGTAAGTGAGACAGGAAGAGAGCTCAGGTCAAGATACAGTGAACATAAATCTACTATTCATACATGCAAAACGAATGATCTTCTAGGGGCACACTGATCTCAACAAGGCCATACACAGCAAGATCACAATTGGTAGATTTTGGAGAAAATATTGGCCCGCAAAAACCAGGATGGCAACATCAAATGCTAAAAAAGGAAGGGGCATATTTATACTCTGTTTGCGCCGAATGTGCGTTAAAACGTTTGACGCACATTCGACGCAAACCTTACCCCATATTTAAACTATGACGCCAGACCCTGCGGATGTCAAAAAACCTCTGTGTGCATAATTGTTTGGATGCGGGAAACCGCCTTGCGTTAATGACATGCAAGGTGGGCGTTCCTGCCCAAAAAATGACTTTAAGGCCTGTGTGCCTTATTTATACTCCTGCATCATTTTGACGCACAGAACGGGGCGGGCCTTAAAAAACGGCGCACATCCTGATGTGTGCCGTTTTTTAATGCAAGGCGTTAAGGGACCTGTAGACTCACTTTCATGGTCTCAGACCATGGAAGCAGTCCAGAGGTGCCCTTCCCTGCCCCCAGGGACACCCCCAGACACCCTCCCCTACCCCAGGAGGACACCCATGGATGGGGGAGACCAATCCCAGGTAAGTACAGGTAAGTTGAGGTAAGTATTTTTATTTTTATTTTTGAAAGTGGCCTAGGGGGACCTAATTTGGGCCCCCCAACATGCCACTGTGCCCAATGGTCATGCCCAGGGGACAGAGTCCCCTGGGCATGGCCATTGGGCAAGGGGGCATGACTCCTGTCTTTGCTAAGACAGGAGTCATTGCAATGGGGGTTGTGCACCAAAAAATGGCGCATGTCCGGTTTGAGCTATGATTTTTGACTCAAACCTGACTTGCACCATTTTTTGACGCACAATCATGAAGCCGCTTGTTTGAACACTGTTTTCTCATTTGCATGGCGTTACACAAACATAGATGTCAAAAAGATTATGCCCATTTCATTTCTGTGAAGAAAGGCTATCCTTGGTTGCCCCGCTAATGTGACCTTATGGTTTATCCATTTCATTCTCTTTAAGGAGACAGTGCATATATCTTGCTTGGATCCTGACAACATGCTTGACTCCAATTACCAGAAGTTAATGACAGTACAACAGGGAACATGAGACAACCTAGTCCATCATCTAACGGCCCTTTGGCATACTGAAGTACATGTCCTTCTGCCTCCACAAAACTACCGGAGCACTACTTTACAGACCTGAGACCATCTAATTTGTATGGGTGGAGTTAGAGGTCTGTTTTCATTGGCCGTCACCACCAGCAAAACCCTGGCATTAAGGGTCTGTGAAATCTGCTAAGTTCTCCCCTCTCCATGGGAGAACAATGCCATTGTGATGGGAGCATTTTATTTTTAATTTTCAAATAGAAAATCCTGATTCCTAATTTTCTGTTTGAAAATAATAAATAAACAGTTTGGTGCTGGGCTCTGTCATGCTGATGGAGAATTGCACCAAACTGTAAACAGCATTGACAGGAACTGCTGCGACTGTGGTTGCTGATAATTTTAAAGAAATGACTGCTGGTTTGACAGTCATTTTCAAATTTGCTAGACGGAATAGACTCGACCTGGAAAATGTTAAGTCCTCCTCCAGACCAACATAGATTACTCTGTCCACCAACAATTAATTAGGGTGCTTGGACTGGTCATGCATTGTGGCTTGGTCAAGCGCAAGCTATTCATCAACAAGCTAATGTATGCTTGCTGGGGATGGATCACAAGTACCAATGGGAATTACCCAATAACAGTAAGTGGAATAGGTGGTGCCACAGTAGGTAACTTCCAGCATCTACAGCTTGGAATTAGTGCACTTCGCAATGGATCTAATTGGAACCCTATCATAATGATTGGTAAGACAATTAAATACATGCCGCGTGCTTTACCACCGGTTCTCCATATTATAGTGACAGAGTTTGGCAGCCAATGCATGTCTGTCAAAAAATGTTTTGCATGGTCCCGGAAAAACTTTACCCATATTACAGGGGCACTATGATTTACCACATCAAAAAACTTAAGCTGTCAAGTACGATCACCTAATTTCGACATTACACATACTTCGTCACCTTTACCATAATGTCATGCTCTATACCAGTAATCAAACCTGGGCTATGGAGAAGACCTTCATCACACTACCTTATGTAAGCTGATGAGAAATACATGCAGTGCTCTTTCCAATTGAATAGAAACAGGACTGTGTTAGACAAAATTCTTTGCCACTTAGGCCCCAGGCATGCCGTGGGTGGATATATGTGCAGGGATACCATGTCACCGGAAATAATATTTCCTGGCTAATATCCTTGCTCATAAATCCATCTATTACAAATATTTTCCCCTAGAATGGGGAATAACATGTGGGCCCAGGTCCAAATCTAGAAGTGGAGTCCCTTTTTTTGAGGACAAATCTGTTTTGATTCACCACGTGGTAGTAAATTGGAAAGGGCAGACAGCAGTGAAGATTGAAAGAAAGAAAAGGGGGTGTTGTGCCAGAAAGGAACATTCTGTGCTCCTCTGTGCCATGGGAGGGAGTCAGGTGGGTGACAGGGGTGAAGGCATGGCTGCATTTGCAATCCAAACTTAAGTAAAATGACCTTTCCTAATTTGCAATTTCCTATATTAGGAAATCACATTTAGGGGGTCATTTTGACCTCGGCGGTCTTTTTGCAAGACCGCTGAGGGACCGCCGTGCGGAAGACCACCAGTGGTGGCGGTTTTACGCTCGGCCTATTATGACCGTTGGCAGCTCTCCGTCCTTTTTCGGATGGAGAGCCGCCAACAGCCATACTGGCGGGAGGCCGGGAAGTCGAGGTTGCTCCACCCCCACCGCCACGCCAACAGAACACCGCCCAGCGAATCACGTCCTGTGATTCGCCGTGGCGGTGTTCTGTTGGAGGTGTGGTGTCAGCGGAGCTGCCCCCATGGCTCCCGTCACCTCCCGGAGGATCGTCGGACCAGGTAAGTTGATCGTCCGTGAGGGGATGGGGGCGGGGGGTGTTGTGTGTTGTGTGGGTGCATGGGGCTGTGCGTGTGTGTATGTGAAGGGGGAGTGTGAGTGCGTGTATGCTTGCGGGGGTGTTGTGTGTATGGGAATGAGTGTGTGTATGTCTGTGGGTATGTCAGTATGGATGTGTGCGTGAATGTATGAATGTGGGTGTGCGTGTCTGCCTGTGTGTGTGTATGTGGGCATGTATGTTGGCGTGTGTGCGTGTGAGTGTGTAGGTGATGCCTGCATGCGTGTCGTGTGTGTGTGAGTTATGTGATGTCGGGGTGGGGAGGGTGACCCTGCCACTTTTTGGGGGCGGCAGGGGTGGTGGTGGGGTAGGGGAGGGAGTCGGGGTGGGGGTTTTGGGTGGGGGAGGCCCCTATCAGTGCCAGGGAAGAAATTCCTTGGCACTGATAGTGCTTACCACCATGGATTTCACGGCGGTTCAAACCGCAGGAAATCCACGGCGGTAAGCCGGGTCCAAATACCACCAGCGGTATAGTGACGGCCGCCGGGCTGGAGACCCAGGTAACCGCCATGGTCATAATTCCATGAGGGGAGACCGCCAGCCTGTTGGAGGTCTTACCGCTGGTTCTCCGCCTTCCGCCAGGGTCGTAATGACCCCCTTAGTGATTTCCTAAAGTACAGTTTCCTAATTGCGATAGCAAATATGTAAAAATCGCTATTAGAGGAGTTCACTGCTACGTCCATTACATCCCTAATATCAATTTCTACAAATTTGCAATATGGAAATCGCTAAGCCAATCTTTTCTACATATGGACCCCCATTTGAGGACAAATTGACTCACACAACAAGTTCCTGAATCACAAAAGTTGTGCAAAATTATATGCTTATGTATGATACAAAAAATAGCTCAATTCACACTGTGTGAAATTGTGCAAATTATGCAAATTACACAAGTGTAACAAAACTTTCACATAGTCCTAAAAACCCTACTAGTGCTAAAGAGGTATGTTTATGTGCTAATACCATGGACATATTTCCAATTGTCCTATGCACCTAATTGTGAAGTTCAATCAATCAATCAACCAGTGTACTTGTAGAGCGCACTACCCACCCGTAATGGTCTTAAGGCGCTGAGGGGAGGGGGTGTGCTGCTACTGCTCGAGTAGCCAGGTTTTGAGGCATTTCCTGAAGGTCAGCAGGTCTTCGGTCTGTCATAGGGGCAAAGGAAGGGTATTCCAGGTCTTGGCAGCGAGATGTGAGAAGGAGCTGCCTCCGGTGGTCGTTCTTCGGATGAGGGGGACGGTGGCGAGAACGAGGTTGGTTGAGCGGAGTTGGCGGGTTGGGGTGTAGAAGGTGAGTCGTCTGTTGAGGTAGGCTGGACCGGTGTTGTGGATCGCCTTGTGTGTGTGGGTGAGGAGCTTGGAGGTTATCCTTTTGTTGACTGGGAGCCAGTGTAGGTCTCTCAGATGGGGAGTGATATGGCTGTGGTGGGGGGCATTGAGGAACAGGCGTGCAGAGGCGTTTTGCATGTGTTGCAGTCGTTTGAGGAGTTTGGCCGGGGCTCCTGTGTAGAGGGCGTTTCGGTAGTCAAGTTTGCTACTGATGAAGGCCTGGGTGACTGTTCTTCTTGTATCTATGGGGATCCATCTGTAGATCTTGCGGAGCATGCGGAGGGTGTTGAAGCAGGATGAGGAGACAGCGGTGACTTGCTTGGTCATGGAGAGTGTTGAGTCGAGGATGACGCCCAGGTTGCGTGCGTGGTCGGTGGGTGTCGGGGTTGCTCCCAGAGCGGTCAGCCACCAGGAGTTGTCCCAGGCTGAGGGGTTGGCACAGAGGATGAGGACCTCCGTCTTATCTGAGTTCAACTTTAGTTTGCTGTTCTTCATCCATTCGGCGACGGCCTTCATTCCTTCATGGAGGTTGGATTTGGGGGTGAGGGGTCCTTGGTGAGGGAGAGGATCAGTTGGGTGTCGTCGGAGATGATGTTGAGGTTGTGAAGCCGGGCGCCGTGGGTGAGTGGGGCCTTGTAGACGTTGAACAGAGTAGGGCTGAGGGATGATCCCTGGGGGACGCCACAGATGATCTTGGAGGCTTTGGATCGAAAAGGGGGGACGCAGATGCTCTGGGTTCTGCCGGAGAGGAAGGAGGTGGTCCACTCCAAAGCTTTGTCCCGGATCCTGCATTGTGGAGGCATGTGCGTAGGGTGCGGTGGCAGACAGTGTTGAAGGCGGCAGAGAGGTCCAGGAGGACGAGGGCCGCGGTTTTGCCGTTGTCGAACATGGCCCTGATGTTGTCGGTGGTGGCGATGAGGGCAGTTTTGGTACTGAGATTGCTGCGGAACCCTGACTGGGATGGGTCCAGGATGTTGTTTTCTTCGAGGTAGTGGGTCAGTTGTCTGTTGACGATCTTTTCGATGACCTAGGCTGGGAATGGGAGCAGGGAGATGGGGTGGAAATGTTTGAGTTCTCTCGGGTCTGCCATGGGTTTCTTGAGTAGGGGATTGATCTCAGCATGCTTCCAGCTCTCGGGGTAGGTCGCAGTCTTGAAGGAGATGTTGATGACTTTGCGGAGGTGGGGTGCGTTGGTGGCGCTTGCTTTGTTAAAGATGTGGTGCGGACATGGGTCTGACGGAGATCCAGAGTGGATAGTGCTCATGGTTTTGATTGTGTCGTCTTCGTTCACGTTGGCCCAGATGAGCAGGGGGTCGTAGTTGAGGGTTGGAGGGGACTCTGCAGAGTCGGTGGTTGGCGGGGTGGTCTGGCTGTTGAAGCTGTCGTGGATATCTGTGATCTTGCGGTGGAAGAAGGCAGCGAGGGAGTTGCACAGGTCTTGTGATGGTGGGATGTCGTTTGTGCTGGAGCTGGGGTGGGGAGTTCCTTCACGATTTTGAAGAGCTCCTTGCTGTGGTGTGCGTTGCTGTCAAGGCGGTCTTTGAAGGAGGTTTTCTTGGCAGATCTGATGAGGTGATGGTGTTTGCGGATGGCGTTCTTGAAGGCAGCATGGTTGTCCGGTGTCTGGTCAAGGAGCCACTTTCTCTCCAGTTTCCGGCAGGTTTGCTTGGGGGCTCGAAGGTCCGAGGTGAACCAGCTGCCTCTCTTGTTGGTGACTCTGTTGGAGGGTTTATTGAGCGGGGCGATAGTGTTGGTGCAGTCGTTGATCCAGCGCCAGAGGTTGCAGGCTGGGAGGTCGGGATTGGTGGGTTCGCTGGGTGGTTTTCGGGCAAGGCTGGTGTTCAGCTGGTATTCGCTGACTTTGCTCCAGTTGTTGCAGGGGACATGATGGGTGCGGTGGTGCACGGTGGGTTTACAGAAGGTGAAGTGGATGCGGCGGTGGTCAGTCCATTGGAGTTCAGTGGTGTGGCCGAAGGTGACATGGGGGCTAGCAGAGAAGACGGGGTCCAGTGTGTGGCCGGCGGAGTGTGTTGGAGTAGTGACGAGTTGTCTGAGTCATAGGGTGGTGAGATTGTCAATTAGGGGGGTGGAGTTGGGGTCGTTGTTATTCTCCAGGTGAAAGTTCAGGTCGCCGAGGAGAATGTAGTTGGCAGAGGCTAGGGCGTGCCTGCAGATGAGGTCGGCGATGGAGTCGCAGACCTGAGGCCGTGGCCTGGGTGGTCTCTAGATGAGAGTTCCTCTGAGGGTGGTGTAGGGGTTGGTGTGGATCTGGAAGTGCAGGTGTGTTCGGCGGTGCTGAGGTTGTAGTCGGGGCAGTTCGTGACCCTGATGGTGTTCTTGTGGACGATGGTAATCCTGCCTCCGACTCCATTGGTGCGATCCCTGCGGGTGATCTTGTAGCCATCTGGAATGGCTATGGCGATTTCTGGGGCCAAGGAGGCGTTCATCCAAGTCTCCGTCAGGAAGGCGACATCCGGGGTGGAGGTGTGGAGTCGGTCCAAGAGTTCAATGGCGTGTTTGCGTGCGGAACGGGTGTTTAGTAGGATGCATCAGAGGTAGTTGCGGTCTGTCTCGGTGGGTGGTTTGGTGATTTGGAGGCTGGAGAAGCTGCAGTTCCGGCAGGTGAAGGGTCCCTGGGTGTGCTTAGGGGAGGAGCCTGGAAAGTGAGGAGGAAGCCTGGAGCAGCGGAAACCGGCACAAGGTGCAGGGGAGCGACCTGCCAGAAAGCAGGGCCAAGAGTCGCTCCCTTTACAATGCAGCAGCTGCCATATGAGGGGAGGCGGGAGGGAGGGGCAGCTGGGAGGTGGGAGAGGGTCGGCAAATGAGCAAGTGGGGGGCAGATCGCAGGGACGCAGCAGCGGGAAAAGGAATCGAGGAAGAGGGAGGGGGAGAGGCCGCAGAGAGCCAGCGGTGGGGCTATTGATCAAAGAATAAAGTGAGGAAGTCTGGAAAGTGGGGAGGAAGCCTGGAGCAGCGGCAACCGGCACAAGGTGCAGGGGAGCGACCTGCCTGAAAGCAGGGTCAAGGGACGCTCCCTTCACCACGCAGCGGCTGCCATATGAGGGGAGGTGGGACGGAGGGAGGGGCAGCTGGGAGCAGGTCGGTGAATGGGCGAGTGGGGGGCGGGCCACAGGGATGCAGCGGCGGGAAAAGGAATCGAGGAAGAGGGAGGGGGCAGGGCTGCAGGGACGCAGCCGCGGGATATTGATCAAAAAATAAAGTGAGGAAGCCTGGAAAGTGAGGAGGAAGCCGGGAGCAGCGGCAACCGGCACAAGGTGCAGGGGAGCGACCTGCCTGAAAGCAAGTAGACAATTTCAATGTAAAAATAGTATAAACCATGCCCTTGATAACGCAGATATATTAAATAGAAATTATTAATAAATGTTTAAGTAGTTTGAGTAATTAAGGTAGAAAAATAATGTGTACGTTTGAAAATGTGCCCTCAAAGAGTGGCTGACACCACTCATGAATTATATCAAAAGTGACTAAACATGTGAAATGTTGAAAATGCATAAAAAACAATGTAGTAGTATGTCATGTTGAGATTTATAATGTATGGTTTGCATTATATTGTAGAGCTTAACTAAGACGAAGTTGTGGTCTAGTTTTGCCAGGCTTTGTGCAGAAGTCGAATATAAACGCGCAAATGTATAAAAAGCTAATGTGCTGGACTGACCATGAACCGCTCATTGTTTAATAAAATCTGCTCAGCTAAAATCCTATGCATGAACCCATGAACAGGAGATGATGTAATAAAAGTTTGTATCTAAACCGGTATAAGCATACTGGATGTACTTTCCCAGGACTTGAACAATGGAGACACTGACTGGAGAAGAAGATGCAACATTTTCGATGCCTGATGAGCCGGACGATGAGGATATCGTACAGTGACTCAATCGACATCCTGAGAACTGTGCAATATTAGACTTCATAGATTTGGAAAATTAAGATCATTGGACAGAGTCATAACTGGTGATTAAGTGACCATTTAGGAATTGGGGGATAGTCTGGCCGACTTTAATATAATGGCGTGACAAAGGGGGAAAACTTCAGAACGGAACAGATAAGAGGTGTTAGGCGGATGTCCAGAGAGAGAGAGACGCCAAGGCGATTCGAGATTCTGTCATTGAGCTCTTGAGAGCCTTATGTGATGCTGATCGATTGATGACCTGAGGACGAAGACTGACTTTGTTGCTGACCCATATTGTGGATAGGTAGCTATGACAATGCGATTGAATGAACTTTTGTGCCTTTTCTTTCTAGGTACCAACTGCGCTGTTTTCATAAGTTTTTCTCTTAGCTAGATGTTTTTTTTCAAATTTATGTTCTAAAACTATTTTTGCATGAAGTTCCACATGCAGATGCTAATCTGAGCTAGGTGAGGTTCCTACCTTATGACATTGACAAACACAGAGACAATTGATTGACAAACTGATTTGCTGAACTTTGCTATTCATGTTGACTTATTGATTCCTGATTCAATTATTGACTTATGCTACTGCTTTAGAGTGTATTCTGATGCAAGTTTTGATCAGATTATGTTTTTGGCACCATCTAATTAATTAATACGGATTTGCTGTGAATAAAGTTTTAATTAATCCCATGACTTAGTATTGTAACTAATGGGGAAATAAAATTGATAAAATGTATATTGAGTTGTGGTTATTCATGACTGAAGGTCATGGTGTGATGTTATTAACTGCTGATTAATGTTTTGCTCAATGGTTATTGATTTGTGTATTGATTATTGATGAGCATTGGTTACACCGTAGCTCGGATACTCCATGTGAATCAAACGATTCATCGACCTATACGCATCCCCTTATAAGTTTACTTATTAAGGACAGGGTGCGCTAGCACTTTTTGGTAGCAGCGTAATGGTTAGTTTCCTTGGAGAACTAGTTATGTGGTGACCAATGGTTATGGTGGTAGTTTGAATTAGGGTTAGTTGTTCCTTATTATTGTGATTTGGATTTTGTTTTTCGTAATGGCAATTGTAGCAAGAATGATGTCCCCTTAAGCCCAGAAATGACTTTCACAGATCCTGGATCCTGCAAGTAGAGTTGGGTATGTTCTCAGCGTTTTAGTGATAGTGTGAAAGTGGTAGGTTGTGCTTGCAAAATCTTATGCAAATCGCAGCTGAAAGGTGATGTATGTGAGGGAAGTAGGGAGTCTGCATACTCCAGTTAAAGTTTAGTAGGAGTGTGTGTACTCCGCCGCATGAGAGTAGGGAAGTCGTTGAACTTCACATGTATGTGGCGCTTTGTGCTCAAATATTGTCCACATGGTTGTTGGTGATGTACAGACCCTGCATGGTCTAACCCTCTGGAGTATATTGACAAGTGTAGGAGACACTTGGTTATATGTTGTAATCTGTCTGGTTTAGTAGGTTGATCGGGCGTGGTCAACAAGTTGCTGTATAAGTTAAGAGAGTAAGAGACATTTTTTACTGAGATTTGGCGAGTCCTATGTGCACCAGGACAGACGCATTGATCAGTTGAGAGTGAAATTTGCGGGTCGAATTTTGCTTGCGAATGTGGGAGACTGAGAAAGAAGAGTAGCTGCATGAGCAAAAGGGCCATTAGTTGAATTCTGTAAGGTCTCTAAAGCGATTGTGTACATTTTTGTTGTAAACCAGCAGGTTTGTTTTTGGTTATTGGTTTTGGTTAGTGCTCACAATAATTTGTATTAGTTTTGTGTGAGTCGGAGATTAGGAGGACGAGCCGCAAGACTTTGTCAGCCGCAGTGTGTAAGTGTGACGTAAGAGTGAGCCGCGCTGGGATAGGTTGGTTAGTAAGAAGAGTAGCGAGTGGATTGGCAGCCATCCGTGAGAGACAATTGGTTGAGAAAGCGGGCGAAGGGAATCTTGGGAGTAAAAGTCATTTCCTTATTGAATAGAATAAATACAACAGAAAAAGATGAAGTTTTTCAAAGCGTTTAGGAGTGCCATGAAGGGTCATACCTACATTAAGGCGACAGTGGGGGAGCCTACCCCACCAGAAAATTCTCCGGCTTATATTGTGAAGGAGGAGTGAGGTGTCACGCCATGTCTTTGGTTAAAGCAGTGGTGCAAATTGACAGAAAAAACAGGAGGTTTAGCATTTCCAGAACATGGAATGTTTAATTGGAGAATTTTGGATCAGTTGCGGATGACGCTTTATGAAACAAAGCCTCTCCTGAGACGAGCACAGTTTGAGGCATTAGCAGTTTGGGAGCTCATAGCAAGACAGCAGCAAGAAATCAAATTCCAGAGAAGAAGAAGTCTCTAGCAGAGGCAAGATGGGATTCGGAACAGGAGAGGTGGAGAACAGTGACATTGCAGGATGTTAAGTTGTTTCCTGCTATCACAGTGGAAGATGAGTCGGAAGGGAAAGAGGAGACTAGCAAAAGTGATAAGAGTTCGTCACGGAGTAAAAAGAAGAAAAAGTCTTACATAGTAGAAGAAGAATCAGATGTCAAGGATCTTTTTACTCAGATGTTCAGGGACCGACCTCCCCCATATGCGGTGCATGAGGGTGGTCCAAGTACTAGTTCTGCTCCAACTGCCCCAGCACAAGTGTCAGGGACAGTGGGACCAATACAAGCAGATAATGGACAGGTAAAAGGGGTAGTCCAGAGTACTCCTAATGCAGTGACTACTTTGGTAGTTCAGGCACAGATGCACCCACAACTGATACAGAGAATGTATCCAGTGATACCAACTCTCAAGACAACCTCGAACTTAGTGGTACCTATGGAGCAAGTGGTTCCGAGGCCGATGCTAGTTCAGACTGAGCCAACTCCAATGTTGATGCCTCAGGCAAAGCCACAAGGTTTGTCGAAGTTCACACCAATGACAGAGACACAGTCAGATGTGACACCAGTAATGAATCAAAGTATGGGAGTAGACCTTCTACAAAATGCGGGTGTCAGAGCGGCACCAGATACAATTTCATTGCCAATTACTGTTGGTCCAGCTGAACCATTGTTTGCACAGAAGAAGCCAATTACAGGAGAACAGGGCGAAATGTCACAAAGCCTCGTGAGGAGGGGGTGAGAGAGCATGTGCAGGTTGTTTCGTCTATGGGTCAGACCTTTGATAGATCTAGACCATTAATGGACCTTAGTCCACATGTTGTACTTCCAGATGCCATAAATGGCCCGAGTGTAAGTCAGAGCTTGAAACTTTTGACACTGCAAACAGTAGTACAACAGGTGACATTGTCGAACGCAAGTAATGTTTCATTA
The DNA here is from genome assembly GCF_031143425.1 of Pleurodeles waltl. NCBI lineage: Eukaryota > Metazoa > Chordata > Amphibia > Caudata > Salamandridae > Pleurodeles > Pleurodeles waltl. The sequence continues at coordinate 1,726,117,036 of NC_090440.1, read as the reverse complement.
CAGGGTCTGACAGCACAGCAGTTAAATGAGTGGTTAGATAGTCTGAATACTCCACGAAACACATCCAAGAGTGAAGAGCAGATTGATCGTGTGAGGCTGGCTACAGAAATAACTGAACTAGTTGAGGGATCAATGGGAGTGAATAGATTAGAATCCTATACTGAAGAAGAGCTGAGATACTTATGTCCAAAAATCACAAGAGAAGTGGGCAAGATACATCAGAAATTGGCAGATTTGGCAGAGAAGCATGACATAGAAATTGAGAAAACTAAGCACTTGAAAAGAAGTTATAGGTTAGATTTTGAAGCAAAGGATTTTGAGCATATGAGATCAGCTGGGATGAAAGCGCATCTTAAAGAATTATTGCAGCGTGCTCAGATCTGGGGAGCATTAGAGAAGTGGTAAGGCAGATGGGCAAACAAGAAGGACAAACAAAAATGAGATTCACAAGAAGGGTCTGAAAGTGTTCAGAAAGAAAAGGATCCGGTAACATTTTTACCAATGATGGAAATTCCAGGAGGACAATTGTTCATGTTCCTTGGCACAGAAGTGATATTCTATCATTCAAAAATGATTATCCAAAGCTGAGGGAGAAACCAGTTGAATGGTATCAGCAGACAGATAGATTTGTGAAGCTTTCGAAATGTCTGTGGGAAGACCTGAATACTCTGTTGGAGATAGTGGTGCCTAGCTGATTTGTGGGTTGCATGCAAGTGAGTAGTGAATTGGCCAACAAGTGAACCAGAAAGAGATAGAGTTACAGGTGCACCATCACCCAAAGTGATGAAGCATTATTATAAGGTGATTGAGTTCCTGCAGATGAGAATCTTGCATAAAAATATTGACTGGAAGAGAATTGACAGGACAGTGCAGGAAGTAAAGGAGTCGATACATATATACTATGAAAGATTGTTGAAGGCATTCAAGGATTACAGTGGTAAGGAAGCAATCGAGCCGAAAGACATGTTACACTTTGTGTTCAGGCTTGTGGAAGCACTGAGACCTGAAATAGGTCAGATGATTAAGAGTAATTTGATTTGTTGGCAAGAAAAGCTAATTGATGTGGTGTTGCAGTATGCAAAATACTGTAGTGATGAGGTTGAGTTGAAACAGAAGACAATGAAGGAAAAACCAATGGTGATGCAGATTAAGCCAGCTCAAACAGGAGCGCAGGGAGCTTTTGTTCAGCAGATACCACAGCAGCAGGGAACTGTCATGTTCCAGCCTCAGGTGAGAGGTAGAGGATGTGGAATTAATATGAATCGTGGTCCAGATTGGAATACGGTAGTAGTTCAAAATGATGTGCAAGGGATGAAAAAGATGTTGCTGTGTCATCTTTGCGGAAACGTGGGACACTGGAAGCGGGAGTGTCCGATGATGGTGCAGGAAGGTGTTGTTCAGCAAAGTGGTGATGTCAATACATTGCAAACTGTAAAAGTTCCAAGAATGAGAGGACTTAATCTGAATTTTCAGAATAACATGAATCAAGTGCAGAATTTATAACCCATGCAGCAGGTGCAAATACCTCGTGCACAAATGACACAGTTGTAACCAATGCAGCAGCGGGTTCCTATGGTACCTAGACAGCAAATGCAGAGACCTCAAGCCCCAATGGAACAGCAACAGATGATGCTTCCTCAGCAGCTCACAGGTCAGAGATAAGACATAAGTAGTGACACAGTGCACCAATTCCCATTACATAGTGAGAAATAAATAAACAATGAATGGATGTGTAATAGTTTGGATGAGGAGCCATGCATGCTTGCAGCATCCTTAGAGGTAGATCAGAGAGGACCTTTTGTGAGAGGAAAGGTGATGGGTCATAAGGTCTCATTTCTAGTGCACACAGGAGCTACGCGCTCAACAGTGAGAAGTGCAGAAGTTCTGAACTTACCTCTTTCAGGCAGAACAGTTCAGCTTGTAGAGGTAGCGAATAGACAACTGATAAATCTGATCACAGATCCAGTACAGGTTGAGATTGGCAACTTTCAGGGACTGCATAAGTTTGAAGTCTGTGATTCAAGTTCAGTATCCCTACTGGGAAGGGACTTATTCTGCAAGCCTAGATGTTCAATTAATTGTTCAACTGCTGGAATAGAGGTTCAGATGAATTGTGATGATGAGGAAGAACAAATGCCTGAACCTGAGAATGAATTCACTAATGAAGAGTACCCATTGATTGAGTTCTTCCCGATGTTTACTGTGAAAGAATTACATGCAGACTTGCAGGGAACAGTGCAAGAAAATGTGTGGCCGCCCGCCAGACTTCCCCCCTCCAAAATACCGCTCCGCGGTCGCAAGACCGCTGAGGGTATTTTGGCTTTTGCACTGGGCTGGCGGGCGGCCGCCAAAAGGCCGCCCGCCAGCCCAGTGCAAAAATCCTTCCCGCGAGGACGCCGGCTCAGAATTGAGCCGGCGGAGTGGGAAGGTGCGACGGGTGCAGTTGCACCCGTCGCGAATTTCACTGTCTGCAATGCAGACAGTGAAATTCAAAGTGGGGCCCGCTTACGGGGGCCCCTGCAGTGCCCATGCCATTGGCATGGGCACTGCAGGGGCCCCCAGGGGCCCCACGACACCCCATACCGCCATCCTGTTCCTGGCGGGCGAACCGCCAGGAACAGGATGGCGGTATGGGGTGTCTGAATCCCCATGGCGGCGCAGCGAGCTGCGCCGCCATGGAGGATTCAGAAGGGCAGCGGAAAACCGGCGGGAGACTGCCGGTTTTCCTCTTCTGATGCCCTGCGGGGCACCGCCAGCCTGTTGGCGGTGCTCCCGCCGACCCTGGCCCCGGCAGTCGAGTACCACCGGGGTCAGAATCACCCCCAAAGTGTTACCTTTGAAATTGCAGTACTGTCAGAAGTCAGGGAAATACTTGGGACACAAAATTGAGAAAGGGTCAAGGAGAATTTCCAGAGAAAGGATCACAATGATATTCCAGAGATGTCCTCCGACTTCACAGAGAGATGTCAGAATGTTTCTGGGAATAGTAGGTTATTGTTGTCAATGGATTTCAAATTTTGCTGAGATTGCCAAACCATTGCAGCAGTTAACACATAAAGAAGTTACAGATCCCATTACATTAGACCAGGATCAGATGAAAGCATTCACTGAATTGAAAGAGAGTTTGTGCAGAGCTCCAGCATAGGGAATGCCTGATTACATGAAGCCATTCATATTGTTTTGTCATGAACGTGCTGCTTGTTCCTTGTCTGTCTTGACACACGTCCATGGAGGTGCTTATCGCCTAGTAGCCTATTTATCAGCTACCTTGGATCCAGTGGCAGCAGCCTTACCGGGTTGTTTGCATGCAGTTGCCGCAGTTGGTCAAGGCCTTTCACAATGTGAGGGAGTAGTGATGGGATACCCCTGACGGTAATGGTACCTCACTCTGTTGAGATCTTACTGACAAGGACAAAATCACAATATTTGACTGGTGCCAGACTGACAAGGTATAAGACAAGCATTCTAGGTGCTCCAAAATTAACATTGAAACGATATGCAGTGCTGAACCCGCCAACATTACTTCTAAGTGATACTGTTGAAATTGAAAAAGAAGAAGACATTCAGCACGAATGTCTTGAAGTGACTGATTTGTGCACAAAACCCAGACCTGATATCAGAGCTACACGATTGGAAGAAAATGACCAAATTGTCTATGTTGATGGCTCATGTCTCAGCGATAGTACAGGAACATTGAGAGCAGGATTTGCTGTGTGCACAATTACAGGTACTTTAGAAGCTTCTTGGCTTCGAGGTGTATATTCTGCACAAGTAGCAAAATTGGTAGCTCTTACTAGAGCATGCCATGTATCTGCTAGATTGAGAGTCACTATCTATACAGATAGACATTATGGATTTGAAATTGTCCATGATGTTGGTCAGTTGTGGTTTCCTGACCTCTACTGGTACACCGGTAAGAAAAGATGACAGAATAAAAGAGTTGCTGTATGCAATACAGCTACCTGCAGAGATTGCCGTGGTGAAATACAGTGCACATCTAAAAACGCAGGATAACGTGTCACTCGGAAATAGATATGTAGTTCAAGTCGCAAGGTTTTGCGAATTGAACTGCATATCGTTCAAAGACAGGTGGGAACTGATGTCAGAAGAAGATAATACATGTACAAGTTTTGCAATGAGGGTGATCGATACATTAGAAGAGTTAAAAACACTACAGAGTAATGTTGACAAAGAAAAGAAATGAGTTTGGTCCAAATTAAAATGTGTTCAAAGGCCTGAAGAGATGTGGGTTTTCGAGAAAGGTCAGATGGTCCTGCCAAATAGTTTACTATCACAAATGGCCAGTTACTACCATGGTCAGGCACACATTGGGAGGGATGCCATGGTTTGTTTGTTTAAAATTGACTGGTTCAATCCTAATTTTAGACAGGCAGCAGAAGCAGTATGTCATCGCTGTATAATCTGTCAACAATTCAACATGGGAAAGGGGACAGTGGTGAATTTGAGGCACATTGGAAGAGCATTAGGTCCATTCAGCAGAATGCAGTTGAATTTTATTGAGATGCCTGCGTGTGGCGGTTTAAAGCACGTGTTGGTGATAGTGTGCATTTTCAGTCACTGGATTGAAGCATACCCCACAAGAAGGTATGACAGTCTCAAAGTAGCAAAGTTGTTGCTTAGGGAGTTGATACCACGTTTTGGGTTTCCAATCTCTTTAGAATCAGATAGGGGAACTCACTTCAACAACGAGGTGATTAAACTCTTGTGTGCAGCACTAAACATTGAGCAGAAGTTGCATTGCAGCTATCGTCCTGAAGTATCAGGACTAGTGGAACAGATGAATGGTACCTTGAAATCAAGAATTGCTAAGATGTGTGTAGCTACGAATATGGAATGGCCAGATGCATTGCCTTTGGTGTTGATGTTGATGAGAAATACACCTGACAGGAAGACAGGGCTGTCACACCACGAGATCCTCATGGGCAGAGCAATGAGATTACCAACACTTGTGAATATATTAGATGATATGGTGTTGGACTACTGCAAGGGTCTGGCTGATGTGGTTCACTCTTTCTTTCAGCAGGTGGAGGTCACTACTCTGCCACTCATCCACGATCCAGGGCACAATCTGTGAGCCGGCGACTGGGTTGTTGTCCGAATTTTTTTTTGCAAGATGTGTTTAGAGCCACACTGAAGAGGGACTTATCAGGTGGTCCTAGTAACTAAGACAGCTGTGAAGTATGCAGGACTGGATTCACGCGAGTCATACGAAGAAAGTGGCATGTCCATTGGATCATGAAGAAGCGTTGTTGAGAGCACCAACAACAGTGAAACAGGTTACCGCACCTGAACCAGAAAAAGAATCGAGAGAGCCTGAAATTGAACAGCTTGTGGAAGACGGTTCTAATACCCCTGTAAGAGACTAAAGACAGGAATTACAAGAAGGTGCGGAAGAATCAATCTCAATGGATACAGCAGGAGATCCTAGCTCAGCAGGAGTTCTCCCAGAAGCAAACAGTGCTGAGAAGCAGACTGAGCAAGTGCCAGACCAAGAAGGGGAAAGAGTTGAGACGGATCAAAGTCAATGTGATCCGACTCCTCTTGAGCCTGTTGCAGGTCCAACAAGAGAAAACACCATAGAGAAAGAGAAGGAGAAGAGTCCAATGCTGAAAAAAATATTAACAGAAGGATTTTGAAAAGGAGATAATTGGACTGAATCACAAGTAGAGAAAAGAAAGGAAGTGGTCTTAAATGAAACAATAGAGGAAGAAGTAGATCCTACGAGGAAAGAAGAATTGAGTGAAGGAGAACTAAGTGGTGATCGAAAGTTGAAAAGAAAGAGAATAGCAAGTCACTGTTATGCAGGTCCTGAAAGGGCGTATGCAACTACTAATGAATGGCAACACGAGTTTATGTCCTTTTGTTTTCATAGAGAGGTTCTGAATAAGTATTTTGATGTAACCTGAAGGTGAACAAGGAGCTAAATTGTTGAATCAATCTGAAATATCTTAAAGAGGCTGTTGAAAATAAATCGGAAGAGACATTGATAACCTGATTTTACATTTAAAAAAAACAGATGTGACAAGCTGCTAATTGATTTTGACAAAGGAAAAGGGTTCCTGAAAGTAAGACTGAACCTTGAGAGAAGAATTTTTCTTATTTTTGATTTTATTGCACTTTATGAGAAATTACTACTGCTTTCTGATTCTTTACAGATCAGGGCTGAGTTAAATACCCAAGTTAGGAATGCTAGGCGCTGTAAATATATGAGCGTTGGATTGGCGATTATGTGTGGAAATTTGTTTATTGTAGAGATTGTGGGAATGTCTGTCTTTGGTGTGAAAGGAGCCAGTTATACTTCTGCTCCTGAGACTACTACACTAACGGCTTTAGAGAAGTTTAAGTTAGATGAAAAGTATTTGCATGATTATACTAACACTCAAGGAGAGCTTTCTTCTAATGTTTTATATCACTTGCTGAGTGAATATGTGGAGACAATGGATGCAAGGGATTGTCTTGTGTGTACGAAAATTCCTTCATCAGTAGAGGAGGGAGTTACACACCACAGTCTTTCACTAACCTACGGAATAAGATTTAGTCTGCTACTAACAAGGTTCTATAATCAAGAATATGTATACAGTATTTTTATTCTTATTATGACCTGGTGTTTTTTGTTTGTTCCTATTGTTAGATATTTGAGTAGAGTAGCTAAGGATCATGATATAGTATTGGTTAGAGGATTCTTTGAGCCTACACTAACATTTGAAACTGCTTATGCGCATAGAAATAACCTCACATGCTTGCTTACACCTTTAGCGAAGAGCTGTATAGAGCATACTGATGATAGGAGAAAAGCACTAAAGGAGAAATTAGAAAAAGGCTTAGAGAAAAGGACTTACAAGAATGATTATGCTTACACTGCAATTAAGACTCAAGGGAAATTAGCTTTAGATGCATTACATGTAGGGAAGCTTTGCATATATAGGCCAATATCATGCTCTGGCACTTTATTTGTGGGAACAAGTGAAAGTAGGCATGTGTTTTTGTTTCAGAGCAAATGGACCTTTATTTTGAATGGTCAGGACCCTACGATTCCAGGTATCTATTATATTTGTGGACTTAATGCTTATTACCGTCTTCCAAGAGGATGGTATGGGACATGTTATTTGGGGATAAGTTTCCCAAAGATTTATCAGATAGATGACTTGAAAAAGGTTCTGAAATTGACTGAACTACATCATACGTGACAGAGGAGGAAATCCTCTTCTGCAGTTGTGGGAGATATATTTGATGCAGTGATTCCTTCACTGGGAGTCATCCTGAACTCAATCAAGATTTGAAAGCTGTCTACTATTGTGCATAACTTTTACAGGGACAATACTCCTGATATATACTGAATCAGCTGCGGATGGAGCTATGATGCTTCAAAATCGCCTTGCTTTAGACATCCTTCTAGCGAAGGACGGCGGAGTCTGTAAAATAATTAACTCTAGGCATTGCTGCCGGATAACAGTAAAGAGATAAGAGACTTACTCACTAACCTGACTAACTCAAGTAAGGATTAAAAGGAATTGAAGAAATCAGGTGTTTGTGAAAAGATTGGAAAGGGATTTGCTTCAGTGGGAAATTGGCTTAGTAACATTTGGAATGGGGTATTATTAAAAATCATACAGGGAATATTAATTGTGATTGCTTGCATATTAGGATTATGGGGCTCATGTAAATTGTGTCAAAAGATTAAATTGAAAACGTCTAAATATAAACAAAGAAGGGAAGAATGAAACAGAGAAAGAATTGATAGGGAAGATTTGAGGAGAAGGCAACACGCTGAAGAGACGGAGTTGTGAAACTGTTGAGGGTAAAGTAGTGTGATGACATATTTAGTCATCAGAGGAAGGACTGATAACGCAGATATATTAAATAGAAATTATTAATGAATGTTTAAGTAGTTTGAGTAATTAACATAGAAAAATAATGTGTACGTTTGAAAATGTGCCCTCGAAGAGTGGCTGACACCACTCATAAATCACATAAAAAATTAGTAAACATGTGAAATGTTGAAAATTGATAAAAACAATGTAGTAGTATGTCATATTGAGATATATAATGTATGTTTTGCATTCAATTGTAGAGCTTAACATAGCTGAAGTTGTGGCCTAGTTTTGGCAGGCCTTGTGCAGAAGTAGAATATTAACGTGCAAATGTAGAAAAAGCTAATGTGCTGAACTGACCATGAACCGCTCATTGTTTAATAAAATCTGCTGCGCTAACATACTATGCGTGAACCGATGAACAGGAGATGATGGAATAAAAGTTTGTAACTAAACCGGTGTAAAGCATACTGGATGTACTTTCCCATGACTTGAACAATGGAGACACTGACTGGAGAAGATGCAACATTTTCGATACCCGATGAGCCGGACGATGAGGACATTGTACAGTGAACCAATCGACATCCTGAGAATTGTGCAATATTAGACTTCATAGATTTGGAAAATTAAGATTATTGGATAGAGTCATAACTGGTGATTAATTGACCAATTAGGAATTGGGGGATAGTCTGGCCGACTCTAATATAATGCGGTGACAAAGGGGGAAAACTTCAGAACAGAACAGATGAGAGGTATTAGGCGGATATCCAGATAGAGAGAGAGACTCCAAGGCAATTCAAGATTCTGTCATTGGGCTCAAGCTCTTGAGAGCCTGGTGTGATGCTGATCGACTGATGGCCTGAGGGCGAAGACTGACTTTGTTGCTGATCTATATCGTGGATAGGTAGCTATGACAATGTGACTGAATTAACTTTTGTGCCTTTTCTTTCTAGGTACCAACTGCGCTGCTTTCATAAGTTTTTCTATTAGCTAGATGTTTTTCCAAATTTATGTTCTAAAACTATTTTGGCATGAAGTCCAACATGCAGATGCTAATCTAGGTTAGGTGAAGTTCCTACCTTATGACATCGACAAACACAGAGACAATTAATTGATGAAATGATTTGCTGAACTTTGCTCTTCATGTTGATTTATTCGTTCCTAATTCAATTATTGACTTATGCTACTGCTTTAGAATGTACTCTGATGCACGTTTTGATTAGATTATGTTTTTGGCGCCTTCTAATGAATTAATACGGATTTGCTGTGAATAAAGTTTGAATTAATCCCATAATTTAGTCCCTCACACGCCGGCGGTAATTACCGCCACCTGCATGGCGGTCTCGACTGCCATAAAAAGAACAAGGGAAGACCGCCACAGGCGGTCCTCCGCCAGGTTGCCACCGACAGGCAGCCTGACGATGGCGGATTACATTATCTGACAGGGCAGTGCTGCATGCAGCGCTGCCCTCCGGTTAATGTACCCTGTCTCCCCCAGCTTTTCCCACCAGGGTAAAGCTGGCGGAAGGGGTACTCCAGGGCCCCCTTGGGGGCTCCTGCACTGCCCATGCACTTGGCATGGGCAGTGCAGGGGCCAGCGTGCAGCGCCCTGTCGCGTAGGTCGGGCAGTGATCTACGCGACGGGTGCTGCTGCACCCGCCGCGCACCAACATTGCGGCTGCCGTCCATGTTAAGGCCCTGTTCGCTGCTGGGCCGGCATGCAGAAACACTGTTTCGGGGGGCCGGCACGCTGGTGGTCTTCTGTTGACCGCCAGTGCTGATCTCAGCAGTCTTTACCGCCGAGATCATAATGAAGGCCTTAGTATTGTAACTAATAAGGAAATAAAATTGATAAAATGTATATTGAGTTGTGGTTATTCATGACTGAAGGTCATGGTGTGATGTTATTAACTGCTGATGAATGTTTTGCTCAATGGTTATTGATTTTGTATTGATTATTGATGAACATTGGTTACACCTTAGCTAGGATATTCCATGCGAATCAAAAGATTCATCGAACTACACGTGTCCCCTTATAAGTTTATTTATTAAGGACCTGGCGCTCTAGCACCCTTCACTTACACAGAGCTCCTGTGGCTTCACAGCAGTTATGAAACCAACTGAGCAGGAGACAGCTTGTTGTTTGCAAAATGAAATTAACCAGTTCATTGCATTTTTCTATTGCTATTGCTGTTCAAGTGGTGGCGTATCAGGTCATCATAAAAAATGATGTATGATTCCCATCAAAAGACTCATGAAACAAGTATGACCCTATAAATATATTACTTTGACATCACAGAGGTGCTAATTAAAACACGCAGCTAAATAGAGTTTTAAATGTCTTTTTTATGCAAAAACATTGAAACAAAACAACAAACAAATCTTTTCCTTTCAGGTCCATTTTACTTTTCAATGTAATTGCTTTGTGTTAACTGAAGTGTTTAGTACCCATATACCCATGAGGGTGAGTTCTGCTAGGCGCCCACTTACAGAAGTTCAAATCTAGTCCCAAATACAGAGTTTACTTTCCTAAATATTTGCATTTTTTACCAGTGTTGATGTTTAGACTGATTTTCTTGTGTAAAATGAATCCAGGTGGCATTCTTTATTCATCTCTTCCATTGTGTTTTTTGGAATTGCTCATTGATCTCTTTTTAACCTTTCTTCAGTCTTTTTAGGTCTGGCCTTGAAAAGACATTGTAAGGAAATGCCTCATTGGCATGGTTACCCCCTGAATTTTTGCCTTTTGCTGATGCCAAGGTAAGATTGAAAGTGTGCTGGGACCCTGCTAACCAGGCCCCAGCACCAGTGTTCTTTCCCTAAACTGTACCTCTGCTTCCACAATTGGCACAGCCCTGGTACTCAGAGAAGTCCCTTGTAAATGGTACCCCTGGTACCAAGGGCCCTGATGCCAGGGAAGGTCTCTAAGGGCTTCAGCATGTCTTATGCCACCCTGGGGACCCCTCACTCAGCACATGCACACTGCCTCACAGCTTGTGTGTGCTGGTGGGGAGAAAATTACTAAGATGACATGGCACTCCCCTCAGAGTGCCATGCTCACCTCACACTGCCTGTGGCATAGGTAAGTCACCCCTCTAGCAGGACTTACAGCCCTAAGGCAGGGTGCACTATGCCACAGGTGAGGGCATATGTGCATGAGCACTATGCCCCCACAGTGACTGAGCAAAACCTTAGACATTGTAAGTGCAGGGTAACCATAAGAGTATATGGTCTGAGAGTTTGTCAAACACAAACTCCACAGTTCCATAATGCCTACACTGATGCCAGTGTGGAATTTATTGTAAAATGCACCCAGAGGGCATCTTAGAGATGCCCCCTGAATAGCAATCCGACTTCTAGTGTTAGGCTGACCAGTTTCTGCCAGCCTGCCACAACCAGACGAGTTGCTGGCCACATGGGGAGAGTGCCTTTGTCACTCTGTGGCCAGGAACAAAGCCTGTACTGGGTGGAGGTGCTTCTCACCTCCTCCTGCAGGAACAGTAACACCTGACGGTGAGTTTCAAAGGCTCACCCCTTTTGTTACAATGCCACAGGACATCCCAGCTAGTGGAGATGCCCGTCCCTCCAGCCACTGCCCCCACTTTTGGCGGCAAGGCTGGAGGAAATAATTAGAAAAACAAGGAGGAGTCAGCGACCAGTCAGGACAGCCCCTAAGGTGTCCTGAGCTGAGGTGACCCCTGCCTTTAAAAATCCTCCATCTTAAGTTTGAAGGATTCCCCCAGTAGGATTAGGGATGTACCCCCCCCCAGGAAGGAGGCACAAAGAGGGTGTAGCCACCCTCCAGGACAGTAGCCATTGGCTACTGCCCCCCAGGCCTAAACACCCCCCTAAATATAGTATTTAGAACCCAGGAAATCAGATTCCTGCAACCTGAAACAAGAAGAAGGACTGATGACCTGAAAGCTCTGCAGAGATGACGGAAGACGACAACTGCTTTGGCCCCAGCCCTACCGGCCTGTCTCTTGACACGAAAAACTGCAACAGTGATGCATCCAACAGGGACCAGCGACCTCTGAAGCCTCAGAGGACTGCCCTGAACCTAAGGACCAAGAAACTCCCATGAGCAGCAGCTCTGCTCAACAAACAGCAACAATATTGTAACTTTTCCGCAACTTTCAAAGACTTCACTCTTCCGGCCGGAAGTGTGAGACTTCACCCTCTGCACCCGACGCCCCCGGCTCGAGCTCCAGAGGGAGGACTCCCAGGTGACTGTGACCTCGTGAGTAGTCCTAGACGACACCTCTTGACCCCCACAGTGACGCATGCAGAGAGAATCTAGAGGTTCTCCCTGACCGCGACTATTTGTAACAAGGGACCCGACACCTGGACCAAGCACTGCACGTGCAGCCCCTAGGACCAGAAGGAAGCAAACCTCAGTGCAGGAGTGACCCCCAGGTGACTCTCTCGTTAGCCCAGTTGGTGGCTGGCCCGAGAAGCCCCCTGTGCCCTGCCTGCACTGCTAGAGTGCTCCCCGGGTCCCTCCATTGAATCCTATACAAAACCCGACGCCTGCTTTGCACACTGCATCCGGCCGCCCCTGCACCACTGAGGGTGTGTTTTGTGTCCCTACTTGTGTCTTCCCCCAGTGCTCTACAAAGACCCCCTTGTCTGCTCTCCGAAGATGCAGGTACTTACTTGTAGGCAGATTGGAACCAGAGCACTCCTGTCCATCATGGGCGCCTATATGTTTTGGGCACCTCTTTGAACTCTGCACCTGATCAGCCCTGAGCTGCTGGTGTGGTAACTTTGGGGTTGCCTTGAACCCCCAACGGTGGGCTGCCTATGCCCAGGAACTGAGACTTGTGTTTTACTTACCTGACAAACTAACCATTACTTACCTCCCCCACGAACTGTTGATTTTTGCAGTGTCCACTTTTAAAATAGTTGATTGCCATTTTAACAAAAACTGTATATGTTATTGCTCTAATTCAAAGTTCCTAACTTACCTGTGTGGAGTACCTTGCATTGTATGTATTTACTTAAAATCTTGAACTTGTGGTTCTAAAAATAAATTAAGAAAATATATTTTTCTATATAAAAACTATTGGCCTGGAGTTAAGTCTTTGAGTGTGTGTTCCTCATTTATTGCCTGTGTGTGTACAACAAATGCTTCACACTACCCTCTGATAAGCCTACTGCTCGACCACCCTACCACAAAATAGAGCATTAGATTTATCTAATTTCGCCACTATCTTACCTATAAGGGGAACCCTTGGACTCTGTGCACACTATCTCTTACTTTGAGATAGTATATACAGAGCCAACTTCCTACAGACAGCATTAGCTATTGTTTTTCAAAATAATTAATATAATATACCTTTTGGTCCGCAACCTTCTTCCATTGATCCGTTAAATTGACATTCGCATTTTGCTTCTGCCCTCCTCAGCATACTGCATAGGACAATCCACTTTTTCCATTGTCTCCCTTCACTTTGAGTGACTGAACAAAGCCACGCACATTGTCACATTCTTGAAATAGGTCTATTTGCTCTCTCTTCATAGGCAAAGGTGGTCAAAATGTGCTTGTTTATTTGATTTTTTGACCTACTTTAAATACCAGCTCCTTATTTTCCCTGCAATTCGGGTACACAGTTAGATGAAAATGTATTTTCCTTCTTTTGTATAAAGTTGTTTCACTAAGGTTTTAATTGGCATTGGAACTGCCTGCGCTTTGCGTGCTTGGTTCGGTAGTGATTTATTCTTGTCTCCTTCAAAACTAATGATGACAACACACAAGGTACTACGGAAAGGCCTGCTATATAAACATTACTAGTAAAGCAGCTAAATCAGTGAATGAGTTCTTAAATTTTACATTTTACTGTCATGTCTTCTTTATTGGCACATGTTTGCAATACGAAAATAAGCATTATTGCAGCTTGCAAATGCCAGACCTATTTCCTTTATGTAGCACATCACTTCTTGTAAATCTTGGACTCTTGGTCCTAAAGAATGTTAAATGTTTAATACTTTCTCAATGCATAGGTGCTTGGCGTTGTTTGTGAGCTAAATTGGCATTGCATTCAACAAAGTTGTGACCTGTACACAGGAAGCACTACCACCAGTTACCACTGTTACTACCTTACCGAAAGTTGGGAGAGCCAGAAAAAAGAATGTTGACAGATGTAAGGTGTAGACCAGGTTATTACTTTACAATCCTATTAGCCAGGAGTCCTTTTAGTAACATGTTGTCATTAACTGGATCGCTTGTAGACTGTTAGCCAATCACATGAGCTCATAGCATGGTACATTCACATTTTTCCTAGCTACTGCATTTTTTTCGTATTTGCCATTTTTTCAGGGAGTGTTTGAGTGATCAAGATAGAGAGCGTTGAACCACTTCTCTCTCACTAGCCATTAAAGGACCAGCACAATCAGGCACATTTCCAGGTAAATAGTGGCGAACAAGGTATATAAACCTCACCTATAAACAGGCCCCTTGTCTGGCAACAGCAGTTGTTATGACTCTTCACTTAATTTTGCACTTGGCTTGTTCTGTCCGTTCGCCTTTCTTGTATTCACCCTTATTTGCTTTCCTTCAGTCCCTAGTTTTCTTATCTGCTGTTTGTGGGTTTCTGATTTCTTAGTCTCTAATCCATTGTCTCCTCTCTCGGTGCAACATTGATATCTCATCTTCGGCTCTTGTGCTGACTTTTCAGAGTACAGCATCCCCTGTGCTTGGACTGCATACGTCCAGAACCTTGTTACCTTTAGATTTGCTTCTTATCCCATTGTGTCAACCCTTTAGCAACTCATGTTCTCTCATGTACAGATGGAGACCTTGAAGTGCATAGTTTGGCCTTGAGATGTTGTGTCCCACTAACCCCTTTCTGGTTCCTGAACAAGCAGGATACAGTCTATCTCTGTCTCTCTCTCTCTTTCTCTCTCCTTCTCTCTCCTCTCATCTCTAGTCTCTCTCTCTCTAAGTCGACATCTAAGGGGAGACAGAAAAATAGGCCTTCACATCCAGATACTTGCATTACTGTGTCCATGACACCCATCTCCTTACGAAGTCTGGCTTGCTTGTTTGCAGTGCTGTATTATCAAGAGAAGCAGTGGATTGAATGAGCATACATGTAAAGCTACCTCCTCACTCTATGGAAGGATTTCCTTCTGTGATGGAGTGAAGCCCTTTGAGCTACCAATGCACGGATAGTCCAAGTCATACACGCCAAGATTACTTGGGGAGATAAGAACTATTGGTCAAAGTTTCAGCAAAGGAACACCAGTTCTAATCTCTTTGTTTAGATAACCACATTGTGTGATCTTGATAATTTAACATGATTTTTCTGTTCCTTAACTCCATTTTCCCTACTGGATTGGTCGTGCTTTCAAACAGACTAACACCAGTCTTTGCTGTAACAGTTCCATCAACATGCAGCTTCTTTCACACTTTAGTCAAACCACATTCACAAGAACAATATCAGTGACTCACAAAATAGTTCTTCAGATCCATTAAGTGCACCAAACCCATAAACACACAATCAACCTGAACAGATTCTGAGCCAAAGCCATAGAATTCACAGTTCCCATCAAGTGTACCTAATTAATGGCCATCATCCCGAAATTAAGTCATGTCAAAATATTGTAAGAAATCGTTAGCCGTTCTCATATATTCCTTTTTATTAACTTTATGGGAACTGTAGTGGCCTTTGAGCACAATGCAGCATATCTGATGCATAAAGCAGAGGAGGAACCGTACATTTTAATAAAATATCAAAATTGCCATTGTATTAATAGCTAGCATTTTATTAAAGCTCATCATCCTTTATGGCTCTCTAATAGCACTTCGTGAGGCAGTTACAGTGCGTCCTTAAATTGAAGGGCTGCCCTTCTTTTTTGATGACCATTTCCTGGAAACCTGAGCTGAGCAGGGCATTCCACGAATGTGTGAAGTGCAGCAGAAAAATAAATAAAAAATGGAACTTGATGGTATCAAGGACACACATGTGTTGGAGGTGTACGGCGACTCAGTGACATGGTCCCTTCTTGGGGACTTGCCTGTTATTCATCTGAGCGCAGGGTGTCACAGATGCCCATTCTCTAGAACAGCACAATACGGTATTGTCATTTATATGGTACTTGATACCCCTGATGAGGCGTTGAAGCGCTTTTCCAAACGCAATGACCACTCCTTGGGAGTCTCATAGATAGAACAGTGTTTGGCCATTTGGTCTGTTTGGGTAGTGTAGACTTTGTACGTGTGGACCAGAGGTGTGCTCTTATCAAGTTTGTGATGTTGTACTTATGCATGAATTAGAAGTGAAAAGGATGATAAATGGATCACTTAAGCATATTGTTGTAGTCATGCAAGAGTGTGATTACAATTTAATACTACAGTCTACTGTAGTTATAGTGATAACACCTCAGCACTAGACACAGGGAGAATAGACAAGACATGGGCATGTTGTGTCCCCCAGTGATCAGTAATAATGGAAATGGAAATAGAGACGTGGAGATACTCACTATCACTCAGTGCGTTTTTGGTAATGAGAACCTCCAGCACTTTTCCATTAAAAGTATTGCACTACTACTGAAAAATGCTGGTACTATTCTTTTCAAAGTAAAAAAGAGAAGGTTCTTGATATCTGAGAGTACTGTCTCATATAAATCCCTGGTAGGAAGAAACTGGATCACGGCCAACATCTGTACAATGTGTTATGGTCAAACAGATGAGCAATGGTTCAGTTGTCTTCTTTGAGTGAAATGCCATGCTTTTATATTCAAATAAAAGCGATATATGTGAGGTACATATTATTGTCCAATAGAGAAAACCTCATCTGGGTATCCTGCTGCTGTGCTGTCTTTTATCAATCAATCAATCATAGCATTTGCATAGCGCGCTACTCACCCGGAAGGGTCTCAAGGCGCTTGGGGGAAGGGGGCCGCTACTGCTCGAATAGCCAGGTCTTGAGTTGTTTCCTGAAGGCAAGGTGGTCCTGGGTCAGCCGAAGGTGGATGGGGAGGGAGTTCCATGTCTTGGCCGCCAGGTAGGAGAAGGATCTGCCTCCGGCGGTGGTTCTTCGGATGCGTGGTACGGCGGCGAGGGCGAGGCTAGCGGACCGTAGCTGGCGGGTGGGCGTGTGGAAGGTCAGGCGGTCGTTGAGGTACTTGGGGCCCAGGTTGTGGAGAGACTTGTGTGCGTGGGTGAGGAGCCTGAACGTGATCCTCTTGTTGACAGGGAGCCAGTGCAGGTTCCTCAGGTGGCCCGAGATGTGGCTGCGTCGAGGGATGTCCAGGATGAGTCGGGCGGAGGCGTTCTGGATGCGTTGTAGTTTTTTCTGTAGCTTGGCTATGGTTCCGGCGTAGAGGGTGTTTCCGTAGTCCAGCCGGCTGGTGACGAGGGCCTGGGTTACCGTCTTCCTGGTTTCGATCAGGATCCATCGGAAGATTTTGCGGAGCATGCGGAGGGTGTCGAAGCATGAGGAGGAGACGGCGTTGGCTTGTCTGGTCATTGAGAGGGAGGAGTCCAGGATGAAGCCCAGGTTGCGTGCGTGGTCTGTCGGCTTGGGGGCGGTGCCCAGGGCTGGGGGCCACCAGGAGTCGTCCCAGGTGGAGGGTGATGGTCCAAGGATGAGGACTTCCGTCTTGTCTGAGTTCAGTTTCAGGTGGCTGTTCTTCATCCATTCGGCGACGTCTTTCATCCCTTCGTGGAGGCTGGTTCTGGCGGTGTCGGGGTCTCTGGTGAGGGAGAGGATCAGCTGGGTGTCGTCGGCGTAGGAGATGATGTTGAGGTTGTGTTGGCATGCGATGGCTGCGAGAGGTCCCATGTAGACGTTGAAGAGGGTGGGGCTGAGTGATGATCCTTGCGGGACGCCGCAGATGACTTCGGTGGCCTTGGAGCGAAATGGGGGGAGGCGGACTCTGTGTTCTTCCAGCGAGGAACGAGATGATCCACTTCAGAGCCTTCTCTTGGATGCCGGTGTTGCTGAGGCGTTGGACTAGGGTGTGGTGGCAGACAGTGTCGAACGCGGCGGAGAGGTCCAGGAGGATGAGTGCCGCTGTATCCCCGTTGTCGAGAAGGGCTCGGATGTCGTCGGTGGCTGCGATGAGGGCGGTCTCAGTGCTGTGGTTGGCTCTGAACCCGGACTGCGAGGGGTCGAGGGATCCATTCGTCTCGAGGAAGGCAGCAAGCTGTCTGTTGGCGATCTTCTCTATGACTTTGGCAGGAAAAGGGAGGAGCGAGATGGGGAGGAAGTTTTTGAGGTCGGTGGGGTCCGCTGTTGGTTTCTTCAGTAGGGCGCTGAGCTCGACATGCTTCCAGCTCTCCGGGAAGGTGGCCGTGTCGAAGGAGGTGTTGATGACGTCTCGGAGTTGGGGTGCGATGGTGGAGTCGGCCTTGTTGAAGACGTGGTGGGGGCAGGGGTCAGTCGGAGATCCGGAGTGGATGGTGTTCATCGTGCGGGCTGTGTCTTCGGTGGTTACTGCGGTCCAGGTGCGGAGGGTGGCGGTGGGGTGTGTTGGTTCGACGGTTGGGTGCGAGGATGGTGCGCCGAAGCTGTTGTGGATTTCGTCAGTCTTGCGGTGGAAGAACGAGGCGAGGGAGTCGCAGAGATCTTGTGATGGGGTGATGTCGTTGTTGCCGGTGCTGGGGTTGGAGAACTCCTTGACGATGCTGAAGAGTTCCTTGCTGTCGCGGGCGTTGTTGTCCAGTCGATCCTTCAGTGA
This sequence comes from Pleurodeles waltl, assembly GCF_031143425.1. Lineage (NCBI taxonomy): Eukaryota > Metazoa > Chordata > Amphibia > Caudata > Salamandridae > Pleurodeles > Pleurodeles waltl. The sequence goes on along the minus strand of NC_090440.1, from coordinate 1,726,098,518 downwards.
TTTCTTCTTGGTGGCGCGGATGAGCTGGTGGTGCTTGCGGGTGGCGTGTTTGAGGGCGGTCATGTTGTCAGTGGTCTGGTGGAGGAGCCAGGCTTTCTCGAGGGTGCGGCAGGTTTTCTTGGAGTCCTTGAGTTCGTCGGTGAACCAGGGGGCCTTCTTGCTTCTGGGTTTGCTGGGAGGGTTCTTCAGTGGTGCGAGGTCGTTGGCGCAGGCGGTCAGCCACTGCGTGAGGTTGCGGGCTGCTTCGTTGGGGTCCGGTGTGCTGGCAGGTGGGTTCTGGCTGAGGGAGGTGGTGAGTTGGTCGGCGGTGATCTTGCTCCAGCTTCTGTGAGGAACCTGCTGCGGGTGGTGGTGGGTGGTGGTTTTTCTGAAGCTGAAGTGGACGCAGCTGTGGTCTGTCCAGTGAAGTCCGGTGGAGTGGCTGAAGACGATGTGCTTGCTGGATGAGAAGACGGGATCTAGCGTGTGGCCAGCGTGGTGGGTGGGGGTGTTGACCAGTTGCTTGAGTCCGAGGTTGGCGAGGTTGTCCAGCAGGGTGACGGTGTTGCTGTCCTTGTTGTTCTCCAGGTGGAAGTTGAGGTCCCCTAGGAGGATGTAGTCGGCGGAGGGGAGGGCGTGTGGGCTGATGAAGTCCGCGATGTCTTCGCTGAATTGTGTGCGTGGTCCCGGGAGTCTGTAGATGAGGGTGCCTCTGAGGGTAGTCTTTGGGTCGGTGTGAATCTGGAAGTGGAGGTGTTCGGCGGCGGTGTAGGTGTCGTCGGCGTCAGTCGTGATGCGGATGGTGTTTTTGTGGACGATGGCGATGCCTCCATCAGTCTGGTTGACGCGGTCCCTCCTGATGATCTTGTATCCATCCGGGATGGCGATGGCGATAGCGGGGGCTGAGGAGGCGTTCATCCATGTTTCAGTGAGGAATGCAACGTCTGGTGATGTTGTGTCGAGTAGGTTCCAGAGTTCGACGGCGTGTCTGTGGACGGAGCGGGTGTTGAGCAGGATGCACTAGAGGTCGCTGCTGGGGTTTGGCTTGGCGGGCGCGGTGCATGTTCAGAGGCAGGTGAACTTGCAGGTTGTGCAGGTGAAGGGTCCGTGGAAGCGTTTCGGGGCGGCCCGGCAGCAGGCGGGGGTCCGGCCGGCATTGAGTGCGTTGAGGGCGGCGGCGTCGTAGGTCTGTCGGGTCGTCTTGCGTCGGTGGGGGCCAGGGGTCCTGGCACTGGGCATGGTCCAGGCGCGGACAGGCGCAGACGGGCTTGCCTTTGGCACGCCTTTGGCGCGTAATCGGCGCGTCCGCGCGGTCGCCATTTATGGCGAAGTGGGAGGGCGGGAGGAGCAGCTGGGAGGCGGGAGCGGGGAGGGCACAGAAGGAAAGGGGGCGTGGCCGCTAGCACGGCGGCGGGAAGCGGGACGGGCAGGCACAGGGGGGGTGGAGAGACAGAACAACAGCACAGGTAATAACAAAAAAGCAAGAACAGCAAATGGGAAACAAAAACAAGATTAACAAGATGCAGGAAAAACAAAAAGGAAACAAAATATAATCTACAGTACACGCAAATGCGGCGGGGGCGGGATCGGCGAGGCAGGCTCAGCGGGGCTGCGGGCAGCAGCAGGGCGAGTTGCACACACAACAGCTGGTGGCCGTGCGGCGCGGGGGTGTCCTGAGAACAGGTCACACTCACCTGCGCCGCGCGGTCGCCATTTATGGCGAAGTGGGAGGGCGGGAGGAGCAGCTGGGAGGCGGGAGCGGGGAGGGCACAGAAGGAAAAGGGGGCGTGGCCGCTAGCACGGTGGCGGGAAGCGGGGCGGGCAGGCACAGGGGGGCGGAGAGACAGAACAACAGCACAGGTAATAACAAAAAAGCAAGAACAGCAAATGGGAAACAAAAACAAGATTAACAAGATGCAGAAAAAACAAAAAGGAAACAAAATATAATCTACAGTACACGCAAATGCGGCGGGGGCGGGATCGGCGAGGCAGGCTCAGTGGGGCGAGTTGCACACACAACAGCTGGTGGCCGTGCGGCGTGGGGGTGTCCTGAGAACATATGTCAATATATGAGCATTTAATGCAACTTGAGCTATCGCTACCCATGATGTTTAAATAGTGAAATTTCTACGCTAAATTCACCAGAACACTAACTTAACAATATAAAATCAAGGTTTGTTTTCCCCAAATAAGGATGATCATTAGTTTGATCAGTTGAAGCCCAAATATAACTCTTATATCACATCTGCTAGCTAATTAGCTGGCAAAATGGCTAACGCGTAGGATCACCCCTCTGCCGACCAGGACAGACCAGGGAGACAGAATTCTGCTGATGCCTCCACCGGATCCAGATCAATTCATGGAGGGCATGTAATGCTCAGTTTGAGCTTTGTGCTCTGCCTGCTTAAACTGGGATCAGAGTTTGCTGCCACAGCTTCTGTACTCCCTGCGTGCAGAACCGGTGGTGATCCCATGACAACCCAGGTGTTTTGAGGTCTCCTCCTCCAACGTTTAGCTGCTGCAAATGGAAACCCCTCTGTTTATTGGGTTCGGGCTCCCACACCATGGCACTGCAACTCCTTCTTTGCTCGCCCAGTGCACCTTGCAGGATTGTGGAGGCAGAAGGGTGAAAAACTCTCATGGATCTCAAATCAGAAGACAGAGTTTGTTCCTCTTGTCCTCTCCACCACATTGCAATCTGCCCACAAGGTCCTTGATAATCTCTTCAAATCTTCTTGGCTCCACCACTCTACCACTCCACCACTCTACTTATAGACAAGGCTAAGGGCCTCATTATGAGGCTGGTGGTCTTGCGGTGTGTCTTCAGGCTGCCTCACTCCTTGTGGTCTGACCGCCACATTACGACCCTGGTGGTTGCACTACCAGAGGAGCGCCGCTACCATTAGGAACATGGTTCCCAGCAGCCTGGTAGCAGTCGGATGTGTGGCCAGCCGCGGTGGTCCTGAGTTCAGGACCGCCATGCTGATCACAAGTGCAGTTTCTGTCAGCCTTTTCATGGTGGGCACACCATCACTGTTGTGTGCGGCACCATCTACAGCACGAATGCCTGGCACAGAAAGAGATAAGATTACTTTTCACTTTGAACTGCACTCAGTTAGACTAGAAGGCCAGTGCTTAATTTGTGCTGGTGGCTTCTGGTGTGGAGCACCGGCTGGAACTAATTTTTCTGCCTCAAACATTTACTGTGAGCGAAAGACTCATATGGAAAGCCGGAGAAAGAGAAAAACGAAAAAGCATCACAAAGGGAAAAAGAAGAAAGCAGCAAGAGTGAGCTGAAGGGGCAGGAGGTGGCCGTAAATAGATTAAAGAGGCCCGAGATAGCCTCAGTAGACAGTGCTCGTGCATTTAATTGCAGCCACTTGTTTCAGAGCAGAGCTTGCGGCACCGGTACCTTTTTTTTCACAAATTCAGCATTGCATAGAAGGCAAATGTTACAGTCTCATCAATGCAGCACCCCAAAGTACAGCGTTTAAGAGACAGAACTTACCTCCCTCCCCTTTGAAGTGACCTCTTGTGTAAAATCAATGAAGGCTTTTCAAGGTCCATGCCCAGCTGTCCATTTGCAAACATGCAGGCGTGTCGGCACACACACCACACACATATTCAAATAAACACAACACAAGGCCTGCACTACACAACAAGGGCCCTCTTGTATTTGAGCAGTTTGCTTCACTGATGTCTACCTTTGGGCTCCATAGTCACCTGCGTCTACACTGGGTGCAACGTCCTCAGAAGCAAATCGTCAATGCACATAATACACTGAACAGGGAACCCAGACATGTACAGTGAAGCAAAGAGACAAAAGCTGACACAAGGAAGTGATAACTCGGTGAGAGGAAGATAAACACATGGGTTGAGGGAGCATATCAGTGTGGTGCAGAAGCAGTACAAACAAGCATTTGCAATGCAATGATCTTGCATTTGCTTGATTTAGAGCTATTGGCATTGTATATTCATAACTGGACTTTTCTTGCCACATAAATTGGTCATCCCTGCCTCATAATTTCGTCTTTTCCTGCCATATCATTCTGGTGGCCCTGCATATAACTAAAGAACTTCCAGTTACCTTCTTCTTCTATATGCAGCAAAAAATGAAAATGTTGCCATTTAGCATCCTAATTTATATCTGCAATGCTAATTCCAATAGAATACCACTTTCACCACCTCACCATCAGAGTTGCTTGCTGACTAACACAATTTGCCCAAAAAGACATAAGAGAGCCACAGAGGAGAAATAAACTAGAAGGGTCACCCAAACATATCAAGAGTGTTCAAAAACTCACAGTGAGTATAAGGATATTAGGTTGGCATGAATTATAGTCATAATTGTAATAAAGAGAGATTATTAAATCATATACAATTATAATTTAAACCTTTATCAGAATTCAACTTTTGGCATTAGACTGTAGACCTAGAGGGCCCCACAACAAAAATATCATTTGCAAGAAACATGGTCACGTAACCATATTGTTAGCCCCTAGAGAACATTTTGAAAGCTAGCAGGTCTATTGCAATGATATTACAAACAAGGCCTTTAAAACAAACATTCTCCTAGCTATAAAACAAAAGTTGTCGATATGAGAAAGCTTAAAAGACAATGGGCCTCATTATGACCTAAGCGGTCTTCAGAGAAGACCGCCGAGGTCCCGCCAGATCGATGACCGCCCGTGTTAACGGTCTTCCGCCAACCATATCATGACTGCTGGCGAACCTCCGCCATATTTTGGTCAGAGAGCCGCCAGAAGCCATACTGGCGGCCGGCGGTGCAGTGGAGGTTGCTCCTCCGTCATCGCCACATTATCAGAACACCGCCCACCGAATTATGTTTCAGTATTCGGTGTGGCGGTGTTCTGGTGACGGGGTGCTGGCGGCAGAGCAGCCCCCATGAAACCCGTTCCCTCCTGGACGAGCACAGAGTCAGGTAAGGTGATTGTCCGACAGGGGAGGGGGGTGAGGAGTGTTGTCTGGTGTGTACGTGAATGGGGGTGTGAGTGTTTAGAGGGGGGGTGTGAGTGCGTGTATGTATGCGGGGTGTGATGTTTATAGTGGAGATGTATTGTGTATGTATGTGTGCATGTGTGCATGTACGTGCGTGTGTATGTGTGTGAGTGGTGTGTGCGTGCATGAGTGGGAGTGTTGGGGGTATGTCTGGGGGGGGCCCATGGAGGTCGGGCAGGGGAGGGGAGGAGGCCCTACCACCTTTGGGAGTGGCAGGGGGTCGTGGCTGTTGGGGGAGGACTCTGGAGAGGGGGGCATGGGAGACCCATATCAGTGCAAGGGAAGGAATTCTCTGGCACTGATAGTGCCTACCGCCATGGTTTTTGTGGTGGAACAAAAACCTGAAAACCATGGCAGTATGCGGGTCAATATTCTGAAGGCGGTCTAGTGACGGCCGCCGGGCTGGAGACCTTTGTCTCCAGCCTGACGGTCATTACCGCCATGGCGGACGGTGTGGGACATTGGCGGTTTGGCATGTGCCAAACCGCCAATGTCATAATTTGGTGGTAATTACCGCCAGTCTGCTGGTGGTGCTACCTCCAACTTAACACCGTCTGCCAAGGTTGTAATGAGGGCCAATGTATGGTTGGAGGGGTTATTATTTTCGGTCCCCTCTAACAAAGTTTGAGGACATGGTGATGGTATAGGCAGAAAGAGCACATTGTGATAAATGTGTTGAAAGTGGTCCCATTATTCTAGGACCACCACAGGCTGAGTCATGATCAAAATAATGTTGTTAAAGTAATGCCCTGCACAGCATTATGGGGCAAGTTTCAGTGCCACAAATATATTTTAATATGTTGGTATGATTGTAATGATTAGTATAGCCCCTAGAGAACACCACAATGAAAATAGCATTTGTAAAAAACAGTCATGTAATTATATAGTTAGACTGTAACGGGCATAACCACACAAAATAAAAACAGCAATAAATAATGCAGAGGCCCTATATATTTCACCCCTAGAAGACATAGTACATTACATAATTTCAAAGGTAGCAGGCCTATAGCAATGGTATTACAAATAAGTCCCTTAAAACCCAAGCTATTCCCAGCTGAAAACAAAAAAGTTCCAGCCATGAAAATGCTTAAAAAGACACTAAATGGTGGGAGGGGCTGTTATTTTGGGGTCTCCACTAACTTAGTGTGTGGATCCAAAGATGACCTAGACAGTAAAAGAGTGTTGTGGTAAACATTTTGGTGGTGGTCCCATTGTCCTAGGACCACCACAGGCTGAGTTATGGGCAAAAATGTTGTGAGAAAGAATGCTGGCAAAGCATTATGGATCAAGTTTTCCCGAGTGCAGTAAATATTGTAATATTGGCTATCCCGCTGTGTCAGGAGAGCCACCTTTGCTTTGATGATTTCTGTTTTATGTAAAGCATTTACCAATTTCAAGTGTTTTAAGGGGAGAGCCACAAGAAATGACTCTGATTAGGTAATTGTGAAAAATATGACCTGCACTTCAATACAACTGATCGAGTTCAATATTTTGTGCCTGTTCGTGCTGTGAGCACCATGGCCGCCATGCAGCACAAAGGGGACAGACAAAAAAAATAGTTCACCCACGCTGAAGTATATTGGCAATCGGGCAATAGTCCATGTAACAGGGACTGTCTGCAAGGCGTGACAAAAACAGCCTCAAGGCAGAACAAACGTAAAGCAATTACTAATTACATTAAGTAATTTTTGTAAGGCAAGCCCATAAACGAGTGAAAGTGATGGGCGTGAGGTGGGCGTGGTTCTAAGCCCACATTACTTACAACAGGTCAAAGTTCTTGCACGCTCAACCTAAACATTTTATAATGTCTGTTTTTAATTTAATAAAACAAACATTATTATAAAAAATTTCAAATATTTGTAAGTCAGTTACTTAGAAAAAAAAGACCAAGGTGAAACCGATTGGCTTTGTCAATACTTGTTCCCCTTATCACAGTTTTCTTTTTCTCCTTTTTCTCCCTTTTCTGCCTTTCCCTTTTGCCCTTCGAATTCATGGCCCTGATTTCGAGTATGTCAGAATTCAGGTGTTTTTTTATTGCACCAGATAAATAACGATATCCAGAGGTACATTATTGATAGAGTGCGATCAATTGCACCTATTACGTCTTTCTGGAGATTTACATGCAGATTTTGGTGCTTACTGCAGTAAAATACACATAGCAAGGAAAATACCGTACTCTACTCCCCTGTTAAATTCCAGCAGGAGTGATCTGCCGAAATGCAAAGAAGGGTGAGATATTGAATGCATCCTGTAATGACCAAATGCTGTAAATAGCACACAACTCGTTATTTTGGCCCCTCGCAAGTGGGTTCACTCAGGATTTTAAAAAAACAGGCCCACTCGTAATCAGGGCCAAAGTGTGATGAAAATAAAGGTTCTGGACTTCAAAAGAGAGGTGTCTATGCCCACCACATGTAATTACCAGCACAAATTAATACCTTTGTGAACCTCCATGTCACACTCAGCCTCTTTTAGTAGTTCCTTGAGTGACATCTACCGCAATGATGTTTATTGATTTCAAAATGCGCGCAAAGGTTGCAAGGTGCTCTGATGTACTTAGGAACTACCTCAACCTAATGTAAAAATGTCAATAAAAAATACATTTGGGAGACAACTCAGTAGGAGAAGGGGCAGGTGCAACCTTTCACCCATTTAATTTTAAAAAGTGGACAAAATCAAAATGACTGCCTCACAGTATGTGTGTGTGGTCTCAAGCTCTTTTAGAAAGGGTCAGCCTTGCTCACTAACAGTACATTATGACAAAAAGATTAGCAATTACTATATGTGGTCTCGAACGAGCCGAGCTCTCAGTCAGCATATTTGTGTGACCTTGGGCACAGAAAGAGAAAGGATGTTCATCTTGCAGCTCTCTTCTGTATATAGGACCATACCCCCCACCCACATCTCTTTCTCTGGCTCAGACTGTCTCCGCTTCCTTGTAATTTCCAGACTTGTGCAATGCACCTTCCCACCCTCCTCTGCTCCGGACAGGCTGACGTGAACCGTGGTACCACTGCCAGTCACGGGGCCGGTGAGTCACACTTCACCCTGGAAGCGCTGCTTAGTCTGGAGATAGCTTCACCATGAGTCGATGATGGGCGTGGAAACGGGGAAGGGCAGGCGGCATGGAGAACTGGCAAAGAAAGGGAGGGCAAAAAGTAGCTGGGGTTGAGAAAAGCCAGCCACAAAAAAAAAGGCATTTGGAATGGAATGGCCTTGTGTTTGCTCTAGTTAGAGCTCTTAGCGTTTTAAATTACTGACTGGACTTTTCTTGCCACACAGACTGAAAATAACAAGAGAAAGAGCGAGCGCAAGCTGGCACTGGAAAAGCCCCCCTCTGCTGTTGGTTTATGTTTACAGAGGGAGCTGGTGAGAAGGAGGGACTGAACACACACCCACAGTATAAGACAAATAGGCAAATACCAAAATAAAAGTCCCTTACAGAAGAGACAAACAGGATATAGTGTAATTCTACAGTACTTTGTGCTGCTCCAAAAGAGAAAAAGGGAGGACAGCCCTACACAATGTCTGTTTTCTGTTCTGAACAAAACATGGACAACTGGTGTTTCAATGTGGAGAAGACATAAAGTTCAACATCAATAATCATGATACATTAATATTGCATCAATAAAATAAAGAAGCACAATAGACAAACAAACGCTGGTGCGTAGTATTTACTATTACATAGAGTGCTCAGTGTTCAAGGGATCGCACAGTGAAAAGATAAGAAACTGAACAATGTGTATGTTTAAAAAAGGGAAAAGGAACTATTATGACTGATAAATGATTGACACTGCATATATGACTAATAAAACAGTGAGTGGAATAATCCAGGAGTGCTCCTATTGCCCAGTTAGTCGCCAGCACTCCTAACCTTAAGGATTAATTGGTCATCATCAGGAGTGTGAGAGTTTGATGAAGCATGGAGCCATGTACTATAAAAAATAGAGATACAGGTGGCTACAATGATATGTAGCTTAGTGGTGTTTATCAGAAAAGTTTAAAATTGTGTGCTACAAGGGCTTCTTACTGATGATGATGTAGGACTCACCAAGGAGGAGAAAAGTTGAAGAAGGTAGTGAGCACCACCTCCTTAAAACAAAACGTGATTTACTTGCAGAGTGACAATAGTGGGAGCCTGAGTATGCATAAATTATAAGATCTGGAGATGCAAAAAACATTTAAAGATACATTATACTCACAAATGCTGAAACGCCTTTTATCTTTTCACTCTGTTATCACTTGAGCACTTTATACACTTTATGGAGCAGTAGATATATACACCAGTATTTGCTATTCTACTGATGTAATATCAATATATCCTAACCATTGTTTGTAGATGAAAAGTATTTCTTCTCCTCGTGGAACCCCTATTCTCCACATGGGATTTCAGTTTTAAGCAGCAAACTGCAGCCAGTGAGGGTTTTTTTTTATTTGCACTTTGAGATGGACCCAAAATACAGGGAGTGCAGAATTATTAGGCAAGTTGTATTTTTGAGGATTAATTTTATTATTGAACAACAACCATGTTCTCAATGAACCCAAAAAACTCATTAATATCAAAGCTGAATATTTTTGGAAGTAGTTTTTAGTTTGTTTTTAGTTTTAGCTATGTTAGGGGGATATCTGTGTGCGCAGGTGACTATTACTGTGCATAATTATTAGGCAACTTAACAAAAAAAAAAAAAATACCCATTTCAATTATTTATTATTACCAGTGAAACCAATATAACATCTCAACATTCACAAATATACATTTCTGACATTCAAAAACAAAACAAAAACAAATCAGTGACCAATATAGCCACCTTTCTTTGCAAGGACACTCAAAAGCCTGCCATCCATGGATTCTGTCAGTGTTTTGATCTGTTCACCATCAACATTGCGTGCAGCAGCAACCACAGCCTCCCAGACACTGTTCAGAGAGGTGTACTGTTTTCCCTCCTTGTAAATCTCACATTTGATGATGGACCACAGGTTCTCAATGGGGTTCAGATCAGGTGAACAAGGAGGCCATGTCATTAGATTTCCTTCTTTTATACCCTTTCTTGCCAGCCACGCTGTGGAGTACTTGGACGCGTGTGATGGAGCATTGTCCTGCATGAAAATCATGTTTTTCTTGAAGGATGCAGACTTCTTCCTGTACCACTGCTTGAAGAAGGTGTCTTCCAGGAACTGGCAGTAGGACTGGGAGTTGAGCTTGACTCCATCCTCAACCCGAAAAGGCCCCACAAGCTCATCTTTGATGATACCAGCCCAAACCAGTACTCCACCTCCACCTTGCTGGCGTCTGAGTCGGACTGGAGCTCTCTGCCCTTTACCAATCCAGCCAGGGGCCCATCCATCTGGCCCATCAAGATTCACTCTCATTTCATCAGTCCATAAAACCTTAGAAAAATCAGTCTTGAGATATTTACTGGCCCAGTCTTGACGTTTCAGCTTGTGTGTCTTGTTCAGTGGTGGTCGTCTTTCAGCCTTTCTTACCTTGGCCATGTCTCTGAGTATTGCACACCTTGTGCTTTTGGGCACTCCAGTGATGTTGCAGCTCTGAAATATGGCCAAACTGGTGGCAAGTGGCATCGTGGCAGCTGCACGCTTGACTTTTCTCAGTTCATGGGCAGTTATTTTGCGCCTTGGTTTTTCCACACGCTTCTTGCGACCCTGTTGACTATTTTGAATGAAACGCTTGATTGTTCGATGATCACGCTTCAGAAGCTTTGCAATTTTAAGAGTGCTGCATCCCTCTGCAAGATATCTCACTATTTTTGACTTTTCGGAGCCTGTCAAGTCCTTCTTTTGACCCATTTTGCCAAAGGAAAGGAAGTTGCCTAATAATTATGCACACCTGATATAGGGTGTTGATGTCTTAGACCACACCCCTTCTGATTACAGAGATGCACATCACCTAATATGCTTAATTGGTAGTAGGCTTTCGAGCCTATACAGCTTGGAGTAAGACAACATGCATAAAGAGGATGATGTGGTCAAAATACTCATTTGCCTAATAATTCTGCACTCCCTGTAGAGGCCTGATTTAAAGTGACATTTTTCCAAGTTTCAACTTTCCTTGGTGCTATCTAGAGCTTAATACCTGGAGACTAATAGGTGCAAATTAGTGGTGTTTGAAACTTGACTAATTTTCTTCCACGTTACTATGGGAAACTTTGACAAAACTATGTAAAATTACATGAAATAATGCTAATGTCAAATCCATATTTTAGTGCTACATTTTAATATGAAATTTGTTCTTGCGTAAAATGTTCATGCATGGATGCATTGCACATTACAAATATAGTTCAACACAGGTGGCGCGAGCAATAGCCACTCGCTTTCTGGGAATTTGTGGTGTTCCCATGCACTCCCTGTGAACCTCGGCCACGAACAGCTCAGAATTACAAGATGCAGCATAATTACAGGAATTTTATGTAAGATCAGTCATATTTCGTCTTTACTGTTAATAATACAGGGACGAGGGAAACACAAAGTCTGGTTTTAAAACATACCACAACATTTGGGGTTGTCTGTACTAATAGGACTTTGCTGCTACCCAAAGGAACCATTTGCACCAGAGTGGCAAAAAAACAGTAAGGTTGTAAACTCATGTCTTTCAACTTGGAGGTCATTAAAGGACCTCTTTGTCAAGAGCAGTAACCCAGTTACCTATCTACATAAAACACAAATCGGTGATCTACATGTTACCCTATGTGCTCTTCAGAAGGCCCATTCATTTTCTATACTACTCAAGTTACAACTCTGACTAGACAAAACACGGATCTCTCCAGCAGGTGAATTTACTACCAGAGTTATTTTAAGATTATCGTTATCCCCTGAAATGTACTGAGAACACAAAAATCTCTGCAGCAGACCTGATAACCTATAAATATATTTCAATTTTGATGAGAGGGAGGACCTTTGAGGGGGAGAGGTACCTAAGAGGCATTCTGCTGCCCACCAGTTTCCCCACCTCCTCCAAAATGAATTAAAACAAAGGGTGGCTGAAGCTGTCGCCAATGTCCTGGGGTGTTTTCACACCCCTTTGTGTACATCGGCTGCTTATAGCCTCCAAAGGCAAGTTACAAGGTGGTGACTCTCAGTCACTATTTTTCGTTGTGCATAACATATATATTAATTTGCACCACATAATACAAACATATAAAGTGTGATGTTCACATTAAGATCCACAGTTAATGTATGCCTCAATTTAAATGACTCATGGCAACATGAAAATGTACTTTTGGTTACTGCGTTCTTTCTCTCTTTCTCTTGTTTCAAGAGCCGAGCTGCAGAAGTTTGAGTTTATTAAAAAGTTACAAATGTTTTGGTTTTTATGAGAATTGTTTATCTATATGCCTTCCTTAGAGAGTGAATAGTGAATTTCCAGACCTGTACCTGGAACAAGCTGATTGGGATCATCCTGCTATGAGATATCTCTTGTTGGTCATGCAGCAGAAAACTTCCATTGTACAGTGTCTGGAAATAGGACCAAAATGTCCTATCCAGAAATGTTCGATCCTGACTAGTCTCCACTTTTTGAGAAACATGGTAAGTGCTGCTTACAGTCCAAGCATCAGGTAAATGTATTTGGATTTGGCCTTTATTGAGGCCAGGTTCAATACCTAGCTGAGGAATGTTTTCCTACCAATGTAAAGAACAAATCATTTGCAAGATTGATTGGGAAACCTACTACAAAAAAGCATGCAACAACCCTAACATGGGTGGAGGCCTAGGACATATGGCAGCATGTGCCTTTTACTGTCCAGTAGGCAATATTGCATCTTAGACTACTGCTTTAGCACCTGCACTATGCCTGTGCTAAATTTTAACTACGCCAGAGTAATAAGAGCTATTTTGGTAACTTCACATTACTATTTTCATGCACACTTACAGAACATTATGCTTTTATGCCCATTTGCATGATTGTGAGTAGCACAACAATTCTACCGCAGGAGCACAGGAACAATGAGCATAAGTGGCTGCTGTCTGCCGCTGTGCATGTTCTGTTGCATTTAGCATTCGTTTCTCAGTGAAAAATGCATAATTGGGTCAATTTTTGATGCAGGGTGCATTTTGCGCATAGAAAATATGCAACCTTGCCTAGGTGTCCTCTAATTACACTACAGCAAATTATGAAAATGAAACCCACACACAATCTGCACAAGTATTGGGCTCTATCCTATCAGAACATAGACCACATGACTCCAGTTACAATGTGTATGAAATCGGGTTGCTGGTTGACTGCAACCACAGTCCTTGTGAGGGAGAGGCACAAGCTAACCCTAATTTAACCGGTGCTCAACCCTCTGGGAGTTTGGCACAAAGCAGTCAGGCTTAATTTAAAGACAACGTGTGTAGTGTTTGTGCAGCACTTCAAACAGTAATAAAGTGAAATACATCACTGGGAAAGAATCCAACACCAAGTTAGAACATAGAGCTATTGTTAATATATAAAACAAGACTAAAATGACAAAAATCCAATTAGTAGAATCAGAGCTATGCATGTTTGAGGTTTTAAATGAAAATAGTGCCAAAAAGCACAAAACGCTAAAGGTGGATATTTAGTCGCAACAAACTAGGATAAAGTCACAAGTTCAGACATACCATGGTGAAGCCTGGGCAACTACAGGGACCCAGTTAGGCCCACTGAACAAAGTACCCTAAATCCTGTTTTTCAGAGCTTTGTGATGGTCCACTTCAACGATGAGTTGACACAGCCTAATAAATGTGTTGATTCTGAGATGCGGCAGGGCTGTGTTGTGAGGTCCTGCATCGTCATTGAGGAACCCATAAATGTGGACTTGAGATGCGAAGTTTGACATCAAGGATGTGTCACACAGTGGGGCGATGCTGCGATGCAGAGTCTGGCATCGTCAAGACTGCTATCAATGAGGGATGCAAGGGCCTGTACCAACAATGCATCTTGCAGCAGTGGTTCAAATGAGTCGAGGGGTTCGATGTGATCCAGGACTTTGTAATGGAGGAGATCCACTTAGCATTGACAATGCATTGGTTCTGCATGGGGTTGTGCCACGCAGCAGATAAAGTGCGTCCATTCAATTGGATGCACAGACGCTGGCAAAGCAACTTAGGCCCACTTACAAGGGAAAAGGACTGGGGTGGCACCACTTGGCAGGGTAGACTCACAGATGGCAGAGTCCAGGTTCTGGGGTCGAGGTTGTTGGAGCCTTCTGTCCCTGAGGCTCAAGTCAGGAGGCCAGCCAACAAGACCTTGGAATCACTCAAGGTTCCTAGGTTCAACAGATGAAGGTCCAGGCCTTCTAACAGATGCAAGAGGGCAGCAGGCAGCAGGTCAGCACAGCAGGGTAGCTCTCCCTTCAGAGCAGCAGTCCAACAGAGTGGCAGTCCTATCAGCACCAGAGCAGTCCTTTTTCCTGGGACAATATCCACAGGTCCAGAAGGGTCGCTGAAGAGCTGGTGTTGGAGGTCCAGTCTCTATTCCTAGTTGTGCCTTTGAAATCAGTAGAAGCTTCTAGAGGCAGGCCTTTGAAGTGCACAGGTACCCTGCTTTCCTGGTCCTGGCTCCAGACCAACTACAGGGGGTACGGATCCCTTTGTGTGGAGGCAGGACACAGCCTAATCAAGTGTAAGTGGGATTGTGCCCAGCTCCTCCCTTCCACCTTGCCAGTGATGGCCCAACCTGGTACACCTAAACTCCCAATTGTGTGTAGCTGTCTAGGAGGCAATACAAAGAGCCCAACTGTCAACCACGTCCAGACATGTGACCCACAGACAGCAGGCAATTTAACATCCAACTTCACCACAAGTTGGGATTTTTCATTACAATTCCAAAGACACCAAACATAAACTGCTTATCTTCCCCTTTTTTGGAAATTACAGCATATTAAATGTAATAAGGTCACTTCAATGCTATCCTAAGGGAGAGGTAGGCTGTGTAATACAGAAAAACAACTGTAAGAGTTTTTCATCACCAGGACATGTAAAACTGAAAAAAACATGCTCCACTTTTTAAGTATGATGCACCCTTCCCTCTGGGCTATCCAGGGCCTAACCTAGGAGTGACTTACGTGTATTAAAAAGGAGGGTGTTGGCCCTGGTGAAAGGTTTATTTAGCCAGTTTTAAATTGCAGTTTAAGAAGTGCACACAAGAGCTGCAACGACGGACCTGAGACATGTTTAAAGTGCTAGTTGTGTGTGTGTCACAATCAGAGATGCAGGCCCACTAGTAGCTTTTAATTTACAGGTTCTGGGCACAGGTAGTATCCTTTTACTAGGGACTTACAAGTAAATTAAATATGCCAGCCAGTTGGGTATAAGATAATTCTACCACGCTTTAGGAAGAGAGCAGAATCACTTTAGCAGTGGTTAGCATAGTTCTAAATGCCAACAAAAACGGGTTCCGAAAACAGGACGGTGAAGGTTGAAGGCAAAAAGACTGGGGATGACCCTGCAGAAAGGGCAAAGTCTGACACAGTAGATGTCAGGAAGATACTTGAATGGTGGTTCATTTGGGACAGTTTATCCAAGAGAGTACATCTGCAACCAGAACCACCACTGGTGAGAAGATGGATCCTAGCGCCATAGGTTGGGGTGTGATCATGGAGAACCTACCAGTGAAGAGAAAATTGGACTGTGATGGAAGCAAAAAAATCTTTTAATTAGCGAGAGCTGACAGCAGTATTCAAAGCCCACTCCACTTTTAACTATATTTCTCCCATGTCTTGATGAGGACAGACAACTCAGTAGATGTGGCCTATATCAACCATTATGCATTCTCAATCCCTGAACGAGATTGCGTGTCCCTAGGGCTCTGGACGACGAAGCATCTTCTGTCAGTAGCTGTAATTCACATAAAGAAGCTAGGTAATGTGTAAACAAATAATTTAAGGGTGTTGTTTGCATCCTCTCAGGATTGGAGGCTACGAGGTCAACATTTCAGCACGTATGCATTAAATTTGGTGTTCCATTTATGGGCCTCCTTGTATTTAGGGCAATGCTGTCCTGACGACATTCTGTCCCAGATTTCTAGAGAAAGAAGCCTGGGAAGTGGATGCATTACGTCTGAGATGGCTGAAGAGGTTCTTTGCATCCCTCCATTTCCACTGATAGGTAGAGATGAGGAAGATTACTGGTAAGCAATCTGGTCAATACAATACACATATAAGATTAAACTGCAGCATGCATGGTGATGAACGCCATAAGCATTTGTGAATCACCAAAAAGTGATATGGAGGCTTACTTTTTGCATGCCACAATTTACATACATGCTTATCCTTTTTATTTTGAAATTCATCTTCTGACAGAGGACAAAAATCTCATATGCGGGTTTTTCCTTGTCAACGAGAGAGATATGGTCTGGGGCACACGAGATTTGAGGAGGTCGCAGGTGGTTCTGATAACCGTATTTACATATGCTCAACTCAGAGCCCGGTTTCTCCGTGGAGTAAATTCAGTCAAACCAGCCACTAGGTCATCTCAGTATGAACCTAGCCGTTAGAATCTACCCAGTCAGTATATGACTGCTCCACACTGCCTGGTGAACCAAGAGAGTACATTTTATTTTCACCTTGTGGATAGCGAAATATGCCAAAATCCTACAACAAATATTCTGCATGACCGAAAAGGCCAAATTCGCAGAGGCCTGTGCAGCGGTCCTTCACCCAGAGCCCAATCCTGATGCAGCTGCAAATAGTCAGTCGGGTGGAGGGGGCCGGAAGGGGGGGGGGGGTGAGGAGGTTGTTAATGTAGCAGTCGCACGCACCATCTCCATTCCTATCGCAGTCTCCTGCCAAGAGGCTAATCTCGCATGCGGCAGAATCAATATTCCTCACACAGAATCATTTGGAATCTATTAGGAGGCCCAAATGTATAAACAAGGAAACCATATTCTGGGTAAACACTAGAATAAAATGGAATAGGCCTGGAGATGATCTTGTTTTGAAGCTCCGGGAAAGATCTTGCGTGCGTGAGTGCTTGCTTGTAGGTTTATTTCCTCAACAATTAAACTTCCTCATTAATTTGTTCAACCTGCTGTTATTTTGTAAGGATGTGAATACAAACACAAAGACTCCTGTGCAGCCGTATTGGGAGGAAAGTCCCCTTTCCTAGACCACTTGAAGCTCATCCTTATACATAGAACTGCAATCCTAATAAAAGAAAAATGCCTTTTAAGACAATAATAGATATATGGAACAGAGAAAATAATTTGATCAAACCTAGTGTAGAAAAGTGGACAGTTTGTGGTTAAGCTTTTGATTTTAATTTCATATTCTTTGTTGACATGATGAATTTTAGATTTTTCGTACATTTTTGTTTTTTTGTTCCCCAGTTACCAAACTTAATCAATCAACTGTTACGTCTGCACTCCAAAAAGTGATTGTAGTGCAATAAGCTGACAGGCTAGTTAGGAGAAGCAGACAAATGACTTTTTCTTCTAGTACCAATGAGATACCTATACATGTGAAACTCATAGTGCCTCCATTTATCTTATAAGATGTTCACTATCACTAAAAGCACAAAGGAGCAGAGAAAGGAGGTGGAACAGGATATCCATTAAATAAATCACAATTTTGTAAGTGTGCAAAAATTTCTGCAGGGCCAGTGGGTAAGGAGAAATAAATGTCAAGGTAATAGATCAAGCCAGCAAACCAGAAGCATTTTCCAAAGTTGAATCCAGTGTCAGTGCATATTCTCATCCAGCATCAAGCTAGGGGAGTGAGCAGAAGAGAGGTTTGAGAGTGCTCTGCTATAAGAGAATGCCTAAACCCGGCAGTAATTCTGAGAAGTTAAGGGAGGTGTTAGATAGGCAGCATCGAAGGTCCGAGCCAAGCACAATGTGGTGAATTTAGGAAAGAGTGTTTTACTGTTCAAATGTCTAACAGTGCTCAAACCTACAAGAAGACAGAGGAGTGCTCCAAAGAGAGACCCACAAGTGTTCCAGACTCGCCTACTATGCGACCAGGGAGGGGACTAAAATTTGTCAAATATGTTCTTTGTCATGTAGCATCTGTACCGATCCCCAATCTCAATAGAAATCTGTGGATAGCCAGCATCAAAGCCCTGCCCAAGGAGTGAAGCAGAAACCGTTTCAAGAACCTCCGGGGTAAGCAAGTGCCAGAACTAAGAACGAGTCCCAGATACAGTGCGCGATGCTGAGCCAAAATTAGCAACGCAGCACAACATAATTTTCACAATGCAGTGGTTCGACGTATTTACTAGAATATATTGCACCCCTGTGTTGTTCCCTGCGCCGACGTAAATTTGCTGCCGAATGCAACACAGGCCCCCTTGCACCATGGTGCAAGGATGGCTGCGTTGAGGGGGAGATTGTTTTTGTGCAGGGACACCTTCCTACACAAACACATTTTTAAATGGCGATTTGCTCTTTCTATGTGTGCAACCTTGCCTCATATTTAAACTATGACGCCTGACCCCGTGGACGTCAAAAAACCTCTGTGTGCATCATGTTTTGGATGCAGGAATCCGCCTCGTGTTAATGACATGCAAGGTAGGTGTTCCCGTCCAAAAAATTACTTTAAGGCCTTTGTGCCTTATTTATACTCCTGCGTCATTTTTACGCACAGGAGGGGGCGGGCCTTAAAAAATGGCGCACAGCCTGATGTGCGCTGTTTTTTAACGCCTGGGTTACGGCAGGCGTTAAGGGACCTGTGGGCTCACTTCCATGGTCTCAGACCATGGAAGCAGTCCAGAGGTGCCCTTCCCTGCCCCCAGAGACACCCCCTGCAACCCTCGCCCACTCCTGGAGGACACCCATGGATGGGTGGACTCATCCCAGGCAAGTACAGGTAAGTTGAGGTAAGTATTATTATTTATTTTTTTAAGTAGCATGGGGGACCTAATTTGGGACCCCATTGGGCAAGGGGGCATGACTCCTGTCTTTGCTAAGACATCAAAAAATGGCGCAAGTCCGGTTTGAGCCATGATTTTTTACTCAAACCTGACTTGCACCATTTTTTGACGCACAACCCCCATTTTCCCCTACGCCAGCGCTGCCTAGTTTGAGTATTTTTGTTTACTCTGACCAGCCCACAGCGCCGGCTAACGTCAATCCTTAAATGAGGCGCCCGCATGGCATGTAGGAATGGAGTTAGCCTGCGGTAAATTTTTTGACGCAAACCGTCAAAAAGTATAAATATGGGCCTACATGCTTCCAAGAGGCTGCTTCAGATCACACGACTGGGGATCCTGCAGAAATATGTTGGTGGTGTATGCTACAGTGTTTACCACTCGCTGACGTTTTATTAAAGTGCACAGATCTCAAAGGGTGTAGTGGATAAGTGGCATTTTTATAAGTTTCAAATTACTGGCTGCTAAGAACACTTAAATGCTAGTTTGAGGCCTGTCGATTTACCTTATGAGTTATCAGCGCCAGTTAATCTATTACATTGTGATCTAACATATCTGATTTGTAAAGTGGAAAGTGACACATTCGCCGAAGCTTAAGGAAAAAGAAACATGGAATGACACCCTCCAGCAGGTCATAGGGTATTCCTGTCAGTCAGTCCATGAGCTGCCTGTTTGAGCAGTAGGCTGGAGATTAGCCCCCTCAAGAAATCAGTAGTTTGACTATTCTACAAACTGCTTGAGAGGTCATAGTTTTTTTTTTTTATTCAGTTAAAAAATGGAGAGCAGTGTATGAAAAACGTGGTTATAAAAAAGCAAATTCATGTTGACAAAAATAAATGGAAACTGATGTGCTCTGATTTATTTCCATGACAACAGAGGTCAGATTTTGTCCTGCGGAACACAGGATGTACACGAGATACTGGTCGCCAGAGAACGCTGTGAGTGCACTACCTTATCTTGCATTTCTCTTACATGCAAATAAAATCAGTTTTAAACAACAAAACAAAATACATTTTGATTTTTAATCATCCTTTGGAGATGATAATATTTGGGAAGTCACTTGTAAAACTAGCACGAAGATCTATCACTATATACTATATGCAACTGTTGTATATCAATCACAGGTTAAATTATCATAGTTTTATTCAGTCAGTCAACTTGTGTGAACAAAATATAGATACGTTTAAAGCACTGGGCACATAGCAAGAAGGAGAGATTTTGAGGGTGCAACATGTGACGTGATAGGTGCACGGGCCGAGTTGTATCAGACAGGTCAGTTGGATCAGACAGAGTAGAGTAGTCATGTTGACATTACCCCATTAGTTGTCAGAAGTGGGAGGTCTCCTCCTATCTAGCTAGATTTTCCCCAAACTGCTTATATGGATCATTTGTTAGGTTTCATCTACAGGCAGCTTTTAGCCGTTTATTGCTGAAAGACTTCTTGAGCACAATACTAAGACTTACAGTGAACTTAGAGACTGTGCATTTCTTGCTATTGGTTGGCTTTCCTCTTTCCTGTCACTCATTTGTTTGCTTATTAGATGGCCTTTCTGCCCCATTTTGTTTGTCCTTCTCCTGGATCATAGCTTGCTTACCATCCTTTTGATTGGATGATTTGCATCCTTCCACTGCTCACATTCAAGGAACTACTGTTTTCAAATAAAAAGTCATGAGAATGCATGTCTTTTCTTGCTCTCTCCCTTGTAAGCTGCTTTACACCTCAAATATCACCTCTTCTCCCCTCACGCTCTGTGTTCCTCCCTCCCCCCTTAACCCCCAGGGTCTCTATTGCATGCTTCACATTGTTTTCCCCACTTCATTTTTTTCGGTCCAGCACGCAAGTGCTTTGACCTGTTGTAAGAATCTCACGCCCAGCACTTTCACTAGTTTGTGGGCTTGCGTTTTAAAAATCACTTGTTATCATTGGTAAATACTTTACCTTTGTAGCGCCTTGGCCCAGTTTTTCTACTGCCTTGCAGACTGACCCTGTTATATGGATAATTGCACAATTGCCAATACTTTAGACTGTGAGCGAATTTCTTTTTCCTTTTGTGTCTCTCCTTCGTGCTCATGCTCATGGCGGCCGTGGTGCTTAGAATCAGCTTGCTAATGTCAACTAATGTTTTACACTTAATTTTAAGTTTGTGTGGCAAGAAAATTCCAGTTAGGAATTTACAACGCCAATAGCTCTATTGCATTGCATATGCTTGTTTATTTACCATTTAGGGCCAGATGTAGCAAAGGTTTTTACCCATTCTGTGTCTATGGGAAAAAGTGTTCGTACATATGGCCCTTAGCTTTTTATTTTTTACCCCAACTCAAGTTGAGCTATTGCTGCCCTGCCTACTCCTTGTTGTTCCGCCTCTTCCTTCGCTTGTCCTCTACCCACTAATCCCTCTCACTCCTCCATTGTGCTCCACTTCTATTAATGCAGACCCTAAAAAATGCACCTTTTCTAGGACTACAAGCAGCTTTCATTTGCTGTCAGCCACTCAATTTTTTTTAAAATGGTTTTTGCTTCTCATTAACTACTTTATTTTTTAATTTACCACTCCAAATGGCATCCACCATCTTGGGAAGGTAAATAATTAATAGTGGCTGTATCATGTTGTATGTGCAAACATGCATGGTCATGGCATGTATGCGCGTGCACATGCAATAGCACGCTATTTTCATGTTTTTCTTTTTACTGATGCTTCATAAAACCAGCAACAACATTGGCAAAGTCAATAGGTTGAAAAGGTGTGGCCTATTGGCTTAACCAATGCTTTTTTTAGGTCTTGACACTGGCCTCTCCCTCTCATTCATCCCTTCCATCTTCCCTAGTTTGGCAATTAGTCCCATTTTTTGTGGACTTTTCCCTGTTTGGGGGTTTGTCTCACTGCCTGCAGTGAGCTGGTGAGGGGCACAAGATGTCCCTCATTTTCCTCCTTCCGAGACAAGAAAGTTAAAAGCTCATCTGGATGTTTAGCGACACTCCACAAACTGCCTGGCAAAGTCTTGCTTTCTCGCCTGTCAACCCTGTATGTTTGCGCTGTTAAGAGGTACGTTTCTGCAGCAAGAACAGAATAGTTGCAACACACGAGGGGTCCTACACAACTCAACTTCAGGAACACATTGACTTTTAGAGATGCTAACAGGGAAAGTGGACTGTTGGACTTTTTTCCTTAGGCAGGGTCATCCCCAAGCTTTTTGCCTCATGCCTCCTATTTTTTCTGACCTGTTGCTGTTGGCTTTTGAACTCTGAGCACTTTACTACTGCTAACCAGTGCTAAAGTGCATATGCTCTCTGTGTAAATTGTATTGTTGATTGGTTTATCCATGATTGGCATATTTGGTTTACTAGTACATCCCTAGTAAAGTGCACTGGAGGTGCCAGGGCCTGTAAATCAAATGTTACTAGTGGGCCTGCAGCACTGGTGGTGCCACCCACATAAGTAGCTCTGTAATCATGTCTCAGACCTGCCATTGCAGTGTCTGTGTGTGCAGTTTTAACTGTAAATTCGACTTGGCAAGTGTACCCACTTGCCAGGCCTAAACCTTCCCTTTTCCTACATGTCAGACACCCCTAAGGTAGGGCCTAGGTAGCCACAAAGGCAGGGTGCAGTGTATGGTTAAGGTAGTACATATACTGATGTGTTTTATATGTCCTTACAGTGAAATATTGCTGAATACGTTTTTCACTGTTGCAAGGCCTGTCCCTCTCATAGGTTAACATGGGGGCTACCTTTAAATCTGATTAAAGTGTAGATTCCCTTTGGGAGCGGATGGACATGTGGAGTTTGGGGTCTCTGAGCTCACAATTTAAAAATACATCTTTTAGTAAAGTTGATTTTAAGATTGTGTGTATGAAAATGCCACTTTTAGAAAGTGAGCATTTTCTTGCTTATACCGTTTCTGTGACTGTGCCTGTTTGTGGATTCCCTGTCTGGGTCAGTTTGACAGTTGGGCTGGTTGTACCTCACACTAGACAGTGACACAAAGGGAGCTGCAGTATAGTCTGCATTTCCTGATGAGCCATCTGTGCTCGGAGGGAGGAGTGGAGTGATCACTTATACCTGAAAGGGATGTGCCTGTCCTCACACAATGCTGTCTCCAACCCCCTGGTGAGAGTCTGGGGCCTGGCCTGGGCATGGCAGGATTTCATATTCACAAGAGACTTTGCTTTGAAGAAGGCCTACTTCAAATGAGAAATTGGGTATAAGAAGAACACCCAAAACCAAGACTTTAGATCACTTCTGGACATCAAGAGTAATCTCTGCCTGGAGAAGAGCTGAAGAGCTGAGGAGAAGTGCTGCCCTGCCTGTGACTGTGCTTTGTGTAACTATCCTGCAGTTGCTGCTTCTGCCAGAGTAAGAGGGCAAAGACTGGACTTTGTGTGCCTTCTATCTTGTGAAGAAATCTCCAAGGGCTTGATTTAGAGCTTGCCTCCTGTTGTTTGATGTCTCAGGGACAGCAGAGACTTCTTTCTGCCAGCGCCTGGAGTCTCTGGAGAGACTCCTGCTCTGACAAGTGGTTCCCTATCCAGTCCCTGGGCCCTTGAAAGGAAAGCTGGTGGAAACCAAGGAAATCGACTTCGGATGACTTCGGACCGACGCCGCTGCTGAATCCGGTGACGCCGCCTGCAACTGACTCCGTGATCTTCGCTGGAACGCGATGACCTTCGCAGGCCCAACGCCGCTGCAGCCCGACTGAACTCCCCGACTCTGTGGAAGTCGCCGCACCACGTCGTGAACGACGCCGCTAGAAGTGCTTGGATTCAACGTTTCGCACAGACGCTGCGATCCCTGACTTCGCGCATCGACTTGTTTTCACTCTTCACCAAAGGTACTGTACTTGGGGGTCTATGTGACTCCGTGTCCGGCACCGCTGGTGTCGGCTTGTTGGGAACGACTTCGTCAAGACGCAGTGTTAACATCTCATTGAAGCATTTTGTTTTTCTAAGCACAATTTTTTAGTTTAATCTTTAAAAATGTATAACTTGACTTGTAAATGTCAGATTTTTGTCATTTTGGTCTTTTTTTGTTTAGATAAAGATTTCCCATTTTGCTAAACTGGTGTTGTGTCATTTTGTAATGGTTTCATTAAGTTACAGTGTGTGTTGGTACAAATACTTTACACCTAGCACTCTGAAGTTAAGTCTACTGCTCTGCCAAGCTACCAAGGGGGTAAGCAGGGGTTAGCTGAGGGTGATTGTCTTTTACCCTGACTAGAGTGAGGGTCCTTGCTTTAACAGGGGGTAACCTGACAGTCAACCAAAGACCCCATTTCTAACATGGACACATACAGTTAAAAGGTCATAAAGGTGTGAATGAAAATCATGCTGCTGTCTTGCAAGGGGAATATGCCCTTGAGTTTATTTCTTCTATTCAACCTGATTTAAAGTGTTCAGTTATTTCCAGCTTAGAACA
The DNA here is from genome assembly GCF_031143425.1 of Pleurodeles waltl. Classification (NCBI taxonomy): domain Eukaryota; kingdom Metazoa; phylum Chordata; class Amphibia; order Caudata; family Salamandridae; genus Pleurodeles; species Pleurodeles waltl. The sequence goes on along the minus strand of NC_090440.1, from coordinate 1,726,074,267 downwards.
GTGAAAGAATATGATTCGCCCAACATTGAACATTTTGGAAAAGTAGGAGACCTAAGACTGCAACACAGTACTACGTGCTGGAAAGGATATAACTATACCAATGTGTTACGATTTGGTGAAGTTTGGCAAATAGCTTATGAAAATAGCTGCAGTTAAGCAACCTAGGGCCATCTGTATGAAAAAATGGCCTTGCGAATCGCAAATATCGATTTTTAAGAAATCGCTATTTCCGAGTCGCAATTGGCCATGTAACAAAATTGCGATTCGGAATTAGCTATTTGTGGTTTGCGAGGCCCATTTACCGAATCGCAATTTGCATTTTCGCAAATTGCAATTTTTTTGCGATTCTGTAAAAAATCGCAAATTGTGAGAAATTTTGAGAAAGCACACTTGGAGGAGCCTGATGACGTCACAAGCAGGAAATTAGTCATCCCAGGCAGTTTCAGGTGCCACACCAAAACCAGCATCCTGAGAAAGAGCAGCCCAGCCGCACAGAGCAGCACTCAGAAGGATCCAGCACACCTGAGCAAGGATGGACACCCCAGGCCAAGCACAGGAGAAGGGAGAAAGAAAGCGCAAGCTAAAATTCAGCGAGCAGGAGCTTGAGGTGCTGACTGAGGAGGTGGTCAGGAGCCATGACCGCCTTTTTGGAAAAAGCTCACTCCAGGTGCCTGAGAGTGAGAAAAGGAGACTATGGGCGGATATACAATAAAAAATCTGCGCAATTGGAGTGGCACAGCGCTCCGTAGAGGAAATCAAGAAGAGGTGGTATGACCTGCGGTCCCATGCGAAGGAGAGGGTGGCAAGGAGACTGCAGGAGGCCAGGGGCACAGGAGGCAGTCCACCCACAGAGGCACCATCTACACCATTGGAGGACCTAGTCGAGTCCACACTCCTCCCTGAAGCTGTGACAGGGGTCACAGAGATCGACACCTCCGGCACGCCAAGTACCAGCCAAGGTAAGTGCAATATTGATTTGTAACCCCATATGTGTATGCACAAAAGCCCCTTAAGAATTAGCAAGTAATGTTAAACAATGTGAGAAGTAGTCCAGTCCACATCTTAGAAGCAGCACAACAATGCATTATGGGAGTGGCAGTCCACAACCCAGAGCTGAAAGTAGCACATGCAATGTATTTAAGAAGAGTGACACCCAGAGGAACACAACACAGTGTAGAGAAGTACCTGTACCTTTATTACCATTGTCTGACCGTAAATGTAACAAACATAACTGACATGCTGCAAATTGTCATTGCAGGTGGGCCAGGCCCAGCAGCCACAGCATCAGCAAGGGTAGGCGAGACTGACACCCATCTGGCCTCCGATTCAAACACCAGTGGCTCTCTCAACATTGCGACTGTCTGGCGCAGGCCCAGGGCACTGCCACTGCCAGAGCTCAGCAACGACTCAGATGAGCAGCAGGAAGGGCCAATTTCCCCATCAGCAACAGGCAGGCACAGCCAGATGCAGGAGGTCAGGTGTCAGCAGAACACAGCACCACGCAGGATGGCGACAAATTCCGGGGCACAGCAGCATGAGGCAGGTGAGGGTCCCTCCCTATTTGTTGGGCTGGAAGCTGCTATGTTGCAGCAGCAGCGCCTACAAAAGAAGAGGATCCTGGGATTAGAAAATAATTTGCTCAAACATAACCGCAACATGGTGGGCCTGCATCGCCAACTTGACTCCCTCAATCACAACATAGAACAGCTGCGTGAGGGACAGGTGCAGGCATCACAGGACACCAGAGACCTCACAAGTGCTGTCCGTGAACTCTGCCAGGAGCTGCGCCATGAGAGGGTGAGCCAGCGCAGATAGGAGCGCAGATTTAGGAACATGTTTGGCAGCTTCTGTCGTTCTTCTAACAGGGTGGCAAATTCAACTGCACTGATTGCCCGTCGTGCAGTTGCTGCGCAAGTGGAGGCAGCACACAGCAGCAGGGATGTTGTGAATGGACTGGTGCAGATCACCAATGTGATCGAATACATTATCGGTCCGAGGTCAGCCACTCCGAGTGAGCTTGCACTGGGGGACACTGAGGACAGTTCCAGTCTGAGGCAGTGTAGCTGTACTAGCATTGGACACCAGACGGCGCAGTGCCAGGCACAGCACTACCACTGAGGCTGACAATAGAGGTGCCAGTGAGGTAACAGTTGTCAGAGGATTTGTGTCATTTATACTCACGTCTGAAATGGTTGTGTGTGATGTCGGAACGCCTTTGCCTTCCCTTTGCTGCACTGGTCCTGTCTGCTGGATCTAGGGGTGGTATGGGATCATCATCCTCATCAGATTCAGTATCACATATTTCTACAGGTATGCCCCTGGTGGTAGCTATATTGTGCAAGATAGCACAAGTAGCCACTATTCTACATGTCGTCTCTGGACTGTACTGTAGTGCCCCTCCACTTTTGTGGAGGCACCGGAAGCAACTCTTCAGCAGTCCAAATGTGCGCTCCACCACATTGCGGGTTGCCCTGTGTGCTGCATTGTATCTCCGTTCAGCTGGTGTTGCAGGATTGAGGTAGGGCGTCATCATGTAGGTGTGCATTGCGCAAGCACTGTCTCCTGGAAGGGACAGAGGGTATGATAAGAAGTGGGCCATCTGACATCAGCACACCATCAATGCGCCATTGTATAGAGGGACAATACCTAGTAGATATTCTTCACCAAACTCCCCAGCTGGCAGTCTTGTGTGAATCCCGCTGTGGTGAAAGATGTACGAATCATGTGTGCTCCCTGGGTACCTCGCCACGAGATCAGTAAGGATGTAGGAGGCATTTCATATCACCTGTATATTCTTTGAATGTTGGTATTTCCTGTTGCGGTACACATACTCTGTGGCGGATGGTGGACAGATTGCCACATGTGTCCTATATATGACACCTACGACGTGGGGGAACTGTGCTATCTGGTAAAATTCAATTTATGTCTGCTGTATTTCCTGTGGGGTGTGAGGGAATCTGATGTACTGGTGTAGTTTGCTCAGCATGGCGTTGATAAATGCATTGAAAAATCGGGAGAGGGTACTCTGTGAGACCCCTCCAGCTGCTGCTATGACCCCTTGATAGCTCCCTGAGGCGAGTAGGTGGAGGGAGCATAATACCTGCACATGGGTGGGTATGCTGTGAGTCCTTAGTGTTCTGCGCTGCAGTATGGGTTGTAGCTCAGCTATCAGATCAAGTATCATGGCTGAGTTCAGCCTATACCTCTCATATATTTCCTCCTCTGTCAGGTTAAAAAGTGTAATGCGCACTCTGAAAATGCGCTCCTGTCTCCTCCTCCCTCTCCTCAAACCTGCTAAGATCCTCATCCTCCTCGCCATGACGTAGAGTGCAGCCATTGTGGAAAAGAGTCTGAGGCATTCTGGGCCTCTTTATATAGGTTGCACCTGGTTACCACCTGGTTTCAGTTAGTGGTATTTTGCATGTGCAAAATGCCATTCTGCAAAAAATCGCAATTTGCGATTTTTTTATGCATCTTTTTGCAACTTCGATTTTGCGACTCACAATTTGCACCTCGCAATTTCCTACTGGAAATACCGAATCGCAAATTGCGACTTGCAAAACCAAGTCGCAACGCAAAAAATCGCAATGTTTGCGATTTTGTTATTTTTGGTCTGCGAATGCCTTTCATGCATCGAAGACCACTTTTTTGCACTCGCAAACAGCCAAATTTTGCGATTCGCACCGTTTGCGAGTGCAAAAAAGGTTTCATACATCTGGCCCCTAGTCACTTCCACGTGGGGTAGTAGCAAATCTAGATTTTTTGTAACCATACACTTGATATAAGCATTTAGATTAATTCTTTAGTGCCCCAAACTTAGCAAAAAAATTAGAGCAGCAGTGTAAATGCAAAATGTGATTGATAACTAACAAGCAATTTGCCAAATGGGGAGGTCAGGTTTTAAAAACCGTAGATCCTGCATCCACAGTTTCTATGTAGACTACAAGACCATTAGGGGGGTGGCACTGATTCTCTTTTTCTTTGGGTTCTGAGGTAGTAGGTTGTTGGTGCCAAAATGCATGGTGAATACTGTTCTTTACCACTGTTGGTTCACTGAGGACTGTTTACTTCTATCTGCATAGCAGTTGTTCATTTTGAAAACTGTTTACCCCAGATGCAGCAATAGCAAACAGGCTAGAAGATTATTGAAGGAATGGAACTTAAAGGCAGTATGACTCAATAATCACACCCAAAGAGCTCAAAAGGTGGCTCAGTTGTGAATTTTACAAGGACCTGATTTAGAGAAAATAATCATGCAATAAAACCCCAAACACCCTGCAATCCATTGTCACCCTCACACCCCATATGCAAAGAGTTCTGCTAAGTGATAATAAAAAGTTGGCCATCCTCTCCTTCCATCTCTCTGTGGATACATCGAAGCTTTGAAGCTCCCAGCAAATCCTCATCAGTGCCACAGACAGAGAATTTATTTTTCTCTTTCTTGAGTCAATGACAAGGGAACCCCTTTTTACCCTTTTTACATCCTGGCAGGACTATGATGAGGATCCCTTGGAATTTCGTCATAATCATTTCACAGAAATGCAAGTCAATCTATATTGATGTCTCATTCAAATACATTTCAATCCCCTCATCATAGTCCTTCATTCATATCTACATCACAATAAAAACACAACATAAAATCACTTAAAAGAAGGATTGTAATAAAGATTCTCTTGTCATCTGTACCTCCTTTTTACATAGAAACAAACACAGTACTGTAATGAAGTCAAGTAAGCATTCAATATAGCCCAACTTTCATTTCTTGTATTTCTATGGCTTTAATATGCTAACATTGGGCGTCATCATGACTTTGGCAGTCTTTTCGGAAGACCGCCGTGGTGGCAGCCGCCAAAAGACTGCCGTATTAAGAGTCACACAGTGAAGACCGCCTAAAAGCAGCCAAAAATCTGAGAACGCCAGGACACTGGAGGGCAGGAAGGGGCAGGTCCACCACCAGCACCGCCAGCCCAACAAAAATCCACCCACCAGATTACGAGCCACAAATCCAGCACAGGAGTTCTTCCATTGCGGAAAACCATTGGTGGTGCGAACCGCCGCGGTCAAATCTTACATCACTCAGAACACTACATTAGATAGTTTGAACACCCCAGACCTGACACACATCCACACACCCGACACACCTACTCACAGAACTATCTTCACAGGTAACCCAGCCATTGCCACCACGGAGAGGATACCAGACACCGCCAGTCCCCCTTAGGATGATGGCCCCAGTGAGGACAACACGCCTGGATGTCTGGACAACGATGAACAACCTGGCCCATCAGGGACACCTGGTCAGTCAACGACTCCCAGGCTCATCCTGCCCACATCAACACCCCTCACCCCTGGTGCAACGACATCACATGCAACCAATCTCCTCCCAACCTGTGTCCCAAGGCCAGTTCAATCAATTGTGTGCCCCACAGAACAGGGACCTGAGTCGAACCTTGACATCCCTGACATGGAAGGCCCTGTTACCCCTGGGAGTGGGCACACTCTGCCAGGGGCACAGGCAGCTGGAGGTAGGGTGCTGTGGGATGCTGTGGGCCAGAGAGTGGGGCCTCAAAGGGACTCCATTGATCAGGAAACCATCTCCCAAGTCCTGGGAGCATACCAAAGTTCCCAGGACAGAATAGGCCAAATTATGATCAGGTTGGGGAAGAATCAAAGGCTGCAGAGGGAATACTTCAAGGAATTCATGCAGCAGTGGCAGGCACATAATGCCACCATGGCTATCATTGCAGGGGTGCTGAGGGGCATCAAACCCACCCTCATAGGTTCCTCAGCACACCGTCAGGCCTCTTCCACTAGCAACGTAACATCTGCCCTATCTACATCTGCGGCAGCTAGTGAAATGGAGAACCGGCCAGGGGATCCACACGCCTCAGTCACCCCTCCCTCTGTAGCTGAAGAACACCCCCCCCCCACACAAACGGGTACGTCCACCCAGACATCCAGCTGGAGCAGATGCCAAGACCAAACCTCTGCTAGGAAGTGAACCTCGCCTGATATGTCACTTTTGTGTGCCACTGAGACACACTGTAGACTGTGTTGAGACATGACTAAATTTTCACATGGTAAAAGGGCATCGGACCTGTGTGACCAACTGGTGTAGTTGCTACTCTGATGAATCCATCTACCATGACCTAACTCATCATCCCTTTTTTCATTTTTAGGCTTTAATTTTGACCTTATTCATCATGATATGCACAATAAATCACAATTGAGCACAGCTACTGAATATGTGTCTTTATTAATACCTCAACAATTGCCATGCTTTCCAACTGTGGTGAGGTCATGCCCACCTACATCAAACAGTCTAACAGTCATCAAGCGGAGCCTCCCTCAGCATGAGACATAATAAAATAGAGATGTCACAGGACAGGTGTCAGAGAGGAAGCAATCCAGGCCTACACCATAGTATAGTCAGTATTCCAATCTGCAAATCAAGCATGGCAGAGAGTACTGTGAGGATGGAAGGTATGGTGGCACACAATGTACAAATACAGGTAATGTATGTCATGGCCATGGTGACCCACCTACAATGCAGGGGCACACAGAAAGAAATATTTTATCATCAGGTACAGACTCTTCACATACACATAACATAGCTACATGATGACATATCCCATGGAACTTACATATGACTTCACTGAGGACCCAGTACAAACAGAAACATAGGTGCTGTACCTGGAGTATTGTTCATACTGATTTGTCACTTTACGGTCATCTCCACCTTGTATAGCAATGTCAGAATACAAGCACAGCTAGGCCCCATGGTCATCACAAACTATTCCACCTACTGTGTGGCCATAACCCATGATCCATTCTTCACACAAGTGCCACATAATTCAACTGACATGAAAAAGACCACTTCACGTTCCCCCAACCTAATGGTAACAGGAAATGACAGAGTTGTCACATTTCCACGTATATGAATGGAGTACACCAATTAATATCCCACTGTAACTATATCCAATTTACCTGCTACCTATTATTAACAAGTTAAAAGACACTTGAACATGTGTAAAAAGGACAATTTAAGAATGTTAACTGTGGCATTAAAAAGGCCGAATTTCAAAAGTCAGAGTTATTTTGGAAGTTGCCAATTTAATCCAGGATAAATGAAGATAGGAACTCTTCCACTTCAGCAGGAGGTAAAGTAGGAATTTCATAGCTAAGGAAAACCAAGGAGCATTTGTGTTCCAAAGCCTAAGCTTCAGCCATGGCAGCAGCATTCCGTGTTTTGCCCAACAATGAGTATAGAGCTGCATCATCAACAAAGGGAAACTCATAGGCAGCTTCCCGTAGCAAACACACCCTCAACGCGCATGTCTGGTAATGAGCCCTCAGCGAGAACATCAAAGGATCAGCGTCCTATGAAAGCAAGCTCTGTGTAGGAAGACAAACTTTCAGCGCATGTCGAAACGAGCACCAGAGGCACCAAACCACTGTCTACATGCAATGCAAAACCACTCTGAATGATATAGACCTGTCAAACTCCAATTGTTCCATGAGTGATACTCCAAAGTACTGCATCATGCATTCACGACACAGCTGCGCTGGTGGAAGCAGTTTCAGTCCTCCTTGTTGTGGCGGGACAGCCATTGCGCAGAAAAAGTAGCAATAGCAAATTGTCACCTATCATAGCCAAAGTTATCGGAAATCCTCTGAAAATACTGGAAGGTATTAAGCCGAATATAGAGGCGAAGGTATGAATAAAACCAGTACCAACAGCTTTAAATAAATTTACGATTCCAGTAGTACTGGATGCATTAAATATTCGCTCCACAAGCTCACCAAAGTGTCTCGGAAAGTTAGTACTTAAAAGAGACTGTATCTCTGCTGACCAGCAGCACATAGGTCTAGTGTGCAGATGTGAGCGCCACATGTTTTTGAAACAATAAAGCGTTTAGTCTGCTCAACTTGTCAAAATTCCTATTTGAAGTAGTCATATGGGGCTAAATCTCAGCTAATTCCCTCAGTCTTGTAGGAGGAAAAAGTAAGTTCCCGCAGCATGTAACAATCTTAGAGACCAAAACAACATAAACTATTATTGCTTGCATCCCACAACAGTTTTCATTATTGAGGAGGACATAGCTGCCATTCGAGAGCACCTGGAACGCAGATCTAAACAAGGGGACTAGAACTCCCTTCAGATAACAAGACAAGTTGGCTGCCGAAGCGTTACACACCCCATGCAAGGACAGCTGTTTACAAACCATTGAATGGCTGACAGAAGTCTTGCATTCACCACCGCTAAGAAAGACCTCTTTCATGCCACTGAGACATTTGTACGAGAAGGGCAGCTCCCACACCTCATGGATGTGACTATCTCCTAGCCTTTCATATCTGTCCACTAGAATATGTTTTAAGCAGGACGTGAATTGAAGTGTGGAAATAGGCAGATTAATGACCCCGCATATTAACCACTGAGCAGATGGTATTTCAGCCACAGTAAAAGGCCACTTCTCTAAATTTTCAATATTTAATATGACATAATTTGCTTCTTTCTTAGCCATTCGTTGTTGTTGTCACGTCAGTCTAAATGTGGAAATATGTCCCTTGCGCTAACGTGTTGCCAGGGAACGTGACCTGATTTAAGTGTTTGTAGTGTCCAACCTAACTGCATAATGGACCTTAGTTGGATCTGTCCATGGTGTAAAAAAGACACATCATTTTGTATTATGTCTATTGCTGGAGAAACAGTGTTGTTTAGGTGTACATTCAGTCGGACAGGGTATTAATCCCATTATCTACAACAGTTAATGCTTTCTGTAAATTTTCCTGATCTATTTGCCTTAACCTGGCAGCAGCTTCTTGTTGAGCAAGCTTCCAAATTTCATTATAAACTGCGTATAAGAAGCACTTTCTGAGATGTTTTCTGGGGCCTAACAGGAAATCCTGTAAGTCAGTATTATTAGAAAGGAGACTGAGGTGATCTCTAACAGCATCTAGTGAGGAACTCGTCTATCATTTCTGGCATAGTTTCCCTACACTCTATGTTGTTACTATACCCGCATGTTCAGATGACACATAGCGAAGGCCTGGCCTACTTGTTCCAAAATCCCCAGTGGAGTTCATAAAACATTTATGACACCCATTAGTATCTTTAGCCACAATAACCACCCGCCAGGACGTGAAAGTGAAGCATTAAATGTGCCATTCTGGACCCATTCATCGAGCTGATCTCAGTTGTATTTAATGTAAAATTTAGCAGGGACAGTAATACTGGGCGCATTAAATTCCTTAATTTTTGCTCAGCCTAAACAGCTTGTCTGTTGTACAGTTTCATTTAAAAATATAATTTGAACAGGTATCAGGCATGCTCTAAATAAACCTTCCTTCCCCCTTATTTGCCAATTTTTTGTTCCCCACACACTTTTTAAGTCAATTGACTTCAGCCAATATTGATAATCTTCTATCGCCAACCAGGAAACATAGGAATCCGAATAAATTAATTTTTTGTCTTTCAACAATATGTGTACATTGTCCATCAATTGCAAGTTGAAATAATATGACTCAGCATTTTTAACATTGTGCCCAGAAAAATATGCACATTTTTACAAATATGTTTTAGAACTCCCTTGTGGTGGAGTTGGACAAAGTTCCCATTGTGTGTAATTAAAAATAGTCTTTGGGCTACTTGCTCTGTGAATGAAATGGTGTCCATAATAATTATAGCAAAACATGTCAGCATAATTCTCTTTAGATTGATAAGCATCCTCACTTTCAAATACAGTAAAATACTGCAATTCACTCATCATGGAATCAACTGTTTTCATATCCCAGTCATCAGAAACAACTCTGGGATATTATTATATCGTTCATAGAAAGTTTAAACACATATGGTATTTGAATGACCTCTGTGGGGCCGTATATATCAAATTGTCCCAAACAATCTCATCAGGAATTGGTATAACAGAAATGTTCACAAAGGACAAGTCTCTGCGGACCTTGTGAGAAGAAAAATTAAGTTTTAGGACCTCATCCACCAATTCAACTGTCGATCTTTCAGGAAGGTAATGACCATGTATCAATAGAAAGAATGTTATGACAAAGCCAATCCAAAGGAGGAAAGCTAATATAATCAAGGAAAGCCACAGATAGTTTCATGGGAAAATAAAGTAATTTGTTTTCAGCCAGTTTATCAACTTACGTTTTTTTGGCAGTTCAGATGTAGAAGAGGCAAATGAGTCCGAGAAAGTGTTGTTGATGTCAGCCAAGTATCCAGAAACAGTTTGTGCAAACGCTAGAGCTGTATTTGTAGGTGGAGAACTGGTAGGGGTCTCCCGTGGTGGTTCACAGTAAATGATGCCATCTGCCTGTTCAGAAGTTGTGTCAAATTGATCAGTAATTTCTATATCGTTTGTTTAACAGATGTTAGTGGAACTAAAGCAAGATCACTTTCCACCCTCTACAAGCTCAGAGAGGTGTCAGCCTTGCTGCTCAAAACTTGTAGACAGACATCTTGGCCAGTAGTGAGTGGGATTAAGGAACTGCTGGCTGCTCCTCTTGGCCTGCTGTGCAGGATCAGCCACATGGTGTAACTTGACTTTGTCGATAGATACTGTAGTGTAGCCATTTTTAATGTAGTTTTATGCACGTTTGCTTAGGCCTCTGTGCACTTTGCCCTAGATGCATTTTATTTAGCCTCGCACTGGTATTTTACAATAACCAGTTTCACGGTCTTGTTTTATTTCCTTCTATCACACTGTTTAGCTTACTTCAGCGCTGTGTTCGCAAACAATACATTCTTGCTCACTCTGTGCTTCAGTCAAGGATACAGTCTGGTACATTGCCGATAGACGTGGTAGAAGTTTAGTCTTTATGGTTCGTAGACAGTACACATTGTTACGCAGGAACATCGGGGCGTTAGTTCACATCAATAGTATAAAAACACTTTCTAGTCCCAGTACACGTAAGAGGGAGATTCCGACCAGGAACCCACAACTAGATGCTGACTGCCCTGTTGCAGATGCTGATCCAGATCGCAGGCTTTTACTCAGGTATGAGGGTTGATGTCCTCCCGGGGGAACCTGAAAGGCAGGCTTAGAGCTTAACATGTTGTGCTCAAAATATAACTTAGAGAGAGAATGTAACCTAGTTGCAATATGATAGCATTATTCTTATATTTCACTCTCCTCGTTACTATTTCAATCCTACTGTGTTATATGGCTCTGGTTATTGTGGCTCACGCCTTGTTATCTAAAATGCAGTAGTTTTATTAAACCAATCTTTAAAACTCAAACTGCCTTTGTCATTTATATATGAGACCGCACTGTGTATGAGAGAACTGGTTGTGACCTGAGTGACCACGACTTCCCTGGGAAGCACTAAGATGTCATTCGCTCGGCTGCCTAATTGTCTCTTCCCTTTGGAAAAGATAAGGCATTGCTAGTTAGCCGGAGCTTACCCAGGATTTGGGGTGACAATGGTCCTTCGGCGTGGGTCAGACTTAGTCCCCCACACTGTGAACGATCTTGCTGCCCAAAAATCCAGTAGTCTCATTAGGATAATGAGAGCCTACGCGACAATACAAAGTGTTTTTTTTTTTAGTGCCTCGCAACTGTGGTAGAATGACAGTTCTGGTACAGTGTATTTCCAGGAATTGGACTAGTGCACAATAAGAAGGACCAAACTCCTTTTTCACAGCAACATTTTCACATACTAGATCCCCAACCTTTGGAATCCAGCTCGTGGATGTTATATGTACATCCTTAAATCCTGCGGAGGCAGCACTGGCAGAAGCGTTGTCGTCACAGAACTGTTGTAATTCCTGCAAGACAGTGACATGTTCATTTATGTCAAAAGGTGTTTCTGCCACCTCCACGCCAGGCCCATCAAGATCTGGAACATACATTTGAGTTCCAAACAGGCACCCATATGAAGTACGACCCCCCTGGGACCTTCTTGGCAGATTATTAAGTGCTCCCTGGACTCCATACAGGTGATTTAGCCAACTACAACCCATACCTAGAACTCTAGCTGTCAAGGATTGCTTTAAATCACGGTTTCATCGATCCACTACACTATTTTCCTCAGGGTGAAATGGAGACGAGTAATGGTATTGGACCCCTAAAGAAGCAATGGAGTCCCTGAATGCCCTTGAGGCAAAAGCAGGTCCCTAGTCCGAGTGGAAAGCTGCAACTACATATGTGCTGATAAAGACTTGCAAATCTTTAATAACAGTCTGAGCATCAGCCGAGCATTGTGGCCACACCCATAGAAATCTGGAACAAGAGTCAACAGTGACACAGTGACTAAAACGTATTTGTGTGCAAAGTCCGGTGTTAGCGGACCACAATGGTCCAAGTACACACATTGTAAACGTTTGTTGGAAATTAGGAGGGGTGTCTGCGGTGGGTGTTTGATCGTGGCCTGTCATTTGTTGGTAGATGTCACAACCAAGGACATACTGCTTGGTCTGTTTGTATAGATCTGGCCACCAATAACGTGCTAGCAATAATTATATTGCAGCCATCACACCAGTATGGGCATATGCAACCACCACATGCACTGTTTTAACCAACTCTGTTCTTATGTCTTTATTGGGAGTTATTCACACTCCCATGCCTGGTATTTTTACTTCTGCGTCAAGAAAGCCTCCATTCGGTAGGATTATTTAGCAGGAAATGCTTTTGGATAGGGCGTGCCTTCAGCCGTGGCTTTCATGGCAGCCCATATGTCATCGTTCTATTGCTGATTTGGCTGCTTCATCAGCGAGTGTATTTCCAGCAACGTGTATTCCAACGCGCTGGTCCCCAAGTGTATGTACAACATGGACATTTCCTTCAGATCTGCTACTTTTCCTCACAGAAGTCTGTGTTTGATGGTGTTTCCTTTAGAATCTCTGAACCCATTCTGACACCAGTAATGCAAGTATTCATTGAAGGACTGGACACAATAGTTTGAATCACAAACAATCAGTGTTAGCTGTGAAGGATCCGTATTTTCCAGTGCCATCACCAGAGTCTTTATCTCTTCTAGTTGTGCTGTTCCATCCCCTAGGGTTTCCGTGAATGAATGTTGTGGACAAAAATTATTATCCTCCATGTAGCCACTTATGACTGTGCAAGCAGGGGAGTATTGATGCTTTGTGTCTATTGCTGGTATTGCTGAGCCATCAGTGTACATGACTCTTTGACATTGATCAGTAGGCAATGTATTTGACAGAACTGGGTATTTTAGTCCATATTGCAAAACTTCTTGAGTTTGTAACTTTGAGTCGAAGATATAGTCAACAACAGTGGCTGTCAAAGACGTTGCCCATTAAATCCAAGGTGGATGTAATGCTTTCAGCGCTTGGAACGCTGGCTTTGGTAACAGCCTCAAGGGCTGGAATTGAAGATACGACAATAATGCATTTCCCCTGGGCCCGTGGTCTTTCTTTAATGACAGCAATCTGAACAGCAGTGAGAATTTTCTCAGTGGGAGCAAAGCGTTATTCTGTTGCTGAATACAAATGTGATTAGTATGCAATCGGGACTGTCTCACCCTCATTGAAAGTTACATATGTGAAACCAATGTCACCAGCAATAATTCTGATGACCAGATGTTTTCTATTGTCCGTTGTGTGTAAGTGTTGTGCTGCAAGCATGTCTGTTTGCAAAGGTCTGAGAATATGTGTATGTTCAACTGTCCAAAATTTACTTGAAAAGCCAGGACATATTAAGTCATATAAGGGTTTTATGCGTGATGCATAATCTGGAATGTAAATTGTGCCAAAATGTAGGAAAGCCAATAGTGATTGGAGTTTTTTAATGGTATTTGGAGGTTGTAACTGTTCGCATTTTTCCAAGAATTGTGGTGCTAGGCGCTTTAGTTCACTTGATAGCTCGTATCCCACAAACAGGACGCTAAGGAAGGCTATTTTTGTTTTCTTGAAGTTGAATTAAAGCCAAATTCGGCACATACTACAACAATGCAGGCTACTCGTCTTAGATGTTGTAGTAGTTCCTCATCTGTGAGATAGATATCACCTACCTAGGCCAATGCTTCAGGGTCAATGTCGTCGCAATATTGAAGTCACACGAGCCGCAAACTGTCCTGGACCATTCTTGTACCCCTGTGGTAAACAACAGAATTTTCCACAGCTTCAACTTGTAAGAAGTCAGCAGTTGATTTCACCTCCAGATGCTCTTTAAGATTGCGGCAAACTATCGTGACGTCTGCCACACTGTCTAGCAGCGCTAAAGTCCACTTCTTGTTCTTCAATAGAGTCCTCTTCTTGAGTGGCATGACGAACTGCAACTGCCGCCACATTTTTCATTTTAAATTGGGGTTTTTGTTGGGGAAGTTTTTCTTCTTTTTTGCTCTTCTTTTTTTAACAGTAACTTTTAGAGGGTTGTGATTCCTGTCTTCGTTTCACATACTCAGTTCTTCGCTCTTACCACCTACCTCTCTCACTACGTTTTTCCAGTGAGGCCTGAAAGGAACGAGATTGACGTGTATTATTATATTCATATCTGCAGGCGTTTTTATATTATCTTTATTTCTGAGATTATGGTGGTCATTACAACCCTGGCGGTCGGTGTTAAAGCCTCGTGGCGGTAAAAAAAATAGAATCACGACCATGGCGGAAACCGGCAACATAGACAGCCACTTTAACACGCCGACCGCCATGGTGGTACAAACAAACAGCTTGGCGGTCACCGCCAACAGACAGGCGGAGGACAATGTACCGCCCACAGAATTACAACCCACCAATCCGCCACCTTTTCCGGGGCGGATTCACTGCAAACAAAAACACGGCAGAAACAGGACTTCGAAGTGAAAACGCTTACCTCTACACACCCCTCGAGGAACCAGGATGCCATTGAACCAGAGCTCCATATTTTTCCAGCCTTTATCTTCCTGCTCCTCTACCAGGAGCATGAACACCGGCGGCGAAGACCACGGTGAGTACTGCACCTATGACACAGGGGAAGGGGGAGGGAAAAAACAGTGACACACACACGCAACACCCCCACCCTCACCCACTACAACACACACGCTAAGACATCATGACACATCACAGTTACACCCCCAAGCCCCCCTGGAAGAATGTAAGGACAAAAGGAAATGAGTCGAATTATTGTGATATATTCAAAAACATGATTAAAAAATATTTACAAATATATACATATATACTATATACAATTAAATACACCAAGAACACAAGTCCAAGGTATTCCACCATCATAGTCCGTGAATCACTGGGCCCAAAAGGCATGTGCGAGGCCCACACAAGATACCCGAACAAGACGGAGAGAACACTGCAGGGGCATCAGATAGAAACAAAACAGTCACCTCAGGGGGAAGGGAAGGGGGGCACCTAAGCCGGTGGAGTGCACAACGCCAAATCCACGAGGGGGCCCCATGCCCACTGTTCAATCCTGGGGAGTGCAAAGCCACAGTCTCTCAAGTCTCTACAGTGGGTGGTTTGCCCACTGTTTAATCCTGGGGAGTGCAAAGCCACAGTCTCTCAAGTCTCTACAGTGGGTGGTTTGCCCACTCTTCAATCCTGGGGAGTGCAAAGCCACAGTCTCTCAAGTCTCTACAGTGGGTGGTTTGCCCACTCTTCAATCCTGGGGAGTGCAAAGCCACAGTCTCTCAAGTCTCTGCAGTGGGAGGTTAGTCCACTCTTCAATCCTGGGGAGTGCAAAGCCACAGTCTCTCAAGTGGATAACAGTCTCCACTGGTTCTGGAGGGGGCTTTGTGCCCAGAGTGCTTCATCCTGCCAAGGACTGAGGTTGTGGATGTGATACTCCACTGGTTCTGGAGGGGGCTTCGTGCCCAGAGTGCTTCATCCTGCTCGTGCCGGCCTCAGCAGCGTCAGAGCTTTTGGTGCTCATGGGCTAGCGGTGCTTGTGGCTGCGGTGTCCTTGGCAACGGTGCTTATGGCGGCAGTGTCCTTGGCAGCGGCACTTGTGGCGGCGCTGTCCTTGGCAGCGGTACTTGTGGCGGCGGTGTCCTTGGCAGCGGTTCAGCTGCTGGCGGTCCTGACTGTGGCAGTGGGGCTGCTGGCGGTTACCTCCTGGGCAGCGGTTCAGCTGCTGGCGGTTCTGTCTGTGGCAGTGGGGCTCCTGGCGGTCGCCTCCTGGAAAGCGGTTCAGCTGCTGGCGGTCCTGTCTGTGGCAGTGGGGCTGCTGGCGGTCGCCTCCTTGGCAGCAGGGCTGCTGCTGGAAGTTCTGTCTGTGGCAGTGGAGCTGCTGGCAGTCGCCTCCTGGGCAGAGGGGCAGCTGCTGGCAGTCCTGTCTGTGGCAGTGGGGCTGATGGCGGTCTTCTCCGCAGTGCTGATCTTCCCAGACTTGCCGATTTTCTTTTGCCCATTCCCCTCCTTGGAAGGTGTCGCAGCTAACTTCACCCTCCCAACTGTACCCCTGGGAGCAGCTTTGGTGGCTAGTGTCTTCCCCCTCTCCCGCCGGGCACTGGGCAACTTCTGATGCTTGACAGGTGGGGGACTGTCCGTACTGTGGCTCCTTGATATACTGGCTGCCCTGCTGCCTGGTGCACTCCAGAATCCGGTGACTACTGGCACCACTTGTCCCACCGATGTTGTGGCTGAGGTGCTAGGTTGGGACCTGGAGAGTCGGGCCCCAGGAGACTGACGGGGTGAGGGAGGTGAGGGAAAGAGGTCAAGGCTGGCCGGGAAAAGTTTCTTAGGAACACTGGGATGGGTAGATGGAGGGGGTTTGGGAGTGGAGGAAGAGGTAGTGGTCGTAGGAGGTGTACGTTTGGTGACTTTGGGTGAAGGTGCTTGGGGTGGAGGCTGTCGTGAGGTGGATGGCTGTTGGGTGGGTGTGTGGCTGCGTTTGTGTACCTTGGGAGGTGGGCTCACAGACACACTGGGAGAGGACACAGGGGATGTGTGATTGGTAGTGGGGGTGGTGACTGCACGTGAGCGGGGTGTGGTGGTGGGTGTGCTGGTGATGGACGTAGTGGCTGAAGATGCAGTGCATGCAGGTGTGAGTGGAGACGAGACAGGGAGGGAGGAGGGAAACGAGGAGGAGGGGGACACAGTGGAGGCAGTAGATGTTGGTATGTCTGCATGTGTTTGATGCTTGTGTGAGTGCCTGTGGGATGTGTGGTGCTTAAGTTTGCCTGAGCTTCCTTTGTGTGCTGAGGTGTGTGCATGCTGGTCTGATGATGTGCTTGGGATAGGCTGAGGTACAGGGGTGTGGGTCTGGGTGGAGGAAGTTGGAGGGGAGAGGCTAGAGACAGGGACAATGGCTGCCATCAGTGCTGAGGCCAGAGTCTGAAAAGCTTGCTGAAGGGCTGCCTGACCAGAATGAATGCCCTCCAGGAATGCATTGTTTTGTTGTAACTGCCTCTCTACACCCTGGATGGCATTCAAAATGGTAGACTGCCCAACAGTGAGGGACCTGAGGAGGTCAATGGCATCCTCACTGAGGGCAGCAGGGGTGACAGGGGCAGGGCCTGAGGTGCCTGGGGTGAAGGTGATGCCCACCCTCCTGGGTGAGCGGGCACGGGGCAAAGGCTGAGGGTCTGCTGGGAGGGCGGTGCTGGAGGGGGGGTGGCGGCTGTACCTGCAGATGCAGGGGGCATAGATGGGCCCGCCACCGCAAGGGAGCTCCCATCAGAGAAGGAGTCCGTATCGCTTGTGTCAGCTCCTGTCCCCGCCGTGGAGCTCCCCTCGCCCTCCGTCCAACTGGTGAATTCGGAGTCCGTAGTCTCGCCCTCCAGGGCCATGTGGGATGCAGCTCCCTCCTGCTCCGGTGCCACTGCTCCTCCGCCTGATGATGCTAATGCTAGACCACAAAAAGGGGGTGGGGAAGACAGAAGGAAGCCATGTTGAGTGCATGCAATACCGCTACAGTTGGCGGACACGACAGACACAGAAGCCCCCTGCACCACGCCGCTCACTTGGGGTCCACTATTCAATCCCTGGGACATGGCTTACAAGGCTATGGCTGATTTCTGCATACATGTGTTGTATTGTTTATGTTGTTGTCGGGCTCGCGCTAGTTAGCGCGAGCCGGAGAACAAAGGAATGTGAGGGAGGAATGTTGGGGAGTGCGAGGAGACGGTTGGAGAGCAGACCGGAGGCGAGGAAGTAACCGGTCTGTGTGCTGCGGCCGGGTTTTTTTTTTATGTATTAGAATAAATTGAATTTACCAGTTGAGACCACGCTGCTGGAGTCCGTTATTTCTCCTAAGAAGATTCACAACAAATTTGGCGACGAGTTGCGCAGCCCCGGCTTCCACGCGTATTGATGTTTCCTCTCCGCCTTGCTGAACTTGACTGCTGCTTTAGGACCTATCGAGGAGTATGTTGCAGTAACTATTAATCGGATTTTATTTTTTTTTCTCCGTGTTTCATTTTGTTTGGTGGTTCCTTGGCGAGCGGAGCGGCGCGAGCAAGGCGGCGCGAGCAAGGCAGCGCGAGCGTCCTTTAATCTACGGACGCGCATGCTCAATGTGCGTTTCCTCGTCAATGTCACGGAAGCGGAGCACCATGACGCGAGCGTCTCCAAGGAGACGGAGACGCTAGCCAGGTCATCTAGAGAGGTTCTCCGCACGCTGCGTAACACTGTGGATTTTGGTGGTACAGCGCATTTTGTATATAAAGTAAGACTGTGCTACAATGTCAGTGTAGAATCTCTGACAGCTATTCTGTCAAACTTCGGTTTTTTTGGATTTATACTTGTTTAAGTGACATAACATAATTACTTATGGCTTCAAGTAATTTGAATTTACCACCACCTCAACCTTTCATACCTGGATCTAGTGATAATTCCACAAAGTGGCAAGAATGGCGGGAATATTTTTTAAATTACATTTCTACGTGTGATGAAGAAAATTATTTTTCTGCTGATAAAAAGAAGAAAATTCTATTACATTGTCTGGGACCGCTTGGTTTGAAAACCTGCAATAGAATTGAAAAGAAACATAGAGAGCATGGTGATGTTTTTTGTCATGCTTTAGAAGATTTAGATAGATACTATGCTCCTACTGTTTGCGTAGGTATTGATCGTTACAAATTTTACCATAGGAAACAGGAGAAGGAAGAAACCATTGAGGAATATGTTTCAGCTTTAAAGAATTTGGCTTTAACATGTAGGTTTGGTGTCTTGCACGATGAACTTATAAGGGATCAGATTGTTATGCATGCAGCAAATCGGCATATACAGGATTGTTTATGGACTAAAGGAGAGTCGTCTTTACAGGAAGTCATCGATGTTGTTAAAAAAGCAGAACTGACTGGAAGATGTGCAAAAGCGGTTTTACAGGGGAGTAAAAAAAATGATGACACGTGTCCTGGATCTGACATTCTTGTAAACAATATTAGGGAGGTTAAGTATGGGTCTGACAAGTTTTCAAAGAAAGACTACACCAGTAAAAATAAAAAGCAAACCAAGAAGGATTTTAGTAAAAAGAATGTTACATGTTTTAGATGTGGTTTGATGGGTCATTATGCCAACGATAAAAACTGTCCTGCCAGGAACCAGAAATGTTCTGGTTGTGGCATCAGTGGTCATTTTGTTAAAGTTTGCAGGAGGAAAAAAGATTCGGCGATAAAACTTTTAGAGAGTGCAACGGACTCAGCTTCTTCCTCTGACAGTGACGACAGGAATATGTGGGTACTCAATGTAAAGGATCATGAATCTTCAACACTAGATTTTCCGCGGAAAAAAACGAAATGCGACATTTCTATTGGGGATATCACTATCACTTTCACTGCTGACTCTGGTTCGCCTTATACTATTGTAAATGAACTGGTTTGGTTAAAAAAATTTGAACATGTTATTGGTGGGGTTCTAGACAGTCCTGATATCTCTCCTAGAAGTTTTACTGGAGAGCCAATCCAGTTGATAGGGTACAAGAAATTGTTATTTTCTTTCAAAGACCGTAAGGCAGAATGCAAATTGTATGTTTCTAAGACTGGACCTTCGGTTTTAGGCTGGTGGGATCAGGGAGCGCTTGGAATAGTCCTAGATCCAAACAGCTTGGAACCAGTGTCCGTTATACAGGGTGGTGAGATGAGTGATGCAACTATTAGGGATTTGTTTCCACGAGTATTTTCGGGGACTATAGGCATGTTAAAAAAATTCCAACACAAAATCATACTTAAGGATAACGCTGTACCGGTAATACACAAGGCCAGGAATATTCCCATAAGTATTAGAGACGAAGTGTCTGGAGAATTAGACAAATTATTGCAAGCTGGTATTATTGAGCTGGTGGAATCATCCGATTGGATTTCGCCATTGGTTGTAGCGAGACGTTCCAATGGCAAGTTAAGATTGTGTGTGGATCTTAGGGACCTCAATAAAAATATTTTGGTAGATCAATTTCCATTACCTAAGATCAGCGAAGTGTTAGCACTTACTAAAGGTAACGAATGGTTTACCACAATCGACTTGACTTCAGCGTATCACCAGATTTCTTTGCATCCTGAAAGCCGTAGATTGACCGCGTTTATTACACCATTTGGGTGTTATCAATTTATTAGGGTGCCATTTGGGTTGGCATCTGCGGCTGCTATGTTTCAAAGGCTGATGTATAAATTATTTTGTAAGGTGCGTGATGTATTTTTTTTTCAAGATTACATATTAATTATGGGAGATACGAGAGATAATCACAATGCCAAAGTTAGAAAAGTTCTCCAGGTGTTGGAAGATAATGGACTTACTGCAGAATATAGCAAATGCAAAATTGCTAGGCGAAGTGTCACATATTTGGGACATGAAGTTAGTGGTAATGGCATCCAACCCAAAGCTAGTTTAATACAGGCCATTAAAAAATCACCTACACCTACAAACAAGGATGAAGTTAGGGCGTTTTTAGGCTTGGCAGAGTATTATGCCAAGTTTGTCCATAATTTTTCGCAAAAAACTTTTCCCATTAGGCAATTGCTTAAGAATAGGTGTGTATTCAAGTGGTCTGTGGAGTGTGAAAGGGCTTTTGAAATAATTAAAAGAGACATTATTCAGGCACCTGCTCTACAAGGATTTGACCCAAACTTGCAAAGCATTGTTACTACGGACGCTAGTAGTAAGGGGTTGGGAGCTGTACTCTCACAAATGAATGAGAATAATGAGGAATGTGTAATTGCATTTGCTTCCCGTTCGGTAACTGATGCTGAAGCAAAATATTCGGTCATAGAGAGGGAAGCTCTTGCATGTGTGTGGGGCTTGGAACATTTCAGGGCATTTGTTTGGGGTACTAATGTCATTTTGCGGAGTGACCATAAACCACTCACCAAGGTCTTAACGACTAAAGGTTTGTTCAAGGCTTCACCACGAATAGCTCGCTTATCTATAAGATTACTAGATTATAAGTATGAGGTATGTTATGTGCCAGGGGTCAAGAATAAAATTGCTGATTTCCTAAGTAGGATGCCCCTTGTTAATACGAAAGATAGTGTGGAGGGTTTGGAAGATTGTTGGGTAGCCAATATTGTACAAGATGTTCAGGGTATTACTGATGATGAATGGGATAAGGCTGTGGAGGAAGATCTAGTTTTAAACAATGTTCAAACCATGTTGTGTGAAGGATGGCCTCATAAAAAAAATTTGGATGAGAATTTCAGACGATTTTGGGAGGTGAAGGATGAATTGTCTGTTGAGGGGAACAAGTTAATGCGTAATGGGAAATTAATACCTCCTGAAGTACTTAGAAATAAGGTTTTAGATTTGTGTCATGACGGCCATCTAGGTATATCCAAAACAAAAAGTAAAATTAAACAATTGTATTGGTGGCCAGGAATAGATGTGGCTGTGGAAAGAATGGTAAGAGAATGTTTTTTATGCAATGATTCAGAGAAGACTTTATCAACATTTAGACCACCGCTAGTTCCTATTAGGTGTCCTGATATGTCTTGGGAAAAAATTGGTTTAGATATTGCTGGTCCTATACATGCAGATGGTGAGTGCAAATATATAGTGGTGATGTATGATCATTTTTCTAAATGGCCTGAAATCAGTATCATGACCAAGGTTGATTCTGGTTCCATTGTGAATTTTTTGGATATGGTTTTCCTGAGAGAAGGTTTCCCCAAAGCTGTAGTTACAGACAATGGACCGCAATTCATTTCTGATAAGTTTAAGAATTTTTTATCGAGGTGTGGCATTAAACACATTACTACGTCCAATTATCACCCGGCTGGTAACGGTGCTGTTGAGCGCTTTAACAGAGTGTTGAAGAACAGCGTACAGCTGGCAGTAAATGCAAAACTAAGTTGGGAAAAAGAAGTTTGGAGAACTGTTTGGTCATACAGGACCACACCTTGTAATTCTACGGGGCACTGTCCTTTCGAGATTATGAGGGGAAGAATTCCGTTATGGAAGGATAACATTGGTTGGATGAAGGATGGTAGGAAGAGTGGTTGGACTGTGGAAGGTGTTAGGAACAACATTAAAATGCCGCAGACGCGTTCAAAAGGAAACTATGATATAAAACACAAGTGCAAAATGGTGAATATACAAATAGGTGATTTGGTTAGGGTGAAAGTTCCAGGTTTAAAAAAATATGGAGCGGGTAAATACTATCCTCCTTTGAAAGTTTTGAAAATTTTGTGTAATGCAGTGCTACTTGAAGATGGAAAAGTGTGGCATTTAAGCAGGGTTTCCCCATATAAAGGAGAGGGGAAGAAGAGTATGATTGGAACTAAATGGTTTGTGGATGATGAGGTTAGTAATGACATGTCCTCACAATGTGAATTTGGAGTTCCAGTTCGACATGCCAATGAGACGCAGGTGGTTGGAGGCAACGGAGTTCCTATGCAAAGTGATGAGGTAACAGAAAAAAGAAAAAGGAATGTTCAAGAAGAAGGTATGACAAGCTTAGAGAGTAGGTTTAGTAGGTGTGGCAGGGAAATCACAAGACCGCGAAAGTTAAGAGAATATGTATGCAACTAAGTCCAAATTCATTGTAAAATTAAATAGTTAAGATAGGATTTTGTAGTCATTAGACATTGTGGGGTATTGTTGGAATAAGTAATGATGCTGTTTATACTTGATATATATGGAAAAAAAATATATATATATTTTTAGTGTAAGGGGAAAGATGTGTTGTATTGTTTATGTTGTTGTCGGGCTCGCGCTAGTTAGCGCGAGCCGGAGAACAAAGGAATGTGAGGGAGGAATGTTGGGGAGTGCGAGGAGACGGTTGGAGAGCAGACCGGAGGCGAGGAAGTAACCGGTCTGTGTGCTGCGGCCGGGTTTTTTTTTATGTATTAGAATAAATTGAATTTACCAGTTGAGACCACGCTGCTGGAGTCCGTTATTTCACCTAAGAAGATTCTCAACAACATGGATGTCACAGGAGCCTGACTAGGTGTAGTTGGCACTGTACCCAGTAGGGGTGGGGTGACACAGGGTCAGCCTGAAAAAGGGGACTTCACTAGCAAACTCGCCCTGGCCTAGGGGTACCCACAGCCCACCTCCCCCACCCAGACACCTACAATGCACTCTGAATCAGCTGAATGAGAGGGTACTCACCCCCTTGTTGCTGCTGTGCTGGCCTAAAGCGCCCATCCAACTCAGGGTACGCCACCACCAGGATCCTGAACATCAGGGGGGTCATGGTGCGACGGGCACTCCTTTCACGTTTGGAGGCCATCCCCAGCTGGGCCTCCGCCATATTCTTGCTCCAGCGGCGAATGTCCTCCCATCTTTTTTGGCAGTCGGTGCTCCGTCTGTGGTAGACCCCCAGGGTCCAGACATCCTTGGCGATGGCACGCCAAATATCCTTCTTCTGGTGGGCGCTGACCTACAGGAATCGTACAGGAGAAAAAGAGAAGTAATTACCAACTGCACCATCACAGTCATTGGCCCGCATCCCTAGCCTTGCCACGTGGCACATGCACTCACCGTCGTTTCATGAACGCCTCATTCTCCCCCCCCTATCTTTCATCCACCCCACTCCACACAGGCATTGCCCATACAGCATGCTCCCAGTGTACTTGCTTGCTTGTCTGGAGGACCGTAGAGTAGCGTGTCCTGGGGGAGGACCCCATCCACGATTTTCTCCAACTCCTCCATCCAATGTTAACCAATGCAGAATTGCGCCGTGGTCTTCGACTGCCTACCACGACGGTGTCCAATGCCAGCGCAGTTACCTCATATCCCATTGTCCCACTTTACAGGTCAGGCAGCCGCCATTTCAGGGGCCCACATGGCTTTATTTCTTACTGCGTCACACATACCTAGGCCTTGGCTCAACACTCATACAGGCAAATTTCGGTTTATGAATAGTTTTCTGAGTAAGCTGTGAGTACGTACCTCAGAGTTGGTTGACTCTCTGCTCGCTGTTCTCCTCTATAGGCACCGTCCGCTGGGGCATGTGAGGAGATGGCGGCATCCTCCGGTGTACAGATCGCTGGTTGACCAGTCGACAATGGAGGAAAGACATGTGATCATCACCTACAAGCTTGATCGTGCCACAATCCTGGAACTGTGCGCCCAGTTGGAGCCAGACCTGATGTCAGCCATCCGCCATCCCAGAGGAATCCCCCCTCAAGTGCAGGTGCTGTCAGTACTCCATTTCCTTGCAAGTGGGTCATTTCATACAACAGTGGCCATAGCATCAGGATGTCCCAGCCTATGTTTTCCAACGTGTTGTCCAGAGTGTTGTCTGCCCTGCTGAAACACATGCGCAGCTACATTGTTTTCCCTCAGGTGGAGGATTTGCCTACAGTGAAAGGTGACTTCTATGCCCTGGGACATATCCCCAACATCATAGGTGCCATTGATGGGACCCATGTGTCCGTGGTCCCCCCGCAGGAGTGAACAGGTGTACAGAAACCGGAAGAGTTATCATTTGATGAATGTGCAGATGGTTTGATTGGCAGACCAGTACATCTACCCATCTTAATGCCAAATTCCCTGGCTCAGTGCATGACGCTCACATCCTGCGGAATAGCAGCATCCCTTTTGTGATGGGGCAACTCCAGAGGCACCGTGTGTGGCTATTAGATGAGCACCTGGAATCAAATCAGTGGGAATAGTTGTCTGGGTCTGGGGATATTCCTAAGAGTTAGCGTGTGTCTAACAGTTGTCCCTCGCCATTTGCAGGTGACTCTGGTTACCCCAACCTATCATGGCTACTGACCCCAGTGAGGAATCTCAGGACAAGGGCAGAGGAATGCTACAATGAGGCCAATGGCCTTACTAGGAGGATTATAGAGCGGACCTTCGGCTTCCTGAAGGTCAGGTTCCGGTGCCTACATGTGACAGGTGGTTCCCTATTCTACTCACCAAAGAAGGTGTGTCAGATCATCGTGGCCTGCTGTATGCTTCACAACTTGGCTTTGAGACAACAGGTGCCTTTTCTGCAGGAGGATGGTCCAGATGGAGGTGTTGTGGCAGCTGTGGAGCCTGTGGACAGTGAAGATGAGGAAGCAGAAGAAGAGGACATCGACAACAGGAACTCAGTGATCCTGCAATACTTCCAGTGAGACACAGGTGAGAAGACAAAACTGCCTGCTACATGCACTTTAACACTACTACCTCTCTACTGTCTGTCCTTTTCACCCAGTGTATGGTCACTGAGTTGTCACTTTCCCTTACCATTTCATAGATGTGGGTCCCACTGTGTGACATCTGCTTTGTTTCCTCATGGACTAGAGCTGTGTGACATAGGTATGTTGACATTACATTTGAAAGTGCATTTTGTCACTGTAATTGCTAATACACTAATTCAAAATCACAGACAGACTCCAGATAGTTTTGTGCTTTAAGGGTGTTTATTTTAGTGCTCAATATTGGAGGGGGTTGTAAAATGGTGAGGGGTGATGGTGGAGGAATGTCCATGGCAGAGTCCAGTCTATTAGTCTCACAGGTGCATTGTCCAAAGGAGCATAGGAAGTGGAGCTGGGGCAGTTTGAAGATGGACAGGGTGACAAGGTGGGACAAAAGGATGACAATCAGGGTGGTCTCATTTCTTGGCGGGGGTCTTGGCATCGTTCTCTGTCTTTGTCCTGGATCTCAGGGACCGTTTGTGGGGTGGTTCTCCATCTGCAGGGGGTGGGGTGCTGGTGTGGTGCTGGTGTGCCACCTGTCCACTAGGCCTGGCGGAGGTGGTGGGCAGTTCATCATCGAGGCTAGTGTCAGGGGCCCCTTGTTGTACCACAATTTCCCTCCTGGTGTTGAGGACTTTCTTCAGTACCCCTACGATGGTGCCGAGGGTGGAATTGATGGATTTGAGTTCCTCCCTGAAGCCCAAATACTGTTCCTCCTGCAGCTGCTGGGTCTCCTGAAACTTGGCCAGTACCGTTGCCATCGTCTCCTGGAAATGATGGTAGGCTCCCATGATGTTGGAGAGGGCCTCGTGGAGAGTGGGTTCCCTGGACCTGTCCTCCCCCTGTCGCACAGCAGCCCTTCCAGTTCCCCTGTTTCCCTGGGCCTCTGTCCCCTGAACCGTGGGCCCACTGCCACTGCCTCCGGGTCCCTGTTGTTGTTGGGGTGGTGGGTTTGCCTGGGTTCCCTGTAGTGGTGGACACACTGCTGATTGACATGTCCTGGGGACAGAGGTATGGGCTCGCTGGGTGGGTGCTTTGCTGGTGTTTCCAGAGGGGGCAAGCTCTGTGGTGGCCTGTGACTGTGTCAGGGGAACCGTCAGTCCCGAGGTCTCAGATGGGCCGGGCTGGTCCTCTAGATCCAGTTGTACAGAGCTGCTGTCATCACTGTGGGCCTCTTCTGTTGGTGGTGTGGACATGTCTGGACCCTCCTGTCCGATGACGTTGGGTAGGGGTCCTGCAGGGGTGTAAAAGCATGATTATTGCATCTGTGTGTACCATGGTGTGCAATTGGTGGGTGACCGTGTACCCCAGTGCATGCATTCCTGTGTGGGACCTTGTGTGATGATGGTTTAGGGGGGTGTATGGGTATCCGCAGTGGCCATGCTTTCGTGATGGGTGTCCATGCTTTGTTGTTGCATGCAGGGATTGGTGTTGGGATGGGTGGTTTGTTATATTGGGACAGTTGTGAGGAGTTGGAGTGATGGGGGTGAGGGCGAGGGTGGGGGTATGTGATGGGATGCAGGTAGGGTGGGGGATATAGTAGTAAAGATTTGACATACCAGAGTCCATTCCTCCAGCTACTCCTGCGAGGCCTTCAGGATGCAGAATAGCCAAGACTTGCTCCTCCCATGTTGTTAGTTGTGGGGGAGGAGGTGGGGGTCCGCCGCCAGTCCTCTGAACCGCAGTGTGGTGTCTTGAGACCACGGAACGCACCTTCCCCCGTAGGTCGTTCCACCTCTTCCTGATGTCATCCCTATTTCTTGGGTGTTGTCCCACTGCGTTGACCCTGTCCACTATTCTTCGACATAGCTCCATCTTCCTAGCTATGGAGGTGTGCTGCACCTGTGATCCGAATAGCTGTGGCTCTACCCAGATGATTTCCTACATCATGACCCTGAGCTCTTCCTCAGAGAACCTGTGGTGTCTTTGCGGTGCCATAGGGTGGTGTGGGTGATGTGTGGGTTGGTGTGTGTTGTGATGTGTGGGGTGATATTTAGTGGTGTGTTGTGTGAGGTGCGTAGATGTTGTGTGAGTGATGGTGTTGAGTGCCTGTGGATGCTCGTTTGTAGATGGTGGTGTCTCTCTGTGGCCTTCAGTCACAGTTGTTGTCGTAGGGGTTGGTGGGTGATGTGGGTGTGTGTTTTATATTGTATTGGGTGTGTGGGAGTGGTATGTGTATGTGTATCAGGTGTGTGTATTTGAAATTGTCCAATGTGGATGTGTTTTGTAAGAGTGTGTGTATTTTGAGCGCGGCGGTGTGTACCGCCAATGGAATACCGCGGTTGAAAGACTGCTGTGTGGATTTGTGGGTCGTGATAATATGGGCGTATTCCTGTTGGCGTGACGATGGGGGTTTTGTTTTCACCAGTTTATCACTGTCCTTTTGGTGTGGCGGACTTGTGTGGGTGTCTAAATTTTGGCGGATTCCGAGTTGTGGGTCATAATGACTTTGGCGGAATTCCGCAGCGGTGTGTTGTCTTCTGCACGGCGGTAAGCGGCTTTTACCGCCAATGTTGTGATGACCACCTATATCTATTCTGTGGGGTCTCCATATGCGGAGATTCTCCCCTTTCTTTTTTAGGTGTTTGTTATTTTTTATCCCAGCGTTTTTTAGAACCCTCAGGAGCTTGCGTGGTAGAATCTTTATTAGATTTACCCTGAAACTGCACATGCTGGGTTTATATTTAATGTTTGCATTACAAACTGTACTACTCATCTGTATATTGCCATAGGCTCAGCATATAAGGAATGGACTTCAGCTACTGTTCGCTGCAGCAGAGTTGTATATGTGGCCAAAAAAGGCCAAGTAGGACCATCATTACTTGGAGGACCAAACTTAACATGTAGAATTGTATGGGGTAGGGTACCATCAAGCCAATTATTATGTTCTTGATAAGATAGAGGTAATTATAGCTATGCATATTCTCTGTATTGTGCAGGTGTGTTTGCAGGTGTGTGGTGAAGAGATGTATTTGTGTTCCCACCAGCTGCTGGAAATATGACCCGAGAATAAAAAGAATTCTGTTCTATAGGCTGGATGAGCCTCAACAACGAATGTAACAGGATCCCCCGGAGTCGTTAGGCCATGTGTCAATAAATGTGCAGTAAGGGGTGGTCTCATATTGACTGCAATTGCTACCTATTCTGTTGCGGGTTTGGGGGGTTGTGGGTTTGCGTGTTTGCCATAATGAATGGTTAATTTTGTTCAGAGATAAGCCCACCAAATGGGGATCATCCTTTTTAAGGGTTCACGCTTGAACAACCTACAGTGTTAGTTAGGTGCTCCCTACTTAGCTGAGGAGGAAAATCCTCAATACCACGGACGTCTCCGTATATAGTACTGGGGTATCTTTGTATGCAGTGAGACAGGGATACTCAGCAGGACCTGAAAATTAGAGCTTGACTAAACGTCATTATCCTACTGAAACTACTGGATTTGGGCGGCAGAATCACTTGCACTGTGGGGGTCTGAGTCTGAACCCACTACAGGTGACACCTGTTGGCCTAATCCATGTTTTGTTCCAGCTAACTAGCAGTGCCTCATCTCCACCCTAGAGTATGGATAATTAGGCAACCGAGCGCATGACACAATTGACTCCTCAGGGAAATCGTGGTCACTCAGATCTCATCCGTTTCTCTCAGTTACATTAGTCTCACATATACAAGGACAATCAGAGGCAGAATAGAGTTCAATAAGGTTTTATTGAAATAACTGTATTGATAATAAAGGGTGCACTGCAATAACCAGAACGATGAAGCATGACAAGACTAAAATTGTGACCAGGAGAGTGCTACTACCTAGGCTATGTTAGAGCACAGCATGTTAAGCTCTAATTCTGCCCTTCAGGTTCCCCTGGGAAGACATCATCCCTCATACCTGAGCAAGAGGCCTGTAGTATACATAAGCAGCTGCAGCGAAGTACTCAGCAATCAGCAATCAGCATACAGTTGTGGTCATCTGGCTGGAATCTCCCTCTAATGTACATGGGTCAAAGTAGTGTTCTTATGATAACGTCAGAGTGTGTATGTGTCTATGAACACTAGAGACAAAGCGTTACCACATTAGCCGGCAACCTATCTTACTGCAGCCTTGAGAAAAGCACAGAGTGAAAGAAATGTCTTGTTTAAGAACACGGGGCTGGCCTAGGCAAAGAACAGCTAGATAGAGAAAATAAAACAAGACCGCAAATGTGGCTATTGTTAAACTAATGAAACAACGCTGAATAAAATATATCTAGGTTAAAGTGCATAGCGGCAGGCCTAGTTTGCTAAAAGAGCGTGTATGAAGCTATACCTAAATAAGCTACACAACACATGGGTGTCATCAATGCCATCAATGGCTCCTACCACATGAGGAATGTGTCCCATCTCATAAAAGTCTGCCTTCACATAGGTCAATTCCGCTCTTTGGGTTAACCTGATGCAGCTGTCCAGGTGCTTCAACAAGGCACAAAGTACATTCTTCAACACCAGACTGATCATGGGGCTGAGACATCCCTGATGTTAAAGCGACAGTATTCTGAAAGGACCCTGTGACAAGGAAGTGTAGATCCATGATGGTATGACGATTCAGGCGATATGTCTTGATGACATGCCTGTCCTCCATGGTTGCCGGGCCAATAGTGGAGGGCACACTGGTGGTTGTCTCAGTCTCCTCTTGGCTGGATAACTAGGTTGAGAGGAGAGAATGTAGAATGTGTTATACAGTATGCACACATCACCAACACATTGTTAATTACCTGACAACTAACATCTGCAGAGGTGGTGTGGGACTGCTGACATACATAACACAGAACAGAGATATGTACCTAACTCACCCTCATTGTTGCACACTGGCTTACATGTAAATAGGAATGTTCATATGAAACATATGTAATTGTACATGTGTGGGCAACTTTGCTGCCATGGACACATTACACATATGTTCTGGTATCTATCTAAATCTAACCGTGGCCTATGTACCAAAGAGTCGCTTTACATAGTTCTCAACATGTAGAGACACATCAATGTGTAAAGATTGTCACACTATGTTGCACAACCATGATGGCCCAACATACGGTTACACTTAAAATAGTGGGAGTAAGTGACTGATGTAGATTAATTTTGCACACCCATCGATTACATGTGCCCAAAATAGCAGGTGCCTGACCTACTGTAGTGGACAGTTGGAAGGGGCCTAAGTCTGTTGGCGGAAGTCATCATGGCGATATGCAGTTGCAACCGCCGTGCAATTTGTCATTGGTTAACATTGGTGCCTTTGGAGGACTGAGCCAATGGGCATGGCCGCCAGCTGTGATGGTCCTGTACGTGGCGGCCGTGACTGCCATTTTCTGCAGTTTTGCTCACTTGACTCCTGACACTGTTGCCAGCAATACTGCCATGACGTGAGCTGCTGTGTACTGCCTCTGGGAGCCATTGTGTTGTGTCCTACAGGTGACAGGGCACCTACCTTCACCCCTAAAGTGATTGATAAACTAGTGGAGGAGGTCCTACCCCTGTATGAACAGGCCTATGGGGCACCTATGGGGCACCAGAGGAGCAGGCGAGTTCATTGGCCCAGCCATGTGTGATAGGTGTTGTGTGTGATGTTTATTCCGGCATGTGGACTGGTGAGGGTGTAGATGTATGCTGATGCCATATTGTGAAATCATGTGTGCTGAGAGGATGGGTATGTGTGCCTACTTGCAGGGACAGATGTGTTGTGACCACTCCTATTGGTATGGTACATGTATACATTACTTTCATTTTCTTCTTTGTCATCCATGTAGGTGAACACCCATCAGAAGAAGGAGGTCTGGTGTGCCATTGCCAAGCAAGTGCAGACCCTGTTGGTCCAAAGCCGGCAGAGCACCCATTGTCACAAGTGGTGGGAGGATCTGAGATACGGGGCCCGCAAGATCATGGTGGCCCTACTGGGGATCTCCTCCCAACGAGGGAGAGATGCTCTTCTGACTCTGACCCCCCTAATGGCCCGCATTTTGGCAGTGGCCTACCCTGAGGTAGATGGGCGTTTGAGGGCAGCACAGCAGCCACAAGGGGTAAGTACTGTCTAGATCTTTGTACTTGGCTCTGGTTGTATGGTGTTTGCAGTCACACTGTAGCAGTTGTGGTAATTTTGTAGGTGCTACATGGATGTAGATTAGTGGGAATACATAGGGCCATATTTATACTTTTTGACGCAAAACTGCGCTAACGCAGTTTAGCGTCAAAAAATTTAGCGCCGTCTAACGCCATTCTGAAGCGCCATGCGGGCGCCGTATTTATTGAATGGCGTTAGCCGGCGCTACCAGACCGGCGCTGCCTGGTGTGCGTGGAAAAAAACCACGTACACCAGACAGCGCCGGCGTAGGGGGAAAATGGCGTATGGGCGTCTTAAAATGGGGCAAGTCAGGTTGAGGCAAAAAAATCGTCTTAACCCGACTTGCGCCATTTTTTAACGACGCCCATCCCCCATCAACATGACTCCTATCATTGTAAAGATAGGAGTCATGCCCCCTTGCCCAATGGCCATGCCCAGGGGACTTCTGTCCCCTGGGCATGGTCATTGGGCATAGTGGCATGTAGGGGGGCACAAATCAGGCCCCCCTATGCCACAAAAAAAAAAATACTTACCTGAACTTACCTTAATGTCCATGGGATGGGTCCCTCCGTCCTTGGGTGTCCTCCTGGGGTGGGCAAGGGTGGCAGGGGGGGTCCCTGGGGGCAGGGGAGGGCACTCTGGGCTCATTTTGAGCCCACTTGTCCCTTAACGCCATGCCTGACCCAGGCGTTAAAAAGCGGCGCAAAAGCGCCGTTTTTGGCCACGCCCACTCCCGGGCGTCATTTTTGCCCGGGAGTATAAATACCACGTAAAGGCCTGGGAGTCATTTTTTAAGACGGGAACGCCTCCCTTGCATATCATTAACGCAAGGAAGGGGTTCACGCTAAAAAATGACGCACACTCCGGGAACTTTGGCACCCGAACCGTCTAACGCCATAGTATAAATATGGCGTTAGTTTGCGTTAGTTTAGCGTCGAATTTGCGTCGAAAAAAACGACGCAAATTCGGCGCAACCAGAGTATAAATACGGCCCATAGTACTCACATTGCCCGACTTTTTGGTGTAGATCTGGCATTCATGGTTTGCTACATGTACTTTTATTTAACCTGTGTCATGACATATCTATGGCTGCATGTGGAGATGCTTAGATGATAATACCACATGTGACTCCACCTACCTATTTTTACGGTTGCAAGCTGTTGTGTCATCCTACCCATAGAGTATGTCCTCGTCCATCCTTCAGTATAAGTGATCTACTAGCTCTAAGGTGTCTGAGCACTCCCATCTGTCTTGATCACCTGTATTTGGAACTGGGTGTCTGACATATTTTGTACAGGGGCTATGTAACATTCGTCCTGGTACAGGTAATGACTCCATGTGAGACGGGCCTCTCAATCGCTACACAGATATAGCCAGGGTAGGACAGTACATATGGGTCTCTAGATGTATCATCATTGTCCCATCATCTACATATTATGGGGTATGAAGGTAGTAAGGGAAGGCTATTCTACTTTGGGTGTCTGAATTAGTCTAATAGTCCTTTGCATGCATTTCCATGGCATTGACATATGGGAAAATCACATTTATTCCAATATCTTTGTTCTATAGGTGGTAAGTGCTAGGCAGAGCTACCCTTTTACAATATGCAATGTCCATGCTATGTGTGCCAATGTCCTACCAATTACAGTGACACATATTTTATTATCTGTCTACATCTCAATGGTTACTTGGTCACATGCAATAGAGGGGGTTAATCATTGCTACCCTCTGCCTAGCTGAAGTGGGGATTTTGGACATGAGTTTTCATTGAATGCCTTCTAATTTCATGGTTTAATGGTTTAGCTAGACTACAATATCACTAATAGAGGTGTTGGCTGTGAGATATGTTGTCAGTGCAACGATAATTGTATAGTTCCATGTGTACATCATGTGTACACATCTCTTCAGGGGCATATGTGTGTTATCTGGACTGGCTAATGTTGAGGATGACTTACACTGGACTCAGTGATTGTCAGTGGATGTCTCATGCATGCTATGTAGCTGCACATGCATGTATGAAGTGAAGTGGTGTATCTTTGTTCAGTGTCTGCAAAGGTTCCTCTGGAATTTGGTACATGTAGTGACATGGCTATTCTCCAGACATATATTCTACAGATCAGGTGTCACCTGTATGGTGGTGCTTCATGTTGTGGCTACATCAGTGATTGTTTCCATTATGACATATATGTACAGAGGGTTGAGTGCAGAATGTGATTAGAATGGAAGGTACTGTGTGGTCTGTTACTTGAGTTTCTTAACTATCATGCAACATTACATATGGACATGGACTGGTTGGGTGTAGATTCAGAACATGCATGTTATGTTGTGATCAGTCAACTGGTTTTCCTTAAGGTTATAGGAGCATGGAGAGTTTTGATCCAGATTAGGACATATTTTCTGCTTCAACCAAGGCATGATGAGCATACTGACATAGCTTTACCTATGATTTCTAGGAATGCTCCATTCGTGCTACCGCAATTGAATTATGATGCGGGTGGGAGCGAAGACATAAAGGGTTAGATAGGAGTAACATGTTGTGACATGATGTAGGGTATGTGGTTTACTAGATGATATAGCCTAGCCAGGAGATGTGTACCTACAGTTGTCATTGTTCTTATGTGTGTATGTGAAGAATGTGATGACTCTCTCTCTCCCTCGCTAACTCTCCCTCCCTCTCTCTCCATTTGTGTGCATCAGCAGGTGAAAGAGATGGGGCACAGGTGAGTGGGGATGCTGCTGGCCACGGGACCGGAGTTGTGATACCACCAATTTTGAGGGACACAGTGGCCTGGAGGGTGCGGGAAGTGCCATGGGGGGAGAACGGATCTTCTGCTTCTTTATCTTTGGAATCCTCTTCCAGTGGACACTCCCTGGTGGTGGTGGAGGACCCTTCTGCGATCACCCCAGCACCATTTTTGTCCGCCATCCCCCTTACCACCACAACCCTCCCTGTAAGTCCCCACCCAGTTGTCCGTGCCCACCTATCCAGGATGGTGGGTGTCTCCTCCGCTGCAGGCACCTCTTCCCCTGCCCCTGTCAGTCCTGCTGCCCTCAGTGAGGAGGCTAATTGACCTCCTGAGGTCGATGTCTGTGGGTCAGTCGACCATCATGAATGCCATCCAGAGACCGGCAGCTCAAGTTTAGCAGAGTAATGCATTACAGAGATCCTTTAGGGCTCTGGCCTCCACACTGATGGGAGCCTGTCACCCTTTTCTTCCGTCCCCCCTCCACCTTCCTCTTACCAATCCCATTCTGCTCTTCCCCATCCCAGCCAAAGCACACAGACAGACAAGCATGCATCCACCTCAACATCCAGGGGTACTGCTGACAGACACAAACATCCCAAGACTCACCACAGGCATGCACACAGACAACACCCACCTGCAGACACACCAACACTCACTACCTGCACTGACTCCTCATCCACCCTCACCTTCACAGACACTACACTGGACACACCTGCAGACACCACACCAACATTCACCTATACAGTCACAACTCCCATCCTACCCACAGTCACCACAATAGCAGACCCGCAGACATCTACCCAGTCACCACAACCGCAACCACCACAACCACAGACATGCCTACATGCAGCACATCCACCATACATGCAGTCACCACCCCAACAGAAAGTCACCCATCCACCACGGCATCTCCCAGCACCTCCACACCTCCTCCTCCCAAAGCACATAAACGCACACACTGACCCACCCAGCACTCACAAGCATACCTCGCACACACATGCTCCCAAGAGATCCACCAAAACACCTCACACAACCACTTCCTCTCCCTCCTTTCCCAGACCCTTTTGCCATGACCGTCCCAGTGTGTCGAAGAAATTTTTCCTTTCGGATTTGAACTTTTTCCCTACTCCTCTCCCACCCCATGTGACCATCAGAAGATCTGTGTCCCTTCCCAAGCCCAGCCTTTCCACCTCCAAGTCCTCCCCTGGCCCCCCTGCCGGTGACCATGCCCCACCCTGCCAGGAAGCTGACCCTTCCGAAGAGTTCCCAGTCCTCCCTTAAGCCTCCACCTCCCAAACCTAAACCGAAACTGCCCCTCCACCCCCCATTCCTGAAGTGCCTGCCTGCCCTCTTGATGGCCCTACCTGTAGCGGTTCTATGGCAGTCAAGATTCAAGTAGGGATACTGGAATGTGCCATATGTGCCTGCAGCACATACGTTTTTGGACTGGCCCATGGCCATTTATCATGTACATAGTTGTATTTTTATATTTATTTATTTATTATTATGCATCTGGGCTAACCAGTTGTTGGTTCCAAGGTTACATCTCTGTCCTGCCTTTCATTCTTTATGGCTGTTTTGGTCTTGGCTGCTTTTGTTTATGTGTGAGTACGTTTTGTGTATGTGGTGGTTGTGCTACCAGTTGTGTCTGGTCAGCATGTGTGGTTGTGTGCAATGCAATTGTCCCGCTGTGATGGCTGTGTATTGTGTGATGGGCATGTATGAATTTTGGACATGGATTAATGTTGATATTGTGTGTGGTGATTGTGTTGACATGTGTTATTTCGAGTGTTGTGTGGTTGTACTGTATGTGTTGATTGTTATGTCAGATTTTGTGATGTGTGTTGCCGAAATATGATGTACCGTATTTATCGGCGTATAACACGCACTTTTTCTCCCTGAAAATAGGGGGCAAATGATGTGTGCGTGTTATACGCCGATATAATGTTAAGGACCCATAGTACATACCGAAATTTAAGTTTATGAGGTGCGTGTTATACGCCGGTGCGTGTTATACGCCGATAAATACGGTATGCCTTGTTGTATGGATGTGTGATTGTGTGTGTTGCTTCTCTGGTGTTGTTAGGGAAGTTGTGTATGTATGCTTTGTCAAGTGGGGGGTTGTATTGTGGATGAATGACGGTGCTTTTGAGCTGTTGTGGTTGTGGTGTTGTTGTGTCATTTGGGTGTGTTCTGGTGTTTAACTGTGCCGGTGCTGTGTATTTGGGTGCTGGTGTTGTTTTGGAAGTGTGTGTGTTTGCCCTAGTGTGTGTACTATGTATGTGCGTGTGTGGCTTTGTGTGGGTGTGCGTGTCAGTGTGAGGATACATGTGTGTGTCGACATTGCCACCCGTTCAGGATGTGTATTTTGTGTGTGCGTAGATATATTTGCATTGTGCAACAGTGACAGGTAAGTGTGCAGACTCCCGGTTGTTGTCGTTGACGCTGGTTCCAGAGTCGTTGGGTGAGCAACGAGAAGAAGTGTACCTGAGGTTCCATGGCAGCTCAAGATGGGTATGTGTTTCTGAAGATGAGTGATTCCTTTTGTAGAATTGGTTTCTGCTGGCGTTTCAGTGGTGGTGTTCAGCAGGAACATGCTCTCTGCCACCCTGGAGGTGGCTGCCATCGTCTGTGACAGCCTGACCGCACTGGCGGTGCTGGCTGTGGATTGACTGTATTCTGTTGGGAAGACAGCCATGGTCATGAATTGTTTCATTACTTAAGATGTTGAATGGAGAAGGGTACTGTGCGATGCGTTTTATGCCAGCCAAGTTTTGCAAAACGTTGTAAAGTACCCTTTTTCACACTCAGTGAAGTTTGTAACATTCACCCCGAGTTTGGTGGTTAATTTCTGAAATTGAAAAGAGAATGGTGAGTGAGACGCTTCAACATGGTGTTCTGCTAGGCCTTTAGTAGTGACAAAAGTACAGCCACTAAACAGATGAATGCTCTTTCGGCCCAAAAGATAGGCATGAATCTCTCAAAAGACGGGTGATCCACCCTGTTGTCAGTGAATCATAACACCAGTGCACAATTTACCGGTTATTCCACTACTTGCCCAAACTAGTTCTGGGCCATATTCAGATAAATGAGAAGCATCGCACATCTTTACTAACAAATTAGGCAAAAGAGGCTCTGAAGTCCTTAACAAGAGGATCTGGATGAAGTTGCTTCTCTTTTGACGGTTGTCCATGTGTGGTTGGAAAATATCCATGTGAAGAGATATGAATCTCAATAGCTCTTTGTAGATCAGAGTACTGCCCCACACAAGAATTTTTGGATTGTAATGTCCTGATTCCTTACTGCATCCTACCAGTTGCTTAGGGCCTGATTACAAGGCTGGCAGTCCGACAGCCACATTACGACTCCGGAAAACAGAATGTGTGGAGTACTGCCATTACTGCCTGGATCAGTGATCCCGACAGGCTGACGGTGATAGAAGTCAGAATCAGCCAGAACGGCATTGCAAAAAACGCCGCCCTGCTGATTATGAACTGGTTCTCCAACAGCCTTTTCAAGGCAGTATCAACGCCATGAAAAGGCTGGTGGAGAACAGGTGCAGGGGACCACAGGGGGCCCATGCACTGCCCATGCACTTGGCATGGGCAGTGCAAGAGTCCCCCTGCCCAGCACCCACACCATGCAGACAGTGAGTATAGCGAGGGTGCTGGTGCCCCCTACGGTGGCAGCATAATCGAGCCGGCATCAATGCTGCCACCACATTCCCACTGAGCTGATGGGCAGAAACTTTGATTTCCACCCGTCAGCCCAGTGGGAAAGTCGTAATGGGCCCGACAAGGAGGTAGCCAGCAAGGCGGCAACCTCCCTGTTGGAAGTTCAGCAGACGGGTCTTCCCATCTGCCGAACTCATAATGAGGCCCTGACTCTGAGTCCAGCCTTCATCACCATAGTCCTAACATGTGAAGTGAGCCATTACTTTTAGAGACAGGCTGTTTATTTGTCCGGTCTGAAATAACCTGTTTGTTTGTTTTTAGTGTCCATATCTAAATACCAAGTATAATTTCCTGCTTGGATACAGGACTTCTTGTAAATATTAACCAGGAGAACCTAGGAGGCTAAGCCGAGGAAATGTAGAAAGGAAGGCCAGTTTCAGAGTAAAGATTACTGGTTAGGGTTAGGGTCATTACCACTTCATCCATCACAGTCATAATATATGAGGATGTAATAGTAGTCAACCTGCCCTGCAAGGAGACAAGACAAATGAAAGCCACATGTCTGCAACACCTGAATGGTTTATTGAGAAACAGTAACTGTAATCTAAAGCAGCAGAGCCCCTTGGCATCAAAATATAGTACACCATAGAGGTTTCAAGGGGGGCATACCAGCACAAACAAACGTCAGACAAACCCACTAAACACAGTTCATCCTGGAATGTAATCATGCGACCAGAGGAATGGCCTTCAATAGGACAATGCTAGTCCATAAGGAACCAAGAGTATAAACAGCACCGAAGAAAGATGCCAGGAAACAGTTACAAAAAGATACGTAGATTGTGCTCTGCAAACATCAGCACAATGCAAAAGGGACTGCTCCAGCATAATAGAGTCCACATGTGCAAAATAGCAAAGCCAGATTTGGGCTAGAGTAAAAGACTAGGGACATCTCTTGGGGAACAGTGTGACAAGGAGGTTGGGCAAATCTTTTCAGGAAAAAAGCAAAGATATGGCACACAACACAAAAAAATCACTCAACTCCCCCAGCCGTCTAGCCAAGGCCCTGAGTTAAATAACCTTAGCCATGAGAAGGAGGAGAGGAATGTCAGACTGATTCTTAAAAGGGGCAATATGAAAAGTCAAAGCACCTGCTAAAAATTGCTAATACTGAAAGGCAAATCCATGATCAGCTAACAGTTAGGAAAAGTAAGAAAGCCAAAGAGAAAAGGCTGGGCAAAACCAGCCTCACCTTTTGAAATACTCAAGTCATCGCACACGAAACGCAGAGCATATAACCTGCCAATCATCGCTGGAGGCCACCATTTAAGAAATCAATGACACACAGAGGATCACAGCAGTTGGGATGGAAGCCCACGTAGGAACACAAAAAGGAAAATTGAACCACTACCATCAGTGAATGACACAACTACTCATTCAAAAATATTGTATTACTTAAATATAATTTAAAAAATATCATAGTTATAAAAATACAGAGGAACAGAATATAGAAGGGAAGAATACAATTTTTATGTATATGATTTTGTTTTAAAACATATTATTGTATAGGAAATAGTTTCACATTGTTGTATTTAACATAATGTTAAATAATTCACTATATATTAGTTATTATTTTATTTTAGGTGTTAATATTATTGCCTTAAACATTTTTTATGTAATCTGCAATATTTAATGTGCATTGTTTTTTTACATTAAATTAGTCATTTATTATGTAATATCGGGTTGTTTGTAGGGGATAAGAGTGGCATAATATTTAAGTTATTGTTTTTCATTTTCTATTAATTGCTATATTAACTAAATATTGATTTCATGATTATTTACATAAATTGTTTAATTTGTTACTTTTAATTATTTAAGTGTATTTTGTGATTTTAATGTTTATTTTATGTGTCCATTATTTAATTACGACCACTTGACTTCCGAACCCTTTTGGAATATGATTACTGTTCCATCGGACAAGAAATGATGGGCCTCATTACAACCCTGGGGTTTGCACCCCCAACAGGCTGGCGGTACAAACTCGGGGATTACGACCACGGCGGAAGCGCCGCGGTCGCACCGACGGGACCGGCAGTTTCCTGCCACGTTGGTCCCGGCGGTTGTAATCCTCCTGGGCAGCGCTGCTTGCAGAGCTGCCCAGGGGATTACGAGTCCCCCTCCTGCCTGCCTTTTCATGGTGGTAGGAACTGCCATAAAAAGGCTGGCTGAAAGGGGAGTTGCGGGGCCCCTGGCCCTTTGGCATGGGCAGTGCAGGAGCCACCTGCCATGGCCCCATGGAGCTTTTCATTGTCTGCATACTGCACCCGTCGCACCGCCGCAACACAGCCGGCTCCATTTGGTTTCCGCCCGCCGGCCCCGCTGGGATGTCTTAATGGCCACCACAGGAGTGTGGCCGCATCGGCGGCCGCACGGCGGATACAAAGTTGTAATGAGGGCCTATATTTCCATTTCAGGGTCAGCTCACTCTCCCTGACGTCATTCACCAGTAAATGGGCCTCAAAGGAATCAGTCTTATGTCCAAGGTGTGGTAACACAGTGGCAACTTCCTCTCATGTATTTTTTGGTTGCCCTGTATATGTATCCCCTCCTCTGGCTTCGTTAAAACCTTTGTGCAAGCAGCTGGGCATACAGAATTATTGCATTGCGCTCACAACTTTAAGATCTAATGCTTGCTCTTTGTATGCTTGTACTGTGGTAAAATTTCTTGAGTGAGCTTGGGACAGAAAAAGAAAAGTGTTATTGACAAAGGGCAAAAGCTGTTTTAGGATTGTCCCCCAAAATTCTTGAACTTGGTTTGTAGGGATTTTTATTTTCTGTACTGCAGAATCACTTAAAGAAATTTATCAATAAACATGAGATATTTTAAATGTTTTAATGATTTGAGATGACTAACGGGGTCATTCCAAGCTTGGCGGGCGGCGGGAGCCACCCGCCAAGCGGGAACCGCCAGAAGACCGTACCGCGGTCAAAAGACCGCAGCGGTCATTCTGGGTTTCCCACTGGGCTGGCGGCCGACCGCCAAAAGGCCGCCCGCCAGCCCAGTGGGAAACACCCTTCTACGAGGAAGCCGGCTCCGAATGGAGCCGGCGGAGTGGAAGGTGTGCGACGGGTGCAGTAGCACCCGTCGCGAATTTCAGTGTCTGCTGAGCAGACACTGAAATTCAAAGTGGGGCCCTCTTACGGGGGCCCCTGCAGTGCCCATGCCATTAGCATGGGCACTGCAGGGGCCCCCAGGGGCCCCACAACACCCCTCACCGCCATCCTGTTCCTGGCGGTCGAAACCGCCAGGAACAGGATGGCGGTGAGGGGGTCGGAATCCCCCATGGCGGCGCAGCAAGCTGCGCCGCCATGGAGGATTCCCCTGGGCAGCGGAAAGTCGGCGGTACACCGCCGACTTTCCGTTTCTGGCCGCGGCTGTACCGCCGCGGTCAGAATGCCCAAAGGAGCACCGCCAGCCTGTTGGGGGTGCTCCCGCGGACCCCGGCCCTAGCGGTATTTACCGCCAGGGTCGGAATCACCCCCTAAATGTGGTCCATTTTATGGTTTTGCAGTGGTTTGTACCTTTATGGCATTATTTTTGGAAATAAAGTTTTGAATTAAACTTTTGTTGCAGGTGGTTGAGTTTGTAGGGCTATAGTGATGAGTGTTATTTAAATTATGCATTTGCTTTTATGCAAAGTAATTTATTGTCAATTAAATATTTATTTGGTAATCAATTATGTAAACATTTTAATTAATTATTTGTTATGTACATTATTTGTTATATACATAATTTGGGATGTTTTTATTCATTTTGTATTGATAAATAATACATTTAGTAAAATGTATTTTATATTTATTATTGTCTATAATTTTATTTGTTTCATTGAATTACTATTCTAATGTTATCAACGTTTTATTTATAATGTATTTACATGTTTGGGGTGGCTAGTGTGTTTGTTTGGGTAGTAGGGAAGGGAGTATATTTTTTCACTTTTATATTTTGGCTTTTACAATCTTTTTGTTTACATTTAATTGTATCTATTTATTTATAGTATAGTATGTATATTTTTTATTTTTAATATGTTTTACAAAGTTAGGTTATTGGCTTTTAAATGTTTGCTTAACAATAATTAGGATAAAGAACAGTATAGATCACCCCTCAAAAGACCAGCCCTTTCTCTGCTTTTGCTTACACTGCAGTGTAAATAGTCAATATAATACCTTCACAGTCCAACACTGTTCTTGCTGATACTTACATTGGTGTGAGAATAGTAAATATAAACCCTCCAAGGTAGGTCCAACAGTTTCCCTTCTTTTGCTTACAATATAGTGGGAAATACCAAACTTAACAC
This sequence comes from Pleurodeles waltl, assembly GCF_031143425.1. NCBI lineage: Eukaryota > Metazoa > Chordata > Amphibia > Caudata > Salamandridae > Pleurodeles > Pleurodeles waltl. The sequence goes on along the minus strand of NC_090440.1, from coordinate 1,726,031,945 downwards.
CTCCAAAGTCTACACTTTCCCTACTGTTGTTTAGGTTGTAGACGGAATTATAAATCTAATGCGTTCAAAGTCTAATTGTTTCCTTGCTTACGCTTAATGGGCATGGAAATACCAAATGTAATACCTCCAAAGTCCAACACTTTCTTTACTTCTTTTTTAGATTGAAGTGGGAATACTAAATGTAATCTCTCCAAAGTCCAACACTCACCTTTATTTTCTTTACATTGGAGTGGAAATAGTAAATCGAAACCCTCCAAATCCAACACTTTCCCTGATTATCCACACATTGGTGTGGGGATAGTAAATGTAACCCTTTCAAAGTCCATAGTTTTCCCTCCTATTGCTGAGGTTAGTGTGGCAATAGTAAATATAAACTGTCCAAAGTGCAACACTTTCCCTGCTTTTACTTACGTTGGAGTAGTAAATCTAACCCCTCCAAAATCTGACCTGTTTCCTACTTGGAACTACATCGGAGTTAGATTACTTAATCGGAGTAGTTTGACGTCCAAGGCTTTGCTAGTTTTGTTTATCTTTTATTGTATTTTGTAATATTTCAGATGGTTTAATTTAAAATTAATGTTAATTTAATTGTTTTACTTTCCATGTGACAAACCAGGGGCAACTGTATGACCCATGAAGTTTTATACTGTAAGAAATATCTTTGGGTTAGTCAGTATATATATGTATCACATGTACAGGTATGTATCTGTCACAATGTGCATTTTAACTAACTTTTTATCTACTTTCAACTGAACTGCCTTATAGTCAGCAACTGCAGGTCATGACCCGATTTCCCCATCCTGACACGGAGGCCGAAAAAAGGTACAACCAGACTTTGACCAGGAGTTGCAATGTTGTGGAACGACCGTTTGGCATTTGGAAATCATGGTTTCCCTGCCTGGACATGTCTGGGGGGGAGATTGCTCTACCTACCCCCTATGGTGTGCAAGATTATCTTGTTATATTTCATATTACACAACATTTGAGTCCCGACAAATGTGCCAGGGGACTTTGATCCAGAGGAAAGTGCGCTAATCCATGAGAAGGAGGACAGTGTTGGAGACCTCCAACACAGGATGTCAGCATTGTGATATTATTATGTTGAATTTCTTCTCCTAATCATTTTCTACAATGGACAGAATGTCTGACAAAATCTTCAATGTTCAACATGAAAGTGAATGTTTGAACTCATTCATTGCATTGTTTGTATGTCACAGTCAATGTAAACATAAAGTTGGTCACATCTTCTCAACTAGGAGTAGGCCTAAACATGTATCAATCATGTTGTCAGACCAGTTAAGCAACTTAGGGCCATGCCTCCAAATATTCCGTCAAACAACGAACAATGCAATGTGATGCAATGCCAGGCCAGGTTTGCCACGTATCCACATCTAAATAGTATATTTCTGTCCTCATTCTCTTCATCAGAGTAGTGCTGCACAGATAGCAGTCTTGATGTGTTCTGTAGCAGCAAAGTGTGTTTTAAGGGACTCATTGAGTGTTGCAACACAAATCTCTCAATATGTCCATAATGTTGACAAACCACTCAGTGTAGTGTGCCTTACCAATGTGCTAGCATGCAGAATGGCAGAACATTGCAGGAGCAAATGTTGTAGCACATACCTTCACATATCAGTCAGTTGTCATGGACTAAGGGCATGTATGATGTGTACACCTAATTTGTTTATAGACCACATACCCATTCCAATAGCAGTATGACATACCTAAATCAGAATTGTGGAAACATGAACGACAGTGTCAGCAATGTAGCAATCATAATCTAATCAATTTTGAATATGATAGTGGCAGCAAATATTTTTGTGATGCACAAACTATTTCATAAATTACGTATTTGGCTCATGATAGATAACAAATGACATGGCAACGTCCGTGTGCTTTTACATTATCATATGGACACATGGATCTTCAATTACTTAGCCTACCACAAGGTATGGCTGTTTTAATTCCTCAGAGTCATGGTTCAAGGATCTCTGCATTAAATGCAGCAATGTTCTTGGTCAGATGAGTACTGCGATCAGCATACACAAACTACTGAGAAGCATTATCAAATTTATAATGTGTGCAGCTGGATGCAACCTTGGGATGATGTGTGCACATAAGCATGCTTAAGTTGACTCACCGTGTTTTTCGCTACAAGTGTGAACCAGAAGCTATGTGTCACATTTCCGTGCAAAATATTTGTAATGTATCTCAGTCATGTTCTGCGGGAGATACATAATAACCCCCAATCCATGTAATGGCTCTCTGACACAGAGTAAATGAATCCAGCAATGTGTGATACCTCATGTTACTCCATATGGGGTATACAACACAAAACTACACTGTGTATCATCTTAACCACTTTCACTTATGTTGACGGGCAAGGGTCAACCTATTTGCATGATGCAATTCTAAAACCCAAATATTTAAAATCTAGAGACCATGTGTGCAATTTAAACTATGGACAACATCATGAGTGTGAACCATTGTTTAGTAGCATATGGTTGTAATCTCAGTGTGACTACAGATACATTTTGTGCACCTAGATAGATTGCACCTAACTCAGTTTTCCTTGCTCAAGTATGGGATGTCTATGTACTAACAGCATATTGTCCATATGTCCATCAATATTTCTGGAGTTGATCTAGTCAGGCACGTATGATTGTGTTACAATGTCAACTGTGGCATTTGTTGCTACGTGTATGACTAAGACATTTCCTTTCTCATTTCCACACTGAATAGCATCTGATGGTTGGACACATTGACTCCACATGCATACAAGCAGATTTGAGAAAACGCGTCTTGTGATGTTCACACAGTGGGACAACTACAATAGTAAGAGCCAATTCACACACATTGACACATGGGCATTGAGTTACTGTATTGATTTGCATAGCCTTGCTATCCTCTCTTGGCGCAAAACATGCCCAAACAGGGTAATACCTAATTGTATTCCACACGTTTGGCCATCTATTGTGTCAACGAATAGTTGAAATCCGGTATAACAACTAGAGGATCATGGTCTGCAGTAGTATGATCTGTCACATGTGCCGAAACAACGGAATGCACAATGTTGGTGAAATCAGCCTATCTCTGTATGGTCACACCTGTCATCTACTGTTACAAATGAGAAATTACCCAAACCCAGTCAAAGACAGAAATGTTGACGCATACGTGTCAAAAAAGATGCACATGTGTCAAAAGATTACGCATATGTGTCGAAAAATGACACTCATTGCCATGATACATCCATTGGCCCTGAGTGGTAATTCCCACACTGTACCCCATGAAATTGGTTAAGTATGAAACATATTTGAAAATATGGATGCAGGGTTATTCCTAAGCATGTGCGTCCAAATAAATGATGCACAGACTGTAAGCGTTATAATATTTTGACGCATAAGAAAAAAAATGCCCCTGCACTTGAGGCAGGAAGTGATGTAATAGAATATCCTGTTTACAGAATTGGTACAGTGGGTGTACTTTCACTTTCACTTTGCAGTCTGTGATATTTCCTGACTGTGTGGCTGTGTTTTGACTTGTCTCTCTGTGCATTTTGTGATTTTGTCCCCTGTGTGGTCTTTAAATTGTCTTTTTGTGTTTCCTAAGTGTCTGTGGTATCCTGTGTAAGTGCATTTTTTGTCATTTCTGGTGTATAAATTTGTCTTTGTACTGTGGGAGTCTGTTTTGGGTAGTGTGAGTTTGGAGATAGTTGGGCTGTTTTCTGTTATTTTTTTTTCATTTCCCTCTCCTACTTTCCCTTAATTCTCCTCTGTACCCCTCTATCCCCCTTTTTTTGTGAAAGCATGTTGGGTAGGCCTTGTCTTGGCAGGATGGGAGAGGAGGAGCTGGGGGATTTATTTGGCTGGAATGCCACTTCCAACCCTTAATGATCGAAGCAGGTGATACGGGGGTTTCACATAGAGGCAAGGATGCTCCGGTGGGCAAAGGTCCTGTACCATCTCAAGCGAATCTACAACACACTGCGCAACGACCACCAGCTGAAACACCGTTGGGGTGACCTGGTTGCCTGGGAGCAAGACCTGCTGGACCCCCTGGGGATTGTGATTGGTGGCCCTGATGGTGAGTACAAATCAGAGTAATGTGCACATTTAAATGCTCTGTAGTGACAGTAGCATATTTGTTCATATGCTGCAGGCAATGTTTTTGGACATGTGAAATGCAAGTTAAACATACAGTTGCCTGTGAGTTATACAATAATTCCTGCACATTACCATCATTTGTTGACGCAACAGCTGCACTAACTTACAAAACACAACAGGAGCCTGTAAAGTAGTGCTGCCTTCACATCAATAGATGATGCAAATGTGGCTATAACATATGTTTAATGCATGGTCTGTGAGTGTACCAGGAAAGACATGTTTTAAATCCACATATTTTCAAGAAATAATGTGTCCCTCAATTTTTTTGAGGTACATGTCTGAACTGGATTCTGACACATACGTAACAAGTTATAGCTGACCTCAGGTAACATCTTAGAATGATATTTGGACTTTGTTGTGCCACAATTAAATTAGGGATGGATGCCAAACGCAATGCACACGGGTTCATATCTCAATGTTTGGTGCAACTTACCATAGCTGTGGCACACAAAATGAAGCAAATGATACAAATTGAGGGGTAACAACTGTCCCTGACCCTCTGTGCATACTTCTGCCACACTGTTGATCTTGTCAACAATTTGTTGCCATATTGCCTCTCTCCTACTAATTGGCAACTTTGAGGTGACAAAAAATTGGTGCTGGTGTTCCCTCACCTCTTTCACCAGAATTTCCTGCTCCTCTGCACTGAAGCAACACTTTCTTTTCTTTTCTCCCTGGGTCTTGTGTGGGTCCTCCTGGCTGGTTCCTGGTCTGTTGTCATCTTCCTGGGGTCTGTGCAAGCATATGGGATGCATTTTGGCTCTCCTTAGGACATTTTGCTGTGTTTGTGCCGCTTTTTTACGCAATTCCGTAAAAAAATGGCACATTTCCGGTTTGTGACGTCGTTTGTGATGTCGTAAACCGGCTCACAGTCATTTTCGCAGTGTTAACGTAATTTTTCTTTACGATGTGACACATTGGTTTGAGTAAAAAAAAAATGACTCACACCTGTGGTTTGCGCCACCGTGCGTCAAATTATAAATTTGATGCCCGCACGGCGCAAAGAAATGGCATTAGCCGGCACAGTTTTGCGTCAAAAAGTAGAAATATGTCCCTGCATGTTTAAGTTATTTCTTGCACAATTCATATCTTTATTACTGTATGTTGGATTTTTCTAATTTTTGTCTTGTTTTACACAGATAAGTATTGATTATTTTTCTAAAACTGGTGTGGTGTCCTTTTGTAGTGTTTTCACTGTATTACTGTGTGTTATGTGCAAATGCTTTACACATTGCTTCTGAGATAAGCCTGACTGCTCATGCCAAGCTACCAAGGGGGTGAGTAGGGTTTGTCTGAGCTGGGTATCTCCCTTATCCTGACTACAGTGAAGGTCCCTACTTGGATAGGGTGCTAATCAACTACCAACTAGAGACCCCATTTCTAACACTGCCCAAAACAATCATTCAAAAATGACGCTTTGGTACTTGTATGTATGCTGTAATCTGCAGCACACATAGAAGTGCCAAATTGCCATGGTAGATTTTTTATGTGGAGGAAGGGATACCTTGCTGCACATAAACAATCACTCCCCTCAATGTAGACACCCTTGCAGCTTAATTTAGCGCCGGTGCTGGGGGAAATGCCTGGGTTGTGTTGTATTCTTGTAAATACAGCAAAGCCCTGCATTTCAAAATTGCTGCAGTGCTGCGCTGCTGATTTTGGCACAGCATCCCACTGCACCAGTTTTGTGTAAATCTGGTTCTCAGTGTGCTGCAGAATGCAGCACACATAGAAGTGCCAAATCGCCATAGTGGGTTGTTTCTGTGCAGGAAGGGAAATCTTCCTGCAAATGAACAATGATTCTCTTCAACGCCGACACCCTTGCACTTTGATGCCTGCATTTGCAGTTAAATTTAGCACCAGCACTAGAGGAAATGCAGACGCGCGCTGTATTTTTGGAAATACGGCTCAGCCCTGCGTTTCAAAAGTGACGCAGGGTGGCAGTGACAATTTTGACATGGCACAGCGCTGTGCTGCGCCAGTTCCTTGTAAATCTGCCCCTAGCTGTCTGGAACATTCTGAATAATGGTATATTAGTTAATTACCACGGGTGCTTTTATGGGGATGCTACTTCATTTTAGTCTGTGACATAGAGCGATTCCCTAGCTGCAGTGGACTCAGCTGGCACCAGGTATTGCATAGTATTTTATTAAATTGCTTCTCCATAATCCAGTTCCGATCCACCACGAAGAGATATTTCGTCGTGGAAAATCTATGGTAAGGAGTAGAGCAAAGTAGATTCTGTAAACAACTTTTTCTTGTTTCCATAAGTCATGCACAATTATGTCAAAGTGTCCTCGTGGGGAGATGGAAGCATTACATAAAGGCAAATACAAGATCATGCAATGGTAATGACAGTGCTGTGGAGGGTTTTTTCAGAGAACTTGGGTCACATGAACCAAAATTACTGGTTTCGATTAATGACCCCCAATGGTAACCAAAATGGCAATAAAAAGTACTGGATGGAAACTTGAATGGGAATGCCGTTGAAGTCCCATTTCTTGAAAATGATCATTTAAATTCAATGTCACATACATCATGATTTACCCTATTATATCTGATTAATTTCTTACCACACTGGGACACTATAGACAATCAGTTTGAGAAACTCCTAAAGGAAGGCGTAATCTTGATGGTAACAGCACATTCTGCATCTAGTTCGGGGATCACTGAAAATGAGTCATGCGGTCAGCTGGAAACAAGACAGGCGATGAAGGATATTTATGCTCAGCGACCTGGCTTTATCTGGTCAGTAAGATGCCTGGGTTAGCACACTGGGAATGCACTTCAGCTTGAAAAAGCTTTCAGATTTACGGCTTAGCTTTCACATGACACTAGAAATGAAGACACTACTGAGATTATGTGTACGAGTCAGGGTGGGAGGGGGTGGACAGACTCCCCTTACTAAAATCAGAATGGAACGTCTTCTCCCAAGGCAGAGGTAGGCACCCAGGTGCCCCTTTGTCTAGCGAGCGTCACTTACCTAGTAGCACTTTAGCTGTGACGTTTCTGCTGAAAAAAAGCACTCTCCTCCATCTCAGGATTCACTGGCTACCCTCTTCATTGGTTCTAAAGATGTAAATACCGGAATAAAGCCAATTGGGTCCTTCATACCGAAAGACCATTATTAATAATCACACAACAAATGACCAAGAAAATATGACTTTTTACAATTAATAAATAATATTTTTGATGCTTTAGTTTCGATTTAATACATCATATCACTATTACTATGCCTTAACCAATAGGTTACATTTTAGCTATGTACGGGGCACATTTAAAAACATATTATAATTTATGGCACAACAATAGTACTAGTAAAATACACGTGACTTGTCGGTGATCGCAAATTTTGTAGTTAAGCGCAATGTGGTACAGAGATGTGACATTATTTGCCAAAAATCACATACTTTGGCCTAGTGGGGAATCCAAGATTTAAGCCTAGGCTTTAGGGTCACTTTCAGCCTCATCACGAGGCTAGTGGCCTCAGGACCATCAGCCTCGAGATGATGGTCAGACTGCAACAACTGTGGCGGTCCAGCTGCCACATTACAACCCTGGCGGGTAGACCCACCATGGTACCACTGCGCTGCCAGGAACGTGGTTCCTGACAGGTCGAAGGCTGCTGGAGTTGTAACCAGTCATAGCAGCGCTGAACTCAGCGCCGCCTTGTTGATCACAATCCCACTTTCTGCCAGCCATCCCATGGAAGGGTCCCAGCCATGGAAAGGCTTGCAGAAATTGGGGTTGTACTCAGCCAATGGTCGCTGAGTTCAGTGCTGCCATGGCTGGTTACAACTTTGTCCGCCGTCAACCCGTCAGAAACCAAGTTCCCAGCTGGGACAGTGGTACCCTGGTAGGTCCCCCCGCAAGGGTTGTAATGTGGCGGTTGGAGTGCCACAGTTGCAGTGATCCCACCGCCATGGCGATGCTGGCAGTCCTGGGACCGCCAGCTACGTAATGAGGCCCTTAGTCTGTCAATCAGCCGCATAATTTGTTTTTTCAACTCTCTAGTTTTACAGACCTGGACAAAGGTATGTACATAGCTATTTTGAGAGCTATGCTGGCACACTGCAGTGCACCTGATTAGGTAGCAAAGCGTCTGGCAGTTTTCAGATTTCTACCACTTTTTACATGCAGATGTGTATTGTTCTCTGTGTGTGTGCTGTTAGCACCTGAATGATTTATCGATTGCCCAGGAAGAACGACGTTCACTGTCAGGGAGGGCACAAAGACCCTGATTACGAGTAAGGAGCAAAATGAGGAGATAACAAGGGGCCAGAATTTCTATTTCTGACAAGTATTTCCACACATATTGACTTTTGTTATGAGTTAAACTGCAGAGAGGGGGAATAATTGTGCAGATCCCTTGTCCTCCCATCAGAATTCCACACCAAACTTCAATATTTTTTTAGCTTTACCAACATTTGAGGAAGAACTAAACACCTGCTCTGAGCAGGTGGTAAATGTGTCAGCAAGTGGTAAATGTATGCAAGGGGGCCGGTGTAGGTTTGGGATATGGGTGAGGGTGGGGCATTGATGGGAGAATGTTGCTTAGCAGGGGAAGCATTGCATTCTCCTTATGTCTTGAAAGGGTTTGGCCGAGGGCCAGGGAATGGGGCCAGTCTGCAATGCAGCCCATTGACAAGTGATTTTACCAGCCAGATTTTCTGGCCAGTAAAATTGAGCCGCTGTTCCCTCATCCAGAAAATCTGGATACGAGAAAAATGGGCCACTCATGATTGAGCAGAACTCGACAGGGGAATTGCATTGCACTTGTTATCTGAGCCTAGGTGTCAGAGCCAATTGCATTTTACCTCAACAGTGGAGAATAGCAGCTATCTTCTCTCCTTAACCAGTAGGGAAGGGGGAGTGAGCTTCCCACTAAACCACACAATTATGATGACCATCTCCATTTGATGTTTATTTAGTTTAATATGATTTGCTTCTGATGCTCCTCTTACCTTTTTAGGTCAAAAACTGCCAGACAACACAGATGCCTAGTTTGCTAAATACATCTTAAGAACATTTGAAAAGCTTTCTTGGGAATGCATTCTGCCCATTGCTTACCATCTTCTCTGTGGTTTGTAACTCACATTTGCTTGTTGTCTATTTGCTGGCTTTGTTTTAGACTGTCCAGCTTGAGTTTGTCCCTTCTGTGGAGCATAGCTTGTTTACAAGGGTCACTTGTTTTCTTCCATCAGGGCTCCTTTCTGTAAAACAGGCCTTAAATCCTGTTCTTATCTTGTCACATTTGTTGTGCATTCAGAGTCAGAGGTCAGATGTCAGGCTCTGTCTTCTCCGAGAGATTAGTGTTTACTTTTCTTTCTCTGACTTTAAAGTGAGACGATTTATGTGGCAGTCTTGCTGTGAATGACAGTTCATTTCTAGCAAACAACAACATTTAAATTTCTGTAAATGAACTGTGCAGATATATCAGAATATATCCAAATGAGGAAAACACAAATGAAGCACATTATTGGTAATTTTGAAGTGCTTTGGAAATAAATATTTTAATACTATCCAAACAAACCAATACATTAGATAATTACATTTCCATGCATTGTTGTTTGTGCGCTGTATAGTTTTATCTGTAAACCAGTATGTTTGTGGTAATGTAATTGTCATTTCAGTTGACAGTGTGTTGTTTGCTATGGTAGTGCACTAGCACACTGTGCATAGTCCACTTAACACTACTACACTCTACTATGCACCACTTCAATCCACTGCAATCTCCTTCTCACCACTTCAGTCTACGCCACTCCACTCTGCATCACTGTACTCCTCTCTGCACCACTCCACCTTACCCCACTGCAATGTACACTTCTCTGTTCTACACCACTCTACTCTATGCCAATGCAGTCTATGCCATTTTACTGTACTCCACCACTGCACACTACACCACTACAATCTAGGCCACTACCCTCTACTCTGCACCATTCCACTCTATGCCACTCCCCTCTATGTCACTCTACTCTGTAATGTTCCACTCTGTGCCAATGCTCTCTAACTTGTACCACCCACCTCTATGCCAATTCACTCTATGCAATTCTAACCTACTCTGGACCACTCCATTCTATGCTACTGCACTTTATGTCAATCTACACCACTGCAATCTATGCCACTCTACACACTGTACTCTACCCTGTATTACTCCACTCTACCTAGCACCACTCTACTTTATGCCACTCCACTCAACTCTGAAACAATTTACTCTATTCCACTGCCACTACACCACCACACTCTATGACACTCTACTCCACTTTGTGCCACTCCATTCTACGCTACTCTACTCTTCACCACTGCACTCTACGCCACTGCAATAAATGGTGCACCACCCCATTCTATGCCACTGTAGTCTGCACATCTCCACACAACTGCACTCTAACTTCTGTGCTATACATCACTGCAGTCTATGCCAATGCACTCTACACCACTTTACTCAAAATCAATGCACTCTTCACTACTGCACACTACTCCAATCTACTCTGCATCACTGCACTCTGTGCCACCATACTCTACTCTGCAACATTCTACATGGCAATGCACTCTGTTACTCTACTCTACACCATTGCACTCTGTGTCACTGCACTCTATGCCACTCTATTATACTTTTCACCACTGTATTCTACACCACAGCTCTTTATACCACTCCACTCTACACCACTTCACTCTACTCTGCAACACTGCACTCTCCACCACTGAACTCTACAGCACTCTACTCTGCATCTCAGCACTGTATGCCACTGCACTCTATCCCACTACACTCTACTCTGTACCACTCTACTGCCAATACAGTGTATGCCACTACACTCTACTCTGCACTTCTCTGCTGCCAATACAGTGTATGCCACTACATTCTATGCCACTCTATTCTACATCACTCCACTTTACTCCACTGCACTATACACCACTGCACTCTATGTCAACTCACCCTGGTCAACTCAAATCTACTCTTCACCACTGCTTTCTATGCCACTGCACTCTACACCACTCTACTCTATGTCATTGCATTCCATGCCATTGTACTCTATGCCACTGCACTCTATCCTGCACCACTCCACTTTACCCTGAACCACTTCACACAAGTCCAGTCTACTCTGTAAAAATCCACTCTATGCTACTCTATTCCATTCTGCACCACTCCACACTACATAACTCCAATTTATGCCACACTAATCCACACTATCTTACTCTACACTATGCCATTGCAATCCATGCCCCTGTAATCTGTGCTGCGCCACACCACTTCACTCCAATCTACTCTGCTCTGCACACTATGCAATGCACTCTACACCACTCTACTCAGAACCAAAGCACTTTATGCAACTTCACTCTATGCCTGTCTACTCTGCACCACTGCATTCTATGCCACTAGGTTCTACTCTGCAACACTTTACACCACTGCACTCTACTCCACTTCGCTCTAGGCCACTCTACTCCACTATATAGCACTCCACTCTATGACACTACAATTCATGACACTCCACTGACACTCTATGCCTTTAAACTCTACTCCACTCTATGACTCTGTGAGACTCTACTCCATTTCACTCTATGCCCTTCCATTCTATGTCCCTCCACTCTATTCCCTCCACTCTATGCCCCTCCACTCCATGCCACTTCACTGTATGATACTTTACTCTGGGTCACTCTACTCTATGCCTTACCACTCCACTTTATTCCACTCCATGCCACTCCACTCTATGACACTTTATGCCACCCTATGCGACTCCACTCAACAACACTCCACTCCACTATATGCCACTCTATGCCACTCTACTCCCCTCTATGACACTCTACGCAACTCTGTCTATGCAACTGCATGCCACTAGTCCACTCTATGCCACTCCTTACCACTCCACTCTATGACACTCTTCTCCACTCTGCAACACTCCACTCTATGCCATCCCACTCTACTACATTACACCACTCTATACCACTCCACTCTATGACAATCTACTCCACTCTACGCCTCTCCATGTTACTTTACATGCTACTTTACTCCACTTTATGTCACTCCACTCTGCTCCATGTCACTCCATTCTATGATACTCAATGTCACTCCACTCTATGCCACCCTATGAGACTCTGCTCCACTCAATGCTACTCAACTCTATGACACTCTACTCCACTCTATGCCCTTCCATTCTACAACACTTTAATCCCTCCACGACAATATATGACAGCCCACAAAAGTCTACACCACTCCATGACACTCCACTTCACATCAACGCCACTCTGTGACAGTCCACTATGCTCTACACCGCTCTATGCCATTCTACAAAAATCTACACCACTCTTGGACACTTCACTTGACTACACACCACTCTCCTTTATGCCACTATCTTTTAGCCATGCTGAAGAGTATCCAGGCTGGTGTATGAATTGGCTAAAACCCTAGGCCAATGCCAATAGTTATTGCGTAGGTGAGACCTATTGGCTCCACCAGTACTTGTTTTGGCTTTAGTGCTCTCAATGTGTCCTAGGGATGTGGGTTCCTGGTAGTTCACTGCAAGAAGCTTGTTGTCTATGATTTGCAAAGAGAGACGCTGTTTGGGCAGTAAAATAAGAATAATGGGAGAGGCAGCTGCCTTGAGAATTGATATTCCTTATGGTGATGGCTTTTCCAGGAGAGTTTTGGCTATAGCACCTCCTTGTGGATCAGTACATGTACATTACGATAGCTTGAAAAATGCCTTACTGGTGGAATTGAAAAGGTAGAAGGTCTGTGGCTATCTCAGTAGTAAAATCGAGGTGCATGATGAAGGTTAGTAGAAAAACGCATAGGGAGAGCTCTGTGAATTTGCATCCTTGCAAAGAGGTATAGTAAGACTTCTGGTGACAGCCTCGTTGGTAGTAGAAAAGTGAATGGTGTTGGATAATTCAGAGGCATATTGTGAGAGCCCTGTAAATGGCTCAGTACTGGAGTATCAGTGCATATAGGCATACAGGCAGTGACTCTGGAATTAAGGGGCAGATTTAAGAGCCCCTAGCGCCTCCTTGCACCACATTACCATCATTTTTTTACGCTAATATGGGCCAACAAGGACAAAATCGCCACGCCAAATTTATAAAGTGCTGCAATACATTAATTGTGCCACTTTGTAACACTTTGCACAATATATGCCTGCGCCAGGCATAAGGTAAGCAAAGTGTGCGTTCCCCCGTTAGGAAGACTAAATAAATGGCGCAAAGAAATCTAAACACCTACTCAGAACAGGCATTAAGAGGAAGCACACCAATGTTTACAATGAGTCTCAATGTGCTTTTCAGGATTAGTGTCAAAAAAATTTACGCTAATCCTGCAAAGCTTCGAACTAACGTCAAACATTTTGACGCTACTTCCCAAAGATGCTACCGCCATGGTGCGCCGCATCCTAGATTCAGCACAAACATGGTAGCATTAGGTGGGCACTAAGAGGTGCAAAAAAAGTGGCGCTGTACTGAGTGCAGCGCCACTTTTCTTTAATCTGGCCCTAGGTGTTTCACGCTCGAATTAATCAAAACTTACTAGAAAATGGCGATGTGTTTGCATGCAGCGGAAGCCCTTTGCAAAGATTAACTAGTCACCTTTCAGTTGCTAATTTCTGTATTTGGATGTTAAACTGGTATTATTGAAGTGAAATCTTTGCCCACACAGTATTACCATGCGTAAATGCTACTGAATAATGGAGTAATACCATCTGAAAATGTGTCACATTATGCAACATAATTTGCCTTCTGTTGCTGCATAATTTAGCCAACCATCCCTCATAATTTGATCCTCCCTGCTGTATAGATCTAGTGGCCCTGGATATAGAGAACCATTTTACTTGTAGACGAGTTTACAGTGAAGGGTAGACTACAGGTGCTTTGTAAAAGCGTTGTGTATATGTCAGTGAGGAATTGATGTTGTACAACGGTTGAGGATAGGTGTGCATTATCAGATCTCTTAGGATGTCTCAGACTTAGAAAAGTGGTGCCTACATGATTCAAGTCAAGGCTTGACAACATCTCAGAAATATAGAGGTGCCTCGTGAAAGTCCCATTAATGTATCAACAATATGGTAACCATTCGTGGTGCAGATCAGTATAGAGGTGCATTGTCTACAATACTGAGTTTACGAGATAGCTCAATCACTGTGATCTTAACCCATCAGGGAAACTGAGCACACAGCCAAGAAAAAGAAGCAAAATAAAGTTTTGGGATCACTAAAAAAGTTGGAATTTGATTTGATTCTTCACCTTCCCATGTAATGAAGAATGTTACAGCTGTAAACCTATGAGTGCAAAATCCTTCGGAGCAGTCCGAACACCATTGTCACTATACTGTAGTGAAGCATAAATGTCAACCTTCCAGAAAAGTGTGTAGACGTGTGTGTTCACCGTCCTGCACCTGCTTACATTTTAAGCGCTGCCATAGGCCCCTTTTAAGGTGACCTGAAATCTGGCTTCACCTTGTTGCTTGCACTCCATAAATGCAACTGCACACATGTGGAAACAATGTATGTAACTACATACATTTACAAATTTACTAACATTTTGGGCCTGTTTTCCTATGATGCAACAAGGAGATAAATGTCTTTCGGAGCTTATTTTTCATTGTAAAACATATTTTGTGCTGGAAAGGTACCTGAAAGTAATACAATACAGCATGTTGTGCTATCTACTAACAAAAGTAGACTGGGTTTGCCCTAAAAAATTCCACCTCTTAAAGGATAACGTAAAAAGAAGAAATACTTTTATTTCTCCAAACTTTTCCAACTTTGCTTGTGTGCTGCACAGTACAGCATACATCTGAAGTGGGAAGGGTTTTAAAGTTTGCCTAGGCACAGTATTTTGTACTCGAAGGCTAGCTTTCCAGTACAAACCCTATGCTAGACCTATTCTAGCAGCTTTGGTTGCTGCACTGTGTTGCATGACATTTTAATAAATCTGGGACCTGGTGTCTTTATCCCCCCACAAAATCTCTAGGCACAATCCTCTCACGCTTTAGAATGATGAGATTATTACATACCCTCCTGAGCAATGTCACATTAACTGTTTTTTTATTAAATATTTCAGCATCCCTAGCATAACTTGATGAGTTCAAAATGTAAATAACTTTATATGTGCATAGCTTCCTAAACAATCTGCCCCCGTTCTTAATTTATGATGAATTGCACAGCATATGTGAACGTTTATTTTTTTTTCATAATATGCGAATCATTAGCAGTTTATAATGCATAAATGCATGCATTTTTCGTTAAATGTAGCTTGTGTGTTGCCAAAAACATTTACTTTTTTACATTCCAACACACGGTGTACGCACATGTATGTGTAGTTGAGATATGAATGTTTCGACGTATACATATGTTTTTATCCATGAATCTTTTCTAACAAGGATTTTGTTCCAGCATTGACTATAAATTAACAACCAAGAGCTTCCCCTACCCCCCGCACACAGTGTTTATATTTCCCAGCAATGCCGCAGTATAATAAGATGAAGGAGCCCGAAGGCGCCTCGTGCGAACGCAAACTTTGTCCAAGGACAGGTGCTGCGCATCTTGGCCGCCTTCGGTGATAAGGGGACATTAACTCTTGATCGCGTCTTATCCATCTCCCTACACGTGGAGAGCGGGAAGGCTAATGTTGAACACTCTTCGGCGTGCAGCCCTGCGGACTACATTATTCAGAGATGAAAGCCTCTCTTAAATAATGGAACTGGGCTCCAGATCCGCAGTCGCTGAATCTCCTTTATTAGTACGTCCCCAGTGCGACATACCACTTAGTTCTCCGTTTTTCACTACCGAATGCCACTGGCAGGCTTCTGCGCTTTGCAGCATTTAGACCGCCACTGAGAAGGGCCTAACGTGAAGCAGAGGAAGGGAGTTTCTTAACAGGCAGCGTGTGAAGGCACCAACTTAAAGGAAAGGAGGGCAGGTGTATAGGCCCTACTGGAGTGATGCCCTGCCTAGGCCTATGCAACTTGACTGTCTTTAGTGTTTGGTGCATCCTATTGAGTTGATTTTAAGCAATGCAACGTCCTAAGTGGCCCTAAAGTACATGCAGTCCAGTTTGCCTATCCATCCACCAGCCAACCAACGAAACAAAAAACATATATCAAAGGTAATGTATTCCCATCATTCATAAATTAGCATGATTACCTCCAAAATAGTCAGTGAGTGCGCCAAGTTCGGCGTGCTTGATACATTCGTAGGCTACCGTGACAGCCAATAACGTTATCCAGTTGGTAGTGATGGAAGTCCCCATTCACTTATGCTTGCTGCTCTATCATGGAAGCCCGCATCGTCGTACTCTGTCAGACAGCTACTTGTCGCTTCTATAGTGTGTCAATGTAAGAATAAGTAATCCATAATGGTTGAGAATGAGTGGGGCTGAGTGAGACAAAGTGCTTCAGAGTACAATGAGTGAGACTGTGTGAATTAATGGAACAGAGTGAGACTGAGCGAGTCAGTGAGACAGTAAACTTAGAGGGTTATTTACAAGAGGCCTGTGCTGCTGGAATGTTCATTTTAGATGCTTCAGTGGTGTAGGCTTCTCAATCATATCTATGAGGCAATGCAAAGCCACCCTGCGTGTTTTTAATGGCCCCATAGATATTGAGTACGGCAACGCAGCGGAAGTCACTGCATTGCCTTACTCTGCGTCAAGGAGGCCTTCCATGGGCTTTGTAGTGAGTGTTCCCATGCAACACCCATGGATTTTGACGGTGCCTCAAATTTACAAAGCCAAGTAAACCTGGGGCAGCGCCCAAACCTTATACATCCCAGAGCAAGCGCATTCTGCAGCACATATGGAAAGAGGAAAATGCCCCAGTGGATTCTTTTTTATGCAGGAATGTGTCCCTTTCTGCACAAAGCAATCCTGCTAACACAGATACCCTTGCACCATGGTGCAAGGGTGCCTGCGTTGGCACTAGGCACCAAGTTGTGCAACAGCACTGGCTAAAAGGACAGAAATACACCAAATCTCATAGATATGGTTCATTCCTGCCCTTTTGACTTGGCTTGAACAGGGCAGGAAAAAGACTTGTGGCACTGCCCTATGTCAAAACTTTGTAAATGAGACCCTTAGTGCAAAAAAGTGTGAGAGAACCCTTCAAAAAGTAACTCACTGGAATTTGAGCCAAGGATCACACCACACCACTTTTAAAGGTCACCAGCCACCACTGGTTGCAAGGCCAATCACGCTTTAAGCAGCAAAAACATATCCAGTTGAGCTGGGTATAACAAAGAATTGCTAGGTCTTCCTTTGACAATGGGCTTCCCAGTGAATTTGACTCTTTCCAACCAACCAGCCACAAATTCCAACTAAGTTGTAAAGTAGTAACCCACCATGCCAGGTACCCACCCATACTCTTCCTGAGGCTTTGTTTTACTGTGCTTCTTTTTCCAATACACAGTAGACAATTCAATACTTTCCCGGTTCCTTTGCTATCCATCTGGGGTACTGATATGTGCATCCTTGAGCTATATATAAGCATCTGTGAAGAATCACAGTCTTGGATAGAGCTACACAGGCCATACGTGACAGACTGTTATGGTGTTTGCCAAGCACACTTCAGACAACATAGCACTTGTATAACCTCCTTTACTTGCCACATTGCATAGTATAAACCACCAGCCACAGAGCAGGGCAGCCAACAAAAATGAACAGCCTGGAATTCCCCAAGGCATTATGCAAGACATCAGAAGATTTTACATTCTACGGATTGATGGCTACATGGCTCAGACCACAGGCTAACCACAATACATCTCTCCCGCCTCAATACATAAACAGAAGAATACTAATTGAGTGTTGGACTTGTCATCCTTGGCGTGATCTCCCCTAACTTTTTGGCCTCTGTTTCCCAGGTTGTTATGTACGCTGGACTCCGTTTTTGCTGTTCTAGTTACTCTGGGCACTTTACTACTGCTATCCAGTGCTAAAGTGCAAGTGCTCCTATATAAAATGTAACTGTAATTGCCTTTCCATGATTGGCAGATTTGATTTACTAGTAAGTCCCTAGTACAGTGCACAAGAGGTGTCAAGGGCCTGTAAATCAAATGCTACTAGTGGGCCTGCAGCACTGGTTGTGCCCCCCACATGAGTAGCCCTGTAAACATGGCTCAAACCTGTCACTGCAGTGTCTGTGTGTGCAGTTTTAAACTGCCAATTCGACTTGGCAAGAGTCCCCACTTGCCAGGCCAATACCTTCCCTTTTCATACATGTAAGGCACCCCTAAGTTAGGCCCTAGGTAGCCCCATGAGCAGGGTGCATTGTATGTTAAAGGTGGTACATGCACTTATGTGTTTTACATGTCCTGACAGTGAAATACTGCCAAATTAATTTTTCACTGTTGTAAGGCCTATCTCTCTCATAGGTTAACATGGGGACTGGCCTTAAATATTATTAAAGTGCAGATTCCCTTTGGGAGCAGATAGAAATGTGGAGTTTAAGGTCTCTGAGCTCACCATTTAAAAATATATCTTTTAGTGAAGTTGGTTTTTAGATTGTGGGGGTCATTCCGGGGATGCGGGGCACCGCCAACAGGCTGGCGGTGCCCCGCAGGGCATTCTGACTGCGGCGGTTTGGCCGCGGTCAGACCAGGAAAACCGGCGGTCTCCCGCCGGTTTTCCGCTGCCCTGGGAATCCCCCATGGTGGCACAGCTTGCTGCGCCGCCATGGGGGATTCCGACCCCCTCACCGCCATCCTGTTCCTGGCGGCTCCGACCGCCAGGAACAGGATGGCGGTGAGGGGTGTCGTGGGGCCCCTGGGGGCCCCTGCAGTGCCCATGCCAATGCTTTGCAGACACTGAAATACGCGACGGGTGCCACTGCACCCGTCGCACCTACCCACTCCGCCGGCTCCATTCGGAGCCGGTTCCTCGTGGGGAGGGGTTTCCCGCTGCAGCCCAGCGGGAAAGCCAGAATGGCCTCCGCGGTCTTTCGACCGCGGAGCGGCCATATGGCGGCTCCCTCCAGGCGGGCGGCTCCTGCCGCCCGCGGGGGTCAGAATGACCCCCTGTGTGTTTGAAAATGCCATTTTTAGAAAGTAGGCATTTTTCTTGCTTAAACCATTCTGTGAATCTGCCTGTTTGTGGATTCCATGTCTGGGTCAGTTTGACAGTTGGGCTACTTGCACCTCTCTCTAGACAGTGACACAAAGGGAGCTGGGGTGTAGCCTGCATATCCTGATGAGCTACCTGTGCTGGGAGGGAGGGGAGGAGTGGTCACTTGCACCTGAAAGAGCTGTGCCTGTCCTCACACAATGCAGTCTCCAACACCCTGGTTAGTGTCTGGGGCCTGGGCAATGCAGCAGGATCTTGAAAACAACAGAGACTTCTCTTTGAAGTACGTCTACTTCAAAGGCAGAAAGGGATATAAGAAGAGCAACCAAAACCCCTCAAACTTAGATCACTTCTGGAATCAAGAGGAACCTCTGCCAATAAGAAAATCTGAAGAGCTGAGAAGAAGTGCTGCCCCTGCCTGTGACTGTGCTTTGTTGGGCTGCCTTCAGTTGCTGCTTCTGCCTGTGAAAGGGGACAAAGACTGGACTTTGTTGTGCATTCCTGCTTGAGAAGAATCTCCAAGGGCTTGAACTGAGTTTGCCTCCTGTTGTTGAAGTCTCACGGCCATCAAAGACTCCCCCTGCCAGCACTTGGACTCTCTGCTGAGACTCCTGCCCTGCCAAGTGGTGCCCTATCCAGTTCCTGGGCTCTAGAAAGGTCAAAGTTGGCAGACAAGAACTGGAAATTCATGCACAGACCGCCATGCGGGGAAATTTTCAATACACTTTCCGTGACGGGGCTGTTAAACGACGTGCCTCCGGCTTCGCAGATAAAATCAACACTTCACCTGCATCGCGGCTGGAAGATCAACGCAACATGGCTGGAGAAATGATGTGCAACACCCGCTAAACAGAGACTGATAACGAAGCAAACCCCACACAACGCAGTTTTGTGATACCTTGCGACCAGATTTTCACTACAACATTGCTGGGTGCGTAAAATCAACGCAAAGCATGCCGGAGCCCAAGGTGCCCTCCCAGATCGACCCATCGCTCTCTTGCGGGAGAGAAGAAACGACGCAAGCTGACCCAACCGACTGAAGGAAGAACAACGCACGGTCTCGCTTGCGAGTCAGAAATCTATGCATTGCTTGCCTTTTTTGATGCACCCTTGCCCGTGCATCTTTATTTTGACGCTACCCAGGTGCTTTTGTGAAATAACAGCTTCTCACTGTTTTCTAAGGATTAAGACTCTTAGGGGGTTATTAC
This sequence comes from Pleurodeles waltl, assembly GCF_031143425.1. NCBI lineage: Eukaryota > Metazoa > Chordata > Amphibia > Caudata > Salamandridae > Pleurodeles > Pleurodeles waltl. Next base: position 1,726,011,538 of record NC_090440.1, on the reverse strand, counting down.
AACTTTGGAGGAGGTGTTAATCTCTCCCAAATGTGACGGATATACCACCAGCCATATTACGAGTTCCATAGGATATAATGGACTCGTAATACGGCTGGTGGTATATCTGTCACTTTACCGTCACTTTTGGGACGGATTAACACCTCCTCCAAAGTTGTAATAACCCCCTTATTCTTTTGAAAATCCATAACTTGATTATGTTGGATTTTTGTTGTTTTGGTCTTGTTTTGATTAGATAAATATTACCTATTTTCCTAAACCTGTGTTGTGTCATTTTGTAGAGTTTTCACTGAGTTACTGTGTGTGTTGGTACAAATACTTTACACATTGCTTCTGAAGTTAAGCCTGCCTGGTCATGCCAAGCTACCCAGGGGGTAAGTGGGAGTTAACCAAGGGTGATTCTCCTTTACCCTCATTAGAGCGAGTGTCCTTGCTTGGACAGGGGGTAACCTGACTGTCAACCAAAGACTCCATTTCTAACATTGAGCTAATAAAAATTCACAACTAAGACACAACTAGAAACTTAATACACAATATATTTTCTAAACAGTTTAAATAACTTGTGGACCTGAAAAATAAGATAAAGTCACACTATTATTAGGATGAAAGCAAATGTGTAAAACACAGGTGAAAACCAGATTATTTTGGTGCATAATGATTCCACCACCTTGGCCTCCCACACTTCTGTCTGCATACTCTATCTCCCTCATTACGTTTCATCACTGGATTGACATTTCTTGTAACACCACAACCGTTTCTCACTCAAGGTCCCTTCTGATGATAATCCTGCTTCTGTTCCACACCTTTTCTGTGCCAAGAACCACAACACAGAAGCAGGTTGATCCAGAAGTTAACCAACTCCCAAAAGTCGAATATAATTCTGGGTACGTTGAACTTGTTATTTAATTTATGATCTGAATTCCCAAATACCTAAAAGTCTTCACTTCTTTGAATAACAGTAAGAGAAGTAGGCCATTTTAAAAGCACTCAGAGAGAATAACAATGACTTATCCTAGTTCATGTTTTTTTTTATTTGCCCTTTATTGATTTTTCACATATTGTAATAAACGTCATATAGATGTACACAATATATCATATCCTTCTATGTTGATGCGTTTGGTAGCTCAGAACTTTTTATTTTGAACACAATTAACCATAACATAAAATCAACCAATTTCAAACTCGTTCCAGCCTTTACACACTATTAACCTGTGTAATAGACTGTAAATGGTGATGTTATTAGCAGTACAGATATCAATTTGCCTTGTGTCTAGGCACGTTCTGGGTTCTATAAACCTTGAAAAATTAATTAAACAATCCTGTGAGGCAGTCATTCTTTCAAATGTTTCAATTAGCACCAGTGTGTGCATCTCTCACCTGTGTATTTTCTTTTTTAAACGTTTGCATCGGTGCATGTTGACACCAGAGTAACGTTCTTACATGGAAGATGCTAGGGGGCATATTTATACTCTGTTTGTGCCGAATGTGAGTCAAAAATCTTGACGCACAATCGGTGCAAACTGTGCATCATATTTAAACTTTGACGCCCGCGAACGCCAAAATTCTGCCGTATGAGTCATTTTTTGGATGCTGGAAATTGCCTTGCGTTAATGACATGCAAGGTAGGCGTTCCTGTCCAAAAAATTACTTAAACTCCTGTGTGCCGTATTTATGCTACAGCGCAAAAATTACACACGGGCAGTAGGCGGAAAATGACACACATCCTGATTTGCGTTAAAAAAAACGCCTGGGTCAGGGCAGGCATTAAAATGGGGCAAAAACACCTGTACTTAATGAAAACACAGAAGCAACAGCAGAGCTCCAAAAGGAAGACATGGAGGTGCTTTTCATCCAGCATGCATGCAGACGCAGAGCACAGGACCAACAACAGCAGCTTCCACAACACCAGCAGGGACCCCAAAGGCAACGCAGAAGTCAGGAGAGGATATTCCGCACCAGGACAACCCTTCTGGGACTCCGCCAACAAGACATCATTCAGAGGTACAGGCTCAACTGGCAAGCCATTCAGCAGCTGCTGTGCAACATTGAGCCACAGTTGGCACCCAGCTGGCAGATACCCCGCACCATTCCACCAGAAACCAAGCTGCAAGCTGTACTCCACATGTTGGCAAGTGGCTCCTTTCAAACCACTGGTGCCCTGGTTGCTGGGATCTCTCTGCCATCATTCTCCGCCTTCCTACCCAAGGTACTGGATGCTATCATCTCCCTCACACCCGCCACATCAGCTTCCCCAACACACAGCAGAAGCAGCAGGAGACAAAACAGGGGTTTTACCAAATTAATGGCTTCCCACATGTCTGTGGTGCCATTCACTGCACACATGTACGCCTTGTGCCACCTGCTGCAACCAAACATCTATGCCGCAACAGGAAGCACACACACTCCATCAATTTGCAGGCCATTGTCGATCACCAGGGTTTGATCACCAACATCGTAGCAAAGTATCCTGGAAGTGTACATGATTCATTCATCTTCCGCCACTGCACCATCAATCAACACTTCCAGGATGGACGATATGGAAATGGCCTACTTGTTGGTAAGTACAGAAACCTACTTATATACACACAGCACAGCAACCCTCTAGGACACACAACACATACACCACAACATCGACACATGGATAGGAAGACAATGAGTTTGTGACACCGCTAGGCATGTTTGATATCCTCACCCAATGGGATACACACCTATGGATAAATGACAGTTCCAAATAACAACAGATGCCACTCCACAGACACAAGGGGACAATTTAAAAAAAACACAATGACAAAGACATGGCCCCAACTGGCAGTACAATTTGGAAGGATAATCTTTCAATATCACATCAATAACACTCAATCAAACACCCTTCCAACCAATAAGTACTGTGTAAGGGGTGTGTAATGTGTTTCGCTGCAGGTCAAACACCATGACACACATAGCATGATGATGACTACAATGAAGGTCACATGCAATCATTGAGGCTGTAACAATATCTCACATCACTCCTGCTCTCACATTGCCCATTACTAATAAGCAGGTGGACTGTGCGAAGAGCACATAGTGATGGAACAATATTGAAAGTGCACATTCCTACACATATGCATTGCGACAAATTAACACACACACAACAGATGTATAGGCATACGGACCTTCTGAAACTCAAAATGACAACCTCACAACCAAGTTAGCCATCTGAACAAGAACATGTTCAGTAGTATAGGTACACATTACAACCTGAGTCGACTTGGCAAAGGCAGAGAACTAGGTCTGCAGTGAAATTGTCACACATGTGAAATTAGTGCATAGCCAATTGTCAACAAGTCAGTGCTGACAATGTATGGAGATGTGTTGTACATTGTCACCTTGCCAAATCTAAGGGTCTCACTGATGGTTAAATAATTCTATTGCATATGTGAAATTGGATGGGATGTCCAGGGTATATAGATGCAACCGTGTTACCACCACTGTGGAATTGAATCTGTGTATGGAAGTATCAGCTCACCCCAAGGTAAGACACAGGTACACCTCTTTCACATGACAAAATGCAAGGGAGTACACACTGTACTGCAACTCTACAAAAATATTGCTGACATCCGGTCAACAGCAAAACACCCGTTCAGATAAGGAAACAACCCAGTGCAGATGGTACATCCTAGAAGCCTAGGATTCCACACAATATCACAAACACTGATGAGTCACAGACAACACAAGAGAACAACTGCCATGCAAAGTGACAATTATGGTGCAAGGTACATCAACATGTTCTCACTCATTTTCTCTTTCAGCTGATCAGGGGTATGGGATCCAGCCATGGATCATGACCCCATTTGCAAACCCAAGCACTGCAGCAGAGCATGCCTATAATAAGGCACATAGGAGGACACACACCATAGTCGAGAGGACCTTTGGCATCCTGAAGTCTAGATTCAGGTGCCTCGACATCGCCGGAGGCAGCCTCTTATCCTCACCAGAAATGGTGTGCAAAATAATTTTGACCTGTGCCATCCTGCACAACATATGTGTAAGAAGCGACATTCCCCTATATGAACCTGACCCGCAAATTCCTGAAGAGGAGGAAGAGGAGGATGCTGTCCATCAACATGGGGGGGACCATCCAAACACAGCTGCAGGATTGCGTCGGAGACAACATATTGTCCAAAATTTCTTTTAATTCTACTCATCCATCACCACTGTCTTACCATATGTCAATAAACACTTATATTATTCACTATATCATGGTCTGTATAATCATTTTTGCATTACATTATCTCTAAATATCAGAATCAGAGTGTAGCCTCATGGAGCATTGCTGAAATACAGATTAGGACACATAAAAATCCAAATCTGTTTTGCTGCGTATGAATGTACAGCCAAATTCACACACACTGTAAATGACATATATCCTGTACATTTCAGATTTGAAGGGCAATAGCAGAGGACCACACCTATTTCACACATACATGTTGGCAACATGGTTCATCGCAGCATATGGCACACAACGAAGACACATCAGTCAATAAGGGAAAAAAATGCCTCATACATGAGGCAGTGGATGTGCTATTGCACTGGTAACAGGAATGTATGACCAGACCCTTGACAGCAGTAAGCCTTACATCACTTATCTTTGCAAGGACTATGTGTGACAAGATTTCCATATGAGCAGCAAATTGATAGCACAGGTGCCCCAGGTATGACTAGCATTGCTCACATGACATCCCCTGCACATGGCAGCCTATGTCCTAAGTCCAGCCACACCCATGTTCCCTGTCTCAGCCTACCCTTCTTCAGAGGTCCCTGGATTGGGAATATGTGTACCCAGATAATCCCTCCTCTACACACACCCAGACTCACAATGTGAATCCAGTGTGCTTCCCTCTTTAGAATGGTATGCCATTGTCATTGTACTTCTGTCTGCATGGACGTCAGGTTAAATAATGCACTGCCTTGTAGTCTGTAGGACCTGTAATCACCTGTACATTGCTTCCCATGTGAAAGGTACTGTTGGCCCTTTGAACTTGAATCTCACCTACAGGACTTGTGAGAGACTGAAGCTGCACACACCTGTAAGCACCTCCATGGAGACCAGCCATTTGAACATGCACTGCCGATGCAGCTGCCTGGAACAGCATGGAAGCTGCCATTGTATCTATAACACTGTTATGCATTGCCGTAAAAATCAGCTGTGTAAAACAGCCCATGGTTCAATGTGTTATGTTCCAACACACAGGAGAAACACAGTTTTCAGTTTCCACAGTGTTGTTCCACCTTTGACCAGTCTCAGTCTTACCACTGTGTATTTGCCTTGTTAAAATTATGGATCCTGATTGACCCTGCATCCTGTTAGCCTGACTGGTTCCTGTCTTTGCGTTACCCTAAAGGTTCCTTGTGGCTACATTTGTATCATAGTTGCTTTCCCAGCCCTCACTTTCCTCCTGGGGTATTGTGTCAGGTGGGTCTACAATGCATACTCAGATACATTTTATAGCATAATCAGTTTATTTATCGTACCACGGGGGGGACTTGTCTCCAAATAGCCGAATAATGGCCTATCTCTTGCCTGGGTTTCATGTATGCATGAGTGACAAATAGTGACAGTATACCATGGCTGTATGCAAGGATTGGGTATGGTGCGTCCAGCACAACAAACAACGTCAGATAATGTGCATGAAATGTCTACACATGTTAGGACCCTGACAGTCCACACGCTGATTCACATTGCCCCAACATATTGATGGGGCTTACGTGGTGAATAGCTGTGAGATTAATCAGCACAGAGGCACTGATGTTCCCAGATGCAGTGGGAATTCTAGAGGCCAACCTGTGTACAAATGTTGTGAGGACACCTGCCGGTATAAGAATCCTGAGACATTAACTTTGTCAGCACACCAAGGTTGCCCTGTTGTCAGTCTCATAATACATCTGACGTGACAGAGCTGGACTATCCCCATGTGTGTTCTCAATTCCGCATTGGCTTTCCTTCAATTGACCCGCAAACTATACTTTGTAGATGCAGGAAATGGCACCACAGACTCATGACTAGAACTGCACGTAACTGTGACAACATAGACCCCAATAATGATATAGGCTAAGCATTGGCCCACACACATGAACCAGACACCTCTGTGCATTTTACCACTGGAAATATGTGAACACGTGCTGCTTGGTCTGCTGGTCCTCCACTGCCAAAGGAGAGACATGACTCATTTATATGACTCCAACTGTGGCGTAACATTACATTTGTGTATTATATTTGGGACTCAGTGTCACAAACATGGTACCCACATAGCATTATCCCATGCCTGACTCATGGTGGGTAAACAAACAAGTGCCTAGGAAGTAGTATCCAACATTCCAGGACATGTGATGGCTAAGTTTTGGAACATTGCCATGAACAACAGTCTGCTATCTATCCTGTGCGTGCTTTGTCATTGGTGGTGCTTATGTTCCAAAAAACCTAGGAAGTGCACACAGCAGTTGTTGCTACGTGTATGACTAACACATGTCCTTTCTCATTTCCACACTGAATAGCATCTGAGGGTTGGACACAGTGACTCCACATGCATACAAGCAGATTTGCTAAAATGCATCTTGTGATGGTCACACAGTGGGACAACAACAATAGCAGTAGCCAAATCACACACATTGACCCATCGGCATTGAGTTACTGTATTGAGTTGCGTCGCCTTGCTATCCTCTCTTGATACAAAACATGCCCAAAATGGGTAATACCGAATTGTATCCCACACGTTTGGCCATCTATTGCGTCACTGAAGATTGCAAATCCGGTACAACAAGTAGAAGATAATGGTCCGCAGTAGTACGGTCTGTCGCATGTGCCCATACACCGTAATGCCCAATGTGAGTTCAATCAGCCTATCTCTGTATTGTCACAACTGTCATGTACTATTACAAATGAGAAATTACCCAAGCCCAGTCAAAGACAGAAATTTTGATGCATACGCATCAAAAAAGATGGACATCCATCAAAAAATAATGCATATGCGTCAAAATATGACACACATTGCCATGAAACATCCATTGGCCCTGAGCAGTAATTCCTACACTGTACCCCCTGTAATTGGTTAAGTATGAAAAATATTTCAAAATATGGATGCAGGGTTATTTCTAAGCATGTGCATAAAAAAAAATGACGCACAGACTGCAAGCTTCATAATATTTTGACGCATAACAATAAAAACGTGCTGCATTTGAGGCAGGAAGTGATGTAATAGGATATCCTGTTTGCAGGATTGGTACAGTGGGTGTACTTCCACTTTCACTTTGTAGTCTGTGATATTTCCTGACTGTGTGGCTGTGTTTTGACTTGGCTCTTTGTGCATTTTGTGAATTTGTCTCCAGTGTGGTCTTTAAATTGTCTTTTGTGTTTCATAACTGTCTGTGGTATCCTGTGTTAGTGTTTTTTTGGTCATTTGTGGTGTCAGCATTTGTCTTTGTTGTGTTGGGAGTCTGTTGTGGGTAGTGTTAGTTTGGGTATAGTTGGGCTGTGTTCTTAGTTATTTTGCATTTCCCTGTCCTACTTTCCTTCTATTCTCCTCTGTACCCCTTTATTCCTTTTTTTTGGTGCAAGCATGTTGGGTAGGCCTCATCATGGCAGGATTGGAGAGGAGGAGCTGGGTGGCTTTATTTGGCTGATGTGCCACTTCCTACCCTTAAAGATAGAGGCAGGTGGTCGTGTGATACAGGGCTAACACACAGAGGCAAGGAGGCTCCGGTGGGCAAAGGTGTTGTACCATCTCAAGAGAATCTACAACACACCACGCAATGACCACCAGCTGAAGCACCGCTGGGCTGACCTTGTTGCCAGGGAGCAAGACCTGCTGGACCACCTCGGGATTCTGATTGGTGGCCCTGTTGGTGAGTGCAAATCAGAGTAATGTGCACATTTAAATGCTCTGTAGTGACAGTTGCTGATTTGTTCATATGCTGCAGGCAATGTTTTCTAACATGTGGAATGCTAGTTAAACATACAGGGCCATATTTCTCCTTTATTAGCACCACATTTGCATCATGTTTTGAAGAAAGAGCAGTGCAAACTTACAAAATGCAATTGTATTTTGTGAGTTTGCGCTGCCTTTGTGTCAAAAAGCAGCACAAATGCGGTGCAAAAAATGTATAAATATGGGCCACAATTGCCGGTGAGGTATACAATATTTCCTACACATTACCGTCATTTGTTGACGCAACAGCTAGACTAACTTTCAAAACAGAACAGGAGCCTGTAAATTAGTGCTGGCTTCACGTCAATTGATGATGCCAATGTGGCTCTAACATATATTTCATGCATGGTCTGTGAGTGTATCAGGAAACACATGTTTTAAATAAAGATTTTAACAGGTAATAGAGTGTTCCTCAATGTTTTGTGATACATGTCTGAACTGGATTCTGACACATACATAACAAGTTATAGCTGACCTCAGGTAATATCTTAGACTGATATTTGGAGTTTGTAGTGCCACATTTAAATTAGGGATGGATGCAAAAGGTATGCACACAGGTTCATATGTCTTTGGTTGGTTCAACTCACCATAGCTGTGGCTCACCAAATGAAGAAAATGATACAAATTGAGGGCTAACAACTGTCCCTTGTCCTCTGTACATTGTACCTGTGTGTCTTAAATTGGTCTTAGTCACAATGTCTGGGTGACTGGTATTGCAGTCCTCCCAGAAAGTGGCTTGGCATGTCTCTCATGGATACACATGATGAGAGGATTACACTCCATGAATTAGTCTGCTAACTAATTATGCAGCCACATGATAGTTAGGGCCACTGCATGTGTGCAGATATTTGTGTCTCGTACACTGGAGTCCCCGGGTCTGTACATGTTTGCAGTGGTATGTAGGATGCAATATCATCATGTCTGAGAGGCTTGACTTTCTGAGTTAATATTACACATAGTATTTGTATTTGGAAGTGTTGTACAGTGCACAGACATTGAGCACATTTCTCCCTTCCATGCTCTACAGGTGGACCTGCACCCTACACTATCGGAGAGGTGGCTCAATTTGTGGACTTAGATATCTCCAATAAGTGTTGATATTTCTGTTCTGTGTTGTGTTTTCTGATGATGTGTGATTGACTCCTGTGTGTTGGACACATAGCAAGGTGTGATGCGCTGGTCAATGATTGGTTTTGTTCCTTGAGCAGAGTATCATTTTTTTCCCTATCTTTGAGTTGGCCAATCATTAGCCTATTGTAATGATTTGGGATTGTAGGTCAGTCCTGTAGGAACGGCAATGTGAATAGGGATGAGTTATGTGGATAAAACTTAATATCAGAAAATATAGCATTGGACCATATTAGTGATCTAGTCAGCAAGTCAGACCCTGATTCTCCCTGAATAGGGATGCCAAAGTCTTACCCACAGACTTCAGCTTCCCTATTCACAAATGAACATGTTTGACTGTATGTTTAACTTCCTAGCAGCATGTAGCTCCACATGTTGTGCTATGAGTATGAGGCACTTGAGTACAATGGCCTAGGTGTGCATGCAGCTCATGGCCAGAGGTGTGCATGCATCTATCTGCTTGTTGTAAGTCATGGGTTACTGGTAGGAAATGATGTTGACAATGGTCTGCATTTCCAAAGATAAGTGTTTATGGTATTGTCCAAGGTTTGGGTGTATCCTCGTTGGACTTCCTCCTTACCTGTGGTGTGCTGGCCAAACCCATGTACAGCTGTCCAAAGCTTCCTGGGTGTCCTTGTTGTTTGAAATTATTTGTTGCTTGTCCACCCCCCCCACCTCAGACACAGGCGTAGGGTTGTGAATAGTGTACCTAGGACTGATGATCCAAGTTTATTACATAGACATGCAAATATGTAAATCACTTCTCCAAACCTGGGATACCCACTCATGATTAGCAACTGCATTCTATCCTGGCTATTCCATTTACAACTCGCTGATCTTTTGGCCCTAGATTATCATCACGAACATAGTAATTTGTTGGCCTGTCAGTGGTGGAGGATTTGCAGCATGATTTTTACCTGACAAATGGCGGAACAATGATGCCAAAGTCAATCCAGTTGTTACCCATCTTTTAGGGTTTTGCTGTGCTGTTTGATGATAGGACATGTGTAGGCTGTCTCGGCATGTACTGTCTCAGGGACAATCAGTGATCTGTATGATGATATGGGCTGTTTCAGGTACATTAGATGTATTGTCTGATTTACTTCTGGAGCACTTTCACACAATGAAGTACCTAATGTTTGGTTTTCTATTTGTCTTAACAGCTGCCAATATGACTTCCATCCAGATTCGAGAGTTTCAGCGCAGGGCGATGCGTTACCGCCACATTCTGGATGTGAAGTCTGGGTTCTGCAACATGGCAAGGCGTTATCACCATGAAAGAGCTTCCGGAGTGTGGAGGGCATTTGCCCAAGGGGGCCCTTCGGTGTCCACCACAGCCACCACCACCAGCACCACCACTACCACCCAGGTGGCACCAACATTAGCAGGCATCTTTGCTGGACCATCAACATCCACAGCTCCAGGACCTGTCACAGAACCACCTGCAACTCCTCCTACAGACATGGCACCGACAAGGGCCAATACTTCTTCCACTGGCACCCAGACCACCCCTGCTGCAGTCATAGACCCTGCAGCTTTTCACCAGATGCAATGGAACTTAGACCGTGTGTTGTGAAAAATGACCAGATTGCAGCAGGAGGTGGAACAAGTGAATCGGAGGGTGCTTGCCGTCAAAAAGACCCTGTGGAGGGCCAACTTGTAGACCTTATACTCAGCCATGATTCCCTCCCCTCCCTCCTCTTTACTGGTTCTTTAAATTAGTGGGTTTAGGGGGCTTAGTGTTAGGTTAGTATAGGCTGTTAGTTTAGTTAGTAGTAGTGGGCGGGGGTGGAGGTATCATACTTTTTAAAACTGTTTTTTATTATGTGTGTGGGTGGGTGGGTGGCGGACGATGTTGGGGTTTTGGGGTTTTAAAAAACAAAAAATGTAAATATATATATATATATACATTATATACAAAAAAACAAAATATATATATATTTGTTTAGTATAAGATAGTTTGTGTGTAGGTTAGTATATGTTGTCCTCCATGTGTTCCGTCTTATAAGGGGGGTGGGAGGGTTGATGTTTAGATTGTTTCGTTAAATGTGCTAAGTAAGTTTAGCTTAGGTTAGTTAGGGACAGTTGTGGGTAATGTGTAGTTAGAGTAGTTTAGGTTAGGTAAGGTGTTTCTCCTGGCTTTAGCTTCTGTTTTTACTGTTTAATAAATATCTAGTTAACCCTTTACAATATGTGTCAAATGCTTGTACATCAGGGCCTTGGCATGAGTGAACAGCGTTTTTTTTTGTAATAGGTTTTGTGTCCCATGCTGCAACCAAATCCCAACTGAGCTGTTACATTGGCAGCTACACCAAAGCTACTTAGCTAAGATTCGGCCATCCATTGCACCCACCACTCACGGTTACTATGGATCCCAAAGTGTTGTTAATTTGTGATGTATGTTGTCAATGTCACATACTTTGCCACCAGATTTGGTATTGAGGACACTGTGTTAAGTTTGCCTGCAGCATGATGTTCAAGCTAATCCTTATAAGGTGAGTGTAGTATGTTCTCATGTAGTATGGTATACATAACTCACACCTATCATTTGTTACAATGTTCAGCCGGGTGACTTGTTTGTATGGAAACTCATACACATCCATTCATGCTGTATGGTGTGTGTTAGGTAAAAATTGGGGCAAATGTCACATACGTAAGTTTTGGCTTGCAGAAACAATCTAAGGCACTATTTTCTGGCTTAGACATCCATTGAGGAAGCGTTATACTGTCCAACAGAGCATTATGGTGTATAGTTTCTATTTTCCTCTGAAATAACCCTCAGGGAGGGCAGATGATGGTGCAATCCAGACCACTGTGCATAGTTTTCAGCCAATATTCGTTCAGGTCAGGTGTATTGACAATCAATACTCATTGACAAGAGGTAAACATCACTGATGGCCATCACGGTTGATGTGTCACATTACACAGAGACAAAGTTATTGTGTAAATGCTATTTATTTGAAAGTGCTGTAGTGCTATATGTGCATTGTCCAGGATTGTGAGTCCATTAGTGTGACATCTTCCATTGTGATCCTGCACAAGTGCAAAAGGACATGTCATTGGACATGCTGGGGTGAACTGTCAGACAGTGCAGAGGGATAGGATTTGCCAATGAGGTAGTGAGAGACAATCACAAAACATGGTGACAAGATAAACAGTGGGCTGAAGAACAGTGCTTGAGTACAGTTGTTGCAAGACTGGCATGTTAGAAAGCACAAGACCTTGGTAATAGGTCGCCATGTGGCAGGAACTAGTGCTACCGGGTGCTCTTACGGTTGAAGGTGATCTGTTCCACGTCTTTATCTTCTCATGTGTGTGTTGTCTACTCTGCCCTTGGTGGTGGTGGTTGTGGAGGGGCAACACACACCTCAGTGTTTGAAGACGTGGAGTCAGACATCCCGGTAGCTGCCAACTGTGGGGCTCTTAAGGGCAGTACTGCAGCAAGGAGGAGCTGCTGGTTCTTAAGAATAGCAGCCACATCACGGGGGTAAGCAGCCAGGTCAGCCCTGAGGGGTTCAATATTGCATTCGTGCACGCAGTGACAGGATTGTTGTTGTAGGTGTTGGGTCAACTCTATTACAGCTGTGCTGATTTCCTTCAACCTTTTTTCAAGTTCCTGCAAGATTGTTGTTCGCCCTTGCATGGCTGCTGCCTGTTCTTCAGTTGACATCATGCACGAACGCACCCCCTCGAGGCTGGCTGCCATAGTTTGCATCCCCATCGGTACCTCCTTGGCCAGCTCCCGCTGTACTCCAACTACAGTTCGCTCAATGCTGGTGCCAGTGTTGTCAGAGTCCTCAGCTGTGTTGGAGCTGGCAGGTCGTACAATTGGGGTGGTGGGTGGGTCCTCTCTGATGGCTGCTAGTTCTATGCTCCTCCTTGTGACAGAAGGTGGGGTCTGGAGGGTTCCAAGAACATCTTGGAGGGTCTGCTGGCTGATGTTTGTCAGTTCGTCATTCATGTCATCAGGGTACTCCTGGACAGGCATATCCGCAGGAGAGCCATCGTCCTCTGCAATGAGATATGGTACAATTAGTGTGTCTGTGTTGTGGCATTTGTAATGTGACATGCCTGCCTTCCGATTATTTTCACATTGTGATCATTGTTCCTGTCTTTAATATTAGCATTCTCCCAGGCCTATGCCCCACATGCATGTCACATGTATTGTGGTCAGTTTGTGGACTTGTCAGCATCACATCCTCTAGGTGTTGATTCTGGCAAAATTGTGAATTGCCACCTTAATGACCCACTCAACCCTCCATCTACTTCCATTCTCATGGTGAGGCCTTTCACTGGCTGTGAGTGTTCTGATGGCACTAGCACCACACTTAACAATCTGGAACTGCCCCAGTCTCTGATCTTTCACATCCACCTATATGTTGTTGAGATCGAGCATATACTATGTATAGCATTGGTATGACACGATATGGATGTCAGCATTGGTAATGTGTACTGTTGATGTTGGGGAATGTGCGGTACATTGGATTGCACTGATTGTCCTAGCAGTGTTCCATTTCCTCCTCTGACTGTGCGGGTGTATTTCTGTAACCAGTTACATGTGTCCTCCCCCTCAATGCTGTTGTCTGAGCAGTATGACATTTGGGATGTTGCATGGTGTCATTGGAGCTATTGTGACCCAGGCACAGGGTGGACCCTGACATATGCAGCATGGGTATGACATTAGTGCTGTGTACCTCCTAATGTTTATGACAATGGCTGATGTTTGTAGCAACTATGGACAATCACATTTGAGAGGATTGAAACATTTATATTGATTTCAGGGGATAGATAACGTTGTCATCCTGAACCCTTTAATTTGGATGTGTTTGATCTATGGGGACGTTACTGCCATTAGCTACTTGACCTGCACACACAGTAGAGGTGGTAGTGGCAACTGTTGTCAATGTTACATTCCACTTGCAGATATGGCCAGAGGTTGTTAATTGGGCCCTAGTTAATGTAGGGAGAATTCCGGCTGATGTGTGACGGGCTTCCAGTTTAACGTTGTACCCTACCCTCCTGGCCTGGCTTTACCTTTCCAACATTCTTGGCATGGCAGCATACCCCCATGCAAAGGTTGTTGGTGTAGTGTAGTATTGTACCCCAGGTTTCCTCTGTACTGCCCATGCCCCCGTGCCATGCCCCTTTACCTATGCCACTCCCTGAATATCATGACTTACATGCATTGTGTAGTAGGTATGTCCACCCCCGCTTACAGTTAACATTTGTGCATTTTAATTCCCCATGCGACTTACCCTGCATCTGTGTTGTCTCCTGGTAGTCTGCTCTGTCCTGTCCTTGAATCCCTGTGACGATCTCCTCAGGGATGACGGCTGCGACCATCTCCTCCATGTAATCCAGGGCCTCCTGCGGTGCTGGACTCCCACCTCCAGTCTGCAGTGCTGCCTTCCTGTTTCTGGCCATCTTTTCCTTGGTCCTGCAGTTGCAGTCCTGCCAGCGTTTCTTGCACTCGATTACTTTTCTCCGTACTTCTGCCACACTGTTGATCTTGTCAACAATTTGTTGCTATATTGCCTCTCTCCTACTAATTGTCAACTTTGAGGTGACAAACAGTTAGTGCTGGTGTTCCGTCACCTTTTTCACCAGAATTTCCTGCTCCTCTGCACTGAAGCGACACTTTCTTTTCTTCTTCTCCCTGTCCTGGCTCTTGTGTGGGTCCTCCTGGCTTGTTCCTCGCCTGATGTCATCTTCCTGGGGTCTGTGCAAGCATCTGGGATCCATTTTGGGTCTCCTTAGCACATTTTGCTGTGTTTGCGTCGCTTTTTGATGCAATTGCGACAACAAATGGTGCGTATCTGGTTTGCGACATTGTAAACCGGCTCACAGTCATTTTTGCCGCGTTAACATCGTTTTCCTTTACGACGTGACGCATTGTTTTGAGTAAAAAAAATTACTCACACCTGTGGTTTGCGCCGCACGGCGCAAAGAAATAGCATTAGCCGGCGGTAACATGTTTTACGAAAAACTGCGTTGGAGCAGTTTTGCGTCAAAAAGTATTATTATGGCCCTAGGTCTCTAGTCGTCAAGAGGTGGCAGTCATCTAATTTGGTTTCTAGCGATAAAATAATATGTTCCCTATCTTTGCCCATGCTGTCCCCACTTGTTATTCTGTGTTGTTTGCTGATGGCTGTACCCTCTGGCCATCATTTAGGATCGGGAAGCCTTAACTTTATCTGTGGTGCCTTTCTGACCTTCCACTTCATGGCTATTCTGCCCTTTGCTAGAATTAAAGTAGGCGTGTATGAAATTTGTGCAATTTAATTTTGTGTAATTGCAAAAAAGCTTAGGCAAATTACATGAAACTAAGCGTAATCACATGAAATGCAAATGCAGCATTTAACGCTATACTTTAGCTCAAAATGTGTTCTTGCGTCCATTTTTGATGTGAGGATGTGTTTCTTGCTGAAAAATAGCGCTAAGAACACAAGTACTCAAGTTGTTCTCATGTCCCCGCTCTATAATTTTGACATGAACGCAGTAGAACAATGGAGTAATATGCGGAATTTCACTTAACAAGTATAAAACGTAATTCCTGTAACTACGCAAAACACAATAGCATAAGTTACCTAGGTCTATGTAATAGCAAGATGAGTGAAACCATTACTGGCCTTTGATTTTGAACACCTACGTACATGCCGGACAAACATGCTACTGGAAAGCCTTCCAGTATTTCATTTATTTCTGAAACAAGGGATGCTATAGTACACAAAAATTATATCATCAGGCCGTCGCATACCAAATGATAAAAAACAGCTACCGACCGTTCACATCTTGGGCAGCAGTCCGAAGGAGAGATATATTTGATGTAAATAATTGAATTACATGAGCAGCAAGGGAGCATTCCTCGATTCCTCGAGATAGTCTGTTGTCTTAGTGTGTCAGATAGTTCCGTTTTGAATTTGTCCTCTCACTTTTTTTTTTTAAATTGCAATCTTCTAGGTCAGTGGTTCCCAACCTTTTGACTTCCGTGGACCCACACTTTATCATTCCTGGAACTCGGGGACCCACACTGAATCATTATTGCAATCCAGGCCCCCCACCCCCCTGCAGAGTCATTACTGAAAGCTGGGGACCTAATCTATTAATATTATTTATTTTCTAAGCAGTCGCAGACCCCCTGAGGAGGCTTGGCGGACCCCAGGGGTTACCGGACCACAGGTTGGGAACCACTGTTCTAGGTGGAATGTGGGCAAAGTAGCATTATGAATCATGGGCACTACCCATCTACCTTGTCCATGTATTAGTATAACTTGGCATGTAGGCTGTCTTGTTCATTTCCACAGCCCTAATCAGTGTAGCCATTGTTCCTAATGCTTTGTACCACACAACCGGACCTATATCATATGTGTTAGAACTGGCATCCTTGGCATGGTTTCCCACTAACTTTTTGCCTTCAGACCTCCTGTTTTTCTAACTTTGTTTTTGCTGTCCTTAGCGCTCTAAACACTCTAACACTGCTAACCAGTGCTAAAGTGATTGTGCTCTCTCCTTAAAACATTTTAGATTGGCTTATACTCAACTTCTAAGTCCCTAATAAAGTGGCAGTACCTGTGTCCAGGGCCTGTAAATTAAATGGTACTAGTCGGCCTGCAGCACTGATAGTGCCACTCATTTAAGTTGCCCTTCAAATATGTCTAAAGCCTGCCATTGTAGCCTGTGAGTGTATGCAGTTTTAAAGTGCAATTTCAACCTGGCAAAGTAAACCCTTTAGCCAGACCCAAACCGTCCTTTCTAATACATATGTCACACCTAGGGTAGGCCATGGGCAGCCCAGAGGGTAGGGTGCAATGCATGTTAACAGTAAGGCACTTACTTTTGATTTTTACATGTCCTGGTAGTGAAAAACTCTTAAATTAATTTTTCACTACTGCAAGGCCTACCTCTCCCATAGGCTAATACTGGAGTTATCTTATCACATTTTATACATGTAATTTCCAAATGGGAACTGGTGGCCAAGTCATATTTGGTGTCTCTGGAATTGTAGTGAAAAAGCCTAACTTATGGCGAAGTCAGATTCCAAATTAGAATTTTAGAAATTTTGCATTTTCTTGCCCTAGCCATTTAGTGCCTGTGACCTGTCTCTGAGTCACATGACTGCGTGTAGTTGGCAACTGAGCTTTGTGTATTCCCCCTAGATGGCCACATGCAATGGGTAGCTTAGGTTTTACTAGATGGACCATCACTAGCATGATTGAAGGGAAGAGCTGGACCCAGCTCCACTCACACCTGTGTTCTGTTTCCACACAAAGGACTATATGTACCTTGTAGATAGTCTGGAGCCAGTAAGACAGAGAACCTGTGCACTTCAAAGACATTCCCTAGAAGCTTCTTCCTACTTCAAAGGCACAAATGGATACAACTACTGGGCTCCAGGCACAAACTCTCAGTTCACTTCTGGACCTATGGATAGTCTGACAGGAAGACGGACTGCTGTGCTGCTACAATGACTGCCACTAAGCTGGACTGCTGCCCTGAAGGACTGCTGCCTTGCTATGTTGACCTGCTGCACTATTACCTGAATGAGGACTGGACCTGCACCTCTTGAACAAAGAGTGACACGATGGGCTAGTTGGGTGGCCTCCTTCCAACAACTTTCACCTTCACCTAGACTCTGTCACTGGTGAGTTGACCCTGCCAAGTGGTCAACCCCAGTCCTGAACCCTTGAAAGTGGGCTTAAGGTGCTCTGATATCCTCTGTGGATCCAGTGGAACTGATAAATCGTCTCTGCTGCATGGCTCAAACCTGAGTAGAACTGGTACATGACTGCTGTTTCATAAAATGGGTCCATCACAAAGACCTGTATCGCATTCACAGTCCCATTGGAACCACTTCTGTACAATGTATCCTCAGCACAGGTCCTCGCATTCCTCATTGACAGCAGCCTTGACAAGGATGTCCGACTCCACATTGTAGCCTTGCAGCTCCTCAGAACCAATGCATCACCCTGATCACGTGTCACATCCTAGACACTGGACTTCGTATCACAAGCCCCATTGATGGGATCATCATGATGACACAGGCCCTAGCATCTTAGCCTCAAAGCATCTAGGAATTCACTTTGGCTGCACAACACATCTTTGACATGAATCCCTGCATTGGTACGCAAGCCAGGATTTAAGGTACTTTGTTCCATGGGCCTAACTGGTTAGCTGTAGCTGGCCTGCACTCCATCGCAGTCGGCCTGAACTTGTGAACTTGTGAAAGATATCCACAGGTGGCGCTTTGTACTTTTCTGTGCTATTTTCACTAAAATCTTTAAAACTGCATATATCTGGTCAAAATAATAGGATCCTTGTCATTTTGGTCTTGTTTTATTTATTGAAGAAGGTTCTCTTTTTTTAACTTGACATGAGATCATTTTTATGTGGTGTTTTCACTTTATTATTGTTTGAAGTATTGCACAAATATTTTAAACATTGCTTCTAAGTTAAGCCTGACTGCTCTGTGCCAAACTACCGGAAGGTTGAGGACAGATTCATTTGGAGTTGGCTTGTGCCTTGGCAGAATGCAGCACACATAGAAGTAGCAAATCATCATTATTTAATGATTGTTTATGCAGGAAGGAACACCATGAAGTATGGCGTTTTGCTCTTCCTATGGAAAAGCAAAAATGAGGAGAAATAAAAATATTTCTCCTTGTTACACCATGCTAATGCCACCCCTGGGGTAGCATTAGTTTTAGCACTGCCTCAGGTTTACGAATCCTCCTAAATCTGGGGCAGCGCCAAAATGCAATGGCTGTTGCAATGGAATGCCCACAGCAACACACATTGCATCCGTGTGATGCGTGTGAAGGGCCATATTTACAAAGCAGCATTAAGTCACAAAAAGTGTCTCAACGCTGCTTTGAAAATATAGGTCAGGACATGGGGCCACAGGAATATCAGTAAAAGTGACGTTCTGGTGGTGCAGTGCCCTTGTAAATGATTCTCTTTTTATGGGTCTGCTGTGAGGCCCTGTCCGTGGGCGTGACGTTTTCTATCAATCATAGTCCTGGTTTCAAGTATATATTAATTTCCTGGCTTTTTACCTCTTTATGGCCCATATTTATGCTTTTTGCCGCAAAACTGCGGTAATGCAGTTTTGTGACAAAAAGGTTAGCTCCGGTTTGCGTCATTTAACACTGCAAGCCGGGGGCCGTATTTATTGAATGGCGCAAGCCGGCGCTCAACTTGGGCTAGCGTCTTAGAGGAAGATGCTAGACGGGAGCAGGTGGCGGGAGGGAAGGAGGGGGTTGTGCGTCTGAAAATGACGCTAGCCTGGTCAAGGCAAAAAAAATGCCTCTAACCAGACAAGTGTTATTTCCTAATGCACAACCACCAAAAACATGAGTCCTGTCTTAGGAAAGACAGGAGTCATGCTCACCACCAAAATGGCCAGCACAGGGGACAAGTGTCCCCTGGGCATGCCCAATGTACCCTGTGCTATGCAAGTAGCCCCAAGTTAGGGCCTCTGATGGTGAAAAAAAAAAATACTTACCTGGACTTACCTGGGATGGGGTCCCCTATCCTCCGGTGTCCTGGTGGGGGTGTTCCTGGGAATAGGGGAGCGCCCCTTAGGACCCATTCCATGGTGTTTCACCATGGAAGTGGGTCCACAGGTCCCTTAACGCCTGGTCTGACCCAGGTGTTAAATAATGGTGCAAAGCAAGCTTACAGAATTATTTAGCCCCACCTCCCACCCGTGCATGTCTACGATGGCAAACACGGGATGACCAAAACGAGAAAGTCCTACTATCTTGAGACGTGGAAAAGGCTTTTGATAGAGTAGAATGGGGTTATCTATTCCGCACTATGGAGAGAATGGGTTTTGGTAAAGATTTTATCACCCTGACTAGTGGCAGCAGCAGTTACCTGTGAGAGATTCACATCTCCAAACTTTATCATTCATCATGGCACTAGACAAGGTTGTCCATCATCACCATTGTCATTTCTCTTAGCATTAGAACCACTAGCTATTGTTATAATGTCTAGCACTGATATTAAGGGAATTGACACACCCATCAGGGGAATCAAAGCATTTTACTATGCAGACTATAGTCTTCTGACTCCCATCCTAATTTGTCTGCAAATTCTTTAATCTCTCAATTAAATACATTCTCAATTTTTTCTGGTTATAAAATAAAAAGGACTAAATATGACTAAATATGAAGCCTTACCAATGTCTCCAACTACTACAAGAGCCTCTATTCATGGTCTCCTCTCTAAGTCCCCCTATAAAAAAGATTAAAATACTTATGGGTATACCTCAATAGCAGTTCGAAAGACATGATCATAGACAATTTGAATCCAATAGTTGAACAGACCCAGGGAGACTTTCAACATTGGTCACTTTTGAAATTATCACTGGGGCCCAGTAGTGTGAGGGCCCCAAACTACAACAGCTCTTTGAGTCCTCAAAGGGAAGCTAAATAACCGTGCTAACATTCCAAATCTGAAATTTAATTACCGATTACTTTAAATGTTGTTTTTATCTTGTTGCATTTGCTTTGTTCAAAGACAGAAGTCAAATGTCAATCTATTCTTTTGACACATTCCTGCTTATTCTTTAAATACCAATACTGATGTTTACTTTTCATTCACTTACAACAAAGTGTAAGGATTTTGTAATGGGATCTATGTGAACATCTTGATGATGTGAAAGGAAAGGCTGAGGGATATATGAATGCTGTAAATACTTCCAAATAAATAAACAAGAAAGCACAGATGGAGCACTTTTGTTCTAATTCTAAAGTGTGATGGAACCAAAGGTTTCATTACGGTTAAAACAACTTAAGACAGTCTACTTGGTGATATGTGATGACACTCGGGCATATTTATGATGCCCCTAGTGCCACCTTGCGCTACATTTGGGTCATTTTTTTAACACAAATGTGGAACTAAGATGCCATTTCTCACGCGCCATATTTACAAAGTGGCACAATGCAAGCAGTGTGCCACTTTGTAAACCCTTGAGCCACATTATGCCTGCACCAGACATAATGTGTGCAGGGAGGGCGTTCCCACATAGGGAGGCCCAGAAAAATGGTGCAGCGAAATATACTAGTATTCACTGCACCATTTCTAGCGTCATTATTAATGCCTACCTTAGGCAGGCATTAAGATGACGCTCACATTGAAAACAATGGGCCTCCCTGTGCTTTGCTGTATTAGCACCATAATTTATGGCGCTAATCTTGAAAAGCGCCACATTAGAGCCATAAATTATTACACTAATATGGACACGACCACCATAGTGTGCCATATTGTAAATACGGCACACACATAGGGGGTCATTACAACCCTGGCGGACAGTGTTAAAGCTGCGGTAATACCGCAAACAGGCCGGCGGACAAAAAAAGGGAATTATGACCCTGGCGGAAACCGCCAACATAGACAGCCACTTTAAAACACCGCCCGCCACGGCGGTACAGACAAGCAGCGCGGCGGTCACCGCCAACAGACAGGCGGAAGACAATGTACCGCCCATAGTATCACAACCCGCCAATCCGCCACCTTTTCCGGGGAGGATTCTCCGTGGATAAAAACACGGCGGAAACAGTTACTGCAATGGGAAAACGCTCACCTGAACACATCCCACGAGGAACGAGGACTCCATGGACCCGGGAACTCCAAATACTCCCTGCCCTTGTGTTTCTGCTCCTCTACGACCAACATCTACGTAGGTGCCGAAGACAACGGTGAGTACTGCACCTACGACATGGGGTAGGGGGGAGGCAAAAGTTAGGGGGACACCCACCAAACACCCCCACCAACACCCCCAACCTCGCATAATACAACAGACACCCCAATGCATTCACAAACATCACAGTAACAACCCACAATCCCCCCAGAAGAATGCAAGGACAAAGCGAAATTCGGTCAAACATTGTAATGTGGCAATATACATGTCATACAAAAATATACTAATAAATATGAAAATCAGCCATAATTATATACAATACGAGAAGTAGTGCAGATATGTACATAACAATGTCCGTGCACCAACAGTCCAAAAATGCATGGGCGAGGCCCACAAAGGATACCTGACCACAATCGGAGAGAACACTGCCGGGGCATCAGATAGAAATACTACAGGCACCTCAGGGGGATGGGAAGGGGGGGCACCTCAGCTGGACGACTCCAAAGCCAGATCCACGAGGGGGCTCCATGCCCATTGCTGTATCCTGGGGAGTGCAAAGCCACAGTCTCTCAAGTCTCTACAGTGGGTGGGGTGCCCACCGTGCCATCCTGGGGAGTGCAAAGCCACAGTCTTTCAAGTCTCTACAGTGGGTGGGGTGCCCACCGTGCCATCCTGGGGAGTGCGAAGCCACAGTCTCTCAAGTCTCTACAGTGGGTGGGGTGCCCACCGTGCCATCCTGGGGAGTGCAAAGCCACAGTCTCTCAAGTAGATGCAGGTCTCCACTGGTACTGGGGGGGGACTGGTGCCCAGACTGGATGAGTCTCCCCATGAAAGTTCCAGTCCTGTCACTGTCCTAGCTGCACATGGGATAAGGATGCCTGATGTGGCGGTCTATTCATTCCCACACGGTCTTTGCCCTGTTCAGCGGTGCTTTGCCATGGCGGTCTTTGCCCTGTTCAGCGGTCTTCACCATGGCGGTCTTTGCCCTGTTCAGCGGTGCTTTGCCATGGCGGTCTTTGCCCTGTTCTGCGGTGCTTTACCATGGCGGTCTTTGCCCTGTTCAGCGGTCTTCACCATGGCGGTCTTTGCCCTGTTGAGCGGTGCTTTGCCATGGCGGTCTTTGCCCTGTTCAGCGGTCTTCACCATGGCGGTCTTTGCCCTGTTCAGCGGTGCTTTGCCATGGCGGTGTTTGCCCTGTTCAGCGGTCTTCACCATGGCGGTCTTTGCCCTGTTCAGCGGTGCTTTGCCATGGCGGTCTTTGCCCTTTTCAGCGGTGCTGTGCCATGGCGGTCTTTGCCCTGTTCAACGGTGCTTTGACATGGCGGTGCTTGGACTGTTCAGCGGTGCTTTGCCATGGCGGTCTTTGCCCTGTTCAGCGGTCTTCACCATGGCGGTCTTTGCCCTGTTCAGCGGTGCTTTGCCATGGCGGTCTTTGCCCTTTTCAGCGGTGCTGTGCCATGGCGGTCTTTGCCCTGTTCAGCGGTTTTCACCATGGCGGTCTTTGCCCTGTTCAGCGGTGCTTTGACATGGCGGTTCTGTTAGGGACATTGGTGTGTGGCATGACGTTCCCTACACTGGGCATTGGTGTGTGGCATGACGTTCCATCATAGCCCACCTGGGCTGTGGCAGCCGGGGCCCTCCTGGGCACTGACTCCGGCGGTGGCGGTGGTCTCTGGACCAGTGACGATACTTGGGCCCTCCTGGGCACTGACTCTGGCGGTGGTCTCTGGACCAGTGACAATACTTGGGCCCTCCTGGGCTGTGACTCCGGCGGTGGTCTCCTGACCAGTGATGATACTTGGGCCCTCCTGGGCACTGACTCTGGCGGTGGTCTCTGGACCAGTGACAATACTTGGGCCCTCCTGGGCTCTGACTCCGGCGGTGGTCTCCTTACCAGTGACGATACTTGGGCCCTTCTGGACACTGACTCTGGCGGTGGTCTCTAGACCAGTGACGATACTTGGGCCCTCCTGGGCTGTGACTCCGGCGTTGGTCTCCTGACCAGTGACGATAGTTGGGCCCTCCTGGGCTGTGACTCCGACGGTGCTCTCCGGACCAGTGACGACGGTGCTGGCGGTTGCATCTCAACCGCCAGAAATGATGGCGCACTTCTCCACCATGACACTCACAACAGGCTTGGCAGACTTCCTCTGGCCCTTCCCCACTTTTGTTGGAGTCACAGCTGACTCTCCAATCCCCTTGGAACCCATGTGAGTTGTTTTCCCACCAGGAGTCTTCACACGGTCCCGTTGTCCACTCTCCAATTTTAGAGCCTTTACAGGGGGTGGGCTGCCAGTGCCTTGGCTCCGGGTCACACTGCCTGCCCTGGTGGCCGGTGCACTCCACAAACCTTGAACACGCACCACTGGTATTGGAGGCTTTGTGGCTGAGGCGCTACGACGGGACTGATGAATTGGAGGGGGGGTGGGGGCAAAAAGGTCAACTTTACAGAGGGACAGTTTCTGACGAACACTGGGATGGGTAGTTGGAGGGGGCCTGGGAGTGGAGGGAGAGGAGGTGGTTGTAGGAGGTGTCACTTTAGGTGTTTTGGGTGCAGGTGCAGGTACTGGAGGCTGTCGTGAGGTGGATGGATGTTGGGTGAGTGGTTGCCGGCATTTGTGTACTTTGGGAGGGGGAGTCACAGACACACTGGGAGAGGACACAGGGGACGTGTAAATGGGAGTGGAGGTGGTGAGTGCAGGTCAGCGGCTTGTGGTGCTGGGTCTCCTTGTGCGATTCATGGTGCCTGTAGATGTGGTGCATGCAGGTGTGTGTGTAGACGAGACTGGGAAGGAGGAGGGAGAAAAGGAGGAGGGGGACACAGTGGAGGCAGTGGATGTTGCTGTGTCTGTACGTGGGTGAGGCTTGCGTGAGTGCCTGTGGGATGTGTGGTGCCTATGTTTGCTTGAGCTACCTGTGTGTGCTGACTTGTGTGCATGCTGGTCTGTAGGTGTGCTTGGGATGGGCTGGGGTACATGAGGTTGGGTCTGGGTGGAGGAGGTTGGAGGGGGAAGGCTAGACACAGGGACAATGGCTGCCATCAGTGCTGAGGCCAGAGATTGCAGGGTTCGCTGAAGGACAGCATGACCAGAATGAATGCCCTCCAGGAATGCATTACCGTGTTGCAACTCTCGTTCTACACCCTGGATGGCATTCACAATGGTAGACTGCCCAACAGTGAGTGACCTGAGGAGGTCAATGGACTCCTCACTGAGGGCAGCAGGGGTGATTGGGGCAGGGCCTGAGGTGCCTGGGACGAAGGTGATGCCCACCCTCCTGGGTGAGCGGGCACGGGGCGAACGCTGAGGGGCTGCTGGGAGGGCGGTGCTGGTAGGGGAGGTGGCGGCTGTACCTGTAGAGGTGGGGCGCACAGATGGTGCCGCCACCACAAGGGAGCCCCCATCGGCGAACGAGTCCGTGTCGCTGCTTGGTGATCCGGTGGCCGACGTGAAGCTCCCCTCGCCCTCCGTCCCACTGGTGCATTCAGAGTCCGTGGTGTGGCCCTCCATGGCCATGTGGGATGCAGCTCCCTCGTGCTCTGGTGCCACTGTACCTCCGCCTGATGATGCTGATGTACAAAAGGACAGGGAGAGCAGAAAAAGGGGGGGAGACAGAAGAAAGAGAGTTTCAGTGCATGGCATACCGCTACCATTGGCAGACAAGACAGACACAGCAGCCCCCTGCATTACGCCATGCTCCTGCCCTCTGCACATGCAATTTCTGGGATATGGCCTACATGGCAATGGTGGACATCTGCGCACATGGATGCCACAGGGGCAACTATACCTCGACTTGGCACTCTGCTGAGGTGGGGTAGAGTTGTTACCCCACAATCCCATTGGCACAGTTTAGAGGTCAGGCAGCCGCCATTTCAGGGGCCCACATGGATTGATTTACTATTGCGTCACACATACCTAGGCCTACACTCAACACACATACAGGAAGGGTTTTGTGAGTGGTGTAGTCTTGTGTGTAACTGTGGGTACATACCTGGAGGAATATTGACTGATTCGTTGCTGTTGTCCTTCGTAGGCACCGTCAGCTGGGACATTTGAGAAGATGGCGGAATCCTCCGGTGTACAGACCGCTGGTGGACATGTTGACAATGGAAGAGCGACATGTCATCGTCACCTACCGGTTTGACCGTGCCACAATCCAGGAACTATGTACCCAGTTGGAGCCAGACCTGATGTCACCAATCCGCCATCCGACTGGAATCCCCCCTGACGTGCAGGTACTGTCAGTGCTCCATTTCCTTGCAAGTGGGTCTTTTCAGACAACAGTGGCCATGGCATCAGGGATGTCCCAGCCTATGTTTTCCAACGTGCTGCCAGAGTGTTGTCTGCCCTGCTGAAACACGTAAGGAGATACATAATTTTCCCTAGGGTGGCAGATTTGCCTACAGTGAAAGGTGACTTCTATGCCCTTGGACATATCCCCAACGTCATAGGTGCCATTGATGGGACCCATGTAGCTCTGGCCCCCCCCCCACAGGAGTGAACAGGTGTACAGGAACAGGAAGAGTTATCATTCAATGAATGTCCAGATGGTATGTTTGGCAGACCAGTACATCTCGCAGGTAAATGCTATGTTCCCTTGGTCAGTGCATGACGCCTACATCCTGCGGAATAGCAGCATCCCTGATATGATGGCTCAACTCCAGAGGCACCGTGTATGGCTATTGGGGGACTCTGGTTACCCCAACCTTTCCTGGCTATTGACCCCAGTGAGGAATCCCAGGACCAGGGCAGAGGAACAGTACAATGAGGCCCATGGGCCGACTAGGAGGGTGATCGAACGCACCTTCGGCCTCCTGAAGGCCAGGTTCAGGTGCCTCCATATGACAGGTGGATCCCTATTCTACTCACCGAAGAAGGTGTGCGAGATCATCATCGCCTGCTCCATGCTCCATAATTTGGCTTTGCGACGCCAGGTGCCTTTTCTGCAGGAGGATGATCCAGATGACGGTGTTGTAGCAGCTGTGGAGCCTGTGGAGCCTGTGGACAGTGATGAGGAGGAAGCTGAGGAAGAAGACAACGACAACAGGGAGTCAGTCAAACAGCAATATTTCCAGTGACACACAGGTGGGAACATTTTCATGTTTAACATTACATTAACTTTCACACGTCTACCTCTATCCTGTCTCTCGGTTTCAACCACTATTTGGTAACTGAGTTGTACCTTTCGATTACTGTTTCACAGGTGTGGTTTCCAACGTGTCGTCTGCTTGCATCCTTCAAGGACTTGTGATGTGTGACATAGGTATGTTAGCTTTACAATAGGAAACACATTATCACACTGTCATTGATAATACAAATTTAATAATTCACAGACTGACTCCAGATTGTTTTGTGTTTCAAGGGTGTTTATTGAAGTGCTAATTATTGGAGGGGGTGGTAAAATGGTGAGGGGTGATGGTGGAGGAATGTCCATGGCGGAGTCCAGTCTATTAGTCTCACAGGAGCACTGCCCATCTGGGCATAGGAAGCTGAGCTGGGGCAGTTTAAGTATGGACAGGGTAACAAGGTGGGACAGTGGGAGGACAAACAGGGTGGTCTCATTTGCTGGCGGGGGTCTTGCCATCTTGCTCTGTCCTGTTCCTGGATCTCAGGGACCGCTTGCGGGGTGGTTCTCCATCTGCAGGGGGTGGGGTGCTGGTGTGGTGTTCCTGTGGCGGGGCGTCCTGTCCACTAGCGCCGGTGGAGGTGGTGGGCAGTTCATCATCCTGGCTAGTGTCAGGGGCCCCTTGGAGTGCCACGGTGTCCCTCATGGTGTTCTGTATGTCCTTCAGCACCGCTACGATTGTTCCCAAGGCGGAGCTGATGGTCCTGAGCTCCTCCCTGAAGCCCAAATACTGTTCCTCCTGCAGGCGCAGGGTCTCCTGCAACTTGTCCAGGACCGTCGCCATCGTCTCCTGGGAGTGGTGGTATGCTCCCATGATGGAGATAGGGCCTCGTGGAGAGTGGGTTCCCTTGGCCTGTCCGCCCCCTGTCGCACAGCAGCCCTCCCAGTTTCCCTGTGTTCCTGTGCCTCTGTCCCCTGGACCGTGTGCCCACCTCCACTGCCCCCAGGTCCCTGTTGTTGTTGGGTGGTGGGTTATCCTGGGTTCCCTGTAGTGGTGGACACACCGCTGATTGACCTGTCCTGGGTAGGGAGGTTTGGGCCCGCTTGGTGGGTGCTGTGCTGGTATTACCAGAGGGTGGAAGGTCAGTGTTGGGCTGTGCCTGTACAAGGGGAACCGACTGTCCCGAGGCCCACGATGGTCCGGGCTGGTCATCAGGATCCAGTAGGGCAGAGCTGCTCTCGTCACTGTGGGCCTCTTCTGGGGGTGGAGTGGTGTTGTCTGGACCCTCTGGTGTGGTGACGGTCCTTCGGGTTCCTGCAGGGGTATAAGAGCATGATTATTGCATGTGTGTGTGTAATGGTTTGCAATGGGTGGGTGTTTGTGTACCCCAGTGCAAGCATTCCTGTGTGTGGGTTTGTTTGATGATGGTTAGGGGGTTGTTCTGGGTATGTACAGTGAGCATGCTTTGGTGAGGGGTGACCATGCTTAGTTGTGTCATGCAGGGCTTGGTGTTGGGATGTGTGGTTTGTGTTCTTAGTACATTAGTGAGGAGTTGGAGTGATGGGGAGGGGTTGAGGGTGGGGGTGTGTGATATCATGCAGGTAGGGTGGGGGATATGATAGTTAAGATTTTACTTACCAGTGTCCCATCCACCACCGACTCCTCCGAGGCTCTCTGGATGCATGATGGTCAAGACTTGCTCCTCCCATGATGTTAGTTGTGGGGGAGGAGGTGGGGGTCCGCCGCCAGTCCGCTGCACCGCGATGTTGTGCCTGGAGACCACAGAACGCACCTTCCCCCGTAGGTCATTCCACCTCTTCCTGATGTCCTCCCTATTTCTTGGGTGCTGTCCCACGGCGTTGACCCTGTCCACTATTCTGCGCCATAGCTCCATCTTCCTGGCTATTGATGTGTGCTGTACCTGTGAGCCAAATAGCTGTTGCTCTACCCGGATGATTTCCTCCACCATGACCCTGAGCTCCTCCTCGGAGAAGCGGGGGTGTCTTTGGCGTGACATGGGGTGGTGTGTGTGATGTGTGGGGTGGTGTATGTGGTGATGAGTGTGGTGATGTGTAGTGGTGTGTGGTGTTTGGTGCGTGGATGTGGTGTGGGTGATGGTGTTGTGTGCCTCTGTGTGATTGGGTTGTCTATTCTGTGCTCTCTCTCTGGCCTTCGTTCTCAATTTTTGCCGTAGGGGTTTGTGGGTGATGTGGGTGTGTGTTTTATATTGTGTTGGGTGTGTGGGAGTGGTGTTT
Organism: Pleurodeles waltl; assembly: GCF_031143425.1. Lineage (NCBI taxonomy): Eukaryota > Metazoa > Chordata > Amphibia > Caudata > Salamandridae > Pleurodeles > Pleurodeles waltl. Next base: position 1,725,982,486 of record NC_090440.1, on the reverse strand, counting down.
GTATGTGTATCATGTGTGTGTATATCGAATTGTCCAATGTGGCGGTGTTTTGGAGATGTGTGTGTATTTTGAGCGCAGCGGTGTGTACCACCAATGGAATACCACGGTTGAAAGACCGCCGCGTGGATTCGTGGGTTGTGATAGCATGGGCGTGTTTCTGTTGGCGTGGAGGTGGAGGTTTTGTTTTCGCCAGTTTATCACTGACCTTTGGTGTGGCGGACTTGTGTGGGTGTCTGAATTTCGGCAGATTCCGAGATGTGTGTCATAATAGCTGTGGCGGAATTCCGCGGCCGCGGCGGTGTATTGGCGGTCTTCTGCACGGCGGTAAGCGCCTTTTACCGCCAATGTTGTAATGACCCCCATAGTGTCTTTGAGGGGATGCAATGGTGCACTAGAAAAGTGGCAGATCATGAATGATGCACCACTTTTCCATCAAAATGCCCCTCAATATCCATACACTTGTGTGCTGTTTAGTTTTATCAATAAAATTCTATGTCTGTGCAAATTTTGTGGTCATTACAATGGAAAATGTGTTGTGTGTAAATGCCCGTGAGCTCACACCATGCTTTAGTAATATATTTGTGACAAAATTTGCCTAGATGCAACACCAGATACATACTACAACCTTACCACTCTTATGTTGAATGGGATTGGCTTATTTGTGACACCTGTTCCTTGTGGGATGCTTGGAATGTACAGATTCCCAGTGACAGCAGTAATGTAACATTGGCAGCACCCGATCTAAGAATTGTTCGAGCACCACTGTCTACTAGGGCCACAGAAGCTTTTATAGCACTGGGAGTGTGCTGTTAGCTCTGTCTGATTCATTCAGCTTCAGGAGGAACACTCCGAACAGCAGAATCTACTAAGTACCTGTGGGGAAACTGCAAAGGACTCATTGTGTGTGCACTGGATGCCCAAACACAATTTTGTTATTACAGAGTGCGCCATTCGGCATTTGCTGTCAGATACTAGCAAAGGCCAAAGAAGTCGTTATGCCCATCCTGCTGTCTGGCTTTTGAAGACAAGAAAGTCACAGTAATAATTGCATTCAGCGTGACAGGTAGAGGGCAAAAGATGGTAGTTAGTAAAAGAACAAAGACTTTGGACAGAGTGTTGGAACTGGGAAAATTAATGATGAGATCGATGTTTGTTTCATTTTAGGCTAAAAAAAGCACAGGCAACGTTACACAACTTGTAGGGGGTTTCTAATGCACAATTCTTCCAGAAGTAGGAATATCCTTTTGAGATCTCTATAAACCAGACAGAATCTTGGAAAAGAAGATGTCGCTCCCCAGAGAGAGATACTGAGAGAGGGGGAACTCGAGTAACTCTTATACACAATAGAATAGTAGCGGTGGACGAGCCAACAAATTAATGGGGAGAGCACAACGGTCTGTCTTGGCTCCAAGATCCCAGGCAGGAGCTAAGCTAGGAGAACATTTGGCGTTTAAATTATGCAGCAACTATTATGTACAAATAGGATGAAGTATCTTCAAAATTCAAAAAAGTATATTTCTTTGACTAGTGTTTTTTCTTAGTACATCAAAATTATTTCACTGCATTGTAAGGCATTTATTCAAATTGATTTTTAAACTTGAACTACATCCCTCCATCCTGAGGACAGTACCATAAGTAAACTAAGAGGCACATCAGTAGTCACGTGCACCATACATGTGGGCTATATTCTTATTTTGCATTGAGCAACATTATAGTCCATTAAATCAAACACGAGAGATTTTTGTACAGCACACATAATTTATTTCAAGGTTTTCTCATATGCACTAATAGAAAAAAACTGGAGGCAGGATACAATAAAAGAGTTTATCAGAAATGGAACATTTGGTCAAGTGCGCAAACTGAGATTGATCCCAGGTTTTCTGGTCTCACATTGTGATTCAGTCACTAGATTAGTATTCCTTTCTTGCTCCAGAGTAACATCAAAGTTTTTGTAAGATAACCTTTGTTAGACCTGACATGCCTTAGGGTGGTCACCCCTAACTTTTTGCCTGCCTCCCTCCACTTTTTGGACCCTGTTTTGCTGGCTTTTAGACTCTGCACACTTTACCACTGCTAACCAGTGCAAAAGTGCATATGCTCTCTCCCTTTTTAAACATGGTAACTTTGGATCATACCTGATTGGACTATTTAATTTACGTATAAGTCCCTAGTAATGTGCACTATATGTGCCGAGGGCCTGTAGATTAAATGCTACTAGTGGACCTGCAGCACTGGTTGTGCCACCCACTTAAGTAGCCCCCTTAACCTTGTCTCAGGCCTGCCATTGCAAGGCCTGTGTGTGCAGTTTCACTGCCACTTCGACTTGGCATTTAAAAGTATTTGCCAAGCCTAGAACTCCCCTTTTTCTACATATAAGTCACCACTAATGTGTGCCCTAGGTAACCCCTAGAGCAGGGTGCTGCTAAATTCGTTTTTACACTACTGTGAGGCCTGCTCCCTTCATAGGCTAACATTGGGGCTGCCCTCATACATTGTTGAAGTGGCAGCTGCTGATCTGAAAGGAGCAGGAAGGCCATATTTAGTATGGCCAGAATGGTAATACAAAATCCTGCTGACTGGTGAAGTCAGATTTAATATTACTATTCTAGAAAGGCCAATTTTAGAAAGTGAGCATTTCTTTGCACTTAAATCTTTCTGTGCCTTACAATCCACGTCTGGCTGGGCTTGGTTGACAGCACAGACCCGGGACATCTGGTAATCCCCGCGACCCACAGAAAGAGACTGTCCGCGCACTGGAAAACGACGCACGACTTCCCCGTGTGAAAAATAACGACGCAAGTCCGTGTGTGCTGGGGACGCACACACCATTTTTCCACGTATCTCTTCTTCTGCGGCCCTATGCGGCCCTCTGCGGAGATTTTCCACTCCAAACCAGGTACTTTGTGCTTGAAAGAGACTTTGGCCCTGATCGCCGCCCGCCAAGCGGGAACCGCCAGAAGACCGTACCGCGGTCAAAAGATCGCGGCGGTCATTCTGGGTTTCCCACTGGGCTGGCGGGCGACCGCCGAAAGTCCGCCCGCCAGCCCAGCGGGAAACACCCTTCCCACGAGGAAGCCGGCTCAGAATGGAGCCGGCGGAGTGGGAAGGTGCGACCGGTGCAGTCGCGAATTTCAGTGTCTGCAAAGCAGACACTGAAATTCTTTGTGGGGCCCTCTTACGGGGGCCCCTGCAGTGCCCATGCCTGCAGGGGCCCCACGACACCCCATACCGCCATCCTGCGCCGCCATGGCGGATTCCCATGGGCAGCGGAAAGTCGGCGGTACACCGCCGGCTTTCCGCTTCTGGCCGCGGCTGTACCGCCGCCGTCAGAATGCCCGGCGGACCACCGCCAGCCTGTTGGCGGTGCTAACGCCAACCTCCGCCCTGGCGGTATTTACCGCCAGGGTCAGAATGACCCCCATAGTACCTAATGGGATTTAGATTTCAGCAGATGGGATATCCGTCATCATTGTGACAGAGTAACCCATCTGTCAATATCTAAATCAGACCCTTAGTCTTCCCCTTCCCAGTATCTCTCTGACATCAAAGTGTAATGTTTTGTCATTCATTCTCGGTGCATGAGGTTAAAGTGTGAGTAATGGCCAGAAGGCACAAGAAATCTCAAGTCATTTTATGCTTGAGGGATTGAGGACCTTGAGCTGAACCAGAGCCTAGAATCTGGCTCGAGGCTTCAGTGGCTTACCTCCCTCTTTATTTTACTCTGGGTATTCTGTGCCTGAAATAAGGTTAGGTGCTGCTGCCAATGTAATGAAGGCAGTACTCTCTTAATTACTGTCTTGGGTCCAGTCAGGTACGTTTACTCAACCTTAAACTCAACCCTGGGTACTTGTGGCTGTAAGCAGTAAGGCATAGCAAAGGAACAATGTGTAAAGCATTTAACAGCACCAAACAAGAGGATAAGAAAGGCACTTGACATTTCTATGAATTTTTAGAGATTTTAGGCATCAAAATTCACCAGAGGGCTCCAGAGATACAGATTTGAGAAGTAATAAATAACCTTTCTATCAACTGCAAACAAGCATTGGCTGACAAAAACTTTGGAAACATTTGGAAAGTTTGTGAAAGTTAGTTCGACATTTTCAGTCCGACTTGGGTGACCAAGTCCTGCAGGACAGAGATCTATGTGCCCAGAAGGGAAGCTTTGGACACTTACCTGGCCACCAGACTGGTTTTCAGACAAGCTCCAAACTTTACAGGACAACTCCCATAGACATAAATGGAGTTGTCATGATGCTAAGGGATGCAGGCAAAAGATGCTCAAAGGATGCCCTGGTTGTGGTGTGGTCGACAGGAGTGCCTTTGTGATGATTCCTTGGTCCACGGGTGAAGCGTGGGGAAACTGGCCACAGAGGTCAGGGTCCCTCAAATTCAATGCTGGGCTACTGGTCAGTCTGCACTACAGTTGTAGCAAAATCCACTGGTGGGGGGTAGTGTCCTTTGGGTACAATGAATCCAGTCCTGGATAGCACTCCCAGGGTCAGCAGACAAGCGTGCAGATTTTGGCTATTTCTGATTTGTCATCTCGGGTGCCCAACAACTTGTAATGGTAAAACTTCTGCAGTGCCTACCAACTTTGTGAATTGGGCAACTTCAGCTCTTGTGTCCCTGGAGCAGGTCCCAGACGATAAGCCAACTGACCATTGAAGTCTCTGCATTTGTCAAGAACCAACTTTTCCCTGAGCCAGGAGCAGTAGGCACAGTCCAATCTTTGCTAGCCCAATGTGCAGGATTTGCAGTCCTTCTGAGCATGCAGCCTCTCTATGCGCAGGTCAAAGGGCATCTGGGCAGTCCTTTGTTGATCCTCCCTCTGATTCCAGCATGATCTGAGGGTCAGGGCACCAGGGGTTACATATTTATCCCAGGAAAGTGCCTTGCTGGGACCATATGGGCCCTAGTTGATGGACTACTGGGTCCCTTCCCATGTAGTGACAAAGCTCCTGTGATGTGTGGCATCTGGATATCCCACAATAACGCATTCTTGCCCCTTTAAATATGGCATGATCCCTCCTCAGTTGTCAGGAGCTTGGTAGACCTCCCTACAGGTGCGGCTAACTGAGAGCTACATGCCCACAGTAAAAACGGTTTGGAGGCGAGTTTCCCCTCTCTGGTCCTTCCCCCAAGTGGCCATCCTGGCAGAGGAAGTGACACCTTGCTGCTGCGGCACTGCCTTTGTTCCTGAGCCTTGGAGTCATTCACACATCTCACCAGGTGGTCAGAAAGCTGTCTGTGTGTGTGTGTGTGTGTGTGTGCCTCTGTGAGGCAACTGGATGAGCAGAGCACAGAGTGGCAACTTTCTAAAAGTTGCATACCTTTAATAATGACATTTATTTTGACCTGGCCATCAGGGTGCATTTAATGGCAACAAAATACAGCTCCCTGCCATAGGACTCCATCTGCCTTCCTTAGGAGAGACTTATATATAATGTTTAGGGATGAGGTGGCTTTGCCATTGGTTTGAATGGCAAAGCTGAACACTGTCCTTCCAGTCTGCAGTGGCAAGCTGGGAGCCATTTTGTACTTTGTCACTAAAAGGATGGCACAAACAGTGCTGCAGCCCTGACTGGACACTGTCTTATAAGCCCTGGGTACCATATACTAGGGAAGTATAAGTAGGTCAGGCCTTTACAATTGAGTTTATCCAATTCAACATGTACTTTGCATAGGATTAAAACACTGGCATTGAGGTCTGGTTAGCAGGCCTCAGTGCACTCTCAGGGTCAGAAAACCAGCAACATAAGTCCAAAAAGGTGGGACTGAACATGCTAAAAGAAGCATTTTCTTACAAGCATGCATGCAATTGGGTAGTGGATCAGCTCTCTTGCACAGACTTTGTTGCAAAGCTTTGGTTCTGACTAGCAGACAACCGCTGGTCTTTAGGATGTCAGATTGTATGAGTAACAGCATTTTGCCTGCTTACTCTGTCTTTCTCTGCATCCAAAGAATTCTGACCACAGGAGATATTTCCTTTAGTTCATCTCCCAGCAGGTCACCTTCAAATGCAGACTAGTGCTATTAGAGTAAAGAGGGTCACTTACACTACAAAGACAATCGCCACTCTGCTTTTTTTCAGAAGGCAAGTGAGATGTCTCCACAAATGTCCTAAAAAATCTGACGCATATAGTCTGCAGTGTTGGTCCCAGTGTGCCTTGTAGGAGATGAGATAACCTTACTAGACATTCAGGCTTTAGTATAGCTTTTTTCATGAGCTTTGACATACACTACTGGACCGATACACCAGACAATCAACATGTGTCCCCTATGCCACCATCTGTTTAAACTCTGCTTCTTCCTAGTGAGCAGTACACCTATGTGTAATCAGTGGACTTGTGTAAGTGCAGGCCAACCACCATGTTTTGTGAATGCACTGTGAGAGATATTCCTGTGTGAATGGAGCATTAACATTTTATTTTGTGAGTGCACAAAATAAAATAGTAATCCTGTGAGTGGTCTACAGGTTGAAAGTTGTGCCTTCGTAAGCAAAGTATGAGGCATATGTCTGTGTGAGTGCAGCCTGAGGGATATGGCTATGTGAGGGCAGCAGTGTAGGGGTCAGGTCCCTGCATGTGTTTTTGTGTGCATGCACTTGAAAAGACCCCTACCTATTGGCTTTGGTAATGATTTTTAGGATCATGACTTTGACTTGCATAAATACAGCGCACAATGTGGAAATACATTAGTGTGGGAGAATAGTAGTGTCTTTTGATATAGCAGATGCAAACTCTGTCCAAGAAGGCTAAGGATTGTTGAAGGCAGCTGACAGACTGGGATGTCAGCCTAGTGAGGGGGTCCAGTTCTTTTGCTTGCACTAGGGTCCTTGGCAACCTAGCTGCACCACTGCATCCAGCAAATGGAAAACAAGAGGCCCTAGTGCCTCCTTCCACCACATTAGTGTCATTTTTTTTTACGCTAATGTGGCCCAACGAGGCCATAATCACAGCTCAGATTTACAAAGTGGTGCAAATCATGCATTGTGCCACTTTGTAACCCTTTGCGCTACATTATGCCTGTGCCAGGCATAATGTATGCAAAGGGGGCATTCCCCGGTTAGAGGGGCTGAAAAAATGGTGCAAAGAAATCTAAGAGATTTCTTTGCATCATTTTTTTCGGCACTTTTAATGCCTTTTAATGCCTGCTCAGAGCACGCACTAAAAGGAGGCACACCATTGTATTCAAATGGGCCTCAATGGGCTTTGCAGGATTAGCGTCAACATTTTTTATGCTAGTCCTACAAAGCTCCGAACTAGTGTCAAATATATTGATGCTAGTTTCCCTAACTACCGCCATGGTGTGCTGTATCTTACATATGGCGCACGCATGGTGGCGTTAGGGGGGCTCTAAGGCGGACTGGTGCAGCGCCACTTTCCTTAAATCAGGCTCTTAATTTCTTGGTTGCTCCAGTATGCGTACTCTGAGACTGTACTGCAACTATAGAGGAGTCTTTTTTATCATTTGCCAGCTGGTTGCACGGGGTGCAGGCTCTAGTAGACTGCTGCCATCTTAAACTGGGGTCTCAATATCCGCATATATATAGAGACAATGAGTTCCATACAACCCACTTGGATCTCGAAAACTTGCAGTGCAATGTGGGGGGTGCCTGCGAGTGCTTCCCCCGCTCGAGCATGCAATAGAACTGAAAGCATTTATTAGTTTTTGTTGCTCCCGTCCAGCTGCCACTTGACTGTAGTTGTGCGTTTCATACATATACGAGCCACTGGTTTTGTGTGCAAGAGTTGCCCCCAATGGAGACAAAAGTTCATCTTTCTCATGACTTGCAGTACATAGCACCACTCAGCTATGTCAAACGTTCCCGGAATCCAACCACATTAACATGTATTCCTTTTTTCTACACCTGACATTTTTTTCATTATGTGACCTCCTTAGGTTTTTAGCTGTACTTCTATTAGGCATGAAGCTGCACTGTACCTGTTGTAGTCTTGTGGCTGTTACTTTCCTAAATATATTTTTGTCCACATTCAACATGGATAACGTCCTGTAGTTCTTAATGTCCAAGCATTCCTAATTAGCTAGAGCCAGACCGACTTTCAAGGTGAAGATCATAGATAGCTGAGGCCTTCTAGGACCTAGATTTTGCCGCCAGAACCCCCGCACTGCACGGGGTGCCGGTCGTGTGATTGCGCCTTTTTGTGACAGTCAAATAGGACATATTGTGGTACAAGCAATCTACTGTTCCGTCCCAGTCTTGGATAGTACCGTGGAAACATCAACCTCTGCGCCACACGCTCTACCTACCTGGAAACAAATACCCTAGCACAGAGAGACCCTCGACCACCAGGCGAGGCGAAAGTGGAAGAATCACCAGGTAGACCATGAGACAACGAAAGGGCGCTCGAGGGCGCACGAGAGCGCACAGTGCTGGCCTGCATGCCAGGGCCACATCACCTCTCTTCTAAAGAAACTTAAAAAATCAAGTTTATGTAGAACGTAAATACTCCTACAACAGAGCCATATATACACAATCACCACAGGGAAAGTGTCATACATAAAGCAAAGCGTTGCTCTAAAAAAAGACAGAGAAACAAGCATTTGACTGAGAAGTGTGTAATTGCATTGCATTATATGATTTGTATAGCGCTTACTGTATGGAGCGCTGAAGCACTTATCCGCAAGAATAGCCAGCTACACTCACTAAGGTCGTGGCTGAAAGGATGTTGTGTCTGTCACAGCTCTCTAGGGGACACAGATTGCCTTTAATTCTCGATACATCATGCCCCATTCAGGGGAACAAACGTTATTACTGCCGCACTGCACTTGTTTGGCTTAATAAAATATAGCGGCACCTTGCCCCATCAGTCACAGGGAGGTTCAGGAATGTTCGAGACTCTGCTGATCAAGGACCGAATGCAGAGATCTGAGCTCTCTCCATTTCTCGCTCTCCCTTCAGAGGCAGAATACAAAGCATCTGCCTCTTCCTACCAAGAAGAGCTAATGTGAGGGGTTAATGGAGAGCCGCTAGCCTTGCGCGTGGCACAGGGGGTGGGGGCTCATTCGTTTGCATGCCGGAACATGCAGCTCACATGTGGAAACTGGCAGGGACCATTAGGAGCCGAAGACGTCGGATTCATCATGGCGGCGCTATCATAGACTATTTGGGGGTGGAGGGGTGGGGGGCACTGATGAGTTTCAGGCTGCCGGCGCTGCTGCTTCCATTAAAATGCGGATGGAGCGGACGCCTCACTGATGTACTTCGAAAACAAGAAAATGGCAGGCGCATTGGCAGAAAATGGGCAGCTCTCCAACTTTTCAACATCTGAGTCGATGATGATGTCCAGAGTCACTGCTCCATACCATTTGTGGAGCAGTGAAACGTTGGAATCACCATGGAGCATATTTACATGCCCCTTGCACCGCCTTAGCACCACTAAAGCGTATTTTTTTAATGCTAAGGCGACGTTAAGGTGGCCTTTCCCCTGCAATGGATTTACAAAGTGGAGAAATGCATGCATTGTGTCACTTTACAACCCTTTGCGCCACATTATGCCTGGGTCAAGCATAATGTATGCAAGGGGTCCTTTCCACGCAGAGAGGCCTGAAAAAATGGTGCAGTGTAGTTTACAAGATTTCACTGCACCATTTTTCCATCATTTTCAACACCTGCTCAAGGCAGATGTTAAAATGACGCACCCATTAAAATCAGTGGGTCTCCCTGTGCTTTGCTGCACTAGCGTCCACATTTTTGATGCTAATGCAGCAAAGCCCCACACCAGCTAAAAAATTCTGACACTGTTGCGGTAACGACTGCCATTGTGCGCCATATTGTAAATACCGAGCAACCATGGCGTTGTTAGGTGGGGTAAGGGCAACGTAAAAGGAGTGGCGCATTGGGACTGATGCACCACTTTCTCATAAATATGCCCTATGTCTGCTGGAAAGCCTCTAGGCATAAGTTACACAGAAAACAAGTATGAGAGGAGCAGCGAAGTGGTGCTTTAGTTTCTCAATAGGAGTGTAGAGTTAGTGACCTGGATGAAATGGAAGAGGAAGGCCTACCAGATTTTTGCTGCCTAGATAACCACGCGCATACCATCCATTTGGGATAAGCAAAAGAGGGGGCAGCGAGACGATAAGATGCTCATTTTTAAAGGGTTAATGGCCAGAGGTTCTGAAATGCTATACGAAAGGCTAGGAAGCACACCTATCTGATGGCCAAATAGGCTAAATTTAAAACAATCCGAACTCGAAGACAGGCCAAAGCAGTTTAGGACCCTGAAATATAAATGGTTTTCCATTGATCACAAATTAGTGGTTTGTGGCATTTGGAGCTGGTAGTGCATTTCAGATGCAAAGATATGTTTCACTCAGCTGCTCAGTACCGGCTACATGTGCAGCGTGCTCCAATTTGCAAGGCCCAGGTACAACCATTTTTCACTAGTGACAGCACACATCCGAAGAGTATTGATGTGAGGCATATGACTGATGGAGTCTGTGTAACACATCCATCCTGGATCTCCGCTGTAAGTACAACAGGGATCAGTACATGTATGGGGTCATTGTGAGGCTACAACCTCTCCGTGGCTTATTTTCCCTAGTACACCCTGCCATACAGCAGATTACTCACCCGGCATCCCCCAACACCCGAGGAGGGGGGATGCTTTTCACAAAATAAACATGTGAAAATAAGATTAAATGGGCTGCTTTCCAATGTCTACATCTTTCCTTCTGAGGGATGCTCTTTGGAGTAAGTGGGAAAAGAGGCTTCAATGGACCTCCCCTGTGAAGCCAAGATGAAGAGGGGCTAAAAAGGGCTAGGGTGAGTAAATTGCTTTCAATGGAAATACATCGAAGTGCAGGTACTCACTATGTAGAGCACCTATATGCTCCTGAGAAGTGCCCTTGGTACTCTCCAATTGAATGTATTGTAGCAGTGCTACGAAGTGCAGGTACCTTCCCTTTCAAATTAAAGAAGTGCGGGTACTCACTACCGGACAGTACCTGCCCACTTAAGGCACCTGGTGAATGGATACAATTCTCTGTGTCAACACTTGACAGATGTTGACCACATCAGCCGGCAGAGGTGAGTAATGGGGGGAGTGGCAAATCTTAAAGGATTGCTGGAATTGAGGCTACAGGACAAGGTATATAAGTCTCACACGGTAAACCAGAAGGTTTTCGTCGAGGATGCCTAAAAAACCCGTTTGGAATAGAAGGGTAGATACATTTTGCTATAGAATGCTGGGATGTAACAGACTAAGCAATCAGCTGCACACAATTAAGCGAGAGCAAAATTATTTTTCAGCAAAGTACCTACATTAGACTATAGTATTCATATGTCCCCAGGTGCCGTAGTAGGCACGAAGAAGCACTGCATTTTGTTGTCTCCAAAACTAAACTAAATGGAATCAAAGTTCAGCTGTGAAAATGCACGTAACAGCTCGGTGTACTGAACTGGGTTATTTTACAAGTATAAAGGCTGAGCTGCTCACAATTACAACATTCAGTTGCTTACACCTTCGGAGTGTGTAGTGCGACCATCTGTATTAAAGTCAAAAGATCACAGTCCTGTAACTGCAGATATCAGACATCTGTCATACAAATAAACAGACGTTTTAAAGCCATTTGCAAAGTGGGCAATTGCCCAGGGTACCACACTTTTCACGGGACCCATGGAAAAGTGAACTTTTTCTCCAGCTCATTTCACTGTATCTATTTATCTCAACCTATATCAGTAAAATCTATATTGTTTGGTCTCACAGGACCTGAATTAGCACAAAAAAAGGATAATACATTTTAAAGTTGTTCCAAACAGGGCCCCACAAAGATTTCTTGTCCAGGACACACACAATCCTTAATATGACAATGTACAAATGAAGGGCTGACACAGGGGAACACTGCGTACCACAGAGGTGAGACACTTGCACTCACTGGTTTTATATATTGATACCCTGAAGTCTCAAAAGGAGATGCTTAACAAATAGACTAGAAGCACGGTGCCTCTGAACGCTCCAATTCGTACGCTGCTACAGCTGCATGTTGCATGTATCAAGGTGTCACTCTTACAACTCCAGATCACATGTATTGATCCTCTGCATACTCTAATACTGACTCCTCAACAACTGCAGATTGCAGGCTTCAGGGTGGAACTCTGACAACTGCAAATCATAGGATGAATTATCCCTTGAGGAAGGACAAGATATGTAGAGGAGCGTTCTTGCCATTGTGGCAGTGTTCAGATGCCTGGGTGATGACAATATTCATATGTACACTTACTACAAGAATAAGTAGACCTCCGAGATTGGTATAATCCCCCAGTGGTCGACCTAAGTAAATTCTAATTAAGCCTTGGTCCTGAGAAGATGGAGTCCGAATCATTTTTACTCACCAAAACATGTGTCGACAATATTAATGGGTGATCCCAGCCTGCAATACTACAACGGCTGAAAAAGAAGATGTATTCCTGTTGGATGTTTTGGTGCATGTAGGTTGTGGCTGGATTGGTATGAGTGGTGTCAGTGTGCATGTATGAGGATGTGCTTTTGGGAGTGAGAGAGTGGATTGCGGAATGGGTAGGACATTATTAATGTACCTAGCAACGTTGTGAAATATTGTTTTGTCTATGTTTTTATGGAAGATGGCCAATCTATTGTTAGCTTACAAAATTATGATTTTGACTATTGCAAAAATGTTCTTGATACATTAAGAAAAAAGCAATGGATTATATGCAACTTAATGATAAACAAGAAGTATGTAAACTCTATGTAACAATAACCAGTTCCAAATTATTAGCATCTTTTTTGGTCAGACCACAGTGATTGAAAGCTATAATAGAAGAAATACAGGTCGAGTGGGATGTCATATTTGGTCAATGTCCTCAGGAGCTATAGACTGCATTCATTGAGGTGGCACTCCAACAACGGGAGATCATTTGCATTGATCATCTGCACACTCTAATGATGTTGTGCATTGTAGGCACCGAGGTGGCATTCGTAAAACTGCAGACCCTATGCACTGATACTCTGCAAGATCAAACACTGACTCCCAAACAACTACAGATTGCATTCATCCAGGTGGAACCTCGACATCTGCAGATCACATGGATTGATCCTTTGCACTCTCTAATGCTGACTCCTCGACAACTGCAGATTGTAGGCAACAAAGTGGCACCCCTAAAACTGCAGATTCTCATCCATCCTCTGCGTACTCTAATGCTAACTCCTCAAGAACTGCATATTGCATGCATTGTGGTAGTACTCCTGCAACTGCAGACCAAATGCATATATCCTCTGAACAATTCAATATTGACTCCTCAACAGCTGCAACTTTCATTTATTCAGGTGGCTCTCCTACAAGGCACATAAGCCCATAAATTGGCACAAACATACAATATACAATTATAATTTGTAAGTTTGCGCCACTTTTGCGTCAAAAAATGACACAAATGCGGCACAAAAAAGTATAAATATGGGCCCTAGTACACATCGATCATCTGCACACTTTAATGCTGACTCATCAAAAACAACCGAATGCATGCTTCGAGGTAGCATATATCCTCTGCACCATCCAATGCTGACTCGCTTACCATGCCAGTTGCATGTATGCCTTAGGCACTCCTACAATTGTACGTTGCTTCCTTCGAGTTAGTTCTCCTGCAACTACAATTGGATGTATCAATACTTTACACGCTCCAATGGTGACTCCTCTACAACAGCAGATTGCTTGCATCAAGGTAGCATTCCTACAGCGGAAATGAGTGTACACTACTCTACAAAGTTCAACAACAACACTCCGCAGCTGCAGATTGTATGTGTCGATGCTCTGTAAAACACAAAGGTGGCACCAGATGAGTGTTCAATGATCATCTACAAAACTCAATTTGGGCACCTCTACAACAACTGCAAACACAGAGCAATCATGTGGCACTTGTTGAAATACAGATTGTATTCATTCAGTCTCTGCAATCTCGAAAGTACATTTGTCAATAACAATCGGTAATTACGTAAAGATGCTACCAATTGTGTAGGAGAATATTTCGCTAACGTATGCACCTTTGAGAACTGACTGCTAGTGCTACAATTGTGTAATGTGAAGTAAACAAAGAATCCTGAACTCTCCTGTTCTGAAATCACACGATACACTAAATAAACTGAAATTCAGTTTTGTTAAAAACTGTCTGATTACATATAAAAAGTTCATATTAAACAAAAATGAAGAAAGAGGAGTAAAGTAGTGGAAGCAGCAGTAAAATCCAGGAGAATAAGAAGGATTGACACTTTCTTTACTGCGCTAAGGTGAAACCCTATCCACAGCAGCTTCTCATCACAGAGCCATTCTGTAACTGTCAACCTTCAAAACCTAACATTCCAACTATTCCATGGAGAACATACCAACAATACAATTAGGTTAACACACAGAAATATACCAAAACAATAAAAATATGGATGCCAATACAAAACACTGCCTCCCTTAAATCACACCCCCTAAATAAAACAAAATCTGTTATTAGAGAAACAAAAAATAAATAACTATTATTAACTGATCTGTTGAAGTTCCAAATTCTCCCATCGTCAAGTTTTGCAGCACCCTTGAAAGCTTTAACAATACAATGAAGGTTGCTAAAGTGCGTGCGTTTTCCTCTGCAATTTAACTTTAACCATATCATCAACTCAACAACCATATCCTTGACTGATTTGGAAACATCCTAGCGTTACTTCCTATCTCTCAACAATGATGACTCTAGTCCTCCCTTTAGAAATTCTCTCCTCAATTTTGGGAAACTAATCACCATATGAGTTGATCTAGCAAGGGCACACTTTGGTATTAGCCTTACATTTCTGAAACACCTCAAACGGACTTGTGGTGGAATGTGGGTTGAACCTATTCTCCTCCCCTCTACTCTCAACCATACGGACCCAGTCGACCCCCTTGAGCCTTGCAATTTGAATGGTTTCTTTCAGTGTTCTCTTGAACCTTTCCCCCATCCTATTTGTTTCAGGATGGTACACTTCTTGTGCAGAGTTCCTCTCTTTGATAAAAACCTTCCCATTTCCACAGAGGTAAATTGCACTCTATTATCTGCAAAGATACAGCAAGGATTACCTTCTCTTGCACACATTACAGGCAATAATGTGCACACAGAAGGAGTGTGATGTCTAGTACAACTTTTATTTAGGGCCACCTGGACACAATTTCTATTTTTTAAAATGTATGCATTTAACAACATATACAGCAATAAATCCACAGAGATACTGCTGTGCCTTAACACTAATACAACACCTTAAAACAATTAGACAGTCATTCTAAACATATTTTAGCTGTAACTAAACAAAAGTTCAGTTGACTCTAAGCAAAATTATAGTTAAGTAAAACAAATCAAGTAGCATAAAAACAACCAATAATGCTGTTTCCAAAAGTGCAATATGATATTCTAAAGCTGTCTTATATTAATCTAAATAGCCTCCTTAAGTTCTGAAAATGACACAAAAAAGCTTTTTACAGAAGGAGAGCTAAACAATAAAAATAATACCTAATCATGTCACACAGGTGAATTTCTTCCATATCTGAACCAAAAATTTAAATCTCAATATTTGTAGACCTGAACAAAAGATCAGCACATGCACTAAATCTTGAATCTCAGCTTTGCAAAATTGCCAACTGCAAGGACCCTTGACTCCTCTAACATTGACCCAAGGGTACATGCTCAAAGGGAGTATACCAAATTTAAACTTCATGGACCCAATTGCTATAAGCACAAGTAAGTACTTATTCAATTTTCCTTTTGGTTCCAAGGGACTGACAATGCCCAGAGCCATCTCCTCCCACACCTCAACAGATATCTCATAACAAACCATGAGAGACGTTCTCACGTTTTGAGACTTATCACTCAGTTTGCACTCATAGCATTCCCTGACCACTCTTTTGATTTGGAGATTCATGTCTGGTCACTAACACACACCACTCAATCATTCTTTTGTTTTACAAATATCATGTTGTCCTTCATGAGCTAAGCACATCATATAGTCAAAGGGAATAGTAAACTTGCCAATCTGTTTCTGTTTCAACACTGCATCAAAGGCCAGATGTGGTATCATCAGAGTTTTCGACTTGCAATTTGCTAATTTTAGCAAATCACAAATTGTGAGTCACAAACTCTGATGTATAGCAGTTTGTGAGACACTGTTTGTGGTTCCCAAATGAATTGGAAGGGTTCTGACTCATTAATATTCATGAGGTGGGTCACAATTTGCGGCCCGTTGGGAATGGCTGACGGTCAGATGGATGGTGGCCTGCTGGGGTCAGCAGACCACCAGGTATGTGACTGCTTTTTAAATAAAGCAGTTTAAAAAAATACAGCCCGTTTTCCTTAAGGGAAAACAGGCTGCTCTTAAAAATAAAAATGAAAAGTTTTCTTTTCGGACCACTGCCCACTCTTAACAAATTATGGCTCCCCCATTACCAAAGGGGAAGGGATCTTTTGGATACCCCTTCCCTTTGCGGATGGAATACGATCTTTTGGATACCCCTTCCCTTTGCGGATGGGTTACCACCTCCTTCACAGAGTCAGTAAAGTATGAATGTTTTGCATCCATATTCTGTTCGCAAACATTCATACATGGCCCTGTGACTCGCTATTAGGAAGGGACGCCCTTCACATGCCCCTTCCTAATAGCAACTCCCAAACCATATTTTGCGAGTCAGTAATAGGTTACCGACTCAAAAATGAAGGTTGGTACATGGCAAAATATATTTTACAGGTCGCAAACCGCCTGATGGGCCATTTGCGACCAGTAAACTGCATAGTACATCTGGCCCTAAGTCCCTTTTCACTGGCATCAGCAACAACACAACGTGGCAACCCGGGAACAAAACTCTTCAAATGTTGTGCCAAAACGATATATATTTAATATCTGCAAATTCCATTTGACATGACTCATTCCGGTAAAATTGTACACCTTTCCTAAGCAGCCTACAAATTGCACAAAAGCGACTGGCAAAATTAGGATCAAATCAACTATAAAACTTGGCCTTCTCCAAAAATGTTTGCACATCCTCTTTCCTTTCAGGGTGAAATGAACCAGAAATGGTCTTTATGAGATCATCTTCAGGTTTAACCCCTTCCGCTGAAATTGTGTCCCGCAAATAAATGATCACAGGTAGACAGAATTTGATCAATGTGTTTGCGCTATGGTCTCCATTAAGTAGGACCTGGAAGGAGCAATGGGAGGCAGTAGGTGGGGCTAGGCGGGAGTCAAATAACAGGCGGCATGCAGGGCAGCAATGAGGGAAAAAGCAAGTGGCGAGCAGTGAAAAATAGGGAAAAGCGAAAAGAAAACACACAACAAATGAGGGAAAAGGAAGGAGAAGGCTCTCAAGAAACGGGGAAAAAGCATGGAAAAGGCACACAAAAAACTTGGGAAAATGCAAAGAGAAAGCAGTGAAAACAACGGAAAAGCAAGGAGAAGGCACACAAAAAAACTGTGAGAAAAGTAAGGAGAAAGCAGTGTGGACCAGGCAAAAGCAAGGAGAAGGCCCTCAAAAAACAGGAGAAAAGGAAGGAGAAGACAGGAGGAAGAGTGATGCAGCAGCCCCTGGAGAGCTGGGCCTGGGACCTCAGATGAAATATGACTGGATGTGGTGAGATCTAACATGGGGAAAAATATAGCTCCGCAGCACACCCATCATCTTCATTATATTAGGAAGAAAAACTATATCCTCCACTACCTCCTTGTCGAGGTGCCAAAGGTCCACATATAATCTGATCTCACCAGAGTCTTTGGTTGCGACCACAACAGGGTCAACCCATTCTGAAGCTTTTACAGTTCAATTGTTCTCTCTGCACACTAACATTCTAACTCCAGTTTCACGACATTTTGCAAGTTAATGGTAAGATTTCTAACTTTACATACTACTTGTGTGGCACCTTCCTTCAAACACATGTGGTGTATGCAACCTTTAACATAGCCCACCTTCCTACAAAAAACTTCAAGAAATTCTTGAAGAAAATTGTCAGCATGATCACCAAACATTATAGCAAAAGTGTTACTCTTTCTGACCTGAACTTGGGGCTCTGAATTAGAGTCAAGGTAAATCCCCAGCAATTTCTGATGTGCCCAGCTAAACACAGTACCTACCTTAACTGGTACATAAGTCTTACCTTCTAACAAATTGCCACGAATTTCAATCTGTGTCTCAAAATAACCCACCACCTCAATGGGCTTACCTCAATAAATATAGGGCGTGATGTCTGGATCTCTCCCATGAAAACATCTAGCAAAATCGATATCAGCAATTAAAGAAAGTCTCACTCGTGAATCCATTATCAAAAAGACTGCATTATTATTTTTCAGGAAAACTTGGGCAGATGGATGCTCACATACAATGCCAGGCACACAGTTGAAATCATTTACAAATTGCAAGTCTGCCTCCAGACCATTACCAACTTCACAAATCGTCTCTCTAGGTACACTAGGTTCACAACATTTCACAAAATGCTCTTTCTTGCCACATTGCTTACAAGTGATTAGGGCTCCTGCACCTGAAGCAAAACATGTTACCATTTACCACAGCGGGAGATGATTTCTTCTAACTGGGCGACGTAGTATGTACAGTAGATGCAGTATTTTTGGGTATCTGTAGTTCCTGAATACACAGCAAAGAACATTCTACTCTAGCTGCAAAAAATAGTACCTCATTAAGACTAAGATCTTTTTTTAAATCATAGTTCCTCCCAAATTTTGTCCCATTTGCATTCTAACATGAATCGGTCTCTTATCCTTTCTTCTGTGCTTTCCCCAAAATTGCACGATGAAGCTAGTTTTTAGAGGTCAGTGACAAAGTCCTCAACTGATTCATTACAATCCTGCTTTCTCTTGCCAAAAAGAATAATGCTGCACGATTATAGAGACTTTGGGAAAAAATGATTATCTAAAAGTGGTGAAACTCATTCAACTGTTGTGACATATCACCATTGCCTATTTTTGGTGAATTTTAAAATATATCTTGACTTCCAGCCCCTAAGCAGTGTAAAAATATATATGACTTTTTGTTTTGCCAGGAGACAAATTTGGGCCACAAACTCTCAAATAATTTACAAATACCTTTTTTCATTTGGCCCAAGCAAATAGGTGTTTATCAGGGAGAGTATAAAAAAGGAAGGCATATTGTTGTTTTAAATGATAGGCAATGAAAAGGAGAAGGAGAGCAAAAAGAGAAGTAAAATAGTGAAAGAGAAAATAAGAAAAAAAAGACACAGAACGCAAAGACAAAAAAAACAAATGCAAAAAAAAAAAGAAATGCGGTGGGAAAGAACCACTGACACACACAAATGTGCCTGAACACCTCCTAGAGAGTAAAAGGTTAATGAGGAGATAATGTGGAGTCTTTCGTCAAATGATGAATATAAAAGTCTGTTGTTTGTTTCTCTTAAGTCAAATGATGAATATAGGAGTCGTTAGTTTCTCTGAAGGAAGTGGGTGAAACCAAATCTAATAAAGCTTCAGAAGAGCTGGTACGATCCTGAAGAAAAAGACTTGCGTAGTTCCAAAATAGACAGCTGTAAATCCTAAATGTAAATGATAGAATCCTAGTGGAGAGCGCACACAATCAAATAACAAGTAAGCCCCGTAGACATGTGAAGCGCACAGTAAAACTCTTTTGGTGGAAGCTCTAGGATGAGAAAAGGACCTCACACAAAGATAATAGTATGCGTCGGGAGCGAAACATAGCTTGATTTCAAAATGCTCAAAGAAATCCAGCATGTGACGGCAAGGCACGAGTATCACAATCAGGTCTTGTGCTGTGTAGCAGCACTGACAGAAGTAGGAGGCAGGAGTGGGGAGCGCGAGTGGCTGCAAAGATGTTCACAGTAGCGTGACACTGCCCTAGCAGAAGAGCCACCTTGGAGAATTCATAAAACAATAAAAATGAACAGAAAAAATCCGCATCAATAAAGCACAGGGTACCTTAAGAGCTACAACATGGCTTTCAGGTGAGTTGTAGTTGTCCAGTTTGGAGACCACTCCGAAAATTGAATAGAATGTGTTGAAGTTTCTCCAACGTAAATGTAAGCACAAATAGGTTCCACAAATCATCACCAATGTGAAGTAATTGAAAGCAGCAAGAAAATCCAGGACATTAAAAAGGATTGACAAGTTCTTTATTGCGGTATAGAGAAACCCCATCCACACTAGCTTTGCCTCACAGAGGCATTCTGTAACTGTCAACCTTCAACGCATAACATTCCAACCATTTCGTAAAAGAAATTAAGGTAACACATAGGAATAAACCAAAACAACAATAATAAGGATGACGATACCACAAGAGACTTGGGCCTCCTTTAAAATAACTGACACATCCCAATATTGAGGCAGCAATGCGTCAAAATGACATGCACTTTGCTATGTCAATGTTAAACACGATGGATGCACTGTATTTATGGTATGGTGCACCATAGTGTAAAGTTTGAGTTGCATCAAAAAATGTTAAGGCATCGTGGGTGTGTTGTTGCAGCAGAAACTGGCACAGCAGAAGCAAAAGTGACATAAGGTTGGTTTGATACATGTAATGTGAAGCAAACCATCTTAGCGTCACTTTTCAGTACATGACGGGTGAAAAAAATACATAAAATGATGCATCTCTTAAAAAAACACACTTCATAGAAGGCAGCGATGGAGCAGAGAGCAGAAGCCAGGACAACACCCTGAAAAACCCCTGCCTCAACCAAGATGTCGGGACAGACTCCTGGGAAAAGAGTAAGTTCAAATTCATTGAGGAGGAGAATGACATCTTGATCACTGAGATGACAGAGAACCAACATCAGCTTTTTATCACCTCTGAATTGCCATAACAGAAGAAAGAGGCAACTTGGCAGTCTTCAGTGGAGAAGAGCTGAAGGTTGGGACAAGCAAAGGAGACAGCCACCAAGTATAAATACACGCTGGCATGACTACAAGTGCTGAATGAAGAAGAAACTGGCCAACACTCTGAGGGTAGTCAAGCAGGCCGGCAGAGGGAGCCCAGTGCTCCAGAAGGATCTGGATTCCTTGGAGGAGTGGGTGGCATCTGTCACCCCAGACGAGTTGGTGGCTGGAGTACCAGAACAGTACAGCAAAGTGGTGCCCATGAGGAACAACCAGAGCCAAAGGGTAATTATCAACAAAGGTCAATGTGGCTGAAAAGGTCATGCTGTGTGGTGCAGCAGGCTATGTCCCAGAGCTCAGATGCGATGTGTGCAGGGCAAAGGGAACAAATCTGGCTCTTGTCCCATTAAATCACACACAAATGTTAGTCACACTGGCCAGTTACATGTTGCACAGCTCAATCAGCTCTGTCATGTTTCTCCATTCCATGTGTGAAGTGCAGAACTAGTCCTGGTCCACCTTTGCATACTGACATGTGTAGTGGAATGTACAGCATGAGTCACCAGAACTACAAGTCCCACAATTCAAAGTAAAAAACATGAGCTGGAACAACATATCATGCAAGGACACTTGAACCCTGCCCAACCTGATAGTGATAATGCAGGCCACCTTGCTCCATGAGACCATTGTATCTTAATTGGGCCCATGCACACAAATGTAGACTGTAAAGCATTTGAATGGAAGGGGTATGTCAGAGGAGAAACAGCTCCACCGAGGTGGGGGGTCAGGTGTGGGGCATATGAAGTATCAACACATAGGAACATGTATATTAACTGGCATGAAACTACATAGTACTCAGCTGTCCCAACATGCAGATTATGACCACGTAGGTGTCAGCCGCCATGGTAGGGACCACCAGAACTCATGCCATGTATTAAATCAGACTGGGTTTGGGGTGAATGCAAGCGATGCACACCAGAGGACAATGACTGTTGAGACCAAAGATGGTATATGGCCCTGGAGGGCTCCTGGTCATGCAGTGCATTGTAAGTGCTGGTTAAGTATGTTGAACTGCCACTGTGTCTGAATGGGGAGAGATTTCCTAGCAAGAAGGACAGAATGGATATGTGTCTTGCAAGGTATCCTGACCAATACACATGCACTGCTGTGCCTGACAGTGTCACACTTGTGTTGCAGCTGGGAAGGGATGGCAGAGAAGAGCTGATTGTGGTACAGCATCCTACATGTGATTTGGACCTGGGTGAAGATGCAGCACGTGGCAGGAGGAAGTCTGAAGGAAAATTGTCTCATCATGCCACTAAGTTGGGGGATGTGAAACAGGGATCTGTCAAGGCACAGGAAGAACTAGTTTGCCACCACAAAGGGCAGGAGTCAGAGATGGTTGGACTCTGAAGTGGAGGGACCCAGTTATGGTGCAAATATGGGTAGGCACATGTCACCAATTCCAGCACTACTACCATGTGGGTTACAACTTGACCCACAGCCCTCAATAACAGCCAGTCATGTCAGTCCATTGGATGTGGTAACACATATTAGTGTTGTAGGGATATGAGAGTCAATGTATAACATTGGTACCATCTCTGTGTGACAGCAAGGTGAGTCCCTGGCACAAAACGAAGAGTGGTAGAGGAGGCATGTACACGTACAGGTGAGTGGGCCTGAGTTAAACAATGTGTGATACCATGCAGATAACCATCTCTGGCAATTGTCAGCTGGGATGAGAGTCAGTGCTATCAATCTACCTAGTTTGACTGGGCCCATACCCTCAGATTTGCCACACAGTGGCCACTTGCCACAAATATGGAGCCAACTGGGAATGCAATTAACTCATACGAGTATACACAAATAGGAAATACTTGATTGCTACACGCCCTCACACATTCCTGCAGTGTAGCAAGGTTGGTAGGTATATATAGGTGTGCAGGATATGCATGAAAAGCTAAACCTGTGGCCACATGAATGCACAATGTACATGCAAGACATTACAACAAGGCAGAGTGCCATAGTGTACTGTGTGAAAGGCAGGCGGCAGGATCATAACTAATTCATGACCAAACCCACATCACCTGCACAGGAGCTGCGGGTTAAATACTGGCCTCAGGGAATGCAGACACCCTGGGGATTAAATGCAATGTGCACAGTAGTGGTGTCACTATGTCAAAACAAAATCAATATAGGCATCATGAAAAAGAATGCAAAACATGGCAGATGTGGACCTTACCCCTCTTATCATACATTCAGGAATGGTATGCCCAGTGGGCTGTGTAACTGTTTTGCAACATGTGTCATGCCAAAAATAGTCTGCCTTGCTACACAGCTGTTTGAATAGTGCAGATATTTTGCCATCTGAAAGGCAACTACAGTGCAACTTGGACTCAATACCTCTGTGTAACAGATTTCCTACGCATCAATGTTGATCTTAAACTTAAATAGTAGCAAGTCTGACTTGTCAACCAGATTAATCATGTCAGCATCTAACATAGACCACTATTAACATATCTCTATCCCATTTCAGAGGATGTACTTGCACCTCCTGTCCCGCTGCCTGTCCTGGATGAGAATCTTACTGAGAATGACAGCCTGCCAATCCTTGACCAAGACACCCACTTGGAAATCCTGACCTCCTTTGATACACCATCTCTGGTTGCAGAAAGGGGTGTCCAGATGATTTATCCATCTCCCAGCAAATACCACCTGCCTGCCCTCCCCCATCTTTGGACTCCAAGGACCGACAGGTTTAATGCCAACGTCGTGCAGTTGGAGTCAAGCAGGAGATGGTAGATGAGGTGCAGGTGGGGATGGCGACCCTTTTGGGTACCCTAGAAGCAGTACGTAGGTGCCTCAGTTCCAATAATGACACCTCAGAAGCTATAAGAAGCACCTGTCCTCCACTCAGTGCCCTCAAGGAGTCCTT
Organism: Pleurodeles waltl; assembly: GCF_031143425.1. Classification (NCBI taxonomy): domain Eukaryota; kingdom Metazoa; phylum Chordata; class Amphibia; order Caudata; family Salamandridae; genus Pleurodeles; species Pleurodeles waltl. The sequence goes on along the minus strand of NC_090440.1, from coordinate 1,725,958,720 downwards.
GGATGACATCGCTGGCGTCATGAGGCAGAGGCATGAACAACTGCCCTGCCAAATTGGAACCAGCAAGCTTGCCAACCATCTGGGGGCGATCCCCAATATCCTGGAGTCCATGAATCGGAAGCAGGATACCTATATTGCAGCAATGGGTGCCTACCACCGCAAAGTTGGTGCTGTGCTGGCAAACCAGCAGCCCCTTCTTAGTGCAGTGCTGTCTAGCAAGGTTTAATTTTATTATTTTAGAAAAATCACATTTGTGGTGATGTTTTATTTTCCTTTATCTTACTGTCCTTTTGTTTAGGAAAGCATTCACATTTCTTAGCACAGCATTATTTCACTCTGTGCTTTATTCAAGGCTGCAACATGATAGGATTGTCGGCAAAAAGTGGTATACCCCTTCTCTAACATTTCACAGAAACATATGTAGTTTTACAAGGGGACACTTTCTCAGAACACCAGCTGTTTTTTCATAAAAACATCTCTCTGTCCCCAGCACTTTAGAGGGAAGTTCCAGCCAGATGACCACTAATGCATGCTTTTTGACTTCACTACAGCTGCTTGCTGAGACTTCCAGTTCCCTAGCCTATATGGAGAAGGTGTCAATAGACAACAGGCTTCTTCACCACTGTCATACTGAGGTTTGGGGGATGATGTCTTCCTGGGGATTGAAGAAGGGTGGATTAGGGATTTTCCTGCTGTTCTTTAAGATAGAACATTAGTGGCGTAGGTAGGAATTATACATCTTGTATAGTGACAGTATGATGGGAATTTTCTTGTGATTAACTTTTCTTGTCACCAATCTGCTAATAGTATGTTTTATCATCCTAATTATTGCAGTTCATGTCATTTTATCTGGAACGAAGCTGATTCAATAAATCTTATCAAACTTTTCCCTGCTTCTGTTTGTCTTTGCATTTGTGAGACAAATGTAACTGAGAGAAAAGGATGAGTTTTGATCCACCATGATTTCCCTGAGAAGTCACAATGTCATGTGCTCAGTTGCCAGAAAACCACCCCTGCTCTTGGGAACAGATGAGGTGCAGTTAGCTGGTCAGAAACGGATTAAGCCGACAGTTGTCACATGATGTGGGATCAAACCCAGTTCCTCACAAATTCAGGTGATGCTGCTGCCCAAATCCAGCAGCCTCATTGGTACTATAAGAGCCCACGTGACAAGGAGATCCACGTCTTCAGTCCATGATGTGTGTGTGCCTTTGTTGCCTCCGGCACAGACAACACACCCCTCATGGGATGTGCCACACACATCAGAGGATGTGCAGTACACCTCTTCTCCACTGAAAAACTGCTTGGTAGCATTTTTCTGTGCCAAATGCACAGTTTCTCTTTGACCAGTGCTGATGAGCATGCCAGTATACTTCTCAACTGGTACTGTTCTCAATTTGCTCTCACCTATGTTTTGTATTGTCGATGTGACTTATCTTCACTATGTCAATTTGGTACTCCTCCTCCTCACTGAAACACTCCTCTCCTCCACGTCCCATGCATTGTATCCCTTATGGACTCTGCCTGGACATCCTGTGTCTCACAAAACATGTTGGGGTTGTTGCTGCATGGATTGCCTATTGCGTCATGCTTGTTGGTTCACGTGTCAATGAAATCACTTACATTGACCAGCGTGTTATATGTCTGTTCATCATTGGATGAAGTAAAACCATAGTGGATGTGCTGTCCCTAAAGACACAACCTACTATCGAAAGGGAATTGGGTTAAATAGACCCATGACAAAATCTGCACAGGGTGATAGTATATGTGAACCTTATGTTCATCTGAACTAGCAAGTAGTTACCCAAGGTCACATGCATGAAGTGCTACAATTAGCAATCAGTCAATGGTTAGACTGAATGAATGACACGCTAACTGGGACCAGAGGGACTACATATCTCAGACTGCTTTGTGGCCCCAGGAGGCGGCCATCTTGTGCATCATCTGCTCCCACTTGCCAGATCGAACAAGTGCTATAAAGCATGAGGGGGCATACCGAAGTGCGGGACGCGCTAACCTGGACCAGAGGAACTACATATCACAGACTGTTTTGTGGCCCCAGGAGGCAGTCATCTTCTGCATCACCTGCTCCCACTTGTGAGATCCAATGAGCGCTATAAAGCACGAGGGGGCATACCGGAGTGCGGGACTCGTGCGGGCCATTCCCTGGCAAAGCCCGGGCCCGTCTGCGCCTGTCCACGACTGACTGAGGCCGGGCAGGGCCACCCCCTGAGTATGGCTCTAATTTTTAACCACCCTGAATAGTTTTGTTCCCCTCTGGTCCTCCCCCAAATACCCCATAACCCCGCAGACTCAGTTCCTAGCGCCTGCTCCCTTCACGACTCAGGAATGGTGCCTTCTCTGTAACAAACGCTTTCTTCTGATAACACGTCCCTCAGACCCACTCACAACTCAGGATCTCGCAGCTCCACCTGCCCAGGCTAGGGCAGATGGTTTCCAAATAACCAGTCATTCCCCCCCCAAATGATGATTTGGTAGGTTGTATACAAACACTCAGGTCAGAAATAGCAGCCCTTAAGTGTATGATAGGCAACCATGCGGTTACAGTGGGGCGTCTTATGGAAGAGATAGGAAGAATAGCCTGGGAAAGCTTGCCACCCCTGTTCTGACCAACATCGCTACTCTGGCACCATCTGTTTCCACCATGCCCCATCATGCAAAACATAATGCAGGCCACCTAGGTGTACCACTTGAGGACACCATCTCTAGGACTTTGGTAGGAGCTCGTATATCGGGTCCCCATACACTTGTAGGTGTGCAAATTGAATCTCCATCCATCAACCCCCAGAACAAAAGTTTAAACTTCACATCTCTCACACTAGGGGAGGGTTGTCACCTTGGCAGTACACATGTTCCCAAGACTACCACTCTCCCTTCTCGGAAAATCTTTATGACCAACGTGCCTAGATTTAATTCTCAGGGGGGAAGGAAGGGGAAGTCTCCTTGATTAACAAATTCACCCACTGGATTCGACACAGTAGAGTATGTCTCTCAGTGATAAGGAAAGATATTCTTAGGGCCAGACAGCACAGGTCTCTGAGCTCACCGTCTGACTACATAAAGCTTCTTCTAGAAAATAGACAGCTAGCCTATGACTTAGTAGCCCTAGACCAAAGAACTAGCCCCCCAGACAGGTCCACTATACAGTTCAAACTCGAATCACCCACCCCATTTTGTGTGCCACCCTCCCAAGTGGCTTTAGATTATGCCACTGTCTGTTCCAAAATAGATTGACCAACAGAGCCCGAGACGCAGGCTGCCTACGATAGGTCTGATAGCAGCACAAGCTCTAACAATTGTGTCTGCACTGTCAGCCATCCAGCTGACATCTCCGGCCAGAGAAATAGGATGGTCCCCACTGCTTCCCTCAATGTCGTTGCACCAGCCACCCTAGATCTCCAGGTAAACCCGCTCCCGTCATCCAACTCCATGACCACTGGTTGGAAAGTAAAGATTGTCTTCTGGAATGTGGCAGGTATCAAATCCAAACTCCTGTTGCCTCACTGGAGCACCTTTATCGACCACTAAGACATATGTATCTTTCAAGAGACCTGGCTAATCTAACCTGCCCACAAAGCTAGCTACGCAACGTACCACATACCTGCCGTTCCCAGCAAGGCGGGCCGTCCATCCTAATATGGGTGAAAATCACACCACAGTGTGTAGTGAAACCGACAGCCCTGACATTCTTGGTATCAGTTTCAAGGGAGCAGGTTCCACTGTCACCGACATTTTCAACATCTATGCCACGGGGACTAGGGGGCCCCACCACTCCGTCACCTTCCAGTCTCTAGAGACCCAGTTGGGTGAAAGACCCTCCAGACATGCCCTCATTGTAATCGGGACTTCAATACCGCCTTCGAACCACTCAGTCTGGATCACATGGGCGATTTCAGGGAAGAAGATAACACATGGTACATACCTAGGCTGGAGTTCCCCCCTGCAAGTAAATGTCTTGACCCTCGGCCAAGGCCTGAGGGCTGCAAATGGAAAAACCAAATCTGACAAGTATGCTGCCCACACGTTTACTGGCACACAGGGGAAGAGCTGCATCGACTATATATTGATCGACCTTAGATACTGGCACTTGGTAGATGACATGGTAGTCTGGACCCAAATGGACAGAAACCACAATCCACTCTGTCTTAGTTTAGAGCCACCGTGGGGTAGGGCGTCCATTTCAACAACCACTGCCAAAGTAGCCAAGGTGGTCCAGGCTGAGAACAGCAGACAGCGTCTTAGATGGAGCTAGGTGATCCTGTGAGATGGCATTCTCTCTTCCATCGATTTAGACCTGACACATTGTGTAACATTGATATCCACGATGAGAGAAGATGTGGGAAACTGTTCCACTTTAATCAACGTACACATCAAGTTTTTCAAAAGATTGGAACAGCTATTATCTTTGCCAGCTGCCCACAACACTGGTAGTGCTCCTCCCTGTGAGGGAGATAACTGGTACAATTGAGACTGCCAGATGGTACGAACAAACCTAATCAGTGCAATCAAACAAAAGGATGTCGCCCGAGTTAGGACTCTGCGGAACCTGTACAAGCAGATGCAGAACAAGGCCAGGAAGGACTGGGAGGAGGAAAGATGAAGGCTCTTGAAAGTTGCATGTGAAACCAGGAGTTCTGGATCCTTTTGGCTTATGGTAAGGAAAAGAAACCAAAACGGAGTCCCTGCAATTGGCACTTGTTCCAACACTTCAACTCTCTCTATAATGTCAAAAGCCAATTAACAATCATCTCTGTCCCTTCACTTCTTCCCCAGACGAATACCACCCACGGGGATGGTTTGTTAAACTTGGGAGATATCTGAGATGCAATAAACAACATAGTTCGACTAAAAGCCACAGGTCCTGATGGTATTCCTGGTGACCTTTTTCTTCATAACACTAACAAATGGTCTGAGTACATCCTTCTCTTATCCAATGCAGTTGTTAGGGGAGCCCCCATTCCCGAGTCCTGGAGTGGTGCTGAGGGAATACCCATTAACAATAAAGGTGATAGGTCCCTACCCGCCAACTATAGGCGCATAAGGCTTATTGATACAGTGCAAAAGGTATTCTGTTGTGCCCTACTATCGAAAATACAAGATTGGATTTCTGAGAATGACATTCTATCACCATTCCAGGCTGACTTCAGATCCAAAACAAGCACCATAGATCGGGTGTTCAGGTTTCTGCTTTTGTATTGGAAGGTTGTAGTGATAGGGAAATGGATTCTCTCTGTAGCCTTCAAAGACCTTAAATCTGCATTTGATCTGACCCACAGAGATAAACTCTGGGAGGTCCTCAATGAGATGGGTATGCCCCCAGGGCTCCTGACCACAACAATTCGACTGCATGAGGCCAACTATGCAAAAATAGGCTGGGGGAACCAGGGCAAACTCACTGATCCGATCAAAGTAGTCAGGGGCGTTCGGCAGGGCTGTGTACTAGCTCCAACTTTCTTCTCCCTTTATTTGAATCAGGTCATCCAACACCTCACCTTGCAGCACTCTGAGGCACCAGCCGTAGGCAACGAAAAGATCGCAACACTTTTTTTCGCAGATGACACCCTGATAGTCTCCAAAACCCTGATGGGCCTCCAATCTTAGCTGAATCAATTTGATGATTTCTGCTCCAAGAGAGGCTTAGAAATAAACACCTCTAAAACCAAGTTCATGGTCATTAACCCTCACAAGTTATATAGGGGGAACCTTTTCCTAGGTGGGTCTAAATTAGAAGTAGTTTACACCTTTGAACACCTGGGGATCAAACTATCAGACTCAATGTCCTGAAAAGCCCATATCAACTCCACATTCAACCAGCAAAGTGGGCGACCTTCTAAAGGAGCACCATGCATTAACTACATAACCAATAGCTGCTGCTCTCCAGATTTATAACAGGAAGTCTGTAGGCGCAGCACTTTTTGGGCCCGAATTCTGGGGCTTTGAGGATGTAAAGGAGCTCACCCGTATTGAGAACATGTTCATGAGAAAGCTCACCTCCCTGCCCCGAGTACCTCACTTCTTCCTTTGCACTTAGATCTGTCCCATAAACCACTAGCTGCCATAGTTGGTCTCAGAGCGCTGTTGTTTTGGAGGAGAATTATGGCAAATCCTGAACTTTTCTCCTACGCCACTGCGTTTAGGGAAGTTTGTTCTTTGGACACCTCCAATAAGATCCATTCAGTTAAGTCAGCATTGATTGCCTTTGGGACGGGAGACTCATGGAACTCTTCACACACAGGCCTACCACCGACCAAAGAGAGAGTGAAGTCCTACTACTGGGAGTGGGTAACCCAGTCTATATCTCGCTCGCTGTTATTAGGGCGACTAACTAGGGAGTTTCTGGACTTCAAGTCTACCTGGTTGCTAGAACCTTACCTGGACAGCATTCTAGACCCAACCGATAGGAAGCTCTGTATGCAATTCAGATTTGATTCCCTCCCTCTCAAAACCTTTACCAGCAGATGGCAGAATAAGGCCCCTGGCAACAAGTTATGCCCCTACTGCAACCTGCATCATGAGTCAATTGCCCATGTCCTCTTTGCATGCCCATCCTAAGCTCCCCTACGAAGGAAATGGCTCACGCCAACCTGCAAACGGCTTGGGATCGAGACCACTCTGCAGCCATGAGAATTTTAAAATCAGACTCCAGTCTGTCCATTGCCATTGCAGTTGCCAAATTTCTCACAGGAATGTGGCGCATTAGAAGGAAATTGACTAAGACTGCCTATCTCTAGGTCCCTGCAGTCTTACATGTATATTTCTGCCCCAATACTGTACCTCGGAACTGTGTTTTGCCATAATCCTCTTTTATTGTACTGCATTTTGTGCTTTATTATTTATTTATTTATTTTAGCTAAAGTTATTTTATGAATTTTAATTAATTATTTATTGTGGTGCTATGTGACGTTTATTGCACTGGGTGCCAAAATTAAGTTTTTATGATTGAATGAAGTTACTGCCCTGGTGGGGGATACTTCCATGGATACTAGCCAGCAATCATCACTGATGTGACAATAAATTGGTGCAAGGGAGAGTGTGTAAGTGGCTAGCATCAGTGTGTGAGCCAAACCGTCTAAAATACTGATAATTGTTTGACATTATCAACCATATAATACATGTAGTACTACTCACACACACACACACACACACAGTATGGGAATACCTGTTTCGGCCTGTCAGTCCATTCACAGCAGGAATGCCACTTACATTATATATTCATGTGTAAGGATCATTTACATGAATCCATTGCAAACCTCACAGGATGGCTTCCCCTGGTATTCCACCTACCCACAAACACTGCATGTAAACTCCACAACATGTGTCTAACACCACCTGACAATATATGGCAACTCCTATGCAGTTAATCACAAAGCAGTTTCTAAAGTAGAAAACATTTTTTATTCAATACTAATTCCAACATTTCTCATCTACAAATAATTATTCTAATTTATCCAACCTATCTAACTTAAATAATCCTAAACTGGGCTAACCTATCTAACCTGCACTCATGTATCTAAAAACTAGAATAATGTAGCTAAACTTAGGGGCATATTTATACTCTGTCTGCACGGAATGTGCGTCAAAAAGTTTGACGCACATTAGGCGCAAACATTGCACCATATTTATACAATGATGCCCGAGCCTGCAAACGCCAAAAGTCCGCTGTGTGAGTCATTTTCTAGATGCATGAAACCGCCTTGCATTAATGACATGCAAGGTAGGCGTTCCCATCCAAAAAATGACTTAAACACCCGTGTGCCATATTTATGCTACCACGCAAAAATCCTGCACGGCCAGGAGGCGGAGTCAGAAAATGACGCACTGCCCAATTTGCGCCAAAAAATAACGCCTGGGTCAGGGCAGGCGTCAAAATGGCGCAAACACACCAGTACTTAAGGAAAACATACAGAAGCAACATCAGAGCTCCAAAAGAAAGACATGAAGGTGCTTTTCAACCAGCATGCAGAGCACAGGACCAACAACAGCAGCATCTACAACACCAGCAAGGACCCCAAAGGCAACACAGAAGGCAGGAGAGGATATTCTGCACCAGGACAACCGTATTCTGGGACTCCGGCAACAAGACATCATCCAGAGGTACAGACTAAACTGGCAAGTCATTCAGCAGCTGCTGCGCAACATTGAGCCACAGTTGGCACCCAGCTTGCAGACACCCCCACACCATTCCACCAGAAACCAAGCTGCTAGCTGTACTCCATTTGTTGGCAAGTGGCTCCTTTCAAACCACTGGTGCCCTGGTTGCCGGGTTTTCACAGCACTTATTCTCTGCATTCCTACCCAAAGTATTGGATGCCAACATCTCCCTCACACCCCGCCACATCAGCTTCCCCAACACACAGCAGAAGCAACAGAAGACCAAACAGGGCTTCTACCAAATCAAAGGCTTCCCACACGTGTTTGGTGCCATTGGCTGCACACATGTACGCATTATACCACCTGCTGTAACCGAACATCTATACCGCAACAGGAAGCACACACACTCCATCAATGTGCAGACCATTGTCGATCAACGGGGATTGATCACCCACCTCGTGGCAAAGTATCCTGGGAGTGTACATGATTCATTCATCTTCCGCCACTGCACCATCAATCAACACTTCCAGGATGGACGATATGGCAATGGCCTACTTGTTGGTAAGTACAGAAACCTACTTATATACACACACTGCACAGCAACTCTCTAGGACAAACAACACATACACCACTACATTGACACGTGGCCAGGAAGACACTGAGGTTGTGACACCACTAGGCATGTTTGATATCCTCACCCAATGGGATACACACCTAGGGACAAATGACAAATGCAAATAACAACAGATGCCTGTCCACAGACACAAGGGAACAATTTAAAAACAATGCAATGACAATGACATGGCCTTAACTGGCAGTACAACTTGGAAGATTAATCTTTCAATATCACATCAATAACACTCAATCAAACACCCTTCCAACCAAAAAGTATTGTGTAAAGTGTGTGCAATGTGTTTTGCTGCAGGTCAAACACTATGAGACACATAGCATGACGATGATGACTACAATGAAGGTGACATAGAATCAATGAGGCTGTAACAATATCTCACATCACTCCTGCTCTGACATTGCCCACTACCAATAAGCAAGTGGACTGTGCAAAGAACACATATTGATGTGACAATATTAAAAGTACACATTCCTACACATACGGTTTGAGACAATTAGACATACAGTATACACAACACATGTACAGGCATATGGACCTTCTGACACTGTAAACGACAACCTCACAACCAAGTTAGCCTGCTGAACTGGAACAGGTTCAGTAGTATAAGTACACATTTGAACCTGAGTCGACTCGGGAAGGGCAGAGAAATAGGTCTGAAGCGAACTTGTCAGACATGGGATATTTGTGCATTGTCAATTGTCAACAAATCAGTGCTGACAACTTATGAAGTTGTGTTGTACATTGCCATCTTGCCAAATCAAAGGGCCTCACTGATGTTTAACAAATTCTATTGCATATGTTAAATTGGATGGGATATCCAGGCCATATAGATGCAACCGTATTACCACCACTGTGGAACTGATTCTGTGTATGGAAGTATCATGTCACCCCCAGTTAAGACACAAGGACACCTCTTTCACATGACATAATGCAAGGGAGTACACAATGTACTTCAACTCTACAATAATACTGCAGACATCCGATCAATCAGCCAAACACCAGTTCAGATGATGAAACAACCCAATGCTCTTGGTACATCTTAGAAGCCTAGGATTCCACACAATAACACAAACACAGATGAGTCACAGACAACACAAGAGAACAAATGCCATGCAAAGTGGTAATCATGGTGCAAAAAACATCAAAATGTTCACACTCATTTTCTCTTTCAGCTGATCAGGGGTATGCGATCCAGCCATGGATCATGTCCCCATTTGCAAACCGAAGCACAGCATCAGAGCGTGCCTATAATGAGGCACATCGGAGGAAACGCACCATAGTAGAGAGGACTTTTGGCATCCTGAAGTCAAGATTCAGGTCCCTCAACATCACCGGAGGCAGCCTCCTATACTCACCAGAAATGGTCCGCAAGATCATTTTGACCTGTGCCATCCTGTACAACGTTTGTGTAAGGAGGAACATTCCCCTCTATGAACCAGACCCACAAATGCCTGAAGAGGAGGAAGAGGAGGACGTTGTCCCTCAACATGAGGGGGACCATCAAAACACAGCTGCAGGATTGCATCGGAGACAACACATTGTCCAAAACTTCTTTTAACTCTACTCACCATCACCACTGTCTTACCATATGTCAATAAACACCTATTCTAATCACTATATCATGGTCTGGGTAATTATTTTTGCATCACATTATCCCTAAGAATCATAATCAGATTGTAGCCTCATGGAGGATTGCTGAAATACATCTTAGGATACTGAAAAAGCCACATCACATTTGATGGGTATGAATGTACACCCAACTTCACACACACTGTAAATGACATATATCCTGTCCATTTCACATTTGAAGGGCAATAGCAGAGGAGGACAGCTATTTCACACATACATGATGGCAACATGGTTCATTGCAGCATATAGCACACAACTAAGACACCATCAGTCAATAAGGAAAAAAAATGTCTAATGCATGAGGCAGTGGATGTGCAATAGCATTAGTAGCAAGAAGGTATGACCAGACCCTTGAGAGCAGTAAGTGTGGCATCAGCTATCTTTGCAAGGAGTATGTGTGACAAGAAATCCATGTAAGCAGCAAATGGATAGCACGAGTGCCCCAGGTATGACTAGCATTGCTCACAAGACATCCCCTGCACATGCCATCCCAGGTCATAAGTCCCATCACTGCCATGTTCTCTGTCTCACCCCACCCTTCTTCAGGGGGGCCTGGAAATGGACTATTTGTACCCAGATAATACCTCATCTGCACGCACCCAGACTCACAGTCTGACTCCAGTGTGCTTCCCTTTTTAGTATGGTATGCCATAGTCATTGTTCTTCTGTCTGCATGGACTTCTGGTCGAATAATGCACTGCCTTGTAGTCTGTAGGACCTGTAATCACCTGTCCATTGCTTCCCATGTGAAAGGTACTGTTGGCCCTTTGAACTTGATTCTCACCTACAGGACTTGTGAGAGACTGAAGCTGCACACACCTGTGTGCACCTCCATGCTGACCAGCCATTTGAACATGCACTGCCCTTGCAGCTGCCTGGAACGGGATAGAAACTGCCATTATATTTATATCACTGTTATGCATTGCTGTATAAATCACTTGGGTAACACAGGCCTTGGGTTATTGTGTAACGTTGCAACACACAGGACAAATACAGTTTTCATTTTCCACTGTGTTGTTCCACCTTTGACCAGTCTCAGTCTGCTCACTGTGTATTTGCCTTGTTCATTTCTGTTCCTGATGGACCCTGCATCCTGTTAGCCTGACTGGTTCCTGTCTTTTCAATACCATAAAGGTTCCCTGTGGCTACATTTGTCTCACAGTTGCCTTCCATGCCCTCACTCTCCTCCTGGGGTATTGTGTCAGGTAGGTCTACAAAGAATACCCAAATACATTGTATAGCGTAATCAGTTTACTTATCGTATCATAGGGTGAAACTTGTCTTCCAATAGCCTAATCATGGCCCATCCCTTGTCTGGGTTTCATGTATGCATGAGTGAGAAATAGTGACAGTGTACCATGGCTGTATGCATGGACTGGGTATGGTGCCTCCAGCACAGCAAACAACTTTAGATAATGTGCATGAAATGCCAACACATGTTTGTACCCTGACAGTCCACACACTGATTCACATTGCCCCCAACATATTGATGGGACTTGCTTGGTGAATAGCTGTGAGATTAATCAGCACAGAGGCACTGATGTTCCCGGATGCAGTGGGAATTTTAGAGGCCACTCTGTGTACAAATGTTGTGATGAAACCTGCCGGTTTAAAATTACTGAATCTTTAACTTTGTGAGGTCACCAAGGTTGCCCTGTTGTCAGCCTCATAAAACGTCTGCGGTGCCATAGCTGGACTATCCCCATGTGTGTTTTCTACTCCTCTTTGCCTTTCATTCAATTCAGCTGTGAAGGATACTTTGTTAATGCAGGAAATGGCTCCACAGACTCATGAGTAGACCTGCACGTAACTGTGGCGACATGGACCCCAATAATGATACAGGCTAAACATTAGTCCACACACTTGAACTGGACACCTTTGTGCAATTAACCTCTGGAAATATGTGCACAGGTGCTGCTTGGTCTGCTGGTCCTCCACTGCCACAGGAGAAACATAGGTCATTTATATGACTCAAACTGTGGCATGACATTACATTTGTTAATTGGTTTTGGGAATCGGTGTCACAAACACCATACCCACATAGCATTTTCCAATGCCTGACTCGTGGGTAGTATACAAACAAGTGCCCAGGAAGTGGTATCCAACATTCCAGGACATGTGATGGCCTAGTCTTGGAACTTTGCCATGATCAACCGTCTTCTATCTATCCTGTGCATGGTTTGTCATTGGAGATGCTTATGTCCCAAAAAACCTGGAAAGTTCGCATCAGATGGTTGGCCACATTGAGAACACATGCATACAAGCACATTAAGAAAACACGTCTTGTGATGTTCACACAGTAGGACAACTACATTTGTAAGAGCCAATTCACACACTTTGACACACAGGCAATGAGTTACTGTATTGAGTTGCGTAGCCTTGCTATCCTCTATTGACGCACAACATGCTCAAACTGGGTAATACCAATTTGTATTCCACACGTTTGGGCATCTATTGCGTCAGTGAAGAGTGCAAATCCGGTACAACAACTAGAGGATCATGGTCCGCAGTAATGTGATCTGCCACATGTGCCCATACACCAGAATGCACAATGTAGGTGCAAACAGCGTATCTTTGTATAGTCTCACCTGTCATGTACTAATAAAATTGAGAAATGACCCAAACCAAGTAAAAGACAGAAATTTTGACGCATACGCATCAAACAAGACGCATATGCGTAAAAAAATCCTGCATATGAGTCGAAAAATTACTCTCGCTGCCATGATACATCCATTGGCCCTGAGCGGTAATTACCAGACTGTACCCCATGAAATTGGTTAACAATGAAAAATAATTGAAAATATGGATGCAGGGTAATTTCTAAGCATGTGCGTCCCAAAAAAATGACACACAGACTGTAAGTGTTATAATATTTTGACGCATAGGCATAAAAACGCACCTCATTTGAGGCAGGAAGTGATGTAATAGGATATCCAGTTTACAGAATTGGTACAGTGGGTGTACGTTCACTTTGCAGTCTGTGATTTATCTTGACTGTGTGGCTGTGTTTGGACTTGTCTCTCTGTGCATATTGTGAATCTGTCTCCTGGGTGCTCTTTCTATTTTCTTTTGGTGTTTCCTAAGTGTCTGTGTTATCCTGTGTAAGTGTATTTTTTTCATTTCTGGTGTCTAATTTTGTCTTTGTACTGTTGGGTGTCTGTTGTGGGTAGTGTTAGTTTGGGGATAGTTGGGCTGTTTTGTTGTTAATTAGTTTTCATTTCCCTCTCCTCCTTTCTCTTCATTATCCCCTGTACCCCTTAATTACTTCTTTTTTTCCAAAAATGTTGGGTAGGCCAAGTCTTGGTAGGATGGGAGAGGAGGAGCTGGGGGGATTTATTTGGCTGGTGTGCCACTTCCTCTCATTAATGATTGAAGCAGGTGGCCGTGTGATACAGGGGTATTACACAAAGGCAAGGCGGCTCCGGTGGGCAAAGGTCCTGTACCATCATAAAAGAATATACAACACACCACACAATGACCACCAGCTAAAACACCGTTGGGCTGACCTGGTTTCCAGGGAGAAAGACCTGCTGGCCCACCAGGGGATTGTGATTGGTGGCCCTGTTGGTGAGTACAATTCAAAGTAATGTGCACATTTAAATGCTCTGTAGTGACAGTAGCAGATTTGTTCATTTGCTGCAGGCAATGTTTTTGGACATGTGGAATGCAAGTTAAACATACAGTTGCCGTGAGTTATACAATAATTCCTACACATTACTGTCATTTGTTGATGCAACAGCTGCACTAACTTCCTCAACCAAAACACAACTGGAGCCTGTAAATTAGTGCTGCATTCACGTCAATCGATGATGCAAATGTGGCTCTAACATATGTTTCATGTATGGCCTGTGAGTGTAGCAGGGAAGACATGTTTTTAATCAAGATATTTTCAAGAAATAATGTGTCCCCCAGTTATTTCTGATACATGTCTGAACTGGATTCTGACACATATGTAACAAGTTATTTCTGACCTCAGGTAATATCTTAGGCTGATAGTTTGACTTGGTTGTGCCTCAATTAAATTAGGGATGGATGCCAAAAGTAGTGCACACGGGTTCATATCAAAATGTTTGGTGCAACTTACCATAGCTGTGGCACATAAAATGAAGCAAATGATACAAATTGAGGGGTAACAACTATCCATGGCCCTCTGTTCATTGTACCTGTGTGTTTTACATCGGTCTTAGTCACAATAGCTGGACCCGAGCTAATGCATTTGCCATCTGTGTTACTCTATTGCCATGTACTTCTCATAAGTTATGGGATCATCATGGGATACCTGACGTTGGGGAATGCATGATCACAATGGATTAAGTGCATGATGTCATGCAAGGGACCCCTGACCAATTCCATCATAAAGATAAAGTTGACTAATACTTAGCTAGTTTAGTTTGGCACACCCATGATGATCAAGTGCAGCATATGTTTAATAACTAACCTCCCAGTATGGAGGCTATCACTGACATGGGTGTATGCTAAGATCATTAAACCAGCATTCCTGTGACTGCTGTAATTCTGAAGGTACATACAAATTGAAACCTACATCATCATGATTGACACACTGGTACATTTGTTAAACCATGTATTAATAACATCACAGTGTCAGTTTGCTATATATCCGCTGATCAACCAAATTGGCAAATGTAAGATGAGGAATGTGGCTCAAAGTGATTTCCAAAACCCATAATGGGTACACAGGGTAACGAGTGACACATTTCAGGTACAATGACTACACCTGTGCCCATGCAGTCTGTCATGGATGACTACAATATACACTGTCAACATATATCTCCTTCTTGTATCCAAATATTAAAACTGGTCAATCCATGGCTAGCCTCAAACTGTCACCAACGCATGCACAGGATCCCTGCCATTATGGTGTGATAGGAAGCATATGTGGCTCTGGGTACACTGTTAATGTAGCATATGTAACCTACACACAACACAGGCCCTACATGTAAGGGGCCATAGAAAGCATGATCAATCATGACCTTAATTCAACCCACAGGTGCGTCCCACAGTAAAGGATTGTCCTTTGATGCCCAAGCCACAATACCTGAATAACTGGTATTGCAGTGCTCCAGGAAAGTGGCTTTGCATGTCTCTCATTGATACAAATGATGAGAGGAGTACACTCCATAAATGAGTCTGCAGACAAATGATGGAGCATGTTTGCCACCACATGATAGTTAGGGCAACTGCATGTGTGCAGATATGTGTGTATCACTCACTGGAGTGACCAGGTCTGTATATGTGTGCAGTGGTATGTTGGTTGCAATATCATCATGCCTGAGAGGCTGGACTTTTTGATTTAATGTTACACACAGTAATTGCATTTGGAAGTGTTGTACAGTGCACAGACATTGAGCACATTTCTCCCTTCCATGGTTTACAGGTGGACCTGCCCCCTACACAATCGGAGATGTGGCTCGATTTGCGGACCCAGACATCTCCAGTAAGTGTTGATATTTCTGTTCTGTGTTGTGTTTGCTGCTGTTATGTGATTGACTCCTGTGTGTTGGACACATAGCAAAGTATGATGTGTTGGTAAATGATCGGATATGTTACTTGAGTGGGGTTTCATTTATTTTCCATCTTTGAGTTGGACAATCATTAGCATGTAGTCATATTTTGGGATTGTAGTGCAGCCCTGTAGGCATGGCCATGTCAATAGGGTGACATTTGTTGAAAAAAAGTTTATTAAGAAAATTTAGCAGAGGACCGTATTTATGATTTAGTCAGCAAGTCAGACCCCGAATCTCACAGAATAGGGATGCCAAAGTCTTACCCACAGACTTGAGCCTCCCTGTTCACTAATGAACATGTTTAACTGTATGCTTGACTTTCTAGCAGCATGTAGCTCCACATGTTGTGCTACGTGTATGTGGCACTTAAGTACAATGTCATAAGTGTGCATGCAGCCCATGGCCAGATGTGTGCTTGCATCTATCTGCTTGTTGTAAGACATGTATTACTGATATGAAATGATGTTGACAATTGTCTGCATTTCCAAACATAAATGTGTATAGGATTGTGCAAGGTTTGGGTGTATCCTAGTTGGACATCCTCCTTAGCTGTGGTGGACTGCCCAAGCCCATGTACAGCTGTCCAAATCTTCCTGGGTGTCCTAGATGTTGGAAAGTATTTGTTGCTTGTCCAATCCCCCCCCCCCCGAGGAACAGGCGTAGGGTTATGAAATGTGTACCTGGGACTGATGATCCAAGTTTAGTACACAGACATGTCAATCTGTAAATCACTTGTCCAAAACTAGGATACCCACTCATGATTAGCAGCTGCATTCTATCCTGGCAATTCCATTTACAAATCACAGATCTTGTGGCCCTTGATTGTCATCCAGACGTTAGTCATTAGTTGGCCTGTCACATGTGGAGGACTTGCAGCATTATTTACGTGACAAATGGGTGAACTATGATGCATAGGTCATTTAAGTTGTTACACATCTTTTAGAGCATTGGTGTGCTGTTAGATAGGACATGTGTAGGCTGCGTTGGCACGTACTTCATCATGTTCAATCTGTGATCTGTACGATGATATGGCCTGTTTCTGGTACATTAGATGTATTGTCTGATTTACTTCAGTAGCTACATCACACAAGGAATTACTTAATCTTTGGTTTTATCTTTTTTTTAACAGCAGCCAATCTGAATTCCATCCAGAATCGGGAGTTTCAGTGCTGGGCGATGCGTTACCGCCACATTCTGGATGTGGAGTCTGGGTTCCGCAACACGGCCCAGCGGTATCGCCATGAAAGAGCATTTGCCCAAGGGGGCCCTTCGGTGTCCACCACAGCCACCAGCACCACCACTACCACCCAGGTGGCACCAACCATAGCAGGCACCACTGCAGGACCGTCAACCTCCACTGCTCCTGGACCTATCACAGCACTACCTGCACCTCCTCCTACACACATGGCACCAACAATGGGACATACATCCTCAACTGGCACCCAGACCACACCTGCTGCAGTCATTGACCCTGCAGATTTTCAACGGATGTAACGTGACATTGAACGTATGTTGAGGAAAATGAACAGGCTGCAGCAGGGGATGGCAGCAGGGGGTGGCACAAGTAAATAGGAGGGTGCGTGCCATAAAGAAGACCCTGCGGAGGGCAAACTTGTAAACAATTTACCCTCAGCCATGATTCCCTCCCTCCTCTTTTCTAGGCTGTTAGTTTAGTTAGTAGTAGGGTTTGGGGGTGGGGGTATGATACGTTTAATATCTGTTTTTTATTATGTGTGTGGGTGGGTGTTGGATGATGTTGGGGTTTTGGTGTTTGAAAAAATATATATATAAAATATAAAAATCAAAAAAATATACATATTTGTTTAGTATAAGATAGTATGTATTTAGGTTAGTATATGTTGTCCTCCATGTGTCCCGTCTTATAAGGGGGGCGGGGGGTTGATGTTTAGATCGTTTAGTTAAACGTGATAAGTAAGTTTAGCTTAGGTTAGTTAGGGCCTGTTGTGGATAATGTGTAGATAGGTTAGGTTAGATAAGGTGTTTTCCCGGGTTTTATCTTCCTTTTTTACTGTTAAATAAATATTTAGGTAATCTTTTTTAGTATGTGTCAAATGCTTAGGGATAAGGGCCTTGGCATGGGTGAACAGTATCTCTTTAGTATTTACATTTGTGTCCCATCCTTCAACCAAATCCCAATTGAGCTGTTACATTGGCAGCTACACCAGAGCTACTTTGCTAAGATTCTGCCGCCCATTGCACCCACCAGTCAAGGTTACTATGGATCCCAATGTGCTGTTAATTTTTGATGTCTGTTTTCTATCTCACATACTTTGGGACCAGATTTGGTATTGAGGACACGGTGTTGAGTCTGCCTGCAGCCTGATGTTCAACGGAAGCCTTATAAGGTGAGTGGTAGTATGATCTCATGTAGTATGGTATACATAACTCACACCTATCATTTGTTACATTGTTCAGCCAGGTTACATATTTTTGCGTACACTCATACACATCCATACATGCTGTACAGTGTGTGCTAGGAAAAAATTGGGTCTAATGTCACATATGTAAAGATTGGCTTGAATAAAAAGTTGAAGGCAATAATTTTTGGCTTAGACATCCCTTGAGGAAGCGTTATTCTGTCCAACACATCATTATACTGTATAGTTTCTATTTCCCTCAGAATTAACCCTCATGAAGGGCAGATGATGGTACAATCCAGACCACAGCATATGTATCAGCCCACATTCTTTCAGGTCAGTTGTACTGACATTCTAAAATCAGTGACATGAGGTAAACATCACTGATCTCCCTCATGGTTGATGTGTCACATTACACAGAGACAAATTTGTTGTGTAAGTGCTATTTATTTTAAAGTGATGTAGTGCTATCTGTACATTGTCCATGATTGTGAGTCCATTAGTGTGACACCTTCCATTGTGATCCTACACAAATGCAAAAGGACATGTCATTGGACGTGCTGTGGTGAAGTGTCAGACAGTGCAGAGGGACAGGATTTGCCAATGAGTTAGTGAGAGACAATCACAGGGCAGAGTGACAAGATAAACAGTGGGCTGGAGAACAGTGCTTCTGAGCAGCCCGTTGCAAGACTGGCATATTACAAAACACAGGACCTTGGTTATAAGAGGCCAGGGGGCAGGGACTAGTGCTACCGGGTACTCTTACAGGTGAGGGTGATCTGTTCCACGTCTTCATCTTCTGATGTGTGTGTTATCTACTCTCCCCTTGGTATTGGTGGTTGTGAAGGGGCAACACACACCTCAGTGTTTGAAGACGTGGAGTCAGACATCCCGGTAGCTGCCAACTGTGGGGCTATTAAGGGCAGTACTGCAGCAAGGAGGAGCTGCTGGTTCTTAAGAATAGCAGCCACATCACTGTGGTAGGCAGCCAGGTCAGCCCTGAGGGGGTAAATATTGCATTCGTGCACGCGTTGTAAAGTTTGTTGTTGGAGGTGTTGTGTCAACTCTCTTACAGATGTGCTGAATTCCTTCACACTTTTTTCAAGTTCCTGCAAGATTGATGTTCGCCCTTGCATGGCTGCTGCCTGTTCTGCAGTTGACATCATGCACAAACGCACCCCCTCTACGCTGGCTGCCATATTTTCCATCCCCACCCGCACCTCCATGGCCAGCTCCCGCTGTACTCCAACTACAGTTCTCTCAAAGCTGGTGCCAGTGTCGTCAGAGTACTCAGCTTGGTTGGAGCTGGCAGGTCGTACAATTGGGGTGGTGGGTGGTTCCTCTGTGATGGCTGCTGTATCTGTGCTCCTCCTTGCAACTGAAGGTGTGGTCTGGAGGGTCCCAAGGACATTTTGGAGGGTCTGCTGGCTGATGTTTGTCAGTTCGTCATCCATGTCATCAGGGAAGTCCAGGACAGGCATATCCCCAGGAGAGCCATCGTCCTCTGCAGTGAGATATTGTATAATTAGTGTGTCTGTGTTGTGGGATTTGTAATGTGACGTGCCTGCCTTCCTATTAGTTGCACATTATGATCTTGGTTTCGGTTCATTACTCCTAACTTTCATAATAGCATTCTCCCATGGTCTGTGCCCCACCTGCATGTCACATGTATTGTGGCCAGTTTGGGGACTTGTCAGCATCACATCCTCTAGGTGTTGGTTCTGGCCAAATTGTGAATTGCCACCTTCTTGTCCTGCTCAACCCTCCATTTACTTCCATTCTCATGGTGAGGGCTTTCACTGGCTGTGGTTTGTCTGATGGCACTTGCACCACACTTCACAATCTGGAACTGAGGCAGTCTCATATATTTCACATCCAGCTATATGTTCCTGCGACCTAGCATATACTATGTATAGCATTGGAATGGCATACTACAGATGTCAGCATTGGTTTCACTAGCCGGTGACATATGTCCTCCCACTCAATGCTGTTGTCTGAGCAGTATGACATTTGGGATGTTGAATGGTGTCATTGTAGCTAATGTGACCCAGGCACATGGTGGACCCTGACTTATGCAGCATGGGTATGACATTAGTGCTGTGTACCTCATAATGTTTATGACAATGGCTGATGTTTGTAGCAACTATGGAGAATCACATTTGACAGGATTAGAAATGTTTTATTGATTACAGGGGATTGATAAAGTTGTCATCCTGAACCCTCTAAATTGGGTGTGTTTGATCCATGGGTACGTTACTGCCGTTAGCTACTTGACCTGCACACACAGCAGAGGTGGTAGTGACAACTGTTGTCAATGTTAAATTCCAGTTGCAGAAATGGCCTGAGACTGTTAATTGAGCCCTAGTTCATGTAGGGAGAATACTAGCTGACGTGTGACAGGAGGCCAGTTTTACGTTGTACCCTACCCTCCTGGACTAGCTTTACCTTTCCAACATCCTTTCCATGGCAGCATACCCGCATGCAAAGGCTGTTGGTGTAGTGTAGTACTGTGCCCCAGGTTTCCTCTGAACGGGCCATGCCCCCAAGCCATGCCCCCCTTTACCCATGCCTCTCCCTGATTATCATGACGTACATGCATTGTGTAGTGGGTATGTACCCCCCCGCTTGCAGTTAACATTTGTGCATTTTAATTCCCCATGTGACACACCCTGCATCTGTGTTGTCTCCCGGTAGTCTGAGCTGTCCTGTCCTTAAATCCCTGTGGCGATCTCCTCAGGGATGACGGCTGCCACCATCTCCTGCATGTGGTCCAGGGCCTCCTGCAGTGCTGGACTCCCACCTCCAGTCTGCAGTGCTGCCTTCCTGTTCCTGGCCATCTTTTCCTTGGTCCTGCACTTGCAGTCATGCCAGCGTTTCTTGCACTCAATGACTGTTCTCTGTACTTCTGCCACACTGTTCATCTTGTCAACAATGAGTTGTCATATTGTCTCTCTCCTACTGATTGACAACTTTGAGGTGACAAAAAGTTGGTGCTGGTGTTCCGTCACCTCTTTCACCAGGCTTTCCTGCTCCTCTGCACTGAAGCAACACTTTCTTCTCTTCTTCTCCCTGTCCTGGGTCTTGTGTGGGTCCTCCTGGCTGGTGCCTGGTCTGTTGTCATCTTCATGGGGTCTGTCCAAGTATCTGGGATGTGTTTTGGCTCTACTTAGCACATTTTGCATTGTTTGTGCCGCTTTTTGAAGCTATTGCGTCAAAAAAAGGGGCGTATCCGGTTTGCGACGTCGTAAACAGGCTCACAGTCATTTTCGCCACGTTAACGTTGTTTTTCTTTACGACATGACGCATTGGTTTGAGTAAACAAATTACTCACACCAGTGGTTTGTGCGGCCGTGCGGCAAAGTATAAATTTGACACCCGAGCGGCGCAAAGAAATGGCGTTAGCCAGCTGTAAACTTTTTGACGCAAAACTGCGTCAGTGCAGTTTTGTGCCAAAAAGTATAAACATGGGCCTTAATTTATTTAAATCTACATATATACAACAGACATGTTACACATCAACCCCCTTAAGGCGCCTTAATTTATTTAAATCTACATATATACAACAGACATGTTACACATCAACCCCCTTAAGGCACAGCTTCGCACATTAACAACATGAACTACTCCTATACACAAACTAACTAAACACTTACATCTAAACAAATATATATTTTACATATTTTTTATTTTTTTATTTTTTAAAACAAAAAAATTACATCACCCCTAGCAAGCTACCCACCCACATCCCCACCTAACAAGATAAAAACTATAACATCTAAAACATCTCTAACACTAAACTATACTAAGCTATCCCTATGCTAATATCCAAACTAACCTATGCTACTGTACAAAGAGTAAAAAGGACTTAAAAGAAATGGGGAAGGGCAGGATTAAAAATAGTCTCTCAAATTTGCGAAGCCATTCAGTTTACTGTCTGATGTAACTGATTATGCTCTGCATGATTATGTCCAATTGCTGCTCCATTTCACCTACAGGTCTCTTTAGTTCAGCCCGGTCATTCAGGGCCTGCTACTCAAAGGCAGATCGCTTCCCTGGGGTTAGTGGTTGTGGCTGTGTAGCAATCTCTGGTGGGCCAGTAGAGGTGCCAGGTACTGACCCATCTCCCCCAGGAGGAACACTGGCTGCATGGCTTGGTCCTGCCATGGATGCCTCTTGGTGAGCCTTTGGTTCTGCGTCCCATGTACTGGCATCCCTTTCATCCACATATCTGTGGCCCTTACTGCTGTGTGCCCAATCAACATGCTTGAGGTGGCAGTAACAATACAGCCTGATCCCATGGGCCCTGACCTGATCTGGAGTCTTGCTGTCTGTTGGAGAGGATGGACATATGTATCAGACTATGCTGCACTCTACCTATTTGATTCAGCATTAGTCAACAAATAAATCAAATGTGGCATGTCCTGACCATAAATTTACACTTGGGATATTAAAAATGACAAGGACTCTTTTGAAATATAAACTTCTACAAATGTAATGATGCAAAGGTACTCATGTTTCATGTAATACATGCATGTTTCATGCAAATACCTTTGCATCATTACATTTGTAGAAGTTTATATTTCAAAAGAGTCCTTGTCATTTTTAATATCCCAAGTGTAAATTTATGGTCAGGACATGCCACATTTGATTTATTTGTTGACTAATGCTGATTTTAGGTATTTAAAATGGCTGTGTATGCCCATATATACCTGTACACATAATATTACTGAGACTGCTTTGACCTTGGGGTGATTCAAGCAGCATGTAATAGTGCTGAGATGGTGGGTGGCTCGTTATCCTCCCTTCATGCTGGCCTGTTGGACACATCTACAATTGTGACACTTATAAATACATGGAACCATATAAAAGACTGAAACACAAGCAACATATGGCCCTATACATACCCTAGTGTCTGCCCCTCCAAGTCAGTTTGGAATGCAACCTTGATGCGCATACCCTCAACCCACAGCCATGAGATGAGTGTATGCATGAATGCTATAGCTCTCATATGTATGAGTGGCTTGTGCTGTACCTTGCATGTCTGTCCTAGAGTTCATCAAGGATCACATTTTTCAAGGTGGCCCAGCATGTGTAACACTACCAGTAGTTGGACTGTGTAAAGACTGTGTAAAGGCCTGTATGCTGACCACACAGAGCAAGCATGCATGTGTTCTTGTACACATTGTCCTTTCACTTCCAAAAATATTTGAATTGTTTGGTTATGTGTTGCATATCGGTCATTGGGCACAAGAGGACAAGAGTCAGCCCGTTAACTGCATTACCCTTGGTGGACTGGTGACGTGCCATTTCTAGTCATGCCCAATCTGTCTGCAATGACGTAGAAATCTTCACATCCTGTGTGGCCTTGACTTGGAAAAAAATCATACATTTCCATGTGTACAGGTAGACTAGCTACATGCAATAGACAGGAGGATTCCTGTTGACATGTACAAAGGCAGGTTCACATAGTGTTTCATTCAAACACCATCCAAAAACAAAGGCATGTTGGACATTCATCCTATTTGTTCCCTTCTCACATTTCACTTATATGCGGCAATCTCAGGGATGCTGTGACATCCATGATGTGGAATGACATTTGACAAATATCATGATACACGTGGTCTAAGAAGTGTATCCAAGTACATGTTTGCCATGGGCAATCCTTACAGAGCACAGAAAAAATGTAAAAGACACTCACTGGTAGCATCGGGATCACAGAATGTTTCCACCTCAGCCACTGTGTATGGGTCAGGTCCACCTACAACTTAAAAAGATGGAATAATGCTCTGTGAATTTAGGACATGTACACTGTGTACAATGAGGCACACTACATTTATGTCACAAATGTCTCTTCAAATCAGCTCATAGACATGTAGCATGTGGAAAATTTCAAATGGCCTAATGATGACTATACATATGCCATGTTGCAGTGTTTATGGGTAATACCAGGGAAATAACATCTCAGCTGCTTACGCAGTCCTAAAACATCACTCATTGCAACATGGTCCAAAGGTGCCTGCCTCAGATGGCTATATGAACCAAATGAATGAACAAACCACACTCTGCAGGCTACCTATTTTCATAGCATTTCCTCAAAGGAATATGGCCCTCATTACAACCCTGGCAGTCCGAGACCGCCAGGGCTGTTTTGGCTGAAGCACCGCCAACAGGATGGCGGTGCTTTAGAGGGGATTACGACCGCGGCGGTTGCGCCGCAGTCGCACCGCCGGGGCCGGTGGTTTCCCGCCACATTTGCCCCGGTGGTGATAATCCGCCAGGGCAGCGCTGCTTGCAGCGCTGCCCAGGGGATTACGAGTCCCCCTACCGCCAGCTTTTTCCTGGCGGTACGGGGAGTCGCGGGGCCCCTGGGGGCCCCTGCACTGCCCATGCCACTGGATTGGGCAGTGCAGGGGCCCCCTGACAGGGCCCCGTGCAGCTTTTCACTGTCTGCATAGCAGACAGTGAAAAGCGCGACGGGTGCAATTGCATGCTCCCATGTTACATCCCACATCCCCGATGGGCCAGCGGGCGGAAACTCTGTTTCCGCCTGCCAGCCCAGTGGGGATGTCATAATGGGCACCGTGGGAGTGCAGCCGCATTGACGGCCGCACGGCGGTTACAACTTGGCGGGCGGCAACCCCCTATGTCTCCTTTGCTATGCTGCACGCACCAGACAGTAGCCATGCTTGTTTTCTTACTTCAGTTCACTCATTACATGTCACTACCGAACAGAAAATTAACATTGTCCATTATAGCCTTGTACAGTCTCATTAAGGAATATTAAGAATTTTCAAGCTGACATGCATGGCAAATTGTCAGGGGTGCACCACATAACCTTTCCAACATGTGATGACAAGAGGCAGTGCTACACTGCAACATACATGGAGGGTGGGCCACACAGTTCGGACTCAGTAATAACCTGGCCGGCCAGGTGACAACACTCCACACACATTGCCCAATGGGTCCCCAAGCACCTTAGGGCCTACTCTGCACTGCATGGTCTGTTTGTGCCAGTGCTAGGCCACAGTGAACATTGCTCTTTGGTATGGTTTTTGCCTAACAGAGTTGTCCCTTAGCATTATATACTGTTGTGAGTACAATAGCACATCCAAGAGCTTGATTAAAGTAAGGTGCTGTTGCTTGTAACATTCAGACTTATTTAGATATATTCATTTAATCCATGAATATCAAGTTTAGAATAACTAATTCTTGTTAAATGTCTAATTTATTATAACCAATGCTTGTTGATTATGCACATTGAATTCCACCTGCTCCAACTGTAAATGCCAAAACATGTGCCTTTCACAATGTGATGTGAATTGAACATTTGCCACAATCAGGAGGATAATTGTTCATTTCCTTAACAAGCAACCAACTGACTTTCCACCCTCTCCAACTGTAACTGCCAAAACGCGTGCTCTCCACAATGTGATCTGCATTGAACATGTATTCCAATCAGGTGGATAATTGCTCATTTCCTTAACAGGTAATGAACTGCCAAAAGTTGCATGTGCATATTTGATTATTTAAGGATGCCTGTGAGTCTGAGGCGTAGCTTGGCTTTGTACCTTTTGCTCTGCTCACCTGTTTCCAGTCAAGTCAAGCTCCTTGTCCTCCAGCCTGCCTCCAATCGAGTTCCAGTGCAAGACAAGTTCCTTCTTCTGCAGCCTGCCTCCAATCCAGTTCCAGTGTTCCTCGTTCTCCAACTAGCTTCGAGTCGAGTTCCAGAATTTCTCATCCTCTGTACAGCCTCCAGTCGAGTTCCGGCAATCCTCACCCTCCGTCGGCTTCCTTCGGAGTCCTGGCTTTCCTCTTCCATCTTCTGCCGGCTATCCCATATTTCCTGTAAAACAGAGACGATAAGAAAAGTGAAAAAACTCAGTTTGGGTTATTCTGAAATTTTCAAGCAAGTAACTTAATTTCAAGGTAAAGAAAGATTAATCATTTAAATGAAACAAAACAGAGCTCTGCCTTTTAAATACTTTATGACAGTAAGAACTAGTGTGATTTATCACTCGGGTGGGAATCCAAGATACTGCTAAACAGACAATAAGGAAACACTTATTTCCTGTAACAAGGACTCCCCTGAGAATTAGGAGATTGGAATTAGAACATGTTTATCAAAACTATTATTTGCAAGCGATTACGCCAGAACACAAAGAAGCCCTTAAGTCAAGTAGATTGGTCTGAGTTTGGACATTGCTTCAGAGATTCTGAAAGTATTGTAAAAAGAGGAAGAGGCTTGTTCAGTCTTATAGAAACATATGCACAAGGCATCAACAATGTATAATTTTGCAATAGTTTATGCAAGTTCAATGTATTAATGAAGTAATTATTTTGAAGCCCGGAATCCTAAAAACCAAGAACCTAGTATTTTGAGAAATCAGAAGTCCTGATGCCCAACACAACATGCAGTCCAGAGTCCAGCAGTCCGATTCTGCAGTCCACAAAGCAGAAGCTGGTACGAGGTCACGTTAGTCCTCACCGGGATTGGGGAATTGTCATTTCCCCATCGGAATGCCTGGTATTCAGGTGAGTGGCTCGCATAGAACACATACTAACACACACCCTAAAGCATATCTGACACTCGAATCATAGCATCAATGATAGATTTTTGATAAAGAAGAAGACACATCTACGAGCTCTTGGCATATATGTACTTACCAACAGGGTCACCAACTTGCATGCCAAGAGGATCAATAAGGTCAGCCTACTGTCGGACGACATCTGCCCATTGTTGTTTAATCTGATGTATGGTCCTGTCCCCTCCCTAGACATGGCTCAGATGGGACCGCACCTTCGACCATTACTCCTTCCTCTCACAGGTAGGGTACCCTCAGCTTACCTTTACCCCTGTGGCTATCATATTTGGAAGGTAGAGAACAATCAGCCATAGGAGGCCTCAAAACTCCTCCACAAAAAGATTGCGGGACCTGCTCCTCCCTGACATGTCACTATCAACAAAGAACCACCTAACAAACAAACTACCTAAATTTACAACTACCCCTACCCTAAAAACTAAAAAACCCTATTTAAACAAACATCCAAAAATACACTACACAAAACAATACAAAATCCAATTGTAAGACAAAAATAACACTTATTGCATGCAATAGGACAAGCACAGACAATAAGAAGACCAAGACACATCACCAAACTCTCCAGCAAACAACAATCATAACCTCCAGCCAGCACAGACCAAAAGACTGTAAGGGAATGTGAAAGTAACTTCACACTTCCTAGTTTGCAGCATGATGGATCCACTGCATCATTTCGTGGAGGATGCATCACATTTTCTCCAAATGTGTCATGTTTTCTGACTCATCCATGCAAAATTAGCCAATGTGTGATTTACACACAATGTATATCAATTCACAGTGCTTCACTTTTGATGTGTTGGCGTGGATGCGTATCTTCCGGAGGACGCGAAGTGTGCAGTGCGTCATGCAGTAGGCAAATTTGTATGTTTCAATTGACGCAATTGGCCAATTGTGTGTTGTTCAGTGTCATATATTGTGCAAAGCATGTAAACACTCCATAGATGAGTGGTTTGACTGTAAACTTCTGAACTGACATGTTTGATGACTTGGAATGTGTTGCATGTGTATGTTGACAGTGCGCATATGTGTGACTCTGTGGATTCATGGTGCGGACATTGGGACAGGCAATATATTGCTCTGAGATACACAGACTTATTATCAATTGTACATATCTTGACATTATCAATAGGAATGAAAGTTTGTATTATGCTTGCATTGATGTAGGTATCTGCATAGAAGGCAATTTTTGTTCACAAGTGCTGCACTACTATTCAAACGTAATCCATATTGTCATACATGATTCTGGGCATTCTTGAAGTGCATACTATCTGTCTGCATTACTAACAAATGATGTGGCACTGGTGTAAAACACACTTACGAAATGACATACACTGGCTACTTCAGTCAGTCTACATTGTAAACAGCATTCAGCTCAAAGATTGTCTAGTATTTTGCTAGGCTAATAGGACTATGCTAATAGGTCACTTGCTCTATGTGCACAACATCATGTAGCAGACTATATTGTCCAATGACCACTATATGATGTTCTGGTATGCACACATCTACTGTCTGTTGTATGATGGAACCACGCATGCCTTAACAACGTGGCCCAAACAAAGACCGCGTTGTTTCCCTGCATGTATTTACAACGCATGCCTTTACAACAAATTCTCATTTTAAAAGCATGCCTAGTAAAGGCATGTGTGCGAACAGCATGCAAAACGGCATGCGTGGTTCTATCATACCACCCGCCCTGAGGCCTAAAACGACCCCACCCTAATCCCTAAACTACCCCGATAAAAAAAACTATCCCAACACCCTCACCCCTATAAAATAAATACCCCGCCCCCACCTGCCCCAAACCTAAAGAAAAACTATCCCCACCCCATAAAAGTAAACTGCCCTGATACCCCCACCCTCCCTGAGCCCTAAAAAAGCTATCCTGAGCACTACCTAAACCCATCAATTCACCGTCACCTGTTAATTTCCCACCACTTATTTTTTAAAACCCCACCAAATCACCCCAGAAAATTCCCAGTTTCATTGAAGATGAGTTAAGGCTCATGGTGGGTGAAATCATTAGAGTAGAGCCAGATCTATTTGAAACCCAAGTCCAGCACACTACTATCGCTAGGAAAATGGATAGTCGACAGAGTGAATGCTGTAGGCCCCACCCCGCACACAAGGGATGACATCAGGAAGAGGTGGAGCAGGCTCCGGGGGAAGGTCCATTCCATGGCATGCAGGCACCAGCTGCATGTCCAGAAGACTGCTGGTATTCCCCCACCTCCTCCCTTACAACCCAGATCATGGGAAGAGAAGGACTTGGCCATCTTGCATCCTGAGGGTTTGACAGGAATACCTGAGGGAGTCGAATCTTGCAAGTCACAACAGATATATATTGCACCTAAATGTATTGTCATGCATGCTCACTGATCACCTTTTGCCACCTCCACTGTCACACCACTCAACAGCCTAGTATCCACCCGTCCATAGACCAATGTTTGGCCTCCAACATGTGAACAACAACAACTCTGGGGCAACAACAACTCTGTATAGTGTGTGTAGTACAAAGAATGACAGCACTACAGGTGAGTGTCTCCCTTTATGCTGTCCATTTCCGCCTGCTCATACATTTGTGGTTTTGAACTGCCACAGTCACATTGATGGTGTGCAACCTTGTAATGGGTCAGACGGAAACACAGGCTCCGACAGCCTGTTTGTGCTTTATTGTGACTGTGGCAGTCTGTGCTGCCTAGCGGTGGCAGTGGACTGCTGGCAGTCTTCTGTGAGCTCGCCTGCCAAGCTTCTGTGGGTACGACGGCCAAACTCGTAATACAGAGGTCTGCTCTGGACTGCCAAACTAGCAATGAGTTGCCTCTATGATCACCAAGATTCAGAACCTCCATTTTCTGATATCATGAGGCTGAAGTCAGTATCTTTCACATGAGTGATCTTACTTGCAGGAGAAAGAAAAGGCAAACATTTTTGATGTACAGCCACAGTCTTGATGACCAGACATCATAACAGAGCATCTGATTCATCACTCTCACCAATCCTGACTCTGACTATGCTGCTCAAATTACTGGGAAGGAAGGAAGACCTGAAAGTCAAATACGAGAAGTTAGTCTGCACATGTCTCCTCTCATGAGAGTGCTTCCCCAAATCTTTACTCACGATAACGGTGACACCTCCAGGCATTGCAAATGAGGCAACATTCTGCAACAAGGTCAACAAACAAGAACAAGACAGCATTACAGTGTCTGCCCAACAGACATATGCAGCATTCTTAACTGTACTGCTGCAGTCTTTTTCTATCTCAAAAGCAGTGCCCAGAAGACCACTTGGCTGAAAACACAAGCATTGGCTAAGCCAATATATCTTGCCTTTCCGACCTACTGGCTTTGTCAATTAATTTAGCCATGCTGTATAGCATCCCAGATGCTCTGCAGCATGACTAAATAAGAAACAAAGGCTATGACACTGTTGACTGTGTCATTTTTGTGTGAACACCTACAAAGTGGTGCATGTGTTTTTTTCTTTATATTTGAAGATCATAGTTGGATCAGCAGATAAAAAGAAAAAAATAAGTGAAAGCATTTTTGAAGCACAGGCAGAGGGAGGAAAATGGAGGGCTCCCTGGTGGTTTGGGGGGGGCAAAACAGAGGGCATGGGTGTGGCAGCAAAAAGGGTGTGGGTGGAGGAAGCAATGCATGTCAAAGAAGAAGGGTGCAGAACTGAGAAAGCAATAGGGATGGTGGAGGGAAATGGGAGCATCATGGAAGATGGTGGGTAGAAGAAGCAACAGCTCTCAGAGAAGCAGGAAATGTGTGGGGGAAGCAACAAAGAGGACACAGGTGCAGAGAGAGAAGCAACAGGTGAGAGAGCAATGTGAATCTGGTGGAGGATAACTACACAGGTGAGGAAGCAATGGTAGAGGACACAAGAGCAAGTTCAATATGGAGAGGAGAAGCATGTGTGCTACATAGAGCAACATGGAGGGAAGTGGGAGATAGGGACATGCAGGAGACAGTTGGGAAACATATGCACTTTTGTGGACTCTTTAACCAAAAAGAGGTGCTTAAAAAGCTAGCAGTTGAAGCATAGAAGCTAGCCAATCAAAAGAAGTGTTAACAAGACTATGCTCACGGGAACAGACAAACACAAGCTTGACAAGTTGTAGCACAAATAGGAAGCAGACAAATGAGAATGACAGGAAAGCGAACTAGGCATAACTAATAGATGTGCTCCAATCTCCTGTATGCTCTTGGTAAACTTGCAACTCAATGCACAAGCATGGTCTAGTTGGCTCTACATAAATGGGATGGTCATATTGTGCAGTGATTATTGCCATGCGAATGCATTAACATTATCTGGTACCTTGGCTGCTGGATATGAAAGGCCTCCAACACTGAAGCAATGCTTCAAGAATCTCTGACCAGCTGCTGTTGAACGTTTTTGATTGGGGATAGAGGTACAGTATAAAGACGCCAAAGTAGATTATGTGTAGAGGATTCCAACCCCACAGACAGAAATCATCACAAAATATTGGCACCCACAGCAGACAGGTACAAAATTCCCTTGCCTCCTTAACAATGGATCAGATTAATAAAACTCAATCTCCTGTAATGCCAGTGGATCATGACCACACCCACTGCACTCAACAACCAGGGACCAACATTCAAGAAGATAGGCATCTCAAGGCTGGCTGGACCCGTAGCAATTGAACTTCACATCTAGGGCAGATGCAATTAAAACAGGAGGATCCTGAGATTTACTGCCCTTTCATGGTGCACCATTGCCAATTGTCAGGACCAGTACTGTGAGGGACAATGTAGTCCGCATCACTGTAGTGTGTTAGTTATTATGCATCTGATTGTGTGTTTTTGTAATTGTAGGTGGGTGTGTGTGTGTGTGTGTGTGTAAGGTTAATTCCCTCTATGTCAAACAATGCTCTATCCCTGATTTTGTGTCTGTCTGGTTCCCTACCCATTCTCCTGTAACTTCTGTGCTGCAAACTGAGATTGCATACATTTGTGGCTTTCAATATGTGTGTGAAAAATAACAAAGAGCATAATTTATACATAGGCGGGCAGCCTGTTTCCTCATGAAGGTGCCACCCTCCTAATTTTAGAACTGACCACCAAGTTGGTGGTTATTTCTAAAGCATTGGCAGGAACCACCGTCATGGGTTTTCCCGTCAATTTTTTTTACAGTTTAGTGCAGGGCTCCGTCATCATGACAGAACCCTGCACCAAACTGTTTTCTTTTTTATTTTCAAAAAGAAAATTCTGAAGAGGAATTTTCTCCTGGTAAATCAAAAAAATATTCTCCATGGTGAGGAGGAGCATTTTGCAATTGTCACTGCTCCTTACTGCCATGGTTTTCCTTGCGGTGACAGGCATTGAAAACTGACTTCTAATTCCACTCATCTAAATTATGTAGGCCAAATTAGAGGTCTGCTTCCAACAGCCCTTTCTCTTCTGGGCCGTCAAAGGGATTTAATCAGGGAGGAGACGGAATAGTCTTCGCTGTGATTAAACCTAAGGTCAGTCCTATTTAAAATTTAGCAGGCGGACCTTCATCCTGCTGCCATGCATACTCCATGTCATTGTGGCAGAGTACACATATTGCCAAGATATAAATCGCACCAAAGTGTACTTTGTTTGCAATTATGAAACTAGGCAAATATGCCACATTGTAAAGACAAGGTAGAAAGATCCTTTCACAGTTATCACCTCAAACATTACATCTCTCATGACATGAAACATGACATAATTAATGACATTACTGATGACACCTGAAATATAACGACATTGATTACATCGCTGGTGACAGCATACAATCACTGTGATACCTTTCTATAGGGTTTGTGGACTTGAAGTAATTCAACACAGTGCATGTGTGGGCAAATTTCTATTGCCAGTCACATGATAATGGACATAACCTTTGACCACATGTTGAATAAAGCATATCTGTCAAATTTTTCACATTTGGGAGATGTTGTAATCTTTTTACTGGTATTCATCCAGCTAACAAATGTGTACTCTATTCACCTGAATGGGATCACCCTAGTAAAGGAGACTTCACCTAGCTCACAATTTTATGTCAAGAGGTTGATAGATATGCCTTTGTCAATGAAAAGGTACCTTCTGGAGGTTATTTGAACAATCCTCTATAGTTTGTAAGATGCACCTGACACATGCATGAGGTATGCACAATGGTCTGTAACAATAGAATCATGTTTACAATACCAGTTTGAGATAAACCATCTCTAAGTGGGAAACATGTTTTCTAATTTATTCAATATAACAGAATTTTCTGTGAAGGTCAGAAAATAAATATGCGCACCTTGTAAACATCATCATCATATAGAATTTGTCTGTACTGTTATATGGCAACTGTAAGGAAATGCCTCCTTGGCATGGTTGCCCCCTGACTTTTTGCCTTTGCTGATGCTATGTTTACAATTGAAAGTGTGCTGAGGCCTGCTAACCAGGCCCCAGCACCAGTGTTCTTTCCCTAACCTGTACTTTTGTATCCACAATTGGCAGACCCTGGCATCCAGATAAGTCCCTTGTAACTGTTACTTCTAGTACCAAGGGCCCTGATGCCAAGGAAGGTCTCTAAGGGCTGCAGCATGTCTTATGCCACCCTGGAGACCTCTCACTCAGCACAGACACACTGCTTGCCAGCTTGTGTGTGCTAGTGAGGACAAAACGAGTAAGTCGACATGGCACTCCCCTCAGGGTGCCATGCCAGCCTCTCACTGCCTATGCAGTATAGGTAAGCCACCCCTCTAGCAGGCCTTACAGCCCTAAGGCAGGGTGCACTATACCATAGGTGAGGGTACCCGTGCATGAGCATGGTACCCCTACAGTGTCTAAACAAAACCTTAGACAGTGTAAGTGCAGGGTAGCCATAAGAGTATATGGTCTGGGAGTCTGTCAAACACGAACTCCACAGCACCATAATGGCTACACTGAAAACTGGGAAGTTTGGTATCAAACTTCTCAGCACAATAAATGCACACTGATGCCAGTGTACATTTTATTGTAAAATACACCACAGAGGGCACCTTAGAGGTGCCCCCTGAAACTTAACCGACTGTCTGTGTAGGCTGACTAGTTCCAGCAGCCTGCCACACCAGAGACATGTTGCTGGCCCCATGGGGAGAGTGCCTTTGTCACTCTGAGGTCAGTAACAAAGCCTGCACTGGGTGGAGATGCTAACACCTCCCCCAGGCAGGAGCTGTGACACCTGGCGGTGAGCCTCAAAGGCTCACCCCTTTGTCACAGCCCAGCAGGGCACTCCAGCTTAGTGGAGTTGCCCGCCCCCTCCGGCCACGGCCCCCACTTTTGGCGGCAAGGCTGGAGGGAACAAAGAAAGCAACAAGGAGGAGTCACTGGCCAGTCAGGACAGCCCCTAAGGTGTCCTGAGCTGAGGTGACTCTGACTTTTAGAAATCCTCCATCTTGCAGATGGAGGATTCCCCCAATAGGGTTAGGATTGTGACCCCCTCCCCTTGGGAGGAGGCACAAAGAGGGTGTACCCACCCTCAGGGCTAGTAGCCATTGGCTACTAACCCCCCAGACCTAAACACGCCCTTAAATTTAGTATTTAAGGGCTACCCTGAACCCTAGAAAATTAGATTCCTGCAACTACAAGAAGAAGGACTGCCCAGCTGAAAACCCCTGCAGCGGAAGACCAGAAGACGACAACTGCCGTGGCTCCAGAAACTCACCGGCCTGTCTCCTGCCTTCCAAAGATCCTGCTCCAGCGACGCCTTCCAAAGGGACCAGCGACCTCGACATCCTCTGAGGACTGCCCCTGCTTCGAAAAGACAAGAAACTCCCGAGGACAGCGGACCTGCTCCAAGAAAAGCTGCAACTTTGTTTCCAGCAACTTTAAAGAACCCTGCAAGCTCCCCGCAAGAAGCGTGAGACTTGCAACACTGCACCCGG
This sequence comes from Pleurodeles waltl, assembly GCF_031143425.1. Taxonomy (NCBI): domain Eukaryota; kingdom Metazoa; phylum Chordata; class Amphibia; order Caudata; family Salamandridae; genus Pleurodeles; species Pleurodeles waltl. The sequence continues at coordinate 1,725,923,942 of NC_090440.1, read as the reverse complement.
CGACCCCGACTCGGCTGGTGGCGATCCAACACCTCAGGAGGGACCCCAGGACTACTCTGATACTGTGAGTACCAAAACCTGTCCCCCCTGAGCCCCCACAGCGCCGCCTGCAGAGGGAATCCCGAGGCTTCCCCTGACCGCGACTCTTTGAACCTAAAGTCCCGACGCCTGGGAGAGACCCTGCACCCGCAGCCCCCAGGACCTGAAGGACCGGACTTTCACTGGAGAAGTGACCCCCAGGAGTCCCTCTCCCTTGCCCAAGTGGAGGTTTCCCCGAGGAATCCCCCCCTTGCCTGCCTGCAGCGCTGAAGAGATCCCGAGATCTCTCATAGACTAACATTGCGAACCCGACGCCTGTTCCTACACTGCACCCGGCCGCCCCCGCGCTGCTGAGGGTGAAATTTCTGTGTGGACTTGTGTCCCCCCCGGTGCCCTACAAAACCCCCCTGGTCTGCCCTCCGAAGACGCGGGTACTTACCTGCAAGCAGACCGGAACCGGGGCACCCCCTTCTCTCCATTCTAGCCTATGTGTTTTGGGCACCACTTTGAACTCTGCACCTGACCGGCCCTGAGCTGCTGGTGTGGTGACTTTGGGGTTGCTCTGAACCCCCAACGGTGGGCTACCTTGGACCAAGAACTAAGCCCTGTAAGTGTCTTACTTACCTGGTTAACCTAACAAATACTTACCTCCCCTAGGAACTGTGAAAATTGCACTGTGTCCACTTTTAAAACAGCTATTTGTGAATAACTTGTAAAGTATACATGCAATTTTTATGATTTGAAGTTCCTAAAGTACTTACCTGCAATACCTTTCGAATGAGATATTACATGTAGAATTTGAACCTGTGGTTCTTAAAATAAACTAAGAAAAGATATTTTTCTATACAAAAACCTATTGGCTGGATTTGTCTCTGAGTGTGTGTACCTCATTTATTGTCTATGTGTATGTACAACAAATGCTTAACACTACTCCTTGGATAAGCCTACTGCTCGACCACACTACCACAAAATAGAGCATTAGTATTATCTATTTTTACCACTATTTTACCTCTAAGGGGAACCCTTGGACTCTGTGCATGCTATTCCTTACTTTGAAATAGCACATACAGAGCCAACTTCCTACATTGGTGGATCAGCGGTGGGGTACAAGACTTTGCATTTACTGGACTACTCAGCCAATACCTGATCACACGACAAATTCCAAAATTGTCATTAGAAATTGATTTTTGCAATTTGAAATTTTTCTAAATTCATAAAAGTCCTGCTAGGGCCTTGTGTGTTAAGTCCCTGTTTAGCATTGTCTTTTTAGAGTTTAAAAATTTGTTAAAAGTTTGAATTAGATTCTAGAAACAGTTTTAGATTCTTAAAAAAGTATTCCAACTCTTAGCAGAATAATGTCAGATACAGAGATGCAGGTGGTGGAACTCGACACCACACCTTACCTCCATCTTAAGATGAGGGAGCTAAGGTCTCTCTGTAATATAAAGAAAATAACCATTGGCTCCAGACCTACCAAAATTCAGCTCCAGGAGCTGTTGGCAGAGTTTGAAAAAGCCAACCCCTCTGATGATGACCTCACAGAGGAAGAAATTAGTGACTTGGAGGCCAATGTCCCTCCTCCAGTCCTAAATAGGGAGAACAGGACCCCTCAAGTCCTGTCTCCAACTGTGTTAGTCAGAAATAGTGAGTCCCTCACAGGAGGGTCCCACATTTCTGAAAAACACTGAGGATGCTCTCAGTGAAGATGACCTCCTGTTAGCCAGGATGGCCAAAAGATTGGCTTTAGAGAGACAGCTCCTAGCCATAGAAAGGGAAAGACAAGAGATGGGCCTAGGACCCATCAATGGTGGCAGCAATATAAATAGGGTCAGAGATTCTCCTGACATGTTAAAAATCCCCAAAGGGATTGTGACAAAATATGAAGATGGTGATGACATCACCAAATGGTTCACAGCTTTTGAGAGGGCTTGTATAACCAGAAAAGTGAACAGATCTCACTGGGGTGCTCTCCTTTGGGAAATGTTCACTGGAAAGTGTAGGGATAGACTCCTCACACTCTCTGGAAAAGATGCAGAATCTTATGACCTCATGAAGGGTACCCTGATTGAGGGCTTTGGATTCTCCACTGAGGAGTACAGGATTAGGTTCAGGGGGGCTCAAAAATCCTCGAGCCAGACCTGGGTTGACTTTGTTGACTACTCAGTGAAAACACTAGATGGTTGGATTCAAGGCAGTGGTGTAAGTAATTATGATGGGCAGGACAATTTATTTGTGAAAGAACACCTGTTAAGTAATTGTTTCAATGATAAACTGCATCAGCATCTGGTAGACCTAGGACCAATTTCTCCCCAAGAATTGGGAAAGAAGGCGGACCAGTGGGTCAAGACAAGGGTGTCCAAGACTTCAACAGGGGGTGACCAAAAGAAAGGGGTCACAAAGACTCCCCAGGGGAAGGGTGATGAGACAACCAAAACTAAAAATAGTAAAGAGTCTTCTACAGGCCCCCAAAAACCTGCTCAGGAGGGTGGGCCCAGAGCCTCTTCACAAAACAATGGGTACAAGGGTAAAAACTTTGATCCCAAAAAGGCCTGGTGTCATAGCTGTAAACAGCATGGACACCAAACTGGAGACAAGGCCTGTCCCAAGAAAGGTTCCACTCCAAACTCCCATCCAGGTAACACTGGTATGGCTAGTCTCCAAGTGGGATCAACAGTGTGCCCAGAGCAAATCAGGGTCCACACTGAAGCTATTCTAGTTTCTGAGGGTGGGGTGGATTTAGCCACACTAGCTGTCTGGCCGCCTAACATGCAAAAATACAGACAGCAACTCTTAATTAATGGGACTAGAATAGAGGGCCTGAGGGATACAGGTGCCAGTGTCACCATGGTGACAGAGAAACTGGTTTCCCCTGGCCAATACCTGACTGGAAAAACTTACACAGTCACCAACGCTGACAATCAGAGAAAAGTACATCCCATGGCAATGGTTACTTTAGAATGGGGAGGGGTCAATGGCCTGAAACAGGTGGTGGTCTCCTCAAATATCCCAGTGGACTGTCTGCTTGGAAATGACCTGGAGTCCTCAGCATGGGCTGAGGTAGAACTAAAAACCCATGCAGCAATGCTGGGTATCCCTGAACTGGTGTGTGTGAAAACAAGAGCACAATGCAAGGCACAGGGTGAAAAAGTAGAGCTGGAGTCTGGAAAAATGGCCCAGCCTACCAAGAGAACAGGAAAGTCAGTTGGGAAACCAACTGCAACACAGCAAAAGAAAGGGAACCTCTCTTCTCAGGAAGAAGTTCTGCCCTCTGAGGGAACTGAGCCTTTGGAGCTTGAACCTTACCAGGTTGAGCTCTTAGGCCCAGGGGGACCCTCAAGGGAGGAGCTGTGTAAGGGACAAGAAACCTGTCCCTCTCTTGAAGGCCTTAGGCAGCAAGCTGCTGAAGAGTCCAAAGGCAAGAAAAATGGAACGCATAGGGTCTATTGGGAAGATGGACTCCTGTACACTGAGGCCAGAGACCCCAAACCTGGTGCCACTAGGAGAGTGGTAGTGCCTCAACTGTTCAGGAAGTTCATCCTAACATTGGCCCATGACATTCCCCTTGCTGGATATTTGGGACAAACCAAGACGTGGGAGAGGTTAGTCAACCACTTCTACTGGCCCAATATGTCCAACATGGTTAAGGAGTTTTGCCTCTCCTGCCCCACCTGTCAAGCCAGTGGTAAGACAGGTGGGCATCCAAAGGCCCCCCTCATTCCACTTCCAGTGGTGGGGGTTCCCTTTGAAAGAGTGGGTGTGGACATAGTTGGTCCACTGGAACCTCCCACAGCCTCAGGAAATATGTATATCCTGGTAGTAGTGGATCATGCTACCAGGTATCCTGAAGCTATTCCCCTTAGGTCGACTACTGCCCCTGCAGTAGCCAAGGCCCTCATTGGTATCTTTACCAGAGTGGGTTTCCCTAAGGAGGTGGTGTCTGACAGAGGTACCAACTTCATGTCAGCATACCTAAAGCACATGTGGAATGAGTGTGGAGTGACTTATAAATTCACTACACCATACCATCCACAAACTAATGGCTTGGTTGAGAGATTCAACAAGACATTAAAAGGCATGATCATGGGGCTCCCAGAAAAGCTCAAAAGGAGATGGGATGTCCTCTTGCCATGTCTGCTTTTCGCTTACAGAGAGGTGCCACAGAAGGGAGTAGGATTCTCACCCTTTGAACTTCTGTTTGGTCATCCTGTAAGGGGACCACTTGCCCTTGTTAAAGAAGGCTGGGAGAGACCTCTCCATGAGCCTAAACAGGACATAGTGGACTATGTACTTGGCCTTCGCTCTAGAATGGCAGAGTACATGGAAAAGGCAACCAAAAACCTTGAGGCCAGCCAACAGCTCCAGAAGTTTTGGTATGACCAAAAGGCTGCACTGGTTGAGTTCCAACCAGGGCAGAAAGTCTGGGTTCTGGAGCCTGTGGCTCCCAGGGCACTCCAGGACAAATGGAGTGGCCCTTACCCAGTACTAGAAAGGAAGAGTCAGGTCACCTACCTGGTGGACCTGGGCACAAGCAGGAGCCCCAAGAGGGTGATCCATGTAAACCGCCTTAAGCTCTTCCACGACAGGGCTGATGTCAATCTGTTGATGGTAACAGATGAGGATCAGGAGGCAGAGAGTGAACCTCTCCCTGATCTTCTGTCATCAGACCCAAAAGATGGCACAGTAGATGGAGTGATCTACTCAGACACCCTCTCTGGCCAACAGCAAGCTGATTGTAGGAGAGTCCTACAACAGTTTCCTGAACTCTTCTCCTTAACCCCTGGTCAGACACACCTGTGTACCCATGATGTGGACACAGGAGACAGCATGCCTGTCAAGAACAAAATCTTTAGACAATCTGACCATGTTAAAGAAAGCATCAAGGTGGAAGTCCACAAGATGCTGGAATTGGGAGTAATTGAGCGCTCTGACAGCCCCTGGGCTAGCCCAGTGGTCTTAGTCCCCAAACCTCACACCAAAGATGGAAAGAAAGAGATGAGGTTTTGTGTGGACTACAGAGGGCTCAATTCTGTCACCAAGACAGATGCCCATCCAATTCCAAGAGCTGATGAGCTCATTGATAAATTAGGTGCTGCCAAATTTCTAAGTACCTTTGACTTGACAGCAGGGTACTGGCAAATAAAAATGGCACCTGGAGCAAAAGAAAAGACAGCATTCTCCACACCTGATGGGCATTATCAGTTTACTGTTATGCCCTTTGGTTTAAAGAATGCCCCTGCCACCTTCCAAAGGTTGGTGAATCAAGTCCTTGCTGGCTTGGAGTCCTTTAGCACAGCTTATCTTGATGATATTGCTGTCTTTAGCTCCACCTGGCAGGATCACCTGGTCCACCTGAGGAAGGTTTTGAAGGCTCTGCAATCTGCAGGCCTCTCTATCAAGGCATCCAAATGCCAGATAGGGCAGGGAACTGTGGTTTACTTGGGCCACCTTGTAGGTGGAGGCCAAGTTCAGCCACTCCAACCCAAGATCCAGACCATTCTGGACTGGGTAGCTCCAAAAACCCAGACTCAAGTCAGGGCATTCCTTGGCTTGACTGGGTATTACAGGAGGTTTGTGAAGGGATATGGATCCATTGTGACAGCCCTCACTGAACTCACCTCCAAGAAAATGCCCAAGAAAGTGAACTGGACTGTGGAATGCCAACAGGCCTTTGACACCCTGAAACAAGCAATGTGCTCAGCACCAGTTCTAAAAGCTCCAGATTATTCTAAGCAGTTCATTGTGCAGACTGATGCCTCTGAACATGGGATAGGGGCAGTTTTGTCCCAAACAAATGATGATGGCCTTGACCAGCCTGTTGCTTTCATTAGCAGGAGGTTACTCCCCAGGGAGCAGCGTTGGAGTGCCATTGAGAGGGAGGCCTTTGCTGTGGTTTGGTCCCTGAAGAAGCTGAGACCATACCTCTTTGGGACTCACTTCCTAGTTCAAACTGACCACAGACCTCTCAAATGGCTGATGCAAATGAAAGGTGAAAATCCTAAACTGTTGAGGTGGTCCATCTCCCTACAGGGAATGGACTTTATAGTGGAACACAGACCTGGGACTGCCCATGCCAATGCAGATGGCCTTTCCAGGTTCTTCCACTTAGAAAATGAAGACTCTCTTGGGAAAGGTTAGTCTCATCCTCTTTCGTTTGGGGGGGGGTTGTGTAAGGAAATGCCTCCTTGGCATGGTTGCCCCCTGACTTTTTGCCTTTGCTGATGCTATGTTTACAATTGAAAGTGTGCTGAGGCCTGCTAACCAGGCCCCAGCACCAGTGTTCTTTCCCTAACCTGTACTTTTGTATCCACAATTGGCAGACCCTGGCATCCAGATAAGTCCCTTGTAACTGTTACTTCTAGTACCAAGGGCCCTGATGCCAAGGAAGGTCTCTAAGGGCTGCAGCATGTCTTATGCCACCCTGGAGACCTCTCACTCAGCACAGACACACTGCTTGCCAGCTTGTGTGTGCTAGTGAGGACAAAACGAGTAAGTCGACATGGCACTCCCCTCAGGGTGCCATGCCAGCCTCTCACTGCCTATGCAGTATAGGTAAGCCACCCCTCTAGCAGGCCTTACAGCCCTAAGGCAGGGTGCACTATACCATAGGTGAGGGTACCCGTGCATGAGCATGGTACCCCTACAGTGTCTAAACAAAACCTTAGACAGTGTAAGTGCAGGGTAGCCATAAGAGTATATGGTCTGGGAGTCTGTCAAACACGAACTCCACAGCACCATAATGGCTACACTGAAAACTGGGAAGTTTGGTATCAAACTTCTCAGCACAATAAATGCACACTGATGCCAGTGTACATTTTATTGTAAAATACACCACAGAGGGCACCTTAGAGGTGCCCCCTGAAACTTAACCGACTGTCTGTGTAGGCTGACTAGTTCCAGCAGCCTGCCACACCAGAGACATGTTGCTGGCCCCATGGGGAGAGTGCCTTTGTCACTCTGAGGCCAGTAACAAAGCCTGCACTGGGTGGAGATGCTAACACCTCCCCCAGGCAGGAGCTGTGACACCTGGCGGTGAGCCTCAAAGGCTCACCCCTTTGTCACAGCCCAGCAGGGCACTCCAGCTTAGTGGAGTTGCCCGCCCCCTCCGGCCACGGCCCCCACTTTTGGCGGCAAGGCTGGAGGGAACAAAGAAAGCAACAAGGAGGAGTCACTGGCCAGTCAGGACAGCCCCTAAGGTGTCCTGAGCTGAGGTGACTCTGACTTTCAGAAATCCTCCATCTTGCAGATGGAGGATTCCCCCAATAGGGTTAGGATTGTGACCCCCTCCCCTTGGGAGGAGGCACAAAGAGGGTGTACCCACCCTCAGGGCTAGTAGCCATTGGCTACTAACCCCCCAGACCTAAACACGCCCTTAAATTTAGTATTTAAGGGCTACCCTGAACCCTAGAAAATTAGATTCCTGCAACTACAAGAAGAAGGACTGCCCAGCTGAAAACCCCTGCAGCGGAAGACCAGAAGACGACAACTGCCGTGGCTCCAGAAACTCACCGGCCTGTCTCCTGCCTTCCAAAGATCCTGCTCCAGCGACGCCTTCCAAAGGGACCAGCGACCTCGACATCCTCTGAGGACTGCCCCTGCTTCGAAAAGACAAGAAACTCCCGAGGACAGCGGACCTGCTCCAAGAAAAGCTGCAACTTTGTTTCCAGCAACTTTAAAGAACCCTGCAAGCTCCCCGCAAGAAGCGTGAGACTTGCAACACTGCACCCGGCGACCCCGACTCGGCTGGTGGCGATCCAACACCTCAGGAGGGACCCCAGGACTACTCTGATACTGTGAGTACCAAAACCTGTCCCCCCTGAGCCCCCACAGCGCCGCCTGCAGAGGGAATCCCGAGGCTTCCCCTGACCGCGACTCTTTGAACCTAAAGTCCCGACGCCTGGGAGAGACCCTGCACCCGCAACCCCCAGGACCTGAAGGACCGGACTTTCACTGGAGAAGTGACCCCCAGGAGTCCCTCTCCCTTGCCCAAGTGGAGGTTTCCCCGAGGAATCCCCCCCTTGCCTGCCTGCAGCGCTGAAGAGATCCCGAGATCTCTCATAGACTAACATTGCGAACCCGACGCCTGTTCCTACACTGCACCCGGCCGCCCCCGCGCTGCTGAGGGTGAAATTTCTGTGTGGACTTGTGTCCCCCCCGGTGCCCTACAAAACCCCCCTGGTCTGCCCTCCGAAGACGCGGGTACTTACCTGCAAGCAGACCGGAACCGGGGCACCCCCTTCTCTCCATTCTAGCCTATGTGTTTTGGGCACCACTTTGAACTCTGCACCTGACCGGCCCTGAGCTGCTGGTGTGGTGACTTTGGGGTTGCTCTGAACCCCCAACGGTGGGCTACCTTGGACCAAGAACTAAGCCCTGTAAGTGTCTTACTTACCTGGTTAACCTAACAAATACTTACCTCCCCTAGGAACTGTGAAAATTGCACTGTGTCCACTTTTAAAACAGCTATTTGTGAATAACTTGTAAAGTATACATGCAATTTTTATGATTTGAAGTTCCTAAAGTACTTACCTGCAATACCTTTCGAATGAGATATTACATGTAGAATTTGAACCTGTGGTTCTTAAAATAAACTAAGAAAATATATTTTTCTATACAAAAACCTATTGGCTGGATTTGTCTCTGAGTGTGTGTACCTCATTTATTGTCTATGTGTATGTACAACAAATGCTTAACACTACTCCTTGGATAAGCCTACTGCTCGACCACACTACCACAAAATAGAGCATTAGTATTATCTATTTTTACCACTATTTTACCTCTAAGGGGAACCCTTGGACTCTGTGCATGCTATTCCTTACTTTGAAATAGCACATACAGAGCCAACTTCCTACAGCAACTGTTCAGCATGGGCATGTGCCAAGATATACTCTGGTCAACACAACCTCTGGGCCTACTCAGAGATTTTTTGCAATAGGCATTTGGCATTAAGAAATATTCTACTGTGAAATACTACTCTGCCACCCATATCATGTGCGCTCAGTCTTTACTATGATTAACATGTAGTACTAACTGCGCCCCAAACTTTATCGATTGCCAAACGATGCACCATATAACTTGGAACATACACAACCACGCTTGCCTCAGGGACTTACACTATTTTCATGCTATGCACATGCACTTTTTCAAACAGTAATTGTATGCTGCATATGACTATGGTGTTATAAATTATGTCATCAGTGATGTCATAAATAATGTAATTTGTGATGTCATTGATGATGTCTTCAATTATGTCATTTAACGTGTCATGAGTGTTGTAGTATGTGAGGTGATAAGCAACGCGTGGTCGGTGAGTTTCAGTTTTTTATTTTTCAAACACATTTGTATGTGTTTTCAACACCTAACTATACCCTTTATGTTGTTTCAGTGAAGTTTTTTTTTACTATAAGCTATCATCTTATTACCATAACTAACTATAAAATTGTTTTAACTTTTGTTTTTTTCAGTTAATTTCTTTGTTTATTTTATGCAAAGAAAGGTCATGTTATTGTGCCTTACTATAATATCATTTTAACCTCTGTTTTTTCTGTGAATTTCTGTGTTTTGTATCATATTTAACCAACACCCCCAACTACGCATAGTCTTTGTACGCAGCAATGAAGTTGGCCATAGGGTTGGCGTCCAGCCAGGCACTGTGTCTGTCCCTGCTGTGAGTGGTCAACCCACCACTGCACACAGCCTTCAGCAGTGTGCTGCAGGGCATCTGCCCTGTGCCCAGCCCACTCCAAATGGCAAACCCCCATTGCAGATGACCTATGTCCTGCACAATGCTGGTTTGCCAAAGGGTCAGGTGTAAAGCAAGGCCCTTGTATTTTTTTAACGATTGATGGTATCGCAGTAGCAACACAAGTAGTGGTACAGGGGGGTGGTGTGCTGGATACTGCTACACCTGGAGCTGGCACTGCTGGAAAGATACTCCAAATTTTTATATTTTTTAAAAACTTTAAAGAAATTGGCTGTCTTGTTGGTACTCCTCTACATGGCTCTGTGAGTCAGGGTGAGCCAGCCCTGCCCTGTTATAGGACATTTACATTATCAGCTTGCTCTCCTAGTTCTTCTAGCACATCGTCCATTGTCTGTATGCTTACCCTAACCCTGATACCTACACTCAATTTTCAGTGTGATCACCCAGCCCCTCTAAGCTCACTCTGTTGCCAGCTTGCTGCCTTTGCACCTCATGCCTGCCCTCCAATGTCCACTTGCATCCCAAGCTGCTTCCACTCATTCTCTGTTGTCAGCTTGCTCCCCCACCCCCTCTGGCCTACCGTCATAGTTCATGTACTTCCCTAGCCCCTCCCACCTACCCTGTGATTTCCGCCTGTTGCCCCAACCCCTCCAGTCTACCCTGCTTTGTCTGTGTGCAGCCTCAGCCTTTCCTAACAACCGTCCATTGTCCATGAGCTCCATCAGCCCCTCACACCTATCCTCCACTGACTGTGTGCTTCCCCACCTCCTCCCACCTACCATGTTGTCTGCTGGCTTCCCCAGACCCTCTCACCTACCCTCAGTTGTCTATGTCCTGCCACAGCACCTCTCGTTTACCCTCCACTTTCTAACTACTGTCTCAGCCCCTCCAGCCTATTCTCTGTTGTGCATGTGTCTCCCACTCCACTGTCAGGTTGCTTTCCTATCCCTCCTGTCTACCTTTCATAATCTGTGTGCTGCATCAAACTCATCTACCTACCCTCTGTTGTCTGTGTGCTTTCCCTCTCATCAGCACTCCATTGTCAGCTTTCTTCACCAGCCCCTCCTGTGTAGCAACTTTTGTGCCTGTTGTGCCCCAGACCCTCCTACGTACCATTCATTGCCTGGGTGCTCTCTAGGCCTGTGCAAAATTATAATTACGCTGGTGTGATTCTGATTATTTCTGGAATTTTGCATTACTCTTGCACATATTTCCAGAAGATATGCTACTGCACTCTTTTTCAGAACTACACACCATTTGCAGTAAAAACATACTGCAAGTGGTGTCATTCGCATAAAAATTTTACAGTGAAGGCATGGGAACAATAGAACATAAGTGGCAGTTGTTTACAGTACTTTGCTTAAATGTGTCCTGGTAGCAAGAAATTATGATAAATGCAGTTTGTGTCAAAATATAGCGCAAAATGACAGTATTCCACTTTGTGTAATTACACATCAATTCATGAATTTTGCTGAAATTTGCATAGTTACACTAAAGCAAATTATGTGAATTTCACACCCTTAATGATATCCTAAAGGCTCCTGCCTACCCTCTATTATCTGCCTCAGTCCCTCCTACCTGCAATCAGCTCAATCAACTCAGTGTTGTCAGCTTGCTTATCAAGTTCCTCCTCCCCACAATTTGTTGTCCGTGCTGCTGCCCTAGCCCCTCTCACCTACCATTCTTTGCCCGTGTGGGGCCTCAGCACTTCCCAAATGTCCTCTAATGCCCAGGAACCATACTACATACCAAAGTACAAGGAGCTAGAACCATAGTACTCGCGTCCCCAAATTATTTTTCAAAACTATTTTGAGCTACAAGGACCTACAAGGCCTGGCACGTCAGGGGGTGTTTGGACAAAATATTGAGGTCAAAAGTATCATGGACAGGAATGTCAAAGGTATTAATATCAGTTTTAAGTGTTGTTTTAATATTGTTGTAAAATTAGATATTTAACAAATATTATTGCACATAATATTGTTTGTGTTAATTTATATCTATTTGATTGTAGTGTGTTTGACTTTTTTTTTCATTTGTGAGGTTACTGTGATAATTTATTAAGTTTGAAATGTTTTGAATGTTTAATTTTAGTGGTAGTAATGTGTAAAAATAATATAAATACATATATATATTTAGTAGCTGGATGTTCAATTTTTACAAGATAAGGGTGAGGAATTTTTAAAAAAGTCAATATTTTCATTCAAATGTAATGCTTTTTAATGGCATACAAATTTATATTGTACAATTGATAAATGTATGTTTAAATTATTATTTTATTAAAATATTTCATAATGATTTTTGATGAATGAATACTTTATTTTAATTAAGAGTTGTATTTTATTGTCAATATTAAAATAATGTTTTTAATTATAGAAATAACGTCATTAAAAGTAACAGTGCATATTCTTTAAATGAAATATTTATTGGGAATTTGATAGTTTTAAGTTTTTGAATGTTGAAATGTTAATAATTATAATGTCATGACTAATATATAGTTTTCAAAATATTTGTATTAGTGTATTTAAAAATATTAGAAAATATTCAAAATTATGTGTAATTAAATTATGAAAACAGAAGAAATATGTATAATCTATGATGTTGTAAGATGTATTTGTATATTTATATGATATAGGTTTATTTACCTGAATTTTAGTAAAAACGTTTTAGTAATGCCATTCTTATTATGTCTATGATTGGACTATGTTTTGTTTTAGGAGTATAAATTCTAATATTTATTATTTTAAATGTAATTTAATTTATGTCTAATATACACTTAGAAAATGTGTTTTATATGCTTTTTATATCTTCAATGATTTTTCAATTTGGATTATATATTTATTTATATGCTATGTTGGCAAATGTCGGACAATTAAATAATAAGTGATTAACATATAATTCTATGTGTTAATGTTTAATTTTAAATATACAGATTTTATTTTGGGTTATCTCTTTTGCGTATTCTGCATTTTTATTTTATACATAACAAAATTTGTGTCAGTTCTGAGCTCTGATTGTGTATATAAACATTTTACTGTCAAACACCTTCCACAAAATGGTATAGATTGGGGTGGGAATACTAGGTTTTCTCCCTTTAGTTTACAACACCTTCCCCAAAATGGTTTAGATTGGAGTGGGAATAGTAAATGTCACCCCTTTAGTGTCTAAAATTTTCCCCAGAATGGTTTATATTGGAAAGTTAATAGTAAATGGCACCCTTTTAGTATCCAAGGACTTCCCCAAATTTGTTCAGATTTGAGTGAGAATAGCAAATGATGTGCCTTTAGTGTCCAACACCTTCCCCAAAATGGTTTAGATTAGAGTTGGAATAGTAAATGGAAACTCTTTAATGTCTAACTCCTTTCCCAAAGTCGTTTAGTTGGGAGTTGGAATAGTATATACTGTCCCTTTGGTGTCCAACACCTTCCGCAAGTCAGTTAAGATGTCAGTGGGAATAAAAAATGTAACCCTTTATCAGCACATTACGAGGTGGGTGGACAGCCCCGCCAACCTACTTCCATCTCTTCTGGGATTATGATCCTGACCGGCTAGCGGTGGCAGAGGTCAGAATCAGCCAGGGCGACGCTGAACTCGGTGCTACCTTGCTGATTATGATCTGGTTCTCCGCCAGCCTTTTTATGGCGGTTTCTCCTCCAACAAAAGGCTGGCAGGGAACAGGTGCAGGGGCCACAGGGGGGCCCATGCACTTGGCAGCGGACATGCGCAGCGGGTGCGCCGCTGGCGTGCCAAAGGCACGCCTAACACAAGCCGGTCTGCTCCCATCCGCGCATGATCGGGCCCAGGTACCAGTACCCCTGCCCATTTTAAGGGGCAAAGGATATCCTATAGTGCTGATTTTCTTCAGGCACTCAGACAGGAACCCAAAGAGGGTTGCCAGATCTGTTCTAATCTCTCTGAGGCTATCTCAACCTGCGCCTACTGCCATTGGTGTCCACAGACTAAATCACTGACTGGCCATGGGCCTTATACATCCCCTCAAAGCACTTTCCTTCTGGCCAACTGCCATTCACTGGCCGCCCATATTCTGGATATTAACCTTCTTTTGAGTGATCAGAAACCTACAGCTCTCTTTCTTACGGAAACCTGGCTTCATGTGGGATCGGCTCTGGACGTAGCCTTGGCTCTACCCAAACATTACTCGATAATCAGGTCGGACAGAGACTCGGCTAAAGAAGGGGGAATACCCTCCAGCTGCCTGACTGTGAGAGTATGTCTTTTATTATTCTATTAAATCCACAGTATAGCTTTTCAGGGGCTTTGGTATATCGTCCCCGGGCTCAGTGCAACATTTCCTACAAACATTTCCTGAGTAAATTGTTGAATTAATTTGTAGTAAGTCAAATTTTACTATTCTTGGTGACTTCAACATCCACGCAAAAAATTCAAGACAATGCTGCTGCTAAAAGCTTCTTATCTGACATGGCCGCCCTGGACCTATTTTATACATAACAAAATTTGTGTCAGTTCTGTGCTCTGATTGTGTATATAAACATTTTACTGTCAAACACCTTCCACAAAATGGTATAGATTGGGGTGGGAATACTAGGTTTTCTCCCTTTAGTTTACAACACCTTCCCCAAAATGGTTTAGATTGGAGTGGGAATAGTAAATGTCACCCCGTTAGTGTCTAAAATCTTCCCCAGAATGGTTTATATTGGAGAGGTAATAGTAAATGGCACCCTTTTAGTATCCAAGGACTTCCCCAAATTTGTTCAGATTGGAGTGAGAATAGCAAATGATGTGCCTTTAGTGTCCAACACCTTCCCCAAAATGGTTTAGATTAGAGTTGGAATAGTAAATGGAAACTCTTTAATGTCTAACTCCTTTCCCAAAGTCGTTTAGTTGGGAGTTGGAATAGTATATACTGTCCCTTTGGTGTCCAACACCTTCCGCAAGTCAGTTAAGATGTCAGTGGGAATAAAAAATGTAACCCTTTATCAGCACATTACGAGGTGGGTGGGCAGCCCCGCCAACCTACTTCCATCTCTTCTGGGATTATGATCCTGACCGTCTAGCGGTGGCAGAGGTCAGAATCAGCCAGGGCGACGCTGAACTCGGTGCTACCTTGCTGATTATGATCTGGTTCTCCGCCAGCCTTTTTACGGCGGTTTCTCCTCCAAGAAAAGGCTGGCAGGGACCAGGTGCAGGGGCCACAGGGGGGCCCATGCACTTGGCAGCGGACATGCGCAGAGGGTGGGCCGCTGGCGTGCCAAAGGCATGCCTAACACAAGCCGGTCTGCTCCCATCCGCGCATGATCGGGCCCAGGTACCAGTACCCCTGCCCATTTTAAGGGGCAAAGGATATCCTATAGTGCTGATTTTCTTCAGGCACTCAGACAGGAACCCAAAGAGGGTTGCCAGATCTGTTCTAATCTCTCTGAGGCTATCTCAACCTGCGCCTACTGCCATTGGTGTCCACAGACTAAATCACTGACTGGCCATGGGCCTTATACATCCCCTCAAAGCACTTTCCTTCTGGCCAACTGCCATTCACTGGCCGCCCATATTCTGGATATTAACCTTCTTTTGAGTGATCAGAAACCTACAGCTCTCTTTCTTACGGAAACCTGGCTTCATGTGGGATCGGCTCTGGACGTAGCCTTGGCTCTGCCCAAACATTACTCGATAATCAAGTCGGACAGAGACTCGGCTAAAGAAGGGGGAATACCCTCCAGCTGCCTGACTGTGAGAGTATGTCTTTTACTATTCTATTAAATCCACAGTATAGCTTTTCAGGGGCTTTGGTATATCGTCCCCGGGCTCAGTGCAACATTTCCTACAAACATTTCCTGAGTAAATTGTTGAATTAATTTGTAGTAAGTCAAATTTTACTATTCTTGGTGACTTAAACATCCACGCAAAAATTCAAGACAATGCTGCTGCTAAAAGCTTCTTAACTGACATGGCCGCCCTGGACCTAATACAACTGGTCAAAGGACCTACACACAATAAAGGTCATACTTTTGACCTAGTTTTTAGTAATGCCACTGGTCTAACCGCCTCGCCCCCCACTCCTCTGGCTTGGTCGGACCACTTATTAATCGCCCTTACCTGGCCACTCCGGTTGCAGGTAAACCCTCCCAAATTTCATCTCAGCTCTATAGGCGCTGGCATTTGCTTAATGCCAGAGACTAGATTAGCACGTTAAAGAGCCTGTAACCTGCCTTAAGGGAAAAAATGGCTTGTTTCCTGGAGCTTTTAAATGATTGGATCACCAAAAGCTTAGAAACTGTCCTATATACGTCGAGGGCGAGAAGGCATTTGAAAAAAGGTGCTCCCTGGTTCTCACCCCACCTACTTCTACTAAAGAGGGATTGCAGGCACTTTGAAAGAAGATGGAGAAAAACCTATGATATCTCTTTGAAAGATGAATATAGGAAAGCCATTAGGCAGTTTCATGCGGAAATAAAATCATCACAAAGTACTTATTATGCCACAAAAATAGATCAGAGCTCTAACTCTCCTAAAGAGATCATCTTCTAAGAGAAATAGCTCACTCACACTCTCATACTCAATCTGTGGCAGCATCCTACAATCACAGTAATAATCTGGGACTACTCTTCCAGCAAAAAATCTTAGACATCTATTTGAACTTTCAGATGGTGACCCTCAATACCCACGCTCCTAGTGAGGAATGCACCAGCCACACAGCTGTGCTCTTGCAGCTTTTACCACTCTCCTTGGAACTGGTATCAACATTATTGGATACCCTTAAATCTGGCTCCCCACTGGACCCAGCACCACCTACAATCTTAGCGCCGGGATCATCCATCATAGCCCCCATTTTGACTGACATGTTGAATCTGTTGTTGTCTAGCAGTAGCATTCCTTATCAGTGGAAACATGCCATAGTGAAAACTTTGCTTAAGAAACCTCATTTAGATGCGTCTGTGCTCAATAACTATAGGCCCATTTCCTTGTTGCCTGCTCTCTCCAAGATACTGGAAAAACATGTCAACACATATCTTTCTCATTTTCTTGAGGACAATAATATTCTTCATCCTTCCCAGATGAGTTTTAGACCACTACACAGCACTGAATCAGCACTGATTAGCATTACGGGAGAGGTCAGGAAACACCTTGATCAGGGGTTGGTTTCAGCAATCATTCTTGTGGATCTCACTGCCACCTTTGACACTGTGAATCATAGTATCCTTTGTCAAAGAATGAAGGAGATTTGAATTATGGGTAAGGCTCTCAGCTGGCTCTCCTCTTTTCTAGAGGCAAGATCATTTCAGGTACTAGATTGCTTGTTTTTCTCCAGTTGCTTCAATAGCAGCTGGGGAGTGCCACAGGGCTCTTCACTTAGCCCTACTTTATTTAACATCTACATGTCACCGCTGGCAAAGACAGTGGAGCCATAAGGTCTCTCAGTAGTCTCAAATGCGGATGACACCCAATTGGTAGTCTCCTTTACAACTGAGCAGAACTCATTGGAGACAACACTTGCTACTTGCCTAAGGGCAGTATCTGAATGGATGTCCAAATGTAAACTCAAGTTAAATGGAGATAAGACAGAGGTTATGATCCTAGGACATCTTTCTCGGGTGAGCTCTATCTCTCCTTTGCATCACTCATTAGGAGATCTGCCCCTCCTAAGGAATACATCGAGAGTTTAGGAGTATGGCTTGACCCATGGTTAACAATTGATCATCAAGCTAAGAAAATCTCCTCCACCAGCTTTGGTACGTTAAGACTCCTCAGAAAGGTATTTAAAATACTCCCATTTATTGCAAAGAGACTCAATATCTAGGCACTCATTATCTCTCGTCTGGACTATGGGAATGCCCTGAACACCGGTGCTTCAAAATATGTTAAAAAGAAACTATAAGTGGTGCAAAACACTGCCGCCCTCCTTCTCTTCAACATACCTAGACATGAATCAGCCAACCCAGCTCTTTCTACTTTGCACTGGCTCCCAATTGAGCAGCGGATAAAATTCAAAACGCTGTGCTGCATTCACAGAGCCTTCCACAACAAAGGTCCCCCGCTCTTACGAACCCTTACCTCCATCCATATTCCTGCTAGACATCTTTGGTCCTCCTTGGCGGCCCTTGCCGTAATCCCTTTAACAAAAAAGGCTAAGTGGGGTGGAAGATCAATGGCCTTCCTTGGTGCCATGTTGTGGAACTCCCTGCCGATGGGCTTACAACAAACTAGCCACGAACTTTCCTTTTGTCGCCTAATTAAGACCTGGCTATTTTGATCCTCGGCTGTAGCCTCTGTTTTGAATTCTTCCGTTCAGCACTGGGAGGACTCTGGGTAGCCATGCGCTATATAAGACCTCATAACATCACATGACATAACATGGGTAGTGCAGGGGTCCCCCTGCCCTGCATCCTCGCAATGCTCACTGTCTGCTGTGCTGTGCAGACAGTGAGCATTGTGAGGTTGCTGGTGCACCTTGTGGGTGGCAGCATTGCTGGTGGCTCGATTACGAGTCAGTGACAATGCTGCTGCCACTTTCCCACTGGTCTGACGGCCAAAAACCTTGGTTTCGGTCCATCAGCCCAGTGGGAAAATCATAATGGGCCTGGCGGAGAAGTAGCCAATGTGGCAGCAGCCTCCTCATCAGAAGTTCAGCAAACGGGTCATCCCGTCCGCCAAACTCGAACTCAAAATCAGGCCCTTAAGCCCATATCTATACTTTTTGACGCAAACCAGCGCCAGCGCTGGTTTGCGTAAAAAAATGTATCTCCGGCTAACGCCATTCCTACGCACCAGGCGGGTGCCTTATTTAGGGATTGACGTTAGCTGGCGTAGGTAAAAATACGGGTTGTGCGTCAAAAAATGGTGCAAGTCAGGTTTGAGCAAAAAATCATGGCTCCAACCGGACTTGCGCCATTTGTTGAAGCACAACCCCCATTGAAATTACTCCTGTCTTAGCATAGACAGTAGTCATGCCCCCCTGCCCAATGGCCATACCCAGGGGACTTCTGTCATGGCCATTGGGCACAGTGGCATGTTGGGGGGCCCAAATTAGGCACCCCTATGCCACTTTAAAAAAAAAAAAAAGTTATACTTACCTCAACTTACCTGTACTTACCTGGGATGGGTCCCCCCATCCATGGGGGTCCTCCAAGGGTGGACGAGGGTGGCAGGGGGTGTCCCTGGGGGCAGCGAAGGGCACCTCTGGACTGCTTCCATGGTCAGAGACCATGGAAGTGAGCCCACAGGTCCCTTAACGCCTGCCCTCACCTAGGCATCAAAAAACGGCACACATCAGGCTGTGGGCTGTTTTTTAAGGCCCGCCCTCTCCTTTGCATCAAAATGACACGGGAGAATAAATAGGGCGCACAGGCCTTAAAGCAATTTTTTGGACGGGAACGCCTACCTTTCATGTCATTAACGCAAGGCGGTTTCCTGCATACAAAAAATGATGCACACAAAGGATTTTTGACGTCCGCAGGAGCGGGCGTCATAGTATAAATATGGGGCAAGGTTTGCGCTGAATGTGTGCAAAGAGAGTATAAATATGCCCCTTAGTGTCCAACACCTTCCATCAAATGGTCTAGATTGAAGTAGGATTAGTATATGTTGTCCCTTTAGTGTCCAACACCTTTCCCAAATTGGTTCACATAGGAGTAAGAATAGAAAAGGTCACGCCTTTTAGTGTCCAACACTTTCTCCAAAATGGTTTACATTGGAGTTGGAATATTTAATTGAACCATTTTAGTATTAAATTCCGTTTTAAAATTAATTTCTATGTAGTAGGATTAGTTTGTTTCATCTAATTGGTATTGTTGATGTTTAGAAAGATAATTAACATAGTAGTTGGTTATATATTTATAATAGCATTGTTATTTAAAAAGTTTAAAAAAATAAAGGTATGTTAAACATTTGTCAACTTTTCTTTATTTTTCCAAATTTGATTTACTATATATTTTAACTTTTTTAATATATATAGTTCTAGTTAAATATATATTGATGAATAAAACCATTTGATTCATTTTTATTATTATACAGAGTAAATCATATTTAAGATATTTGTACATTGTACTTTTTCAGTTCTGTATATTGTTTAACATTTTGTAAACATTAATTCAGTTTCATAAGCATATGTTTCCTATAATTTTTACCTTACCTTTTCAGTATATATTAAATAAATATGTATCTTTTACATATGTTACCATTTTACTATGTTTTCTGTGTTTAATATCTTTTTACAATTTTTAAATAATTTGTTTAACATTTTTAATTTATATTCCCTTTCTATGGTGAAATAGTATTTTTTTCTTATTCATTTAGCAGCCTTTTTTCTTATCACTATCATCTATTTTGTAAAGTATTTGTCTCATTATTAGTCTCTTATCCGAGATTCCGGGTTGCTGTTTTTCAGAACAGGTAAATCCTTTTTAAAGTTTTTTAAGGTTTTGAGGGCGGTGATGGAGGCCAGAGTTCTAGAGGTCAGTTATAGTTTTGTTTCCTGGTGTTTAGTATATTTAGTTGTAGTAATTGTAGTGTTTTTCACCAGTGCATTGGTTTAGGTTTTTGTACACTGTTTTAGTAATGTATTGATATGTAATGTTTTGTTATGTTACATGACTTTTGATGATTGCATGTAATGTATATTTCAATTTTTTTTCCACTTTTTTTTGTGGGTGGTGAGTTTTCTGTTTTACTTTATAAACGTCCTATGGGCATTTGGATTTAGCTTTTTGTTTTAAAGGAAATCTTGTTTAGTTTTTAATAAACAAATGTTTTTTCTTTTTATTTTCTTTTTTTAGATTTCCAGGAACATTAATTTTTTAAAACAGTTTTATTTAATAGTTCCTGTTTGCTTTGGGTTGCTTCGATGTATCTCTATTGGCTCGGTTGTATTTTTGCATTTTTTTGGCTTTTTGGAAAATATTTTTTCATTTTTTGTTGGATTATAATTTTTGACTACATGGATGCAGAGGATGATCTGCAGCTACAGAACAGTAAGGCCCTGATTACGAGTTTGCCAAACTTCAGATAGGGTGTACAGGAATCTGTAAACCTGGGAATGCTTCAAAATCTTATGCCTCCCCAGGGGAGGTGAAACTAGGAGAAATATCTTTATTTTTCCTTGTTTTTTCCTCACGGTAGGTACCTAGTGGTTGCCACTAGGTCATTATACTTAGGACCATGTTTACATGGAAAAAGTGTTTTTTGACCTGCCTATATCTTTGGCACTGTTTGACAAATCATCACAAAATTTTCCAGAAAAGTGTGCCTGTGATTCTAGTTGGGCATGGGAAGTTTCGAGGTGATCTGTCAAGCGGAAGCCAAGAGAAAGGGGGTGTCAAAGAACATACATTTTCCATGTTACTTCCCACTGGAGTCTTGAACACGACTACAGCCCAAACTGCTGGACCGAATTACACCAAATTTGTCAGAAGGCTAGATTTGTTCAATGGTTTTTACGATATTAAAGGGAAAATAAATTTGTATATCTAGGGCTACAGATCCTCCCTGATAACTTTGAGAATAATAATGAGAATGTGCGTGGAGCTCCAAAGCTCTGATTGGCTGCCAACTTTTCAGACCAAGAAGTTTTGGCAGCCTTCTTGGGACTTAGCTTCAGCTGAGTCCAACAAAAAAAGTAAAAAATGAGACAAGGAGCCAGGGTATAGTCACCTTGGCCCCTTAGCTCTGGTGCGGGCTGCTGCGCTTGTTTTTTTGAAGCCCCGGGTGCTCTAGGTCCAGAGGACATGGACATTTTGAATGCAGGGGGGCCACCTGGCCTCCCCACAGCCCCAGGGATCGCCACCTCCCCAGAGCACAACTTTTCATCAAATGCGGGGGCAGAGGTGTCCGCCCCGCGCCTCAACCCCAAGGACCGCTACCTCCCATGGCTTAATGAAATTGAATGCAGGGGGCTTCAGCCCCCCCTCCCAACAGCCCTGGGGACTGCCACCACCCTATGGCTTCATGAAACTGAATGGAGGGGACCCCTGCAGCCCCGGGGACTGCCACCTACTGGGGGCTTAATGAAATTGAATGTGGGGAGGCCTCCTGCCCCCCTGCATGCCTGGGGATCACCACCTCCCGGGGGCTTTAAAGAAAATAAATGCAGTGGCCCACCTGGCTTCCCCACTGCCCCTTCAACCACCATCTCCCAGGGGCCTAATTAAACTGAATGCAGAAGGGCTACCTAGCAGCCCCAGGGCTCACATAAAAGAATGAAGATGGCTGCGGACCCCCTGACCCGGGGCCCATGGCTTCCTCAGGCTGTATAACTTGGACGAGGCCATGCAACCCCCCTTGTGGCGTCACAGATGGCCCTGATGACCGCCACCCCCCTGGGCTGGCTCCTGTTATGTCCCGGGGCGCTGTCAAACATCTCTCACTTGCAGAAAGTGAAGTTTTCATCTGTTTCCCTGCATATTTGCGTGCAGGGAAACAAATGAAAACATTAGTCCCACAAACAGGGAGCACTTCTTGGCGCAATACTGTATGTGGGTAGCTGGCTAGGATCTCGAGGCTCCCCCGCGGTCTTGTCACTCTCTCTCTTATATCCATTCCATAAAGGGATGGGAGAGAGAGAGATTGTCATTGCAATGGTCTCTCCATGCAATGACTTCAGAGAGTCAGACGAGCAAGATGTTTGGTACCAATGTTATAGCTGTGTTTGGATGCAGAGCAGAGTAAAATCACTTCTGGCTTAATGGTCGAGGTCTGGTGCTGTTTTCTCAGTAGGCTGAAGGTTCAAATCCTATTAACGCTTGGCATTGTGTTTTTTATTTACTAGTGTTTTGACTGTTAAAATGTCCTAGTGATGTGTGGGTTCACTGTCATAGGTATGGTTGGAAGTAGCGCAGTAAGGAGTCGCTGATGACCTAAAGCTTATCAGGGTCCCCTGGGCATGGCCATTGCACTCAGTGCCATGTAGGGGGACCCATGTCAGGGCCCCCAATGGCACTTAAAAATATATATATAATACTTACCTGTCCCCCATCCTCCGTTGTCCCTCTGGTGTGGGTGGGGGTGTCCTGGGGCCTGGGGAGGGCACCTTCGGGCTTATTCTATGGTGTTCCACCATGGAAATAGGCCCACAGGTCCCCTAACACCTGCCCTTACCCAGGCATGAAAAAATGGTGCAAAGCAAGCTTTGCACCATTTTTTACCCCTCCTCTCCCGTGGGTGATTTTTGCACGAGAGGATAAATAAGGCGCTAAGGCCTTAGAGTCATTTTTTGCCCAGGAACACCTACCTTGCATCTCATTGGCGCAAGGTAGTTTTCCGCAGGCAAAAATTACTTTAACTTCAATATTTTGGCACTAGACATGTCTAGCGCAAACATATAAATATGGAGTTAAGTTTGTGCCAGATTTGAGTAAAAGAAAATGACACAAATCCAGCGCAAACAGAGTATAAATATGCTTATATAAGTATATCATTCATCAAAGCCTAAATCACTCTCTCAAACTCGCACTTTCTCTCTCTCCCACTCTCTCTCTCTCTCTCTCTCTCTCTCTCCCTCTCTCATGGTTAGGTGGTTAGGGAAGTTGGCTGCAGGGACTAGGCATACCCCACGCCCTTTGTCCAGCCCCACCGAGCACTGCTGAAGGCTGTGCGTGGAGCAAGGTTGGGCGATTTTAGAGGGTTGGCCGCAAGGTTGGGTGGTTGTAGGTGGTTGGCCAACTAGCCTCATGGCCCAAAAAATGTAAAAATTTACTGAAAAAAACAAAGGTTACAGAGACGTTGTGGTTAGGAAATGAAATTTAAAAAATCTACGTCCTTGCCATGCACTGCTAATTACCCCGCAAATTATGGCACCCATGACATCTTTGATAACATCATTGATATATCAATGTAATATCTGTAGTAAACATTTTGACAAAAAAGCTGTGCATAGAGGGGGCATGAGTTATAGTTGTCTTAGGCACGTGTTCTAGTTACTTGAGATAACTCTAACAGGTGAATTTCTATGGTTTTGTACGTTTAAAATATGAGCCTAGCGATAACATTCCTGTAACCTTTCTTTTTTTAAGTGAGCATAGATAGATGAATAGATAGGTAGATAGATAGATAGATAGATAGATAGATAGATAGATAGATAGATAGATAGATAGATAGATAGATAGATAGACAGATATTGTACAAATGTAGTTTATGTAAATATTTTTTTTAACTTTTTTTACCTTTTTTAACTCATGTTATGTATTTGGGGTAATTTATAATTATTTTGGTGAAGTAATAATATTTTTTTATGTAGAACATGTGTTTAAGTTGTTTAATGTTTATTTCAATGTTTTGTTTAATGTAAAAAAGATAGTACTTTTTTTGTTTATTGATGATAATGTGATTATTTTATTATATTGGCAGTATTATTGTAGTTGATATTGTATGAGCCTGATAGTTTGGACTTTTCAATTGTTTATTCAAAGGTAACAATATTTTTGGTTCCAATATTTTTGTTTTCTTTACAAATAAAAAAGTATGGCCCTCATTACGACTTTGGTAGTCTGAGGACCACCAAAGCCGGTGTGGCAGTCGGACCGCTACACCCCTGGCGGCCCGACCACCAGATTAAGACCCTAGCAGTCGTACAACTAAAAAAACGCTGCTACTGCCAGGATCATGGATTCCTACGGGTGGCGGCGGTCAGAGTTGTGGTCAGGCATGATGGTGCTGAGTTTAGCACGCCATGCTGATCACGAGTCTCCTTTCTGCCATGAAAAGCCTGGTGGAAAGGAATTCCTGGGGCCACATTGGGGGCCCCTGCACTGCCCACAACCATGTCGTGGGCAGTGAAGGGGACCCCTGCCCAGCACACTTGGAAGGCTCAGTGTCTGCTATGGCAGACAGTGTGAATCACAAGGGTGCTGGGGGCCCCTCTGTGTGACGGTATTGACCTCAAATCCTTTAGGTGCCGAGGCCAGTGCCTCTGCACTGTTTCCACTTGGCTTTCCACCACTCAGCCAAGTGGAAACATCATAATAAGGTGGGGGAGACTGCCAGCTCCGCAGCAGTCTCCTGTCCACAGGGCTGGCAGGCGGGCGGTCGCCCGGCAGCCTCATAATGAGGCCCTATATTTTTAACAGCAATATTTGTTTTCTCAATATTTGTGGCTCCATTAGTTAAGTATAGGAAGGCAATATTTTTGTTAACAATATTTAATTTCTGACAATTTTGTATATCAACATTGTATACATTGCTATTGTGTCATTGAACCGGTCAGGGTGTGCCCTCCCTACCCCTTTATCAGCTACTTCCAGTTTTCATTCAGGACTAAGAGACTGAGGGGGTGATTCTAAGTCCGGCGGGCGGCGGAGGCCACCCGCTAGACTTCCCCCACCAAAATACCGCTCCGCGGTCGAAAGACCGCTGAGGGTATTTTGGGATTTGCCCTGGGCTGGCGGGCGGCCGCCAAAAGGCCGCCCGCCAGCCCAGGGCAAATCAACCTTCCCACGAGGACGCCGGCTCAGAATTGAGCTGGCGGAGTGGGAAGGTGCGACGGGTGCTGTTGCACCCGTCGCGTATTTCAGTGTCTGCATAGCAGACACTGAAATACTAAGTGGGGCCCTCTTACGGGGGCCCCTGCAGTGCCCATGCCATTGGCATGGGCACTGCTGGGGCCCCCAGGGGCCCCGCGGCACCCCCTACCGCCATGCTGTTCCTGGCGGGAGACCCGCCAGGAACAGGATGGCGGTAGGGGGTGTCAGAATCCCCATGGCGGCGGAGCGCGCTCCGCCGCCATGGAGGATTCTGCAGGGCAGCGGGAAACCAGAATGACCAGAATGACCCCCTGAGTCCCCGAGTCCTGCAATAACAGCCTCAACAATTTTCTCCATGATGCAGACGGCCAATGAACCTGCTCTGTACAGTGGTACTGCTGCTGGTACCACAATACCAAAAAGCCCCAAGGGAGAAAAGGTTCCCTGTGCTAATCAGGAGCCCCTATTTTTTAAAATTGTGATCCTGTGGCACTAACCGCAGGACCAACCATCCAGAAATACCTATTTTATAATCCTTTCAAGCACCCCATTTTGCACCACTTCAAACACAAAATTCTCAAAAATGGGTAAACAAATTTACATGAAATCATAAAAAGGATGCTTACTGGGCTAAGTACTAACTTTTTTACAAATTGAGTGTATTTTTTCTGTAGCTATGACAGAATTTTCACATGGTTTATGACCCTCCTCTTGACCAATTGGCACAAAACTTCCCAGGAGGAAGCTGAGGTGGGTATTTTCTTTTTGGAATGCTTTGTTGACTGGTAGCATTAGACTCCACTGAGCCATGGCAAAGGTTTTTTTAGCTGGTTGTATGTATGCTAGTTAGTTGTATATTAATCTGCACTATTCGAGTTGGTAGATGGTCACTTTCATGGCCAAATGTGTTGCTATTGTTAATGATGCTGATGCTCCATATATGGATAATATGTCATTCATGATGGTGTCCTTGAGGTTTGGAGGTAAATGAGTATGAAGGCAGGTATGTGTGTCTGCTATTACAGCAGCAGCTCCTCCGCTATGGTGGAGGAGGGTTATGCCTCCACCAGCAGCTGAAAAATAAAAATGATAACAACCATGTTTATTAACATTTTTATTTTTCAGAGGTCTGGGCAATGGGCAATGACAGGGACGGAGGGGGAGTGCACATGTCTATTTGGCCAGCCGTCTCGGGCTGGGCCAAACAGACATACACACTGGCCTCTTTCTAACCCGGCACTGTGTTGTCAGGTTGGAGGCAGGAGGCAGAGGCTTCCACTTTGCCTCGTAGCGCCAAGCCAGGGCACTCCGGCCAATTCTAATGCTGCTTTCATGCTGCCAGCAGCAGATAATAAAAAAAATGTATTTATTATTTGTCGTTCTCCCTACCCCCATCCACCATGCGCCGCCTGCCCCTTTTGACTGTTGCATGCTATAGTTAGTCGTACTAGTGCACTGTGTTAATATATTGGTGCAATATTGTTAGTGTTGTAAAACAAACATATACATTTTGGGACATGCTTATTCATGCTTAGCCTTAGAAAACAGACGGGAGAGTGCAGTTAGATCTGTCTCATCCAGGTTAACATGTATAAAAAAGGACTAATTCAAGTGATTTGGGAATGTTTCACATATGATTACATGTAATGACTAGTAGAAGAAAGTATGGGCTATAGGAGATGTGCATGAACCCGGGTTTCTTTGAATGGTGTAGAAGAAAGACTGTGAGGGCTTACAAGAATTGTTATGTAATGGGTACAAGTACTAGGCAGATTCTTTTATGGTGATTATTTCTAATTGCATTGTGGCCTGCAGGTTTATTTGTATAGTGAGAGTTGTAGTTGTAGTTTCTCTGGTGCGATTGCTGTTCATGGAATCCTTAGTGTGAGTGCAAATAGACACATCTTCATTATTCCACTTTTCCTTCATATGCAACGTGGGATTCCATCAGTGAAAGTATTGTGTAGAATATGTTGTGTTGGGGTCATTGTATTTTTGATCAAGGTATGCGTTTGACCATTCTTCTAGTTTTTGGGGCTTGAACATTATTCCTTTTAATATGGTTTGTGAGATCCTTATTGTTTTATACTCCGAGATTCAGGTAGGAAAAACCTGGATTTTAGCATCCTCTTAAATTTGAGGTGATTCTTGGTGACATATATTTTTGCTGGGATGTAATTCCTGATTGTATTAGTTATTTTGCTAGATTTGATAGGTTGTTTGATTGCTACTCACAGTTTTCTTCTTATATGATGGGCTAATTATTTGTGGTGCCAAAATGGAGTGTAGCATCCTATTAGGGGAGTATTTCTTGTGTTCCATCTGTCACCAGATCAATTTATTACATTAGGCATTATGTACAACAGTTTGAAGGTAGATTTTCTGCTAACAGGTTGCTAATGCAGAGCCTTCAGAGATAGTGAAATGTATTCGAATCATAAAGAGACAAAGTTGAATTGTTGCATAATTTTGGAGCCTTTGGCATCTTCTCATATTATGTAGTTTTACACCATTGTACAGTCTATAGAATAGTTTAGGGATCATAGAACAAATGGGATTATTGCCCTGGGGTGTCTGTGGAAAACCCAGACATGGGGAAGATGCGTATAAATGTCCTAATAGTGTGAAAAGTAGATTTAGTGAATGGTTGACCTTACACTACGACCGCAATGTAAAAGGAAAAAACATGAATTCATTCCCAGTAACAAGCCATTAGTTCTGCGCTACAATTTCCACTCATATAGCTTTGGGTAAAATGTCTTAGCGCCAGCGAGTAAGCAAATCGGAAGAGAAATAAGATCCAGAATATTGAAGCCACAGTTAATAACATAGGTTTAAGAGCATACGTTGTTTGGCTTTAGGGATATTAAACTTTGACTTACTTCCAAACCGGATCTCACACATGCAAACGGACGATGCAGATTTGAATGTTGTTGGATGATGTGTGGACTGTATATCATACACAAATGCTTTACTGGAATAGCAGCCTAAGATGATGCTCAAATAAAAAATCTGGGCCATATTTATACTTTTTGACGCAAAACTGCGCTAACGCAGTTTTGCGTCAAAAAAATTAGCGCCGGCTAACGCCATTCTGAAGCGCCATGCGGGCGCCGTATTTATTCAATGACGTTAGCCGGCGTTAGCCGCCGGCGCTGCCTGGTGTGCGTGGAAAAAAACGACGTACACCAGGCAGCGCCGGCGTAGGGGAATATGGAGCTTGGGCGCCAAAAAATGGGGCAAGTCAGGCTGAGGCAAATTTTTCGCCTCAACCCGATTTGCGCCATTTTTTTCGACTCCCAACCCCCATAGAAATGACTCCTGTCTTAGCAAAGACAGGAGTCATGCCCCCTTGCCCAATGGCCATGCCCAAGGGACTTCTGTCCCCTGGGCATGGTCATTGGGCATAGTGGCATGTAGGGGGGCACAAATCAGGCCCCCCTATGCCACAAAAAAAAAAAAAAAAAATGACTTACCTGAACTTACCTTAATGTCCCTGGGATGGGTCCCTCCAGCCTTGGGTGTCCTCCTGGGGTGGGCAAGGGTGACAGGGGGTGTCCCTGGGGGCATGGGAGGGCACCTCTGGGCTCCTTCAGAGCCCACAGGTCCCTTAACACCTGCCTTTTCCAGGCGCTAAAAAACGGCGCAAAAGCGGCCGTACGTCATTTTTTTTTACCCGCCCACTCCCGGGCGTGATTTTTGCCCGGGAGTGTAAATACGGCACACATGCCTCTGAGTCAATTTTTTAGACGGGAACGCCTACCTTGCATCTCATTAACGCAAAGTAGGTGTCCACGCTAAAAAATGACGCAAACTCCATGGACTTTGGCGCTAGACGCGTCTAACGCCAAAGTATAAATATGGAGTTAGTTTTGCGTCGGAATTGCGTAAAAAAAAACGACGCAATTCCGGCGCAAACGGAGTATAAATATGCCCCTCTGTTTTTAGGATATTTCCTTTTATCACCAATGGAATGTTTTAGAATTTGAAGCTACCTTTAGGGCCGGTAAGTAGGAGTTGCTCATAATTGTGTAGTAATTCCTCAAAAAGTACAAATAATGCTTGCAAGAATTGCAAAAAACATATGAAGTGGCCATAGTTAGGCACAAGAGGTGGTTTGCGTGAAAACCAGGACTTTTGCACGCTTTTAGGCCCAGATTTATACTCTCTGTTGAATTAGCGTCATTTTTTTACCCTAATTCAGCTCAAACTGAACTCCATATTTATATTTTTATGCTAGACTAGTCTAATGTCAAAATATTGGAGTTAAAGGCGGTCATTCTGACCGCGGCGGGCGGCGGGTGCCGCCCGCCATGCGGTTACCGCCATTTGGCCGCTCCGCGGTCAAAACGCCGCGGCGGCCATTCTGGCTTTCCCGCTGGGCCGGCGGGCGCCCGCCAAAGGAGCACCCGCCGGCCCAGCGGGAAAGGCCCTGCAGTGGCACCCGTCGCGATTTTCACTGTCTGCAAAGCAGACAGTGAAAATCTTTATGGGGCCCTGTTAGGGGGCACCTGCACTGCCCATGCCAGTGGCATGGGCAGTGCAGGGGCCCCCAGGGGCCCCATGACACCCGTTCCCGCCATCCTGTTCCTGAAACAGGGTGGCGGGAAGGGGGTCGGAATCCCCATGGCGGCGCTGCAAGCAGCGCCGCCGTGGAGGATTCCCTGGGCCCGGGGAAAACCGGCTGGAAACCGCCAGTTCCCCTTTTCTGACCGCGGCTTTACTTCCGCGGTCCGAATAGCCCTGGAAGCACCGCCAGCCTGTTGGCGGTGCTTCCGCGGTCCCCGGCCCTGGCGGTCATGGACTGCCAGGGTCGGAATGACCCCCAAAGTCCTTTTTTGGATCCGTGAACCAACCTTGCATCAATGAGATGCAGGGTGGGTGTTCCCATCAAAAAATGACTCTAGGGCCCTAGTGCCTTGATTATCCTCCCGTGCAAAAGTGGTGGGGAGGGAGGTGGGCCTAAATAATGGTGCTAAGCCTGCTTAGCTCCATTATTTAACGCCTAGGTCAGGGCAGGGGTTAGGGGACCTGCGCACCCATTTCATGGTCAAACACCATGGAAGGAGCTCAGATGTGCTCTCCCCATGCCCCAGGACCACCCGCATCCACACTAGAGGGACACCAGAGGATGGGGGACCCCATCCCAGGTAAGTACAGGCAAGTATTTTAATTTGTTTTTAAAGTGCCATTGGTGGCCCTAGAATGGCCCCCCTCCATGGCACTGAGTGCAATGGCCATGCCCAGGGGACTCTTGTCCCCTGTGCTGGCCATTGGGGTGGTGGGCATGACTCCTGTCTTTTATAAGACAAGACTCATGTGGTATGGATGGTTTTGCGTCAAGAAATGACGCTAGGCTGGTTAGAATCATTTTTTGGTGCAAAAACCCCTTCTCCCATACCGCCACCCACACCTGGCTAACGTCATTTGTTTTTTTACACTAGCCCACCCTTTCTGCCGGATCGCGCCATTCCATTAATATGGAGCCTGGCTGGTATCTTAGAATGGCGCAAGCTGGCGCTATACTTTCTTACGCAAAACTGTGCAAACACAGTTTTACGTCAAAAAGTATAAATATGGGCCTTAGTACATGAGTGTTTTTGTGAGTTGAGTCACTCAGAAGGAATCGACAAGCATGATTTATAGTTACAAATACAATGCTTGTGAGGCACCAGCACAGCATGGTTTCAAAGTGCATGCAAGAAAATGAAAAGCAAGTAATGCACCTGCATTCAAATTGTTTGATTTATCAGAACCAGCTCACAGTCCTAAGACAAACTATGCAAGCACCTAGCCATACAAAAGCAATACAATATCGCGCTGGGAGTAGGCTTTTTGTTAGTAATTCGGCAAGGATACTGTCATGTGATAAAAAAGATTGCAGCTCTGCCTGTAAGAAACAATTGAGAACCCCAACCAAACAAGCATGTCCAACATCTTTATGGTCTGTAACTGCACCATAACACTAGATCCGAGAGAATCAATGGGTAAAAGATAAAACAAAGATGTAGTTTAGCACAGACATGGCCTAGTCATTTTCCTCATGTATGTTTTTTTTTAAAACAGCATGTGCGTTTATCCCCCCTTGGTCAATGAGACTGCCGTATCTTATAAACTCCTTCCATTATACCCAGCTCACGGTAGTTAAACAGCAAAAGTCTCTACTTTTGTGTTGTGCAAGATGCTTCAGCTCAAAGTCGAATGGCTTTCAGTTGAATATTCATTAGCCACAATCCCTTCGGGTTTTCTCCTGACTTGTTTCAAAACAATAGCAAAATACATTAATTAAAGCGGATCTTTGAAGTAAATCTTTCTCAAAACAAGAGGTTTAATTTGCATAAAAGTGTTATGTCACATACACACAATTAAAGAAACCCTACTATATAGAAGCTCCTTTTGAGCGAGAACTAAACAGTACACTAATGTAAATCTTGTTAGCAATATGATTGCATACATATGAGAGAGGCCAAATCATTGTTCACCCGAAAGGTTCTTGCATGACTGATCAGAAATAAGCAAAGCAAGTTGTAAAATTCGTATTCAATTTGGCGTCGGTCCCCAAAACCAATCAATTCATACCTCTAAACAGAATGCCTGTCAAATATATCTAGTTCAGGAGTTCTCAAACCTGTGGAAGAGGATCCCAAAAAGGTGGTCCACAATAGACACTGTTGGGTCGATTGGTTGGGTCAGATCAATCAAAAATCAAAGCCATCAAAATCGCGGTGGTGGTTTAATATGTGTTGACACAGAAAAATGTGATGATGTCAATGAAAAGATTAATAATCCCAGATTTGGAGACAGTAGAAAGTTATGTATGCGCAACACTAACTTTGATAAATGTATAATAAATCATTCTGTATGAAAAAATGTGTGACAGATGGCTGAATTAATATGGCTCCCAAGAGAGGCCTCTGTGTAATAATAAGCTAACCTATTAGATGTGACAAGTCAGTGCAATTTAGCAGCAAAGTGCAGAAAAGTACAACTTTTTCATATTAACTTTTTTTCATTAACTTCTTACTCAGATACCTCGCACATGCAGAAGTCTGCCAGAGAGTGTTCCTTGATGCCCAATGCTGTAAGCAAGGCGGACTAATCACTGGAAGTAGCATGCAGGGCATGATTTGAAAAGAAGCAGAAGCCATTAGATTTAGGGCCATATTTATACTTTTTGACGCAAAGCTGCGCCGCCGCAGTTTTGCGTCAAAAATGTTTCCGCCGGCTAGTGCCATTTCGATGCGCAGTGCGGCCGTCAAATTTTCACTTTGACGCACAGCGGCGCAATCAACAGGTGGGAGCCATTTTTTTTTACGCACATTGCTGCGTCAAGTCGTATAGGAAAACGACGTTAACGCGACGTAAATGACTGTGGGTCGATTTACGAAAGCGCAACCCGGAAAGCGCCGTTTTTTTGGACGCAATAGCGTCAAAAATACCCGCGAACACTGCCCTTTCAGCAGAGGAGAGCCAAAATGGATCCCAGATGCCACTACAGACCCCAGGAAGATGACAGCAGACCAGGAACCAGCCAGGATGATCCATACAAGAACCAGGACATATATAGAAAAAAAAGAAAGTGCCGCTTCAGTGCAGAGGAGCAGGAAATCCTGGTTAAAGAGGTGACGGAACACCAGCACCAACTGTTCATCACCTCTAAGTTGCCAATCAGTAGGAGAGAGGCCAAATGGCAACAAATTGTTGACAAGATCAACAGTGTGGCTGAAGTACGCAGGACAGTCACCGAGTGTAACAAACGTAGGACAAAGGAAAAAATGGCCAGGAACAGGAAGGCAGCACTGCAGACTGGAGGGGGGAGTCCAGCACACCAGGAGGCCCTGGACCACATGGAGGAGATGATCGCAGCCGTCATCCCTGAGGAGATCGTCACAGGGATTCAAGGACAGGACAGTGCAGACTACCACGAGACAACGCACATGCAGGGTAAGTCGCATGGGGAATTATAATGCAATAATGTTGACTGTAAGCGGGGGGGAAATACCTACTACACATTGCATGTAAGTCAGCATATACATGGAGTGACATGGGTAAAGGGGCACGGCAGGGGGGCATGCCCTGCACATACAGAAGCTAGTGCACAACATAACACAACACCAACAACAGTCCCATGGGGGCATCCTGTCATGACAACAATGGAGTTAAGGGAAAGCCTCGACAGGAGGGAATGCCACTACGTCAAACTTACATCCTGGCACTCGTCAGCCAAAATATCTCCTACATTAACTAGGGCCCTATCAGCAATCCACTAGCCAAAACAACAACTGCAATGTAACTGCAACAACAGTTGACACTAACAACTCTGATCTCTGTGCAGCTATAGTAGCCAATGGCAGTAACCTCCCCATGGAACATACATACCTAAATTAGGGGGTGAGGATGACATCTGCAACAATCTCCTGAAACAAGACAAAGGCCCCAGTACACTCATATGTCAATGCCCATAGTTGTCACATACATCAGCCAAAGTAAACAGCAATAGGAGAGACACAGCACTAAGGACACACACATGCTGCATATGTCAGGGTCCTTCACATGCCTGGCTAACAAGGCAACATCACAAATGTCATACTGCTCAGACAACAGCATTGAGGAGGAGACACATGCAACTGGTCACTGAAATACACCTGCACAGTCAGAGGACCAAATAGGACATTGATACGATAAACAGGGCAATCCAATTAAACACACATTACCCAACATCAGCAGAACACATCAACAATGTCTACATCCATATCACATCATAACATTGCCATGCATAGGATATTCCACATGTCAATTACAATTAAGTCAATGTGAACAATCAGGGATTGGGGCAGGTTCTGAGAGGCAAGTGTGCTGCCACGGCAATCAGAACACCCACAGCCAGTGAAAGGTCTCACCATAAGAATAGATATACACGGAGGGTCGAGTAGGACAAAAAGATGGCTATTCCCTATTTGGTACAAAGCAACACCTAGAGGCGATTAGGCAGACAAGTCTGATAACTCTATATCATACATGTGACACACAGGTGGGCCATAGGCCTATAACAATGCCCATATGAAGGACAGCAGATAACAATACCAAACAAGATCACAAAGTAAATTCATCAAAAGGCTGGCATGTTACGTAAAAATTGTCACAACACAGACACACTAATTGTACCCTGTTTCATTGCAGAGGAACGTGGATCTCCTGCCGATATGCCTGTCCCAGATTTCCCTGATGACATGGAAGACAAGCCCATAAACATTCCCCAGGAGACCATCCAAAAGGTCCTTGAAACCCTCCAGACCCCACCTTCAGTCACAAGGAGGAGCACAGAACAAGCAGCCATCACAGAAGAACCACCCACCACCCCAATTGCAAGACCTGCCAGCTCCTACACAGCTGAGGACTCTGATGACACTGGCACCAGCTTTGAAAGAACTGTAGTTGGAGTACAGTGGGAGCTGGCCAAGGAGGTGCGGGTGGGGATGCAAAATATGGCAGCCAGCCTTGAGGGGGTGCGCTCGTGCATGATGTCATCTGCAGATCAGGCAGCAGCTATGCAAGCCCTAACATCCATACTGCAAGGACTACAAGAAACTATAAAGGAATTCACCACTGCAGTAAGGGAGTTGCCACAACACCTCGCACCCCAAACTTTCCACTGCATGCACGAATGCAATCATGACTCCCTCAGGGCCGACCTGGCTGCCTACCATTGTGATGTAGCTGCTATTCTCAAAAACCAGCAGGCCCTCCTTGCTGCAGTACTGCCCTTAAGACCTTCACAGGGAGCAGCCACTGGGATGTCTGACTCCACGTCTTCTAACACTGAGGTGTGTGTTGCCCCTTCACAACCAACAACAACAAGGACAAAGCCGGCAACACACACATCAGAAGAAGAAGACATGGAACAGATCACATTCACACGGAAGAGTACCCGGAAGCACTAGTCCCTGCACCATGGCCTACTTTGACCAAGGTCCTACGTTTTGTAAAATGCCAGTCTCACTACAACTATACTCAATGACTGTTCTGCTAACCACTGTATGACTTGTCAGCATTGCCAGTGAATGCCTACTAATCGGCAAATCCTGTCCCTCTGCACTGTCTGTAACATCACCCCAGCATGTCAGGAGCATCATCCACACCCCTTCTGTAGGATCACCATGTAAGAATGCACTGGAACGGACTCAGCAAACATGGACAATGTACATTTTACACTACAGCACCTATCAATAAATAGCACTTGCACACCTAATATGTCTCTGTGTAATTTGACACATCAACTGTGCAGTAGATAACTCAAAAGTGCCTGTGTGACAACCATGTAGCTTGTCAATACAACTGTCCTGACATCATGTAGTCTGATACATCTGTGCAGTGGCCAGGATTGCATCATAGCCTGACCATCCTGAGGAGAATAACTGATGATGGGACAAACCACACACAATCATGCTGTGTTGGACAGAATAATGCTCAATCAATAGCAATCAAAGTCAACTAATGGTGGCTGATACATGTGGGCACCATGCAATACTAAAACATTAAATTATGCAGTCTAATCTAAGCAAACACAACTAAACACAGCATCAATCACCCTTTCTGAGTATACTTCCAAGAAGGGAAGTCATGCTGAATTTTTGCACACATTATCTATGTCAGTAATGAAGACAAGAAGACAAGAGTGTTAACAACACCTCATCTACAAAGATGTCCCTGAACATCACACTGCAGTCCGACCTAATAAATTACCCACAATACCAAGTCTGGAAGCACACTTTGTGATGTAGAAAACATACTCATCAACACAAATCCTTTGTGATCCATGTAAACTCCAAATGGTGGTTCTATCAAATGGTGGATACTTACCAAGTTAGCACAGGGGTAGCTGCCATTTTAAACCTCTTTTTTCTTCGGTGTGTAGCATAGGACACAAATGTCATAGAACAACAATCACCTACACTGATGCCAAGGCCATGATCAAGTAGCAGTTAACACATAATGCAAAGGGTTAACTATATATTTATTCATAAGTATTCACACCAGAGGCAACTAAGGGAAAAGTCATACCTACACTAATCTAATCTGACTACTCCTAACCCACAACTGTCCCTACCTAACCTAAACTAAACTTACTCTACACATATAACTAATCGATCTAAACATCAACCCCCCACCCACCATTATGAGACAGGACACATGCAGGACAACACATACTAACCTACACACATACTATACTATCCTAAACAATCATATATATATATTTTTTTTAAATAATAATTTTTTTAAATTCTTTTTTCTATTTTTTTTTTCTAACCAAACAGGAATCCGAACATTGACTAACCAAACACACACCCACCAACACAGTCAAAAATGAAAAATAGAAAGAATAAGGACCCCCCACCCTCCTCCCTAACACTAACTAAGCTAAAAACCTATACTAACCTAACACTAATCCCCAAAACCCACCTATCATGATAAAAAGGAAAGAGGAGAGAGGGGAGGGATAAATTAAAATAGACCATATAAGTCCTAGAGGTTGGCCCTCCGTAGGGTCCGCCTGATGGACCTGACCCGCTTCTTTATGTACGCCACATCCTGGCTCAGCTTGTCCACCTTCCGAATGAACTTGTCCATTTTGCGGTCTGAAGCCTGGAATGCTGCAGGGTCAATTGGAGATGCTGCTGCTGTCTGTGTGCTGGCAGAGGTGCTCTGTGTGGGAGTTGTTTGTAGCCCACTGGACTGTCCTGCAGCTCTGATATTGCTGGGTCCAGGTCGTGCTGCAGAGGCAGGGACAACTGTCCCCGCCGTTGCTGGGGACACTTGGGGAGAACTGGTGGTTGTGGTGGTGGTGGCTGCAGTGGGCAACGTTGGGCCACCCTGTGGTGAGGCCCACCATGCTCCGGAGGCCCGATCCGCCTGGTATTTTCGGGCCATCCGTCGGAACCCCGACTGCACCTGCAGGATGTGCCGGTATCTCATGGCCCGCCTTTCAAAATCATGCCTCTGTGCGGCACTCATGTTTGCAGCTGTGAAGAGAAAGGGCAACTATTTACCATAGGAAATGCATTGGGTGGAATAGCACAATGGGTCAATTGGAAATTACTTTTACTGTAGTTGTAACAGCTCATATCACCACATAGATCATTGAAAGTCTCAGAGGAAGTACATGGGAAGCCTGCATACAAAGGGCATCTCACACCTAGCATATACATGTCTATACATGATGGGTGACATCAGCCTAAACTTCTCATCAAAATAATTAGTAATGCAGCTGACATTATGGCTGCACCTTCACCGCCTATTGCCTTGACTACATATGTCAGTGTATGTGATAACAATCACAACCCTCAATATCTGCGATTTGTATTTGGATTTGCTAGTATAGAACTCATGTGCCATAACCGAGTGTGTACACTAGGTTCAAAACAAAGTTTCAAATGGTCACAAGTATGTGTAACATACTGGTTGCTACAGTCCTAGGTACCCTATTCCCAAACACATGGCAGTCTTTGAGGGGGGGGGTGGGAAGAACATCCAACAATCCCATAATAAATGCACACCCAGGAGTGTATAGAAAGCTCAACAAGTTTTTGCCTCCACACACACAACACCAGTGAAGGGCTAGCAACAAATCCGAGTCAGCTAAACATTGTCCTATCCAAGGTCCACACATGTCAAAATGTACTGACTTAGGCCAACATCACATACTACCAGTGAGGCATATTTTTCTAAAGACACAGAGGAGCAAGAACACCCATGATCATGAGTAGAATGTACACCTAGGCCATTGCACTCTAGTCCCACACACTTCTAGTACACCTTGTGGAAGTACATGCCCCCGGAAGATCCAACCTACAGTGTACTCAGTCCATCGTTAACTAGGGAAGCAGCAGATTTCAGACAAGCCATTTGCAGAAGCTATCTGGGAGAATGTCAGTCTGAAATGCAGACTCAGTCCGAGACAAGTCCCAGAGCAACTCTTACATTAACCAGTGTATTCCACATGACTCACCCCATTCCCCATAGCGGGCCCTACTGGAATGGCCTACAGACCCAAAATCTGAGAAATGGATAAGCATAGATCAACTCAAAATGAAGTGATAACTGAAATCCCACTAATGGAACAATACTAATGAATGGGCAGCGCATCAAACCTTGAATTCTGTTGAACACACAGTAGTCCATCATGCATCACCAGCAAACATTAAAAATAGCACACATGCAACACTCACTGTAGATGTCGGGGTCCTCAAAATGAGCCACCTCTCCCACTGTGTACGGTGCAGGTCCACCTGTAAAGCATGGAAGGAAGAATATACTCAGAATCCGTGCACTGACAAACAATTGCAATTACAAAGACAATGTGAGAATATGACATGAGTAATGAAACCCTTTCACACATGCTCATACTGCATGGAATTATTCATGAGCAACATTTACATTGGAGGAGTCTCCTGCTACAGTTACACACCCTACTACACACATGCAGTGGCCTGGACAGTCATGTGGTGGCAAAGATGCACCTCCATTAGTATGCACCAACAATATAGGGGTGCATTCATCTCATCATGTGCATCCAAGAGAGACATCCAAAAGCTGGTTACTTGAGGACTGCATGACCTCTCAAACTCAAACAGCCTATGTGGTCATTTTCCATACACACCAACCAGACACACATGTGACATATGTGTGGACAACATTGCTAACTTCAATTGACGTGAAGGCAGCACTCATTTATAGCATCATGTAGGGTTTACAAATGTCAGTCTAGCTATGGCGTCTACATATGTAGGTATGATGTTTCAACATCCATTTTTCACTGGCTATTGTGACCTGTAGAGTCATAATTGCGTCATTAATCTGTCGCTTGTCTGACACAAAGGCAGCACTACATTACATACTGGTACAGGCAACCGGTATGTGTAGAAAACATGAGCTACCTGACTGCTACCATTTGTCTTCCTTCACATTGTGCATCAATTACCCAGTAGGTTTCCCTAGCTTTACACACAGTCAGCTACTTATCTGGCAGATTGGGTAACAATCATCACATGTCGCCACACAGCTTTAAATTGTGCACATGTAATTGATCTGTACTCACCAACATGGCCACCAATCCTGATTCCCAGGTGGTCCAGCAGATCTTGCTCCCTGGATATCAGATCAGCCCAGCTGTGCTTCAGTTGATGGTCATTCCTTAGGCTACCAAATACACGGACCAAGTGATGGCGCACCTTCCCCCACCGGACTTTACGGGCCTCCATGTGATACCCCTGTATCACCCTACCCCCAGCCTCCAGCATGAGTGGGAGGAAATGGCAAACAAGCCATATAAATCCTCCCAATTCCTCCTCACCCATCCTGGAAAGCCGTGGCCTACCAGACATGTCAGCACTGACAAAGGGGAAAAAGTTGTAGAAAAAGGAAAAGGGGGAAATGGGGAAAGGTAGAGTGGTGAAATACAAAGAAAACTTAAGAAGAAGAGCCCAACTAACCCCTATATTTACAGTACCCACAACAGACTCCCACAGACAATAAATAAAACACTGGACTTGACAAAATAATACAACACAGACTCAGACAGTATTCAACAACAAGACAATGATGACAAAAGCACAATTGAGATGGTACACTGGACACAAAAGCACTAATACACAGGACAACACTTTCCACACAGCCACACAGTCTAGAATAATCTGAGACTGCAAAGTGAAAGTGAAAGTACACCCACTGTACAGATTCTGTAAACAGGATATCCTATTACATCACATCCTGCATAAAAAGGCCGCCGTTTTTTCCCGCTATGCGTAATTTTTTCATGCATACAGCTTGTGCGTCATATTTTTTGATGCATAGGAGTGCACATAATGCAGAGTCAAAAAATGTTTCTTCATTGGTCTATTATATTTGTTTGAGGCTTATTTTACAGTTCTAGAGTTGAAAATTAAGCCGCTGGAAAATATGATATCTAAATATGAAAAATATTTTTGACTCTGCATTATCTGCACTCCTGTGCGTCAAAAATTATGAAGCACAAGCTGTATGAGTGGAAATATGACGCATTATGGACAAAAATGGAGGCCAGGTTATGCAGGATATTATGATATCTATTTTTGAAATAATTTTTTGACTCAGCATTATCTGCACTCCTGTGCGTAAAAAATTATGACGCACAAGCTGTATGCGTGGAAATATGACGCAATATGTCTTTCATTTGTCAAATTGAGAAATTAATTTTGTCATGACTAAACGGTGCTAAGTGATACACATTTGGGGTTAGCTATGGCAAATGTCCCTTATAGGATGTATAGAAGGTATTCACAGTGCAATAGTAATGATTGGTCAGAATGGATATTACTCATAATTGTACACATATGTGGGTAATTGCTGATGGCTATTTTCAAAATATGAATGGGATACCAGGATGTTTTCCTTAGCAAAAATGTGTCCACATTTATCACGGTAATCAAAATTATATAAAGGCCAAATAGGTAGTGCAATTGTCGCCTACACTTTTTAAGGGGGTAACCATGTCCTAATTACGAGTTAATGTATCTTAAATGTGTTTTACTTTTGACATGTAGGGCACGCATGCGCCTTATGCATGTGTGTGCTTCACATGTGCATAAATAATGTATATTTGGGGGGCAGTAGAGGTGGACTTAGG
Organism: Pleurodeles waltl; assembly: GCF_031143425.1. Classification (NCBI taxonomy): domain Eukaryota; kingdom Metazoa; phylum Chordata; class Amphibia; order Caudata; family Salamandridae; genus Pleurodeles; species Pleurodeles waltl. Next base: position 1,725,883,120 of record NC_090440.1, on the reverse strand, counting down.
CCCCCAGCACCCTAGGGTTTGCTCTTCCAGACTTGCAAATTTATCCAAGGGTTTCCCAAATTCAGTAATGCTAAACCTTCAGCAGCAGGCTCATGGAAGTAAATAGGGTATGATTCACTGTTTGCCATTCTGTAATCCCATTTGCCCATTTTACGTTTGCCCTATTGATTCTTTGGAGAAATCTGACATACCATTTTGCATTGATATTTTTTGCAAAATCTCAACGTTCCTCATGTCATGATAGCAAATAGGTTGTTGATGTATGTGGCCCTTTATGCATTACCTGGTTTAGTGGCATGTTTCATTCTTTCTGCTAGGTTACAACTGGGATACTACTGTGATCGGCTGCTTGCAAATATTTTGTTGATTGGATGGTACATGTACATGTGTGTGGTCCAATATTGATCCAGTATCAACTGTCAGGGTGTATGTTGTCACTGTAACCTCCAGGTCTCCTCATGAGTTAGTGGCAGCTAATCTTGTTTCTATTGGGTATTGTTTGTAGCAAAATTTGAGAGAAGCCATTGAGGACATGGTCACCTACACATGGATGGTCCCACCCTGTCACTGAAAACGTGTAATGAGACTTTCAACTGGGCAACCTTGGTGTGCTGAGTGAGAGAATGTCTCACGTGTCTGGATCCGGCATGTGTCATTGCAACATTTGTACTCCAGTTGGCCTCTGTGGATGGTAATGTATCAGGAAACATCATAGCCTCTTTGCAGAAGTAAATGGCTGGTATTCAACACACACAACTCATCTTTATCATTTGAACAATGTTACTCAGCGTTTGAACAGTCAGGGTCCTCATATGTGTTGACTTTTCATGGACATTATCTGAGGTTGCTGGTTTTGATGGAGGCCATTTACACCATCATACACTATGGTCCTGGTCCACTGTCACACTTTGTAGTTTAGGCATTAATGAGGGCCAGACAACGGAAGGGCCAAGATTTGGCTATTCAAGGGCACTGTCACAAATCGGATGCAAATAACAGTCAGATGATGCAATACTATGTATTTGAGTATACATTGATGAGGCTAATGACAAATTAGTGTCTGAGGTACAAGAGGTTTTGGACAGCACGTGTGGTTCATAGGTGGACCCCAGGTATCTGTAGAGTGACCCACGGACAGGTGCCAGTCAGGCTGACAGGATGCTGGGTCAATCAGGAGCAAGTTCTTTCAGTAATTACATGATCAAGTGTTCTGACTAGGACTGATCAGAGGGAGCAGTAGACAGTTGAGATGTCACACTGTGTATGTCCTGTGTTGTTTTGAAGGTGACACATGAACCCTGATAAAGTTTTCTACGGCAACATTAGTGTCAAAGCTTAATGATGTAATAGCTCAAATTCAAACATGTATGCAGTAGGAGGCATCAGCAGGGACGGGGCATGTACATTTGGGTGGTGTGCATGGAGGGGATCACTGGTGTGGTCTCCATCAGTGTCTCACTAGTCCTGTCAGATGGGATTTGCTGATAAATAGCCTACAGTAACTTTCACAGAAGAATCAATCTACAGGTGATACCAGGCCTTATAAACTCAAAGCCAGTGTATTATATGAGCTGAGTTCCATGCAGTGAGATGGTACTATGACAATGGTAGGCATAGGAAAGGGTGTGGCACACTGGATGACTCTTGTGAGTGTGTGGGTGTAGATGAGGGAATCTCAGTGTACACAAATCGGCATTCCAGGGACCTCTTCAGACAGGTGGGGTGTGAGCAGCTGCAAGTGTGTGTAATGTTTTTAGAAAAGGGCTGACATGTAGATGGGATGTGATGTGCTGGATGCTTGTCATAGGTGTAGCACTTGTGCTGTGTATGTTCTGCTTATGTGTAACTCTAGTGACAAATAGTCATTGCAATGATAGTAAGTAGTTGGAATTACTGTAGGCAAGAGTCTAGTACTACATTCCTGTTCCTGAAGCATTAGCATGTGAACTGCCTGATGTATGAGGTCTGTTTTCCCCTAGTTGAGTGATGGTGTTTTAGTTGTGTGCCATCTGCTGCGATGATCCATGTTTACTACATGTATGTGAGTCATATGTGTGGTCCTCAGCTATTGCCCTTCAAAGGTGAAATGTACAGGATGTCTGTCATTTACATTGTGTGTGTATTTGACCATTGTATGGTGGCCATTACATTTGTGGTGTATTTTTTTGTGTCCTGATTGTTATATCATTATTGCTCAATGAGACGACATTCTTCTTCAGATATTTCAAGCTAAAGGTGGGCAGAAATGAATAGGCCGAACCATGATGTGGTGTTTGTTATCAGTGTTTATTTACAATAGTGCATTAAGTGGTGATGGTGATAATTATGAAAATAAATTATTTACAATGTGTTGGCGCCTACGCACTCCAGCAGCCGTGTTTGGTTGTTCCCCCTCCTGTTGCAGGCCAGCATCCTCCTCTTCTTTGTCTTCAGGCATGTATGGGTCTGGTTCGAGGAGGGGAATGTTCCTTTTTACACAAATGTTGTGCAATATTGCACATGTGAGTATGATCCTACAGACCATCTCGGGGGAATATAGTAGGCTACCGCCAGTGATGTCAAGGCAGCGGAACCTTGATTTGAGGATCCCAAAGGTCCGCTCTACAATGCTGCGTGTCCTCTTATGGGCATCATTGTATGCCCCGCTCTGCAGCAGTACTCGGGTTCCCAAATGGTGTCATTAGCCTTGGCTGGATGCCATACCCCTGATCAGCTGAAAGAAAAACACAGAATGGGATCATGTAGATGTATCTGCCACTATTGAAAAGACCTTTAATGGCAGTAGTTGTCTTGTGTTGTCTGTGACTCTTTTGTGTACTAATGTGACATCCTATACTTGTAGGCTATACCATCTGCATTGTGTTGTTTCCTTGGCTGAGCAAGTGTTTGTCTGCTAACCGTTTGTCAGCAGTATGTTTTGGGATTTGCAGTACAGTGTGCCCTCCCTAGCATTGTGACTTGTGATACAGGTGTCCGTGTGTCTTCACTGAGGGAGAGATGATAGTTCCATGCACATTTAAATTTGGAAGTGTTGTTAACACGTTCATATCAAAGTACCCTGTACATCCCATACCTTGAAACTTATGCAATGTATTAATGTAAAGGTAATTGTGACACTTACAATTTGCAAGGTGACATTTAGGCAACCACACTCATTAATGTTTTCACATTAGGCTGTACAGTAAATTCCAATATGTGACAGGTTCAATAGTGAGTTAAGAAACATGGCTAGTGATGTCAGGACCGCAGTGTGTTCCTGTCTAGATGTTGCTGTTGTGGTGTATGTGTTGTGTGTCCTAGAGGGTTGCAGTGTGTATATAAGTAGGTTTCTGTACTTACCAACAAGTAGTCCATTGCCATACCGTCCATCCTGGAAGTGTTTGTTGATGGTGATGTGATGGAAGATGAATGAGTCATGTACACTCCCAGGATATTTAGCCACGATGTTGGTGATCAATCCCTGGTGATCGACTATGGCCTGCACGTTGATTGAATGTGTGTGCTTCCTGTTGCGGTAGAAGTGTTCTGTTGCAGCAGGTGGCACAAGGCGTACGTGTGTGCAGTCGATTGCACCAAGGATGTGTGGAAAGCCACTGATGAGGTAGAACCCCTGTTTTGTTTCCTGCTGCTTCTGCAGTGTGTTAGGGAAGCAGATGTGGAGGGGTGTCAGGCGAATGATGGCATCCAGTACTTTTGGCAGAAATGCGGAGAATGATGGTTGTGATATTCCGCCAACCAGGGCACCAGTTGTTTGAAATGAGCCACTTGCCAGCAGGTGAAGTACTGCAAGCAGCTTTGTTTCTATTGGGATGGTGCGGGGTGTCACTAAAGTGGGGGCCAACTGCGGTTCAATGTTGCGCAGCAGCTGCTGAATGGCCTGCCAGTTCAACCAGTACCTCTGGATGATGTTGTGTTCCCTGAGGCCATGCAGGGTTGTTCTTGGGCGGAATATCCTCTCCTGCCTTCTGTGCTGCCTTTGGGGTCCCTGCTGGTGTTGTTGTAGCTGCTGTTGTTGCTGCTGGGCTCTGCGTCTACGTGCACGCTGGATAAAAATCACCTCCATGTCTCCCTATTGCTGCTCTGCTGCTCTACTGCTCTGCTGTTTGTTCTGTGTGTTCTGATTAAATACAGGTGTGTTTGCCCCATTTTAACGCCTACCCTGACCCAGGCGTTAAATTTTGACACACATCGGTCTGTGCATCATTTTTTTGCTCCACCTCCCGGCCGAGAGTCATTTTTGCCCGGAAGCATAAATACGACGCACGGCCGTTTGCGTCGTTTTTTGGATGGGAACGCCTACCCTGCATATCATTAACGCAGGGCGGGTTGCCGCATCCAAGAAATGACGCACACGGCGGAATTGTGTCGTCCGTGGGCTCGGGCGTCAGGGTTTAAATATGGGACAACGTTAGCGCTGATTGTGCGTCAAATTTTTTGACGCACAATCGGCGCAAACGGAGTATAAATATGCCCCTTAATTTCTCACTGCATGCGCCATTGAGTGAGCAGAGCTTAGTCCGTGGGTAACCAGACAACAGCAACAGTGCACTACAGCCCAAGTACTTCCACCATAGGTCCACAAGTACTCTGATCATACATCATAAGTGCACTAGTGATCTGAAAGTTCAAGCCAATTAGTGACTGCAGTGTATGTGCATGCAAGCTTAGAGTCTTTGAGATATAAGGTAGATCTTAATTACATTAAACAGGTTGATGCCTTCATCGAGGGTTGGGAACAGCAGCCTAATCTCAGCCCAGCAAAGGAGACACAGCCGAGGCAACCCAAAAGCCTATAAATGTTTCAGTTGGCAGATCAAACTATGCCTGACAACCAAAATAATGACGTTAGAAATGTTTTAAAATATGCGTCGTAGCAGCAGACGATGAGACTGTAAGGCAAAAGAAATAGAAGACATGGGGCTCCTCATACAGTGCCTTGGTTCAAACAGGGATACAAACAATCTGACCATGTTGTATTGGAGCCATGTCTGTTCAGAATTGTCACTAGGTGATGAGGAGTTAGTGATCAGGAAGAAACTTCATAATCTTACACAGAGTCTGTTGTCGCTGGGAAACCTTACTCAGGTCGATGGCAAGTCTCCTTTAGTTTAGGTGTGCATTTATAGGACCATGCCTCGCCCCCCTCCTCCCCGCCCCCCTCTCCCAGGGTAACAGGGTGAAAAACAGGGTAGTCTTACTAAACCAGTAAATTACAGTAGTTGAACTCTTGTTGATCAGTTAGATGAAATAGGGCCATCAAGCCTGAAATCACGCAAAGTACTAGGTCATTGGTTTCTGGGTTTTCAGCACTGAAAACAAGTTTTAGACAGATTATTTTATGGTGATCATTTTTAATTGAATTGAAGCCTAGACTTCAAATTTATTAGTGGTGCAGATTTGTGGTGGAGTGTGTCGTCTTTAGAGCTCTGTCCTATTAAGGGTACCCTTCAGGTGATCTGGGCCACTGCAGGTGGCAGGTCCTATTCAAAGTCTGCACACTCAGTAACCAGAGCTGTCCTTGGGTCATCATTTTAGGTGTTCCAACAGGAAAAGAGAAAGACCCTCTGGCAATGGAGGTCAAATGTACCTTCCTCTCACAAGAAAATACCATCAACTAAATAGCCAGGTTACCGAAAAAAGTCACCCTTTACAATTTTATTTATTTATTTCACATATTTTAAATAGCTCAACTTAGACTCAGCCCAAACTGAATGTCAGTGCACTTTACAAGTAAAACAAATTTGGAGAATAGAACCCGTCTTAAAGGGAACAGTCGAGAAAAAGAAGAATATTAAATGTTAATAAAAACCAGTCATCCAGAGAAGACTTGTGTAGAAGAGGAAGGTAGAGAGAGGTGTAGAAGTCGAAAATAAAACAGAGAAGGATTAAAATGGTTAGTACAGGAGAGGGGTTTAGTCTAGGAGAAGGATATAGAGGTATGTCTTAGGACAACACAGGGAAAGAGGTTGGAGGTAAGTGAAGCAAAGATGGGGAAGATAACAAAAGGGCCAGTTATAGGAGATCTGAACAATTGTCAACGTGAGTAGGACAAGGGGATGAGCAGATATACAGCAATGATGGAGGATAAGAAGAGAAAACTGAGAAGAGAAGGATGATTTAGGTTACACTAGGTAAACAGAAAAGGCAAGCACTATACAGCAAAGGAAGAGTCTAAAGAATGGATGGAGAGAGAACACAGAGAAAGAAACAGAAACACATTTGCAGATCAAGTTAGAGCTTAGAAAGATGGGTGTTATATTTTTAAGAAAAATTGAAGATAGTATATGTGTCCTCAGTTTTAGGGTGGCAAAGAGATGGATTGCGGCAAGGTGTGTTCCGAATGTCTTAGATTCATGTCTAAGAACCTTGCTGCTTCAGAGCTTTTAATATCCTCCAAATATCTTTAAGGAGAAAGATAGGTAGGCTGTATCTTGTTGGTGGATGCATTTATATATAATAAAGGTAACATTGTTTTAATTTTGGCTTCTGAAGGAGGCCAGTGTAGATCACATAGATTTTGGTGATGTGGTGTAATGGTTTTGCACCCAGCACTACTCTAGCAGTGGACATCATAAAGGCAATAAGTGGCACCACAGTGAATTTTTGATACCAATTACAACGGAGTTTCCATAGTCCAGTAATGAAATGACAAGCAATTTGAAATCCATAGGTTGGAGAAGAGAGTTGTTTTTTTTCAGGGAGAAGAGAGTGGTTTGTGCAATTGTTTTAATGTGCCCAATATGCGAGGACATTGAGAGGTACCGGTCTTACCAGATACCAATGAAATTGTCCATAAAGGCAAGGGAATGTGTAAGACCAACCAACTGAATTTTGGAAAGCCACTTATGAGAAAAAATTCAGTCTTTTCAGTATCAAGTCTCCAGAAGAAGAACGACAGTCACTTGTGAAGGATATATAGGGCCTCATTAGAGTTTGCCGGTCAGACTGCTGTATTACGAGTTAAGCAAGCCTATGAAGCAAAGACCACCACAGTCCTACTGGCACTGCCAGGCAGCACAGACCACCGTGGTCATGAGACTGCACAAACAGGCTGGCGGAGACAGTGTTTTTGCTGAACACATTGGCCCTCATTAAGACATTGATGGTCAGATGACCGCCACGCCGGCGATTGTGGTAGGTGCATCCCCAGGCTGGTGGTGAAGACCGCCAAATTATGACCCTGGCGGTGATTCCTCCCATGGCGGAAGACAACACCCCGCCCACCATATTATGACATAGCAGACTGCCAGGATTTTCACCACCACCAAAAGCCTGTAGGAAACTAATCATATAAAAGGAGAGACTCACCTCCAGGGACACAGAGGAGTCCGCGGCGGCCATGGAACCCGAACTAGAAGTCCTGATGATTCTGTACCATGTGATGGCAGTCCAGGAGCCGCACCACCGATGAAAACGAGGATGGTAAGTGCAGCCACCAAGCACACAAGGGAGGAAGGAGACAGTGACACATGCACAACACGCACCATACACACACCATACACTGAGAACAATCTGCACAGAAATTCTACACCAACATAAGCCATACACAAAGAAAGCCAGGACACATACCTTTGGTCCAACCTCTGTGTTTCGGTGGACCTGTGACCAAAACAAATGAGGCAACTATATATAAAGGGCCATTGGCCAGTCCAATGTTACCTAAAAGCCACAGGGCAAAGTCCAAGGCCCAACTTGACTCCTGACAGCCAAAGTCACTCCACTGGGTAGGGGCATCATGGTGATGGTAGACAGGCACCTCAAGGGTGGGGAGGTTCTTGGGAGGGGGGTCCTTGGACTTGGGTTTGGGAGGGGGCAGGTGCTTGCTCCAATGCTTAGGGGGAGGAGGTGGTTCCTTGCGGCAGGGGCCATAGTGCCACTCTTGTGTCCCTTAGTGGCAGGTGTAACTGCAGGGGGAGTAACAGGAGTGGACTGGGAGCTGGAGGTACTGGGCTGGGAGAGGGATCTTCCTCTTGTGGGCAGGATCAAGGGGGGGAGGGAAGAGGTCAAGGCGGGAAAGGAAAAGTTTCCTAGATCCAATAGGGCGGGCTGTGGGGGGAGATTTGGGAGTGGAGGTAGAGTGAGTGGTTGTAGGAGGAGTAGGTGCGCTGGACTTGGTTGCAGGTGCATGGACAGTGTGTGTGTGTGAGACGGATGGCTGTTGAGTGTCTAAGTGCAAGTGTTTATGTGTTTTTAGAGGGGGTGGGTAGACATGGTGGGAGAGGACAAACAGGACATGTGTATGTATGTAGTTGTGATGTCTGCAAGTGAGGTGGGTGTGCTGCATGAGGTTGTGACGTGGTGATTGTGACTGCGCAAGTGGTGAATGGGGTGCTAGTCTGCATGTTTGCTGTTGTGGTGACTATGGGCAAGGCTGTACAGGTGTCAGGATATAGGACTGATGATGCAGTGCTTTCAGGTGTGAATGTTGATGTGACTGTGAGGGAGGAAGCAGAGGGCAAGACAGTGGAGGCAGTGGCTGTTGTTGTATGTGCTCCTGTGTGTTGGCTGTGTGTGTGATTGTGGAGTGAAGTGTGGTGCCTTTGCTTGTCTGTGCAAGTCCTGACTGTTGTCTTGGGTGCATGCTTGTCTGATTGTGTGCGTGGGATGGATAGGGGGAGAGGGCTTTGGGACTGGGAACAGGTAGTTGGAGGGGGGACGGAAGAACCAGGGACACTGGCTGCCGTCAAAGAGGAGGCCAGAGCCTGAAACGATCTCTGTAGGGCAGCCCAGCCACTGTGAATGCCCTCCAGGTAGGCATTGAATTGCTTCATCTGGGATGCCAGCCCCTGAATGGCATTCACAATGGTTTACTGCCCTACAGAGATGGATCTGAGGAGGTCAATAGCTTCCTCAGTGAGGGCAGCAGGACTAACTAGGGCAGGGCCTGAGGTGCCTGGGGCGAGGGAGACGCCCACCATCCTGGGTGAGCGGACATGGGCAACTGGGTGGGGGGCTACTGGGAGGGTGGTGCTGGTGTGGGGTGGTGGAAGATGTAGTAGCTGGGGTGGTCCCAGAGGGGTCCACCACCACCAGGGAGCTTCCATCTGAGAAGGCATCAGAGTCTGTAGCAGTAGCACCAGTCTCCCCCATGGTGCTCTCCTCGCCCTCCAACCCACTGGTTCCCTCAGCATCGGTGGACTCTGCCTCCTGCGTCCTGTGGTCTGCAGCTCCCCCACTCCCCGGTGCACTTGCTCCTTCACCAGATGATGCTAATGCACACAAGGACAGGATAAGAAAAAGAGAGAGGGTGGGAGAGAAAGAAAGGGAGCACAGGGTCTATCACAGCAACAACAGCACATAAAGCATACACATCACAATCACTCAGTGGGAATAACACTGCAGTATGAACCACAATTACAAACCATTACCTGGGAACAACAGCAGAAATGAACCCAAACACTACCATCTGCACACCTACTGGGACTTACTAAACCATATCTGCCATGGTATGCCAGCTACTTACCAATACCAAGTATATATACCACCATACATTGCTAAGCAGGACTCCACAAGATTAGCTAAACCGGCATATTGGGGCATCCACTTATTAGAACCTTGCACCCAAACCCCATGGCAGGCAACAAAAAAATACCTCACAGTCTGTACCCCGTTATGGCTGCTGTACTGCCCTCAAGTGCCCATCCAACTCAAGTTGGCCACTGCCAGTATGCGGGCCATTAGAGGGGGGTCAGGGTCTGATGGGCATCCCTCCCTTGTTGGGAGGTTGTCCCCAGCTGGGTATCCGTGGTCTTCTGGGCCCAGCATCTCAGGTCCTCCCACTGTTTCCTGCAGTGGGTGCTCCGACGGCTATAGACCCCCAGGGTCTGCACGTCCTTGGCGATGGCATGCCACAACCCTTTCTTCTGATGGGCACTAACCTTCATAGGGAACACAGATGAATGGACACCATGAACTCAACACTCCATTCTGTAACAGAAATGGCTGACATACTGCATAGATTCCACATTAAGCCCACAGATGACCTGTACCTCTGCATACACATTGCATTCAGCAAAAACACCCCCCAAACGACACACTTACAGCACAAACACACATCTTCATGCAGCCATGTCACATCCAAGGTACCCATGAGGTGCTCACCTGTTTGTCTGGAGGCCCATACAACTGCCCATACAAGGGTAGGCCCCCATCCAGAAGCTTCTCCAACTCTTCCGATGTGAAGGTTGGGGCCCTTTCCCCTGTAGCGTGGGCCATCGTGGGTTCCATACATAGGACACAGCAGCACACGCAGTGGAAGTGTTGATCAGTAGAGAGTCAGGAATCCAGTGAAGTGGTACAGCATTGATCATCATTGGTTCCTGTGCTTCATTGAGCTCCATGTTAACCAATGAGGAGTTGGCATTGTGGTGCAGACCGCCTTCCGCCATGACGGCAAACGCCAGCGGAATGAGGTCAATTCCACCTGTCCCTGCATACAGGACAGGCAGTTGTCAATTCCTAATGCTAGTACTCATGTTGCATAATACAATGTGCGTCATAGGTATCAATGGAACAGACCAAGACAATTCTAGTCTTCTACATACATACATGCTCTGTGTACTCTGATACTGTGTGTCCATACTTACTGTAGTCACACAAATTTCATGTTTGGCGGAGGAGGAGGCAAGCACCCATTAACAGACCCCTAGTAGACTTGTCTACACTGGAGGAATGGCACATCATAATCACCTATAATCCGGACAGGTACACAATTACTGAGCTGTGTCAACAATTGAAGCCAGATCTGATTCTTGCTATCTGTAGCACTACAGCAATACTCCCTGAAGTGCAGGTACTGTCAGTTCTCCACTTCCTGGCAAGTGTTTCTTTCCAGGTGACTGTGGGCTTGGCTGCAGGAATGTCACAGCCAATGTTTTCAATTGTGCTATGAAGGGTTTTGGCTGCCTTGCTCAAACACATGAGCAGCTACATCTCATTCCCCCAGAGTGAAGATTTGCCAACTGTGAAGGCTGCATTCCATGCCATGGGACACGTACCACATGTGATTGGGGCCATTGACGGGACCCATATTGCCTTGGTCGCTCCCAGGGCAAATAAGCAGGTCTACAGGAATAAGAAGAGTTACCACTCTCTAAATGTCCAGATGGTGTGCCTTGCTGATCAATACTTCTCCCATGTCACTGCCAAGTTTCCTGGATCTGTTCATGATGCCTATGTGTTGAGGAATAGCAACACCCCATAGGTGATGGCACGACTACAGAGGCAGAGAGTGTGGCTCATAGGTGAGCTTGAGTCTTCACCCAGTGTATGTCAGTGTATACCAGCCGAAGTTGTACTCTTTGCCATTGTACATGAGTAATGTGTGTCCCTCACTACTTCCAGGTGACTCTGGCTACCCAAACCTGTCCTGGCTGTTGAACCCAGTGAGGAATCTGAGGACAGGGCTAGAAAATAGGTACAATGAGGTACATCGGCCTACCAGGAGGGTTATTGAACGCACCTTTGGTCTAGTGAAAGCCATGTTCCGGTGCCTCCATTTAACTGGTGGATCCCTATGCTTCCGCCTTAAGAAGGTCTGCCAGATAGTGTATGCTTGCTGTAGCTGCACAATTTGGCCCTCAGACACTATGTGACCTACCTGCAGGAGGAGGGGGGAGACAATGCACTTGTGACAGCAGAGGACACTGTAGACAGTGAGGAGGAGGAGGAGGATTTGGACAATAGGACACATATGATACAGCAGTACTAACACTGACACTCAGGTAAGACTGTACTTCTGGTCATATCCCCTTAAGTTAAGTGTTGTGTGCCTGCTGTGTTGTGCCAATCACTACCTTTACTTTTCAATTGACTGTCACTTATGCTTTCCCTTTTTGCAGGCGTTGATGTGGTCACAACTGTGTACTGATGTGATGACTACAAACTGCTTAAACACATTTGTTGGATGGATTCACACATTACAGGACATTTGCACAGGATAATTCAGTTCAATACATTGCATTTTGTTGTATGATAAAGCATATATACTTCAGTTGTGTTCAAGGGTGTTTATTGGAGTGACAAAAAGGATGGGATAGTGCAAAAGAGTGGGGTGATGATGGATAAACACTTCAGTGTAGTGGCCCAGTTGGTTTGTGGCAGAGGTTCATTGTCCAAGGGGCCATAGGAAAAGGAGAAATGTCAGTCCAAAGTGAACAAAGTGACTCAGTGGCACACAAGGGAGTCATTCTGGAGGGTCTCATTTCCTGGCGGTGGTTTTGGTCTAGCAAACAGTCGATGGTGTCTGTCTGGGTCGCAGGGAATGTTTGCGGGGTGGTTCACCTTCTGTGGGGGGAGGGGTGCTGGTGGCCTGTGAGTGGTGTGGCAGGTCCTCTTGTCCACTAACTGCAGCCGATGTTGTTGGTTGGTGAGTAGACTAGCTAGTGGAAGGGGCCCACTGTTGTCCTCTATTTTCACGCATTGTGTTGGTCATGTCACCCAGCACCCCTGCAATGGAGGCCACGTTGGCATTTAGGCCCTGCAACTGATGCATCACCTCCTCGTGGTGTACTCCCTACAGCTGCTGCTTCTCTTGCACGATGGTAATCACCTGCCCCATTCTGTCCTGGGATTGTTGGTAGCCCCCTAGGACATGTGTGAGTGCCTCCAGGGCAGACGGTTCCTTGTGTCTGGTCTCCCCCTGGTGAACAGCTGACCTCCCACTGGCCCTGGCGCCTTGTGCCTCTGTCCTCTAAAAGGTGTGCCCAGACCCACTTACACCCGGAACTTCATCATCTTGCCTGTGTTGTGTCGACTTGGGTCCCTGTACAGGTGGGCACACTATTGATTGACGACTCCTGGGGACAGAAGTTTGTGGACATTGGGTGGCTGCTGTGGTGTTGGAGTTGGATGGGGGGCTCTGTGGTGGACTGAGTGTGGGATGTGGAAGCTGACTCACCAGTGGTCCTAGATGGGGCAGGGAGATCATCCAGATCGGAACATCCAGAGTTGCTGTCACCACTTAGGACATCTTCTGGTGGAGGACTGGAGTGCCGTAGCACATGCTCAATGCTGACATTGGCTGGGGCACCTGTGGACATGTAAGTGATTTGTTACAGTCATTGTCTGTCAAATATTCAGCTTTCTAGCTAGCTAAATATTCTAGCTTTCCCTATGGTTTGGGTGTTGTCCTCCCACCTATGGTTAGTGTATGGTGATGTGTTGTGGGATTGGTAGTGCTACTACATGCTGCCCATGCATTCCTGTTGTGTGTGCATGCAGAACTGGGAGAGGTGTGCTTGCAGTGGGTAGGACATGCAGGGGTACACTATTGAGGGTGGTTATGGGGTGGTTCACTGTATGGTATGGAGTTGGGTGAAGGGAGTCAGGGTGAGGGGGTGACATGCCATGCAGCTATCGGTGGTGGTAGGGTAGTAATGGTGACTTACCAGTGTCCAGCCCTCCAGTGACTCCAGTCAGGCCCTCAGGATGCAGGATTGCCAAGACTCCACTGCCAGTCCTCATGATGGTAACTTGGTGCCTGGAGGCACCTGCAGGCACCTTCCTCTGAAGGACGTTCCACCTGTTGCGAATGTCATCCCTTGTGCGTGGATATTTTCCCACGGAGTTCACCCTGTCCATGATCCTCCGCCATAACTCCATCTTCCTGGCAATGGATATCTGCTTGACCTGTGCACTTAGCAGCTGTGGCTCTACCCTGACAATTCCTCCAACATCACAGGCAACTGCTCACCTGAGAAACAGGGATTCAGGGATTCTTCTGGGGGACATGCCTATTGTGTGGTGGGTGTACTGTGGGTGTTATGCAGAGTGTAATGGGTGTTTGGCTATGGTGTGTGGAGTTTGATGCATCAAAGGTGACTAGGTGGCTGTGGTTTGTGTGTACAGTTCCTGTATTGTCTTTTGCTGGCAAGGTCTGGTTTGTTTTTCATGTTTGCAAAGGATTGTGGGTTGTGTGGTGGTGTGTTTTATAGTGCTGTTGGGGGGTTTGGATGGTGTGTGCATACGTGTCAGGTGTGGGTTTTTTCATTTGGCCAATGTTGGCTTCTTTTAGTGTTGGGTGCCTAATTCTACTGCGGCAGTTTGCACCGCCAATGGGTGACCGCTATTGAGTGTCTGTTGTGATTCATGGTCCATTGTTTGGAGGGTGGTGTGTTGCTAGCGTACCAGGGAGGGTGGTGGGTCCGACATTTTATCGCCTCCATTGGGTCAGGCAGAATTGTTGTTGTGGCTGGTTACTGTCAGTTTTGTGTTTGTGTGTCATTATCTGGCAGGTAGATTGCCGCCTCCGCGGTGGTGTGTTGGCAGCCTCACCACAGCGGTTTTCGGAAAAGAACGCCAACATCATAATGAGGGCCATTATGAGGTTGTACACAGCCAATGCAACCATGCCGGTCCAACCACCTTGTTTCAGCAGGCAGAGATGGGGAGCACAAGGGGAGACACTAAGCTGCAACCAGCTTACACATCTGGTTCCACCATGGAGCCCATCACACATGTCCTGCCGCTGATGTTGGTCATTGAAGAAGCTCAAAATCCACGCCACTGTGGGCACAACCAACTGTAAGCACATACACATACCTGTGTCATTACGCTCAACAACTGCTCGTTTCGTCGTCAGTCACCTCATATGGGGTTAACGCTACTGGCACCAAATACACTTGCATTGTGTCCTGCACCAGAATCAGACACAAAAAAGGACACATTCACAGCCACAAAATGCCCTCTTTGGGCAGGTCACTCACACAGCACTGCAACACTACACAAAAAGACACATCTGCTCATCTCAGTAACAAGGACATTGAAGTGTACACATTGTCTCATACAACACCAACAATACACCAACATCACATCTACAAATAGAACTCACACACACACACACACATTCCTCACATGCCATGGATTGTTGTCACATTCAACACGCATATGTATGGATATGGCATGGAACACAAACACTTCTCCCATTAAACAGCCCTGCAATGTCCTGCACACATCACCCACATTGCAACACAATGGAGGGAAAATGGGATGCACAATGCACAGAGAGACAAATATACAAAGATCACTTTTCAAAGAATACCTGCACAAAAGGGATGGGGCATCTGGAACACTCAGGGAAGGAGGGTGCACTGGAACACAAATCACTTTGCACATGCCTCTAAAACAACATTTGCATAGGAACTGGCCCTATGTGTATCTAAGGGACAATCAATACTAGACCCAAATGACATGCCTATCTGCACAATGTGGAAGGACAAGTCAACAAAGCACATACAACTCCAACTGCATGGGACACAGATCTACATGACGTAACTGCAAGGTACACACAGCTAAATGGACACATGCACAGTCAAATGCAAGGAAAGGTAGCACAATTGAACACACTCCATGTCTGCACAAACAAAGCTCAAGCGCCCACACATTAGAGGAATCCTTCATCTATATCAGGGTGACAAGTCTACCACCATACATGTTCACATTGGACCGCACAAGATGAAATGCTTACCATAACAAACAGAACACAATGCCATGACACCACCATTACAGTCACACCCACATATCTTTTCAGTAAACATATAGCTTTGACTTGGAGGGCACAATCACTGTCCACAAAGTCAGGTACTGAAAACAATAGCATATGGATCAGCAAGCAGGCTGATACACACACAGATGTAGGCAGCTAACACAAGTCACTCAGAGACAACATAAAGGTAGAAAAGGAAATGGAGGAGAAATGAATACCCAAAGAAAAACAAATGTTTGGGTTTATTAAATGTACATTTTGTAAATGTCAAAGGCCATTGGGCAATACATGTGTTTTCTGAACAGGCACATCATGGTCTGTCACTTGACTACTAACTTCCAGGGAACATCCACAGGAAGGGGAATCAAGTGGGCAGGCAGGCACCTCAGGGATCATCTGGGGTGGGGGAGGATTTGGGAGGATTTTGTTTGATCATGGGTTTTGGAGTGGTGGACTGCTTCTTGGGAGAGCTGGGCTTCTTCTTGGGGGGAGGGGTATGGGTGCTTGCAGGGGGGCAAGTGTTACAGGGGAGGATTTGGAGGTGGATGGGTGGGGTTTGGAGGTGGATCTGGGCTTCTTGGGTTTGGGACAGGGTGGAGGGAACAGGAGAATGGTCAAGGTCAAACAATAAACCTTCTTAAGTACACATGGATGGTCAGCAGAAGGCTGTGGGGATTTGGAGGTCAAGGTAGTGGCTGTCTGCTGTGTCAGTGTGGATGTTGTGGGTACGTGCAAGTGGGAGGTATGCTTGTGTTTGGGTAGTGTCTGTTGTGTGGGTGAGCATGTGCGTTTGTGTGTCTTGGGGTCTGGGAGGTGGAGGTGCTTGGGGATGGAGTTGTGGATGTCTGTGTGCCTGCTGGGGTGGTGTCTGTGGGTATGCTGGATGTGGTGGATGTCTGTGTACATGTTTGGTTGGTGTCCACGGGTATGGTGGGGGGATGGTGGATGTCTGTGTGTCTGCTAGGGTGGTGTCTATGAGTAGAATGGGTGTGGTGGGTGTGTCACTAACTGCTGGGGTAGTGCCGGTGGGTGCTTGATTTCATGTGTGTTATGGTGGGGGTGTCTGGGGAAGTGGTGACTGATGTGCCTCTGGGTGTCTGTTGTTTCCTTGCATGTTGGGGTGTTTTGTGGTGCTTGTGTCTGTGTGTGCTGCTCTTGTGTGTTAAGGTGGGTGCCTAAGGATTGGTCTGTGTGCTTTTGGGTAGGTATGGGAATGGGGGATTTGGATATGGAAGAGGGAGGGAGGTTGCCATCAGTGTTGAGGACAGAGCCTGAAAAGATGTCTATAGTGGGACAGACATTGCACCATGAATGCCTTCCAGGAATACATTAGTCTTCTGCAGTTGGGTTGCCAATCCCTGGAGGGCCTCCACAATGGCTGTCTGACCCACAGAGATACTTCTCAGGAGGTCAATAGCCACACCACTGAGGGCAGCAGGGGTTACAGGGGCTGGAGCACAGGGGCCAATGGCAAAGGAGAAGCCCACCATCTTGGGTGAGCAGGTACAGCCAACTGGGTGGGGAGCAACAGGGAGGGCAGTGATGGAACGGGGGAGGCAGATAAAGATGGTACAGGGGTATGCCCCGATTGTTCTGCCATCACTAGGGAGTGTCCACTGGAGGAAGATTCCTATGATGATGATAATGTTCCAGGTTCTTCCATGGCACTTGCCTCGCCATCCGGGCCACTGGGTCCCTCTGTGTCCATGGTATCTTGACCTGAGGTTCCGTGATCAGATGCATCCCCAATTGGCTGGGTCCTGTCTCCTTTGCTTGCAGGTGCTAATGCTGCAAATAGAAAGAGAAATAGGTTCATCACATGTCCATGATCACACTTGTACAACAGCTCTGATTAGCAAACATTACCATGATATCAAGTAGTCTCAGCAACAAACTCCACCTAAGTCGCCAATACATGTACCATACCATATCAATGCAAGCCATGTGAACTGTCAACAGTTGTCCACAGAAAAATCAACTACTATTGCTTGGCTGAAGTTCCGCAATCAAAATAACCATTCAACTCATAACCCTCAAAGCTTTGCCCCATGGAGCATACCTCAGTTACCTGTTGTCATACAATAGTAGGCCAATGCCAACTACATTCCCACAGATCCCACACAAGGTCATGCAAACCTTTCACACACATAATGACCCAAAAATAAGAAATGATGCTCCCAAACCCTCCCATGTTGTTGACAAAAGTACAATATCCTGGAGAAGGTGATGTTGGAAAGTGGGTTATTGGTAAGGGCAGGTAGGTACCTCCAATTAGCAATAGGTCACTAACCTCCACTTAGGTCCAGTTAGTTCTCAATAAATTAAACCCAGCTCAACCGTTGGTAGCTTGGCAACGAGCGACAAGGCTTAACTTAGGAGACAGAGTGTAAAGCATTCAAATATCAAAAAACAGTAATTAAATAAAACAGAGGAAACAGTTTAAAAATCCAAAACCAATTTATAAAATAGATTATATTTTTATCTTTAGTATGACACAAAAACGAATAAAATCGGAAAAGGGGAACCGGAGATGTGAATTTTTAAAGAATTATTGTTTTCTAGCGCCTAGAAACAAAAAGCACCAATCTGGTCATCTGGTCGCACCTCGACCAGGGCAAAGTCAAAGTTTAAGGCCGACAGCGACAGAGCTCGGCTCTGCTACAGCCCGCAGGAGTCCTCTGTCAAAAGTTTACCTTCACACTTAGGGGGTCATTCATGGGCATTCTGACCACGGCGGTACAGCCGCGGTCAGAAACGGGAAACCGGCGGTGTCCCGCCGGTTTCCCGCTGCCCCAGGGAATCCTCCACGGCGGCGCTGCAAGCATGGGGATTCCGACCCCCTTACCGCCATCCTGTTCCTGGCGGCTTTCACCGCCAGGAACAGGATGGTGGTAACGGGTGTCGTGGGGCCCCTGGGGGCCCCTGCAGTGCCCATGCCAATGGCATAGGCACTGCAGGGGCCCCCTAACAGGGCCACACATTGATTTTCAGTATCTGCCAAGCAGACACTGAAAATCGCGACGGGTGCCACTGCACCCGTCGCACGCCTTCAACTCCGCCGGCTCCATTCGGAGCCGGCTTCCTCGTTGAAGGCGCTTTCCCGCTTCGCCGGCGGGCGGCCTTCTGGCAGTCGCCCGCCAGCCCAGCGGGAAAGCCAGAATTGCCGCCGTGGTCATTTGACCGCTGTGCGGTTATTCGGCGGCTCCCGCCGGGCGTGCGGTTACCGCCGCTGGCGGGAGTCGGAATGACCCCCTTAGTAATTTTTCTGAAGATTTTCTTCAGCGGGACGAACCTGCCCGTCCAATCCGACCTCCTGGAACTCTTCTCCGGATACGCGTCGCGGGAGCCCTCATTGGAGATTTTTACCTTCAAACTTATTTGTTTTTTCGAGGTGAAAATCCTTCAACCGGGGTAAACCTGGATCTTGATCCGACGTCCTTGGAGCCCTCCTCGGATACGCTGGCTGGGAGGTCCCGGTCAACTTTGTACGTTCTGACTTAATCTCTTTTTTGGATATTTTCTTCACCGGGATGAACCTGCAAATCAGGCCGGGTCGCGGTTGAGGCAAGCCGGCTAGAGTTGCCGCGGCGGGTCGGTCCCTCTATGGAGCTTTTTTCCAAAAGTTCTCCAAAGTTCTCCAAACTTCTGGATCTTCTCCCAGATGTTCTTTTAAGGTTCTTTTGGGGTCCACAGCTCACTCCAAGGTTCCGGAAGCTCTGAGATGATCCTTGGAGGTGTGGACTACAACTCCCAGAATGCACCTGGCGCAAACTCCTTTTTGGCCACCGGACAGTGGTCAGCTGGTTGATTTCTTCAGGAGTTGGTGCAGGGGTGTCTGGTTAGCAATTTCACCTGTAGCAAACAGAGAGTCCCTCCTTGAACCAGTTGAAGTCAGGCAAAGTCCTTCTTGTGGTGAAGCCCAAGTGTGCAGCTGGTGCAGTCCTTCAGAGTGCAGGATCCAGGTGCAGGCCAGGGGTCCAGTAGGGCAGTCCTTATTCTCCTTTGGTTTTTCCTTGTTGGAACCTGATGGGGATCTGCGGTGTGGGTGCAGGTCTGCCAGTGTTATCCTTGCTCCTGGGTGAAAAACAGGGGGGTCCCTGTTCTCCAATCAGGGGCAGGGTCCTTCCCCCTGTGATGACCACTTCCTGGGGATTGAGGCAAAAATCAGTCCCAGGAGGCAACATTCCTCAAAAATCCATCATGGCTGAAATTGATTTTTGGAGGTTACATCTGGCTGAGCCCATCCACTGGTGTGGCTAAAAATCATAAACACACCCCTCTCCTAATCTAATCAAGGGGGCACCTAGTTGTATGGGGTTGCAGGATGTGGGGGTATTGCTGGGTTGCTCCAAATGTCCTTCTCTGCCTTTGAAGACCAGTTTGGCAGCCCTCCCCCTTCCTGCCTCACCATCTGTTGAGGGGAGATCCCCTCCCACAGGCACATCTCTTTGTGTGAAGCCAGGGCACTTCACACCTCATCAAGGCAGCCTGGCCAGGCTGCCAGAGGCTGGCCAATCAGAGCCCAGCAGTAAAAACAATGTAGGGCTGAAGTTGGCAACTTTTCAGGTAAAGTGTAAAACTCTTTACCTGAACAAGTTATATTAAATCCCACAACTGGAAGTTGTAGGATTTATTATAACAATTAATTTGATATCAAACTCTTTGTATCTGTCACTTAAGGGGACTTCTAAAATTAAAATAAAGTCTCCCCATTCTAGCCTATGAAGGCCATTCACTACAATGAGGGAAAAATGAATGTGGCTGCTTTTACCTCACCAGGGCTTATAAAACTATTTGTATAAGGTCCCTGCTTATAGTTACATGGCACTCAGCCCTAGGGGCACATAGGGCACACCTTAGAGGTGACTTATATGTAAAAATAAGGGAGTTTAAGACTTTGGAACTACTTTTAATTCCAAAGTCGAATTTGCAATTAACTTTAATTTAAAAACAGCCAGCAAGGCAGGCCTGCCTTTAAAATGACACTGGGCACCTCAGCAGTGCACCTATGGATGCACTACCTATGCTGGGTTCCCTAAACCTACATGCCCTACCATATACTAGGAACTTATAGGTAGGTTGACTTAGCTCATTATAATTAGCCTAATTTGCATATCTACTTTACACGGAGCACTGGCCCTGGGACTGGTAAGCAGTACCCAGGGCACAGCCAAGAGTCAGTAACCAACAGTACCTGTCCAAAAAGTGTAGGGGTGACCGGGCAAAAAGGGGGACTTTCCTGCAGGTGACATGGAAATTCTCATGTCACACTGAAAGCAGTTGCACGATGCACACTTCACCAAGTGATATTTGTCCCAATAGAGTAATGGAGGTATTATTAATGTTGCTCCAATAGGCCACACATGTGGCATGGAAATGCACTCTGTAGATATCATGTGCAATATGCCAGGGAGAAATTTCCCCAAAATGCACAACACAATGAATCAGCAAACCCCAGGATAATCACCAATAATGTCTGGCACCCCTTGCAATGACATACTCTGAGTACATCAGTAGATGCCATTAGTTCTTTAGATGTAGGCGAGGACCTGAGATTTTCAAGTACTTGTTGAAGGCCTTCAACATATTGCCCAGTTCGGAAGCTACATCATTGTCTCCATTATGGTTATGCAGACCCAGACGTTTGTCTGTGGATGAATGATGGTGCTCAAACACAAGTGATTTCAACACAAC
This sequence comes from Pleurodeles waltl, assembly GCF_031143425.1. NCBI lineage: Eukaryota > Metazoa > Chordata > Amphibia > Caudata > Salamandridae > Pleurodeles > Pleurodeles waltl. Next base: position 1,725,861,942 of record NC_090440.1, on the reverse strand, counting down.
TGCAAGTCACTCCGTGATGTATGCTAACAGTCAAGTTACAAACCTTATCCATTACACATGTGCAGTGCACTTTGCTACATGCTGCTACATCAATGGCATAGAAATGCACATTGTGGCTCTAAACTCTAGGCCTGCTTGTCATGTCCTTCATTGCTACTGGAGTTGTACAAGCCAAATGGCATGCTATAATGCATGAGGGAATGTGTCAGCCAATAAACAATGGTGACACACTCCTGTATGTGGCACAGCATGACATGTACCCCATTGTAAATAGCTTATGCCTCACACAGGTTACCTAGCACATGTATGTGATGGAATGCAGACATCATCCCATCAACACAGGTAGAACATGCATGAAACAGCAGCTTAAAAATTTTATTCTAATGAGAAAGAGGCACATACTGACTTGTAGGCACAAGAAATGCTGGCAACAGTGATGGCACATACATCATGTCAATGGACATTCCCCACTTACCAGCGGAAAGTATTGATCTGTAGCTGCTCCCAAAGTACAATGTATGCTCTGTTACATGTATGATGGCCATCTTCACATTACAGACTGCAGTGGGACACCAGCACCCGTCATACGCTGAAGACAACTAGCCTCTGGGTGGCAGATGTCAATATGCACATTTACCCAGACACATGGCTGAAGACAGTGATCCATCACTTCCTTACCATTGGCCTGCAACATTGAGGAGTAATGGTGTATTGCATTGAATTTACACACTCTATAAAAACAAACAGTACTTGATTGATCACTGTACAACACATTCACCCGGCAATGTGACAGGCAGGAATATGCCCTGAACTCACCCCCTTGTGACTGTTGGTTGTCCTCAAACACCCATTAATGTCTAGGTAGGCCACAGCAGAATGCAGGGCATTAGGGAGGTCATGGTCTGATGGGTACCCTGTCTACGTTGGGAGGACAGCCCCAGCTAGACCTCTGCATTTTTCTGCGTCCAGCTTCTCAAGTCCTCCCACCTTTTCCTGCAGTGGGTGCTTTGCCGGGTGTGGACCACCAGGGTCTGCACCTTCTTGGTGATGGCCCTCGATAGCTCCTTCTTTTGATGGGTGTTGACCTATAAGGATGCAAAAGGCAAATCAAGAGATTAAAAACACAAGTTTCACCACAAATGGTTGAGTCACATACGTCAGTAACATCAGGTTAGGACTTTTCTATTTGTCAATATTCCCCAACTGTAAAACACACAAGCCAATATGTACAGAGACACGATTCCAGACATGTGTATTTCCATCTGGAGACTAACCCACTACCCTGCTCATGGCCTACAATGACTAAGCAAGCATACTTACATCAGGTAGGCCATGCTCTAGCAACCTGTACTGTGATATAAGGCTCTATGAAACACTGCACACCTATGTGTCTTTTGAAGGGTAAACTCCTTAGGCATGAATGGACCAACACATTCACACTCTGTGAAAATGACCAACTGCATTCAGTCCCTACAGACAAACTCCAACATTACGCATCAGTAACAATCAAGGGCTGGCGTGGTGGGTACAGAAAGTGTCTTACTTGTCCATGAGTGGACATGTGGCCTAACAAATGCAGACTCATGCCACTTCAGGGGATGGGGCTCTGTGCAATGTCCCTGTACTACAGAACACACCTTTGGACATGTGTGTCCATCTTACAGAGTTGGCAACCAATAAACAAAGGCATGCATTGTACAGTTTCTGCTATGTGACCAAGTTACTGAGTCACATATCATGTCTTCCCATGAATCAACACACTGTCTGCATTGTGGGACTGTCAGTAATGCAATACACCTGTACAGGACAAACATGACCTGTGTGAAGTTGACAAGAGAGCTGTGGGAGTAAGGGACCTGCCATGAGTCTAAGATACACATTGACAATGATGCATTATGCATATATGGACTAGTTTAATTATTTACCTTTGAACCTATTCCTAATCTAGTCAAAGGAATGAGGCATTCAGGGTAGGTTTTTCCACCAGAGCCTCATATTGGCCACATGAGAGAATCTGTTGGGATACAGGTAAGTGGGCACAGTGCCACAGTTGCATAGCCACAGTGACTCTGCCACAGCCTAGTCTAGGTCCCATACTGGGAGATACATGTGACAGGCCCTGGTCTCTGCAGCCTCAGCAGACATAACCTACAAGACACTCCATTCCCATTACTTCCATGCAGAACAGTACATAATGTAGCCAACAGCAATTTGTCATGTGGTGGCAACCTGAAGGGCAGGGTGACTCACGATATGCCTTCTACACAACAGTTTGGAAAGGGCAGATTTGGGTTGAAAGATCTGTGGCACTATGCACGTTGCTCACATGGCTCTCAACTGACTCATACAACATACATACACAGCTCATGCTGTCATGCACATACATGTTGTCTGACATTTATAATAATCATGAGGAAAGAGATGTCAGTGGATGGCAGTAATGACTCCTTACCTAGTTATGTGCCTACAACACAAAGAGGACCTAAGACCCCCAAAACATCACACAACACAATGTGACTGAACTTAAATATGGCACTGGCCTTAAGCCAGTGGTCGCAGGTGGTCTCAAATGTCCATTTGAGTAGGTCAAACAGCCGCCATTTTGGCAGCCTGAAATGCTATAAAAACTGCATCACACCTGCGAAAATTGATTTTTGATCTTGCAACCATGGTTATCCTGTCTTGTCATGTAGGTCCTACTACTCAGATTCCATTGTAGTATGTTCCAGGGCACAGATGATACTTAACAGTGGGGCACAATCCACCACCGCTGATGGTCATTTTGGCGGTAGGGATAGCCATTCACATTTCGAGGGGCAATTGTGTTGCACACCTCTGAGTTTGGTCCACATACATGTTTTGACCACATGTGTAGAAAACCATAATGGGCACACATGACCCTTGTGTTATCTGCAGCTATGATGTGTACTGGTTGCCATGTTTATCCATTCAGAAACGCCTTGCCAGATCATTGACGTGCATCATGTTTGTTGCTGTAAGCACACTGACTAATGTTAAAGATCATGGGGGTCATTACAACATTGGCGGTAAAAGCCGCTTACCGCCTTGCAGAAGACAGCCAATACACCGCCGCGGCCGCGGAATTCCGCCACAGCTATTATGACACACATCTCGGAATCCGACAAAATTCAGACACCCACACAAGTCCGCCACACCAAAGGTCAGTGGAAAACTGGCGAAGACAAAACCTCCATCTCCACGCCAACAGAAACACGCCCATGCTATTACGACTTTCAAACGCGGTATTCCATTGGCGGTATACACCGCCGCGCTCAAAATATACACACATCTCCAAAACACTGCCACATTGGACAATTCCAAATACACACACCTGATACACATACACACACCACTCCCACACACCCAACACAATATAAAACACACACCTACATCACCCACAAACCCCTACGACCAAAAATTATAGACGAAGGCGAGAGAGACAGAGAGCACAGCAACTGAGAACCCCACCACACAGAGGCACACAACACCATCACCCATACAACATTACACGCACAGTACACCACACACCACTACACATTACCACACACATCAACACTGACACCACCCCACACATCACCCAAACCACCCCATGTCACGCCAAAGACACCCCCGGTTTTCCAAGGAGGAGCTCAGGGTCATGGTGCAGAAAATCCTACTGGTAGAGCCACAGCTATTTGGCTCACAGGTGCAGCACACATCCATAGCCAGGAAGAAGGAGCTATGGCGCAGTATAGTCGACAGGGTCAACGCAGTGGGACAGCATCCAAGAAATCCGGAGGACATCAGGAAGAGGTGGAACGACCTACGGGGGAAGGTGCGTTCAGTGGTCTCCAGGCACAACATTGCGGTTCAGCGGACTGGCGGCAGTCCCCCACCTCTTCCCCACAACTAACAACATGGGAGGAGCAAGTCTTGACCATCATGCATCCAGAGGGCCTCGGAGGAGTTGGTGGAGGAATGGACACTGGTAAGTCAAATCTTAACTATCATATCCCTCACCCTAACTGCATGCTATTACACCCCCCCAACCTCACCCCCTCTCCTATCACTCCAAATCCTCACATATGTACTAATAACACAAACCACCCATCCCAACACCAAGCCCTGCATGACACAACTAAGCATGTTCACCCCTCACCAAAGCATGCTCACTGCACAAACCCATAACAAAACCCTAACCATCATCACACAAACCCACACACAGGAATGCTTGCACTGGGGTACACAAACACCCACCCATTGCACACCATTACACACACACATGCAATAATCATGCTCTTATATCCCTGCAGGACCACTAAGGAACGTCACCACACAGGAGGGTCCAGACATCTCCACTCCACCCACAGAAGAGGCCCACAGTGACGACAGCAGCTCTGCCCTACTGGATCCTGATCACCAGCACAGACCATTGTGGGCCTCGGGACAGTCGGTTCCCCTTGTGCAGGCACAGCCCAACAACAACCTTCCCCCCTCTGGTAACACCAGCACAGCACCCACCCAGCGGGCCCATACCTCCGTACCCAGGACACGTCAATCAGCGGCGTGTCCACCACTACAGGGAACCCAAGAGAACCCACCACCCCAACAACAACAGGGACCTGTGGGCTGTGGTAGTGGGCACACGGTTCAGGGGACGGAGGCACAGGAACACAGGGGAACTGGGAGGGCTGCTGTGCGACAGGGGGCGGACAGGCCAAGGGAACCCACCCTCCACGAGGCCATCTCCTCCATCATGGGAGCGTACCACCACTCCCAGGAGACGATTTCAACGGTCCTGGCCAAGTTTCAGGAGACCCAGCGCCTGCAGGAGGAGCAGTATTTGGGGTTCAGGGAGGAGCTCATGACCATCAGCTCCGCCCTGGGCACCATCGTAGGGGTGCTGAAGGACACACAAAAAACCATGAGGGACACCCTGGCACTCCAAGGGGCCCCTGACACTAGCATGGATGATGAACTGCCCACCACCTCCGCCGGCGCTAGTGGACAGGACGCCCCGCCACAGGACCACCACACCAGCACCCCACCCCCTCCAGACGGACAACCACCACGCAAGCGGTCCCTGAGATCCAGGAACAGGACAGAGCAAGATGGCAAGACCCCCGCCAGGAAATGAGACCACCCTGATTGCCCTCCCACTGTCCCACTTTGTTATCCTGTCCATACTTTAACTGCCCCAGCTCCACTTCCTATGCCCATATGGGCAGTGCACCTGTGTGACCAATAGACGGGACTCTGCCATGGACATTCCTCCACCGTCCCCCATCACCATTTTCCAACCCCCTCCATTTTTGAGCACTTAAATAAACACCCTTGAACCACAAAATAATCTGGAGTCAGTCTGTGATTTGGTTTATTTGTATTATCAATGACAGTGTCAAAATGCGTTCCCAATTGTAAAGCCAACATACCTATGTCACACATCACAAGTCCATAAAGGATGCAAGCAGATGACACACGTTGGTAACCACACCTGTGAAACCGTAATGGAAAGGTACAACTCAGTGACAAAATACTGCTATTAAATAACAGACAGGATAGAGGTAGAAGTGTGAAAGTGAATGTAATGTGAAAAAACGTTTTTCTCACCTGTGTGTCACTGGAAATATTGCTGAATGACTGACTCCCTGTTGTCTATGTCTTCTTCCTCAGCTTCCTCCTCATCACTGTCCACATGCTCCACAGGCTCCACAGCTGCCACAACACCGCCATCTGGACCATCCTCCTGCAGAAAAGGCACCTGGCGTTGCAAAGCAAGATTGTGAAGCATCGAGCAGGCGATGATTATCTGGCACACCTTATTCGGTGAAGGGAATCACCTTTCATATGGAGGCACCTGAACCTGGCCTTCAGGAGGCCGAAGGTGGGTTCGATCACCCTCCTAGTCCGCCCATGGGCCTCATTGTAGCGTTCCTCTGCCCTGGTCCTGGGATTCCTCACTGGGGTCAATAGCCATGACAGGTTGGGGTAACCAGAGTCCCCTAATAGCCGCACACGGTGTCTCTGGAGTTGACCCATCATATAAGGGATGCTGTTATTCCACAGGATGTAGGCGTCATGCACTGAGCCAGGGAACATAGCATTTACCTGGGAGATGTACTGGTCTGCCAAACAGACCATCTGTACATTCATGGAATGATAGCTCTTCCGGTTCCTGTACACCTGTTCACTCCTGTGGGGGGAACCAGAGCTACATGGGTCCCATCAATAGCACCTATGATGTTGGGGATATGTCCAAGGGCATAGAAGTCACCTTTCACTGTGGGCAAATCCTCCACCTCAGGGAAAACAATGTATCTCCTTACGTGTTTCAGCAGGGCAGACAACACTCTGGACAACACGTTGGAAAACATAGGCTGGAACATCCCTGATGCCATGGCCACTGTTGTCTGAAAAGACCCACTGGCAAGGAAATGGAGCACTGAGAGCACCTGCACGTCAGGGCGGATTCCAGTGGGATAGCGGATTGGTGACATCAGGTCTGGCTCCAACTGGGTACATAGTTCCTGGATAGTGGCACGGTCAAACCTGTAGGTGATGATTAAATGTCCCTCCTCCATTGTCAACAGGTCCACCAGCGGTCGGTACACCGGAGGATTCCGCAATCTTTTCAAATGTCCCAGCTGACGGTGCCTAGGAAGGACAACAGCGACCACAGAGTCAACAAATTCCCAGGTATGTACCCACAGATACACAGAACACGACACCAAACACAAAACCCTTCCTGTATGTGTGTTGAGTGTAGGCCTAACTATGTGTGACGCAGTAGTAAATGAAGCCATGTGGGCCCCTGAAATGGCGGCTGCCTGACCTCTAAACTGGGACAATGGGAATATGAGGTCACTGCGCTGGCGTTGTACCCCATCACGCTAGGCGGTGGTAGACCGCGGTGCAATGCTGCATTGGTTAACACTGGACCCTATGGGTCCCAGGAGCCAATGACGAAGTGCGCCGGCGGTGATGATACGCACCGCCGCGGACGTCACCGCCATTTTCTATCTGTTCAATCACTCGATACCTGATCTTCGACAGGAGAGGACCTACACTGCAAGTGCTGCTGTGACCTCAGTTTGGAAGAGACAATGGCTGCTGCGTCTGGGAAAAGGGCCCCTGCCTTCACTGCTCAGGAGTTGGAGAAGCTAGTAGACGGGGTCCTCCCCCAGTACACGCTAATCTACGGTCCTCCAGACCAACAGGTAAGTACAAAGGGAGCACATTGTATAGGCTATGCCTGGGTGGAGAGGGCTGGTTGTAAGAGGGAAGGGGGCAGAGTTCAGGGAAGATGAATGCATGTGCCACATGGCAAGGGTAGGGATGGGGGCCACTCAGTTGGTAATGACTTCTCTTCTTCCCTTGTGCATGTCATGTAGGTCAGCGCCCCCCAGAAGAAGGACATTTGGCGTGCCATCGCCAAGGAAGTCCGGACCCTGGGGGTCCACCAGAGACGGGGCACCCACTGCTGGAAAAGATGGGAGGACATTCGCCGCTGGAGCAAGAAGACGGCGGAGGCTCAGCTGGGGATGGCCTCCCAACGTGGGAGGGGTGCCCGTCGCACCATGACCCCCCTGATGTTCTGGATCCTGGCGGTGGCCTACCCAGAGTTGGATGGGCGCTTGGGGGCATCACAGCAGACACAAGGGGGTGAGTACACTCTCATTCTGGGGATTTGGTGCACAGTTGAGGGGTCTGGGTGGGGGAGGAGGGCTGTGTGTGTACCTAGGCCAGGCAGAAATAGGTAGGCTAGGCCCCTCCGTAATGCAGGGCATGTGGCACTCCACCCCACCTCAGTAGTGGGCCAAGTACAGGTATGGATGCCCCTGTGGCATCCATGTGTGCAGATGTCCACCATAGCCATGTAGGCCATATCCCAGCAATTGCATCTGTAGAGGCCAAGAGCACGGCGTAGTGCAGGGGGCTGCTGTGTCTGTATTGTCCGCCAACGGTAGCGGTAAGCCATGCACTCAACTGTCTTACTTCTGTCGTCCCCTCCCCCTTTTTCTGCTCTCCCTGTTCTTTTGTGCATCAGCATCATCAGGCGGAGGTACAGTGGCACCGGGGCACGAGGGAGCTGCATCCCACATGGCCATGGAGGGCCACACCACGGACTCAGAATGCACCAGTGGGACGGAGGGCGAGGGGAGATACACGTCGGTCACCGGATCACCAACCAGCGACACAGACTCGTCCGCCGATGGGAGCTCCCTTGTGGTGGCGGCACCATCTGTGCCCCCCACTTCTACAGGTACAGCCGCCACCTCCCCTACCAGCACCGCCCTCCCAGCAGCCCTTCAGCATTCGCCCCGTGCCCGCTCACCCAGGAGGGTGGGCATCACCTTCGCCCCAGGCACCTCAGGCCCTGCCCCAGTCACCCCTGCTGCCCTTACTGAGGAGGGCATTGACCTCCTCAGGTCACTCACTGTTGGGCAGTCTACCATTGTGAATGCCATCCAGGGTGTACAAAGGGAGTTGCAACACACTAATGCATTCCTGGAGGGCATTTATTCTGGTCAGGCTGCCCATCATCGAAACCTGCAATCTCTGGCCTCAGCACTGATGGCAGCCATTGTCCCTGTGTCTAGCCTTGAAGTACTGGGTTTTTCAGAACCCAGTGGTGCCAGGGAACACACCCTAAGACTTCGAGTCCTTCCTGTTTCAGACTACAGAAACACAGAGGGGGTCATTCTGACCCTGGCGGTCATGGACCGCCAGGGCCAACGACCGCGGAAGCACCGCCAACAGGCTGGCGGTGCTTCCGGGGGCATTCTGACCGCGGCGGTAAAGCCTCGGTCAGAAAAGGGAAGCCGGCGGTTTCCCGCCGGCTTCCCGCTGCCCCAGGGAATCCTCCACGGCGGCGCTGCCAGCAGCGCCGTCATGGGGATTCCGACCCCCTTTCCACCAGCCTGGTTCTGGCGGTTTTCACCGCCAGAACCTGGCTGGCGGGAATGGGTGTCATGGGGCCCCTGGGGGCCCCTGCAGTGCCCATGCCAGTGGCATGGGCACTGCAGGGGCCACCTAACAGGGCCCCACATTGATTTTCAGTGTCTGCGTGGCAGACACTGAAAATCGCGACGGGTGCAACTGCACCCGTCGCACACCAGCAACTCCGCCAGCTCCATTCGGAGCCGGCATCCTCGTTGCTGGTGCTTTCCCGCTGGGCGGGCGGGCGGCCTTTTGGCGGTCGCCCGCCCGCCCAGCGGGAAAGTCAGAATCACCGCGGCGGTCATTTGACCGCGCTGCGGTGTTCTGGCGGGGGAACTTTGGCGGGCGGCCTCCGCCGCCCGCCAAAGTTAGAATGACCCCCAGAGTCTTCTTGGTGAAGTCAAAGATCTTGTTTATTGGCTGCAGCCAGTAACAGGTATCCTAGAAGTACAACACGGTGTATATTCTCAGGAGACTGCTCCTCTTGCAAAGCTAACCTTCTCTTTTATACAAAATATTATGCTTTGGGCAAACATTCCTTATTTTACAGTTGACCATTCACATATTTTCACTACAAAGAAATAGCAGGGTTATGATGACAGGCCCATATTTCAGTTTGTCCAGCCCTCAATCAATTACCCAGCAAGGCTCAGTACTTTCATCAGATATCAACGGACCACCAATATAAACAGGCACCTCCTCCTTGTAAAGCTAGTCATAAAGAAAGAAACAGGGACAGGTGCGTGTAAGATTAGGCATGGTTTGTGTGTGATGAAAGGTTTTATGATGTGTTGTGCGTTGATACTAATCTCATTCGGCCACTGGGAAAGAAACTGGCCGAACAGGTTTGGCTTCAGGCAGTGGAGTCAGCTTGCCCAGGTCACAGAGGAGTCAGCAAAGATGTACGTGTCCTTCAGACTCGTTTTCAGCATTAGACATTGGCCTATGTGAGGGCAATCACAAAATGGCTGTCGTTTAAATGGAACACGAGGGTTCAGGACGGAAACTCTGATATTCGGGTGATTTCATTACCCGAATATGAATACAATGCTTGTGCATACTATTCTAATCATTCTCGGTCTGCTGATACCAAAATCGTTGTGATACGACGATGTTTATAACACGGGTCCAGAATTTTCAGTACCACAGCCTCCCCCTTCCAACTTCCTCCACCCAGACCCAATCCCCTGTAATCCAGCCTGTCCCAAGCACACCATCAGACAAGCATGCATACACCTCAACACCCAAAAGTAGCTCAGGCAAACATAGGCACCACACAACCCACAGGCACTCACACAAGCATCACCCACATGCAGACACAACAACATCCACTGCCTCCACTGTGTCCCCCTCCTCGTCATCTCCCTCCTTCCTCCCAGTATCGTCTATACTCTCACCTGCATGCACTACATCTACAGCCACTAGAACTCGCACCAGAACACCCAGCACCAGAACACCCAGCACCACCCCCCGCTCACCTGCACTCAGCACCCCCACTCCCATTTACACGTCCCCTGTGTCCTCTCCCAGTGTGTCTGTGACACCCCCTCCCAAAATACACAAACGCGGGCACTCCATTACCAGTGGTGCGTGTTACAGGTGTGTGGAGTGTACCGGCCACCAGGGCAGGCAGTGTGACACGGAGCCAAGGCACTGCCAGTCCACCCCCTGTAAAGCATCTCAAGTTGGAAAGTGGCCGACGGGACCGGGTGAAGACTCCTGGAGGCAAAACTACACACAAGGGTCCCAGGGGGATTGCAGAGTCAGCTGTGACTCCTCCAAAGGTGGGGAAGGGCCAGAAGAAGTCTGCACAGCCTGGTGTGAGCAGCACGGCCGAGAAGGGCGGCATCCTTCCCGGTGGCCGGGACACCACCGCCATTACCGTCATCACTGGTCAGGAGACAACCGCCGGAGTCATTGCCCAGGAGGGCACAAGTATCGTCACTGGTCAGGAGACCACCGCCACCGCCGGAGTCATTGCCCAGGAGGCCACAAGTATCATCACTGGTCAGGAGACCACCGCCGGAGTCATTGCCCAGGAGGGCACAAGTATCGTCACTGGTCAGGAGACCACTGCCACCGCCGGAGTCAGTGCCCAGGAGGGCACAAGTATCGTCACTGGTCAGGAGACCACCGCCACCGCCGGAGTCATTGCCCAGGAGGGCACAAGTCTCGTCACTGGTCAGGAGACCACCGCCACCGCCGGAGTCATTGCCCAGGAGGGCACAAGTATCGTCACTGGTCAGGAGACCACCGCTGGAGTCAGTGCCCAGGAGGGCACAAGTATCGTCACTGGTCAGGAGACCACCGCCGGAGTCAGTGCCCAGGAGGACCCCGGCTGCCACAGCCCCGCTGGGCAATGAGGGACCGTCATGCCAAACACAAATGCACAGGTCAGAGACCGCCATGGCAAAGCACCGCTGAACAGGGCAAGCACCGCTGAACAGCCCAGAGACCGCCATGGCAAAGCACCGCTGAACAGGGCAAGCACCGCTGAACAGCCCAGAGACCGCCATGGCAAAGCACCGCTGAACAGGGCAAGCACCGCTGAACAGGGCAGAGCACCGCTGCAGAAGGAAAAGACCACCACATCAAGCATCGTTATCCCATGTACAGCTGGGACAGTGACGGGACAGGAACTGTCACGCGGAGCCTAATCCAGTCTAGGCACCATTCCCCCTCCAGAACCAGTGGAGAGATCCATCCACTCCGTCTGTCCTTAACAGGATGAAGCACTCTGGGCACCAGTCCCCCTCCAGAACCAGTGGAGGCTGTTATCCACTTGAGAGACTATGGCTTTGCACTCCCCAGGATAATGCAGTGGGCAACCCACCCACTGTAGTGACTTGAGAGACTGTGGCTTTGCACTCCCCAGGATAATGCAGTGGGCAACCCACCCACTGTAGTGACTTGAGAGACTGTGGCTTTGCACTCCCCAGGATAATGCAGTGGGCAACCCACCCACTGAAGTGACTTGAGAGACTGTGACTTTGCACTCCCCAGGATAATGCAGTAGGCAACCCACCAACTTGAGAGACTTGAGAGACTGTGGCTTTGCACTCCCCAGGATAATGCAGTGGGCAACCCACCCACTGTAGAGACTTGAGAGACTGTGGCTTTGCACTCCCCAGGATACATCAATGGGCATGGAGCCCCGTCGTGGATGTGGCGTGGTGCTGTAATCTGGCTGAGGTGCCCCCTCCTTCCCTTCCCCCTGAGGTGCCTGTTGTATTTCTCTCTGATGCCCTGGCAGTGTTCTCTCCGTTTGTGGACAGGTATCTTGTGTGGGCCTCGCCCATGCATTTTTGGCCCAGTGGTGCACGGACATTGAGATGTGCATATCTGCACTACTTCTCATAATATATATACTTTTGAATGTGTTTATATCTAGCTGTATATATTTGGTACATGTATTTTGATACATTACAATGTTTGAACTGATTTTGTTTTGTCTTAGCATTCTTCCGGGGGGTTGTGGGTTGTACTGTGATGTTTGGAAATGCATTGGTGTGTGTGTTGTAATGTGCAAGGGTCGGGGTGGGGGTGGGGGTGTTGCGTGTGTGTCCCCCTGACTTTTGCCTCCCCCTTCCCCTATGTCGTAGGTGCAGTACTCACCGTTGTCTTCGCCGCCGCAGGCGCTGGTGTTCGTTGATGAGTAGGAAGACAAGGGCAGGGAGGATTTGTTATTCCGGCTCCATGATGTCCTCCTTCCTCGTGGGATGTGTTAAGGTGAGCGTTTTCCCATTGCAAAAGCAGTTTCTGCCGTGTTTTTATCCACGGTGAATCCGCCCCAGAAAAGGTGGCGGATTGGCGGGTTGTGATACTGTGGGCGGTACATTGTCTTCCGCCTGTCTGTTGGCCGTGACCGCCGCGCTGCTTGTCTGTACCGCCGTGGCGGTCGGAGTGTTAAAGTGGCTGTCTTTGTTGGCGGTTTCCGCCACTGTCATAATTCCATTTTTTTGTCCGCCGGCCTGTTGGCGGTCTTACCGCCACTTTAACACCGACCGCCAGGGTTGTAATGACCACCAAAGTCTTGTAATATATAGGTACCCAGAAGGAGGGAGGAGGCAAGGACCTCCTGTCTACTGTCCACTGACAGACCTTCAGACCATGGAAGAACGCTACATTATACTGCTCTACCGTCTGAATAGGCAAACAATAGTGGACTTATGTCATCAGTTGGAGCCAGATTACCATTCATTGTACAGGCCATGTCAGTATTGCACTTCCTAGCCGCAGAGTCCTTCCTATATACAGTGGCCCAGTCTGGTGGTATGTCCCAATCTATGTTCCATCTGGTGTTGAAGGATGTCCTGTCAGCACTGCTGATGAACGTGGACAGCTATATCCGGTTTCCCCGAAGTAAGGATTTAGCCCAAGTGAAGGCTGACTTTTTTGCCTTTGCACGCATCCCACATGTGGTGGGGGCCGTTGAAGGTATACATTTTGGCTTGGTCCCACCTCAGGCCAATGAACAAGAATATTGCAACAGAAAGAACTTCCATTCCATCAACATGCAAGTGTCTCTGTGGTGGATCTCTACATTTCACATGTTTGTGCCCATTTTTCAGGGTCAGACCATGATTCCTTCATAATGCAGAAGAACACCATACTCCAGCTGATGTCGCAACTGTACCCAGAGAAGGCCTGGCTGGTTGGTAAGTCACATCTGTCCTGTTTGTGTGTGTGCAATGTCTGGTACTACAATAATGAAGTGAGTGACTCATTGTTGCACATATATGTCCCATTACTTGACTGGAGACTCTGCATATCCAAACTGTCCTTGGTTATTGACGCTGCTAAGGAATCCAACTATGCCAGAGGAAGTCTGCTTCAGTGAGGCCCATGTAATAACAAGGCAGTTAGTGGAGTGGGCTTTTGGGTTCCTCATGGCCAGATTTTGGTGTCTTGACAGGACTGATGGAGCCCTCCTTTACTCACTCAGAAAAGTGTCAGATCAATGTGGCATGCTGCATGCTCCACAACATCACCCTGCGAAGGAATATCCTGTACAACCCAGAGGAGGGGGAGCTTGCAGTGCCAGCAGGTAAGAATCCTGAAATGCTAAGTGAGGATGACAGTGGTGAAGAGGAAAAGGCTGACTTGTGGGAAGATCTCATCAACTGCTACTTTTCATTAATGTAAATGAACTGTAGTTGTGGAAATGTGTGGGGTTGAATGTTTTAGCAACAACTAGGGAGCTGATACTCAGCAATATTCAGCCAAAGGCTGCCTGAGGAGTTACCATTTGACATATTCCTACCTTGATGATGTTGTTTTGTTTGTGTCAGTTTCATTGCAATGTAATTACATTTCCATTTGCTTGCTATGTGATTTATGTAATAGGTATGCTTTCAAGCCTATACTCATTGTTTTGTCTTTGTACAGGTACTTTCACAATTACATCCTCCTATGGGCATTTCAGAGTTGTGACATTGGCAGGTATCTGATACTGTTGTGACATACAAAGTGGACATTAATTGTCCCAGGTAATGCAGGAAAGAGAATTTGGGTGTATGAGACCTGTGCCAAGGCAGCTTGCACAGTGTTTGGTTGGAAGGTCAGACGTGCCCATTGGAGTTGTTTTTTGTGCTGTGTTGGGCCAACTGATTGCATTATGTTTGTCCTCTTGTGGGCATGGAATTTCTATTGATATTGATTGTGAGCAAGTCATTCACTCTTCACATTGGCTAAATACTGTTATTGTATGATCTGTATGTAGGTGTAGATATGTTTCATCATTGCATGCCCGGTGCCTGGGCCACAACACTGACATATGTTTCTGTCATACTACCCGATGCATGGTCATTAGATTATGATGGGCCTGGGATCAGGGACTGTTGTACTGCCATCTGTCCGTATCTTGGATTATGTGATGTTGGGTTACTTTGGTGGTGTATGTGAAAAGGCTCAAGATCCTGACATCATCCACATTAATGTGTGCCTATGCTACGGGACAATGTCTGACAAATCCCTCCCTTCCATAGCATAGGGGGCTGTACCCTGGAATTTGTCCTTTGACTCAGTATGGGTCACACATTCTTATGTCACAAAGGTCCAGACATATAGACAGCCTATATGCTATACACTTGAAGAAAATGTTTGGTGTGACCAGACACTTGTAGCAATGTGCTTGTGTGTGTTGGTAGTAATCGTTAGCAGTACACTGTACCTGTAACATATCCCTCCTTACATTAGTGTCTTGCGTCTTCCTCATTTGCTTCACATAGTATTATATCTCTACATAGCAAAATGTTGAAATGAAGTAAGCAGACAATTAGTTTGTGATGGGTGAATTTACTACAGGGCTGATGCAGTAATTAACATTTTGACAGAAAAGACAAAAAAATAAAGTGAAGGTGTCAGTCATGGTAAATGAAAACATTGAAGTAGATGCCACGCCATTAGGAGTAAAAAGTCCAGAGGGCTCCTCCCATTGGAACTGGTGGGTAGTCCAGAATGAGTCAACAGAGAATTGCTGGCAGCGGTGGGTGTCTTGTCAGCCTCACCTCCTGGATTCTTTGCCAGATGTCCCCACTTGCATGGTGGGGGGGATCTGCTACTACAGAGACAGGGATTTTTGGGGCTTGTTCCTCTGGCAGGGCCTCCCTTCCAGTGGCTGGAACTGATGAATAAGGGCCTTGTACTGATGAACCAAAGCAAGGGGGAGAGTGGTGTCATACAGCCCTGCTCAGGGTGATGTTAATGTTCCTCGTCACCCCTTTTAGCTGCTTGATTTCCCGGAGTTCGGTTACTACCTGGCCCATCACACCTTGGGACTCCTGATAGACCCCCAAGACATGGCTGATGGTGTCCTGGCCAGGAGCAGCCTCTGTAGCCTCACCCCCCTAGCCCACAGCATCCCTCCCACACACTCTACCCCAACAAGCCTGTACCCCTGCCACAGGGCGCCCTCTAGCAGTGGTTTCTGGAATCTCATTGTCAGAAGTGTTTCACTGCAACTCAGGAGGACTGTGAACATTAACCACTTGGGTGCCTTGGACGTAACAGTTACATCCTTGGCCACAGCGCTCATGTGCCAAGGGCGTAACCATTACGTCCTGCACCCAGCCCACGGGGAGAGCACTAGTGCTGTAAGCATGGCTTCCAGCGTGATCCAAGGAGAAACTGATTAGGTTTCGCCTCTGTATGGGTGTAGTAGAGGTCAGAGAGGCATGAAAAGGAAAGGAAAGGCTTTTCCTTTCCTTTTCATGTCCCTCTGAGCATTCCTGCAGCACGATCGCATAGCAATCATGCTGCAGGAATGCCCACTAGACACCAGGGAGTTTTATTTAGTTTGGTTAACAAATAATGGGAGCGGCCCCTTGGGCAAGAGTCACTCCCCAAGGAAGGCAATTCATTTTAAGCCTTTTCTGACCCCCTTGGGGGAAGATCGGCCTATTTTAATTATGCCAATCTGGCCCCAAAGGGGGTAGGGGTAAAAGCCACTAGGCACCAGGGATAAAAAAAAATGTTTTACAGGTGGGGAGCGACCCCTTAGACAAGGGAGGCAAATTTATTTTAGGCTATTTCTGACCCCCTTGGGGGTAGATCAGCCTATTTTTATAAGGCCAATCTGCCCCCAAGGGGGGCAGAAACCACTAGACACCAGGGATTTTTTTTGCCAATTTTACCAAGGGGAGCGACCCCTTAGGCAAGGGTCGCTCCCCTGGGCGGAGGGGGGGGCATTTTTTAAGGCCTTTTCTCCCAGCCCCGCGGGCAGATTGGCCTATTTTAATTAGGCCAATGTGCCCCCAAGGGGGCAGAAACCACTAGGCACCAGGGATCTTTTTATAAAAAATAATTACAGATGGGGAGCGACTCCTTAGGCAAGAGTCACTCCCCTGGGGAGCAATTGTATTTTAGGGCATTTCTGCCCACCTTGGGGGCTGATCGCCCTATTTTTATTAGGCCAATCTGCCCCCAAGGGGGGCAGAAGCCACTTGACAGTAGGGATTTTTAATCACCAATTTCAGACAAGGGAAGCAACCCTTTGGGCAAGGGTTGCTCCCCTGGGGGGCTATTTTATTTTAGGCCATTTCTGCCCCCCTTGGGGGAATATCAGCCTACTTTTATTATGCCAATCTGCCAACAAGGGGGGGGCAGAAACCACCAAACATCACAGATTTTTGTCTTTACCATTTTATGTAAGGGGAATGGCCACTTGGGCAAGGGCAGTTCCCCATGGAGGAAAATGATTTTAGGGCATTTCTGTCCCCCTTGGGGGCAGATGCGTCTAGTTCCATTAGGCCCATCTGCCCCCAAGGGGAAAGAAACCACTTAGGCTCCAGGGATTGGTGTGTGTGTGTGTATGTGATTTCTTTGGTGGGGCAGCCCCTTGGGCAAGGGTCGCTCCCCATGGGGGCACATTACTGTTAGCCATTTCTGCCCCCCTTGGGGGCAAATCAGCCTATATTTGCAAAGCCCATCTGACCATAAGGGGGGCAGAATGCCCACTAGTCACTAAAAGAGGGTGGTGTTATGGCCATACCCTTCCCCAAATAAATGGAGACAAAGTTGTTCTGTCCACCAGTGGGCAGATGGGGTAATTACCCCCGATCCACTCTCCAGAGGACAGAAAGCCTACTAGATGCCAGAGAATTAAAAAAACAAAAAAAATAGTGGGGTGGTGGCTGCCAACTAATATGGGCATGGTTATGCCCCCACCCCAACTGAAGGGGTTAAGAGTCTTTCAGCTTTCTCCCTGCACACTAAAAGATCTTATCCCAATGACAAGCAAGAGGACATTTGATTATTTTGGGTTTTGATTTTATATTTGGGCCATTAGAGCTTGGCTAACTCTCAAAATCGTCCCACTTGGCTGCACTTTTTGGACTTTGGAATGCTGCCATCTAAAACATCTACAAGACCTAGACACATCTGAAAACTAAACATCTGGGTGAGTCCAGAGTGGTGTGCTTCACATGCAACCGCACCATTTTCTTCCTCACAATGCTCTGCAAATCTCCAATGTTGCGTGAAATCACACATTTTCCCCACATTTTTGTGTTAGAACCTTCGAGAATCTGCAGGAATCCACAAAATTCTACCACCCAGCATTGTTGAATCTATACTGATAAAAATACTGCCCCATTTGTCAGCCTAAAAACTTTTTTTCCAAACTGCCCTTTTGGACCCGCTTTGGTTCCCCGTCAATTGCGACATGTTTTTGGCTCTTCCCTGTCATAGGCACTTGGCCCACCTACACAAGTGAGGTATCATTTTTATTGGGAGACTGAGGGGAACATTGAGTGGTAGGAAATTTGTGCCTGTACAGTGATCCCACACAGAAATGTGGGGAAAATTTGATTTTAAAGCTAAAATTTAGGTTTGCTGAGGATTCTGGGTAAGAAAACACTGGGGGATCCACGCAAGTCACACCTCCCTGGACTCTCTCTGGTGTCTAGTTTCCAGAAATGTCTGGGTTTGGTAGGTTTCCTAGATGGCTGCTGAGCCCAGGACCAAAAAAGCGCATGTGCCCCACCTGCAAAAATAGGTAGTTTTGTAATTGTTAATTTTGATGTGTTCACGTAGTGTTTTAGGGCATTTCCTGTCGCAGGCACTAGGCCTACGCATACAAGTGAGATACCATTTTTATCAGAAGATATGGGGAATACTGAGTAGAAGAAAATTTGAGGCTCCCTTCAGATTTAAGAACTTTGAAGCACCGAAATGTGAGGAAAGGGTGTTTTTTTTGCGATAAATTGAGGTTTGCAAAGGATTCTGGGTAACAGAACCTGGTGAGAGAGCCACAAGTTACCCAATCCTGGGTTCCCCTAGGTATCTAGTTTCCAGAAATGCCCAGGTTTGCTAGGTTTTACTAGGCTAGAGGCCAAAATCCACAGCTAGGCACTTTGCAAAAAACAGGTCAGTTCTCTTTGGGAAAATGTGATGTGTCTATGTTGTGTTTTGGGGCATTTCCTGTTGCAGGCACTAAGCCTACCCACACAAGTGAGGTACCATTTTTATCGGGAGACTTTGGGGAACACTGGGTGGAAGGAAGTTTGTGGATCCTCAGATTCCAGAACTTTACATCACCAAACTATGAGGGAAAAGTTGTTTTTTGGGTCAAATTTTGAGGTTTGCAAAGGATTCTGGGTAACAAAACCTGTTGAGAGCCCCACAAGTCACCCCACCCTTGATTCCCCTAGGTGTCTAGTTTTAAAATTGCACAGGTTTGCTAGATTTTCCTAGGTGCCGGCTGAGCTAAATCCACAGCGAGGCACATTCCAAAAAACACGTCAGATTTCAACGTAAAAATGTAATGTGTCCCAGTAAAATGCCAAAATTGTGCTGAAAATGTGGTTTTCTGATTCAAGTCTGCCTGTTCCTGAAAGCTCGGAAGATGGTGATTTTAGCACCACAAACTCTTTGTTGATGCCATTTTCAGGGGAAAAAACACATGCTTTCTTCTGCAGCACTTTTTTCCCACTTGTATGAAAAAAAAAAAAACCTTTGGCTGTATTTTGGCTAATTTCTTTCTTCCCTCTAGGGGAGCCGACAAACTCTAGGTACCTTTAGAATCCCTAGAATGTTGGAAAAAAGGACATACATTTGGCATGGATAGCTTATGTGGACAAAAAGTTATGAGGGCCTAAGCGCTAACTACCCCAAAGAGCCAAAAAAAGACTCAGCACCTGATGGGGAAAAGGCCTGGCAGCGAAAGGGTTAAAGTAGCTCAACGTGGGGGTCTTATTAATTTCCCTCAAAACAGTCTCAAAGTCATCCTGACCTTGCTTCATCTATTTCCCCTCTTCATCATCATTCTAAAGTGGTGATAATGCTATTAAAATCTTGAGAGGATTTGGAAGAACATTCAGGTAGGTCCAAAAATGACCTCACGTGATCCTTATCGGTGTTGGCACAATTACAATGATGGCAAAAAGTCCAAAGTTGGACTGACTATGGCCCTCATTCTGACCCTGGCGGTAGAGAACCGCCAGGGCCAACGGGGCGGGAGCACCGACGACAGGCCGGCGGTGCTCCCTTGGGCATTCTGACCGCGGCGCTTTGGCCGCGATCAGAACGGGAAAACCGGCGGTCTCCCGCTGGTTTTCCACTGCCCGTAAGAATCCTCCAAGGCGGCGCAGCTCGCTGCGCCGCCGAGGGGATTCTGACAATCCCTACCGCCATCCTGTTCCTGGCGGCTCGCCCGCCAGGAACAGGATGGCGGTAGGGATTGTCGTGGGGCCCCTGGGGGCCCCTGCAGTGCCCATGCCAATGGCATGGGCACTGCAGGGGCCCCCGTAAGAGGGCCCCGCTAGTATTTCACTGTCTGCATAGCAGACAGTGAAATACGCGACGGGTGCAGTAGCACCCGTCGCACCTTCCCACTCCGCCGGCTCGATTACGAGCCAGCATCCTCGTGGGAAGGGAGTTTTTCCCTGGGCTGGCGGGCGGTCTTTTGGAGACCGCCCGCCAGCCCAGGGAAAAACTCATAATACCCTCCGCGGTCTTCTGACCGCGGAGCGGTATAATGGAGGGCGGCATCCTGGCGGGCGGCCTCCGCCGCCCGCCAGGGTCATAATGAGGCCCTATGTCTCCAGATATGTTTTCTCCTAATAGTCTACAATGCCCCGAAATAGCCCTTTTCTCTCTTAACTGTCAAGGCAATTTCTATGAGCTTACCCTATAGTACATAGTACATGTACTATATTACATCCCAAATCATTTTCTGCTGCTGGCTTTTTCATGAATCTGTGGAAATAAGCCAACAGCCGTCGTTATAAACCTGCATACCCCCTAGAGACATGGAGACAAGTCTATCCACCAGTTCCAGTTTAAACCTATCAGATCAACACAAATTATGTCACTTATGCTTGCTATGCCCCCCGATCTCTCAACCCTCAAATCTATTTAAAAATGGTTAGATGCAATTTGATCAATTTTACAAGCCCCATGGTGCAGGGCGGTGCAGCAAGTGTCTTGCTGCCCTGTCATGCACAACCAGAAGGGGGCAGAAATGCACCGTATATGGCACATTTCTGTCCTCTACCCCTGCGCTGTGCACAGATTGCTGCCTAGCACCAATGCAGGGTGCAAGGATGCTTGCGTTATGGGGGTGATTGTTTTTGTGCAGGAAGAGATACCTTCCTACTCAAAAACAAGCACAATGGGGAGAAATAAAGATATGTCTCTCCGTTGTGTCACTTCTACACCACCTCCGAGGTGGCGTAGGAATCTGATGCATTCCCAGACTTGTAAATCTGGGAATGCCTCAGATTCCTTAGCGTTCCATGGGACACCCCTTTCACGCAGGGTAATAAGGGGCCTATATTTACAATCCCATGAAAAGCCACACAAAGTTGGATTTGCATGGCCTTGTGAACATGCTATGGCCCCTTGTGCCACAGGAGCGTCAAAAAAACATAATGCTCAGTGTGCCCATAGGGTCTCGTAAATGAGGTCTAAAGTCTTTCCATAATTACCTGGATTTGTGTAAAGTGAATCAAAATTCTCATAACCATCATCAAATGTCTTCTCCAAGTTCTTACCTCCAATCTATGCTGAACACCCAGGCATCTCTACATGTTCTTTATCTACCTTTGTCTTATTCACTTGCAATACAGTTTTTCCGTGCACTATACGTAATATTCTCTACCTGTGAAATGTTTCCTTTTTTGTATAAACAAGCGTAATGACTCCTTTTGTCACACCTCCTGCAAGATAAATCCTTGTACAGTAATAAAGAGTTAGAAATGTATTCCGTGTACCCGCAACGATAACAACTCAATGTTCCTTCAGAAGCATAATTTTGTTTCCTTCCTTGACTCGATTCTTTATATGCATCATTTTTTTCTTTAACACTCCCATCTTTCACTCTTGTCATCTCACTTACACTTGTGTCATTATTATTTGTTATTTCCTGCTTTCAAAGTAAGTGTGCTCCATGCCTTCTGTAATTGCAAGTGCCTCCTTCAGATTCAGTGTAATTTCTCTTGGAATCTGGAATTGTTGGTGCAGTGCATCACTGTAGACACTGGTGTCGTTTGTAGCAAGGCTTCTATGTATATTTTAACATTACATTCAATGCATGCATGTATGTACCCTAACATGATCACTGTGCAAATCAAATGCAATATGTGGTGTTCATTCAAGTTCTAGAAACCAGGCTAACATATTTGTGTAGCTAATAAAATATGTGCTTAGATTCCAAAATGTTGACTTAACAATTATGCTAACAAATCAGAAAAGGAAAATATCCACGCACTGTTCATAAGCATGGCACCTGATATACGGCTACAAAGGGGTGGTCGTGTATGGTCCTGTCACGGGAAGAAAGAAGTAAGGTAGCTTCCACGTTCATTTTAAACAAGTAGCATTATTCATATGTGAGCCCAGCATGAGCCGACCTCTCCTCACTGCAGGCCTGATAGCACTGTAAGGGAAGTGAGAAGCCTTCACATGGAGTGGCACACTTAAAGAACTAACATAGTCATGCTGTTAGAATGCTGGGAAAACCTTAGGTGGGTTTTAGACTGCTAGAGTAGGTATGTGTGATGAAGTATGATTGGGACTTATCTGACCGCTGCCCTAATTTGTGAATTTAGTTTGGTTTTTTATAATGCTTAAAATCGTTCTAATTCGAATGCACATGATTTGCAGACGAATAGGGTATGATAAATTACCTTATAGTGTAAAATACCAGGTAAGGTCTTTGCGTGATGTTGGTTGTGGGTGCAGAGCTCTCTAGATACCACCTGCATGCAGATAACAGATTTTCTGACAGGTTTGTCTGACTCCAACACTCTTATCTGCCAGAACATAACTGCGAGGGGCAGAAGTGAGAGACAACTTTAAGTTATCATTTTTTCCAAAATGGTCACAGTTTCCTTTGAAGCTTAGGATTCTCCTAAATCCCCAAATTCAGAAGTACAACTCATTTTACAAAAATGTTACATAGTTTGCAATGTTGACCGCCCTCCCTTTTCTTTGAGAGAAAAACATGGCTCTAGCATTTTTCCATACACATCTCTCGATTCACCATCTCTATTTCATACCATCTATTATTGAAAACCTGTTGAATTGCTACAAAGTATTCAGTCCCAATTCCAGGATTTTTGTGGCCTTTGTAATTGAACAAACACCACATTTACGACATGGGAAATTACCACAGAGTGGTGATAAGCTTCCCATTGTGGAAGTTATTGGATTATACACTGGCAGATCTCTTACGCTGGACTCTCCCCTGAATGACAATGACAAATAGGTGTGCTTGCCGGTGATACCTATTTAGAATGTAATAGGTGCATTAATTAGCATTTTCGTCGCCATACTCTTCAGTGTTTGACTATAGAAGGGCACAAACGTTCTCCTTCTATGGGGGCGTGGCCAAGATGGCGGCCGGAGAGGACGCTTGAGCACGGAGCTCTGCTCACGGCCCACCATAATCAGCAACGATCCTGCCCCTGCACAGCCCTACAGACGGGATTGTGGTGCATGGAGCCCCCACTAGATGCAGGGGGACCCGGATGCCCAAAAAAGAAACAAAATAAATAAAATAAAGTGGGTGAAGAACACGGCACCGACGAGACGGCGCGCCCGGCGGCCTGTGCCCGAGCGGCCCTCGCTAGGCGGAGCCAAGGTGAGCGCCGGGGCCGCCACTGGGTGTGGACCCGAGAGACTCCTGGGCCGTTCAACCGGGCGTGCCCCCTGCGCACAACAGGCGGGGTGGGGCTCGCGCGCAGCAGAGATCGGGCCATCGCAGCGACTTGCACCAAGATTCGCGACTACACCGGAGCAGCGATAGGTGAGAAGGGCAGGCGCGGTCCCAGGCGTTCAGCGTGCATAGGCAGTGGAGGCACTGGAGCTCCCCTGGGATGCGGTGAAAATTGATATTACAGACCCGGGCGAATGGCGGAAGCGGCACAAGAAACAAAGAAGGCGACCCTGGGCAAATAAGAAATAAATTGGGGGAAAAAAAAAAGTGATGAAAAAATAAAAACGCTAAGAAACAAGGAATAAGAAGGGTTGCACCAGATCTCCCTACATACCCCTTCCGGTCACTGCAAGACCTGCCCTGCCCTGAATGCGCGCTCAAAAGGCCACAGAGGTACGAACGGAGACCAACGGGGACTTTTCCCCATGAGCAGAAATCAGCCTGGGGACTGTGCTGAACCATCGTGCAGGTTAAATCCGAGGCGGGAAGCCCACATGTAGAGGTCACACTGGGAACATAATCCGAGGGCACTTAGAACAACTCCTCAAGGCGGCTGGGAATGTGCAAATGGAAAAGTCTGAGTTTCTTCGGACACTTGGAGAAACGGTCTCCACCTCTCGCAGGCGACTTAAGATCCTACCAAAGTAATAGTACACTCACAGCACGGGCTCAGTGGATGAAAAACACTGATAGTCGACCCAGCATTGGGACACACGTGGGGCAGTGTCAATCTGGAGCCCTAAAGATCACAACAGAGGAACAATCAAGGAAACATCTGAGAGACCCCAAGAGTCCCCGCATTTGGAGTGTCATTCGGAAGCAGGAAATTTGGACCCATTAACAGATACTCTGACCCATGATAATCCCAATAGAATAAAGAGCCAGAGTATAGTTCAATAGCAGTCATCACGAAAGAGCACAATGGTCAAACCGAAACAACCCCGGGCGGTGACCCACATGGACGGTGGAATCCCGCCCGCCGTGAACAGTCCAGACACGCAGATCACAACGCTCCTAGAAGTGAGTGAAACGCTGCGCACACATTCTCTACAATTTGATAAATTATTACAAGCAGTAATGGACACTAAGGCCTCGCTCGAAGGAAAGATCGACGCTGTTGTCATGAAGGTCACACTACTCCAAGCGGATCACCGTAAACTAACAGATAGGGTCGCCAATACAGAGCTGGCACTGGATACTGTCCAACCAGAGGTCGCAAGCATGAAAACTAAAATCCAAGAGATGGAAAGCGAAATGGCAAAATTACAGCGCAGAGCCGAAGACGCGGAGGGTCGCTCCAGGCACAATAATGTCAGATTTCTTGGTGTCCCAGAAAGAATAGAATCAACAAAAGTTGAGGAATTCTTAGAGGACTGGCTGAAAGATATAATGAAAATACAAGACACCACTAAAGTACCAGTAGTAGAAAGAGCACACAGAATCCCTAGCAGACCACCACGACCTGGAGCCCCACCTCGACCACTGATAGCGCGTTTCCTAAACTACAGGGACAGGCACCAAGTTCTGCAATACTTCAGATCCTCAGGAACAGTTAATCTGGAGAATTGCAACATCACGGCTTACCCAGATTACACGATGGAAGTACAACGCAAAAGAGCATCGTTCATCAAAATCAAGCAGTTACTCAGTGAACACAAAATTACTTACTCACTTATGTTCCCAGCTCGCCTTCGAGTAGTAATCAATGAAAAGACCCTAATGTTCCTGACTCCGGAAGACGCATCGACATGGATACATGCCAAGGGCCTAGTAGAATCATCCAAAGAAGATACAGCTCAGGAAGAATGGATTACACCCAGCCTCCGCAGAAAGAAAAAGAAAAGCTCAATGGTACGCCCAACAAAATCACAGGTAGCGGTTGACCAGGCGCAGGCCCTGCAGGAAGCCAGCACATTCGCACGCTCACAACTAGACGCTAGAAGTGAAGCAGAACTCAAAGATAACAGCCCACTACGCAGAGGATCCAGCTCCCCCCTCTCTCCACTGATTGGAGGCCCGGACCTCACACCACGTATGGCGGACGACATATGAAGCCCACCTCGGCGACATCTTTGGCCCGAGACACTCTCTACAGACTCGAAAGTCTAAAAAAAAAATGGCATAGACGAAAAAATAATTGCTAGGGTGCCTGACCCGGGACAGTTGAGAGCAACCCTCTGGGTCGCAGAAATGGGCACACATGAACACCGCTCGGATGGACCCGCTCCGGCGGGCACCCTATAAGCCGCAGAAGCACTGGCCACGGCTCCCGCAATTTCATTCATGGCTGCGCAGGGTAACAACAACATGGAGGTGGGTCACGCAACGATCTCTACCACCGCTAACCTACTCCCCCCAACACCTGAACGGTCCCTGAATGGAACAGACTTGTGTAAACACTTGTTTAGGCACCAGTTGTGCCAAATTGTTCAAAGTTGGGTCTCACCCAATTCGTCTTTTCTTCTACCTTAGATGTTCTTCTAGCTTCTTATCTCTATTGGAGGAGTACACTTCGTTCATCTTTTGTCACTGCCATCCCACACAAAAGACTGAGGTGAGACGGCAGTGTATGTGGGGGCACATGCGGCGGGGTCGCCAGGTGGGGGGGAGTGGAACGGAACCCCGGACCCCTGTGCAGAATCGGAGCGGGAGAGATGTTATACTAAAACATGTCACACAAAGAGCCCGTATATAACATACTAACCTGGAACGTGAAGGGAATGGCGGGCACGAACAAACGAAATAGAATACACGCATATTTAAAGCGCCATCACATACACATAGCTATACTACAGGAAACGCATCTCAGAAGATCTTAAAACAATGGAAAGGAGATGGACGGGACTAGTATACGGTACTGGGACATCGACTTATGCGAGGGGGTCCTGATCTGGATAGCTCCAGGGGTCCCCTACATAGTGACGCGCACCACAAAAGACGTAGAAGGCAGGTTTATCCAGCTGGAAGGCTCCCTTGACAGGGAACCGTTGGCGATCATAGGGCTGTATGCCCCAAATGTCAGACAGGGTGAATTCCTACAGAGTACTATCCCTCGCCTGTCAAATATACTAATCCTACCTAGTATTTGGGGAGTGGACCTGAACTGTGCACCACAGGTAGAGATGGACAGGTCACACCCCCCATTGGTCACTGCCCCAGTCAGGAAAAACTCACATATCCTGCAATCCTGGATGTCGGAACGTCGACTAATAGACGTTTGGAGGCACTCACACCCACTAGATAGGGAGTATTCTTATTACTCTCCTGTGCACCTCCTACACACTCGCATAGATCTGATACTCAGCTCGCAAGATGTGATACAAAAGTTCATAGGCGCTGCATGCACAGCAAGAGTAATCTCAGATCATTGTCCACTCATAGCGCACATTCAATGGGGCAGACCACGTGCTCGCATTTCAACATGGCGCCTCCAACCAAACTTACTACAGGATCCTCCGTTCAGAAAAGAACTAGCCACCCATATCACTTCTTACTTCACACTAAATAGCGGGACAACGAGCTCTAGGGCAACTGAATGGGATGCGCATAAGGTGGTAATACGGGGCACATGCATATCTGTGGCTGGGGGTGTACGACAGACATTAACCCAAGATCTCCAAAAATATGAACAAGAAGTACGCACTGCGGAGTGTAAACTTGCAGAAGGTACAACAACAGTTGCGGAGCTCGGGAGTCTGCTAACACAGTGGAAGGAGGCAGATCATCGCCTCAGACAATATGATTACCGCCACTACTTAGCCCGAACGCATGCAGAGGGGGACAGGCCAGGAAGGCTGCTGGCATGGCTCCTAAAGAACGAACGACGCAATACTCCCATAGGCACCATCCGCCTTGACACAGGGGTAATAATAAATACTCAGGCGGAAATAAACTACGCCTTTAGAGAATATTATAGCATGCTATATAAAGCCCAACCACCCCCCACACCAGAACAAATAAGTGAGTTATTCAAAGAGACACAATTAAATCGCCTCACGGAAACACAGATAGGAGCACTGGAGAGCCCGATCGACCTCGAAGAGATACAGCAGGCATTGCAACAGTTGCCACATGGCAAAGCACCTGGTAGCGATGGCCTTCCTGTAGAGTAGTACAGTACTTTCTCGGCACAAACATTAGCGCCATACCTTGATATGTTGGGCGAGGCTCTTGAGCGAGGTCAATTGCCAGAAACTCAACGCGAGGCGATAATAGCGGGACTACCTAAACCGGGATGCGACCCGTTGGATGTTCGTTCATACCGACCGCTCTCACTTCTGAATACAGATTGCAAACTGCTCGGTAAAGTATTAGCAAATCGTCTGCTCCATTTGATGCCGGACCTGGTACACCAAGACCAGTCTGGATTTATACCTGGCCGTAAAACCTTTATCAATATACGGAACCTCCTGTGCCTGATGGCAAACACACCGGAGGGCGATTACAAGCAAGTGGCAGTATCATTAGATATCGAAAAAGCGTTTGATACTCTGGGATGGCCCTTTCTGATGGAGACACTCAATCGAATGGGATTTGGTAAGACATACATAAGGTGGGTTAGGGTCTTATACTTGGCACCGTCGGCGAGGGTCAAGACAAGTGACACTATATCTGAGAAGTTCAATATTGAAAGAGGCACCAGACAGGGCTGCCCATTGTCCCCATTACTGTTCGCCCTTGCTATTGAACCGTTAGCTGCCCGGCTACGCGCACTGGCCTCGGAGTGGGGCATCTTGGATGGTCACGCACATCGCATAGTGTCGCTATATGCAGATGATGCACTAATATTCCTCCGAAACCACACTGAATCCCTCCCTGCCCTACTTGGCCTGCTGGATCAGTATGGGGTAGTCTCTGGATTGAAAGTGAATTGGTCAAAATCCTGCTTATTTCCGATGCGTGCGGTGCCAGAGATGCATCGTTTAGCCCCCACGCTCTGCGACCTAAAATGGTGTTACACCACTTTCAAATACTTAGGAATAAATGTGTACCACAACCCCCTGGACCTCAAAGAGGGCAACCTAGGAAAGGCGATTAGGTCCTTCAGGGGCTCCCTGCCCTTCTGGTGCTCACTCCCACTCTCTCCCATGGGAAGAGTGGCCATAGCAAAGATGATTGTGCTACTGCGACTATTATATTTCTTTATGGCACTCCCACTGGCACTCCTGAATTCCTTTTTAAAAAATGTGACCAGTATACTGATTGACCTGGTGTGGGGCAACGGACGCCGACCGGTTGCACTAGCTTAAATACACCAACCACTTACGCAGGGAGGTCTGGGGGCACCACGATTTGAGCTGTATTACGCATCCGCCCAATTACAGTGGGTGATGAAATGGCTCTGTAATCCCACGAGCGCTGAGGCACAGACGGTGCACACTGACTTAGGTCATACTAACATACTAAGCTGGCTGCTGACCCGAGAAGGCCCGCGATACACACATAACACTCTATTAAACAATGCCTGCTGGGTTTGGAATTGATTCGTATCAACTGGGAATAAAAATCCACCGTACTCACCCAAGATCCCACTGTTGGCCATCCCAAAAATCGGAAAGATAGCAGCACAGCTAGGCCTGACAACATGGCCCGAGAAAGGCATACAAACAGTAGGGGACATATATGTTGACGGTCACCTCTCAACCTATGCAACACTGGCCATCGCCCATGATCTGGGACGGGGGGCTTCATAGCGTTTGGAGCATTGCGACAATTAGTACGATCTGCATGGAACTGTGGTAATGACGAACCCAAGACGGCCCCTATCCTACATGACTTACTAGATAATTCAGACACCCCGATAAATATATCGAGATTATATGGAATCCTAACCGCACATACTGAACATAGACAGGAACAAGCAAAAAATAGATGGGACGATGTTCTAGCTACACCACTCTCACAGCATGCATGGAGCCAAGCCATGACAATGGCTTACGCAGTGTCACGCAATCCCCGGCTTAGATGCACACAGTTTAACTACCTACACCAAACATATTTATCACCATATCGACTCACACGTATGTTCCCACAGACACTGCAGGGGTGCCCCAGATGCGGAGTTGTTTCAGCCACCTTTTTCCACATGACATGGGAATGCCCCCCAATTATTAAGGCATTGAATGACATAGGCGGTCATTCTGACCGCGGCGGTCGGTGGTCGCCGCCCGCCAAGCGGTTCCAGCCGAAAGACCGCTCCGCGGGCGCCCATTCCGGCTTACCCGCTGGGCCGGCGGGCGACCGCCAGAAGACCGCCGGCCGGCCCAGCGGGACAGCCCCTTCAACAATGAAGCCGGCTCGGAATGGAGCCGGCGGAGTTGAAGGGGTGCGACGGGTGCAGTGGCACCCGTCGCGATTTTCACTGTCTGCACAGCAGACAGTGAAAATCTTTGTGGGGCCCTGTTAGGGGGCCCCTGCACTGCCCATGCCAGTGGCATGGGCAGTGCAGGGGCCCCCAGGGGCCCCACGGCACCCTTTCCCGCCATCCTGGTTCTGGCGGTGGACACCGCCAGAAACAGGGTGGCGGGAAGGGGGTCGGAATCCCCATGGCGGTGCTGCAAGCAGCGCCGCCATGGCGGGTTCCCTGGGCCAGCGGGAAACCGGCGGGAAACCGCCTGCTCCCCTTTTCCAACCGCGGCTTTACCGCCGCAGTCAGAATCGCCCAGGAAGCACCGCCAGCCTGTTGGCGGTGCTTCCGCCGCACTCCGCCATGGCGGTCATGGACCGCCAAGGTCAGAATGACCCCCATAGTATCTTCGATAACCGAATGGCTAGACACCCCTTTGCCCCCTACGCCAGAGTTTTGCCTATTGGGAATCAGAGATAGACCCAAAGGACGGAAGCAGACAGACAGATGCATTGACTTAGCGCTTGTGCTATATAGGCGACTGATAGCAATGCATTGGAAGGCACCTAGTGCACCAAGTCCCCATCAGTGGCAGGAAGACCTGCTACGATGGACAAAGGCAGAAGCACACACACTGCAATCATTGCAAGACAGAGGGGTCCGGGTCAAGGGCACAGACACTTGGGACTCCTTTGTAACTAAATTGGAAAGCAAAGACGACAAGCAACCCCCTTGAGCGAATAGGTTCGACAAATAATAAGACAATGCTGATAGGGGAGCACACGCAAACAGAGGCACTGAATGTGCACCCCAAGATAAGCAGTAATGAATAAACTTAGCAGTGAACAACTGCAACAACAGTGGTACAAAGGTAGCGGGACACAGGGAGCAACAGGACTCAAACATATCAGGCCAACTCAAGTCAAACTCACAACAGGGAACATGTCGCAACAGATCACCGAGGATCGCGCCCCATCCCCTTCCCCCATTTTAATTTTAATTTTAATTTTTCCCCCTCCTGACCGGTGTATCACCTATGCAGCTCTAACGCTCGAACCATTGTGGGAACATATAGCACACTACACCCCCCCTTCCGACATGGGCTCCCATAATGGGAAGCGCGGACACCCCCCGAACAGCTCCTCTGAGCACGATCTCCCATTTCTCTTCTTTCCTCCTTTCTCTATCCTCTCTTTCTTAAAACAATTTCTCATGTTAACAATGTTTCTAAATAATTTCAGTTGAAATTATAAATAGTAATCAAATGGCCAAGAGTACAAAAGATATGCAAATGTAATTAGATATGGAGCAGGAAAAATAAGTGTGTAACAGTGATTATATGGAACATAATTGTATTTTTTCACTGACTGAAACAATAAAATAGTTTTTAAAAAAAAAAGAAAAAGAAAAAACGTTCTCCTTCTATGGAGTGCATAACCCATTAATACAGGATAAGAAATGTCACTTGTTTTGTTAATTTCACTTAGATGTAAATTTCGCTATTCTCAAGTTTTATAGTGACTCCCTTGGGTGAAGAATGTTTTACTATAGGTTTACTCTGCAGATAGAGAGAAAAAACAGATATATGCTTTATGATGATTAATAAGTGTAATTCATGGAAGCAGTTGACATAATATTTCTATATTCTGTCTTTAATTTGAAACTAAGTATTTACTGGAACTGGGTCTAGTTGAATTACATGTTTGTCATTATTCCGCATACATATTCTTCATACCCTGTTTCTACAATAATAATAAACTTAGCATATAGGGTAAGAAGAGTGCAGATTAAGAGGAATGCTAGCAAACCTAAGGTCCTTAAGTAGGCCACATAACCTTTTCGGCTTAATTACTAGTGGAAGCACATTGACCATGAGATGTGCATTACACCACAAGATATTTTACTTGTACACAGTTTTTGCATTCAAATCAAACTGAAACGATATCTATAAGTGTCCCTTCCATCAGGATGCCATTCAGGCAGATATACCACCAGTTCGGTATGAGGAGCAGGCCGTAACCCATTCGTGGGTGAGGGCCCTACACCCTTAGAGAAGGTGCTTGTCAGACAGGCGTGGCTTCCTTAATCCGCCCTCTGTGTAGGTTTTCCACACTTGTTAGTTTACATTGCAATTTGTGTTTATTAATAACAACTCTCTCCCTTTTTCTATTTTGGTGTGTTGTTTCAGTTTAGTCCTGTTTTACAATGTAGATGGAAACTGCTCTAGCAGCCATGCTGCCTCCTTCTTTGCACCAGCATTCTGGGTTGCCTTCGATCCAGTGGGAGGAATGGACTGAAATTTTTGAAAACTTCATTGAGGCTCTGCATTGGTTAAACTTTTCAGTGAGCAGGCGAAAAGTGCGAGTTAGGTAAAGAGCGCTAAAGTGTTTAAATGTTTTCCTGTAGCAGTGGAAGCTCGAGGTATGATTACCCGAAGCCAATTTTGAAGACCAGATTTGATAGGACTATAAACATTGCAATGTACAGACCCACATTCTGCACTCAGCATCTTGGCCGCAGGATTCTGTGAATGAATTTGTGGCCAGAACAAGGGAACTGTCTTTTAAGTGCCAATTCAGACTGATGACCAAAGAAATGATAAAAGACCAACTAACTGTTCAATATGCCAGTAAAACGTGACGTAAAGGGCTGCAAGTAACGCAATATTTAAGAAAGCCATGGCTATTACTAAGATGGTCGATGAATCAGAACATTATATGAGGGAAATGCAATGATTGGAGCACAAGAAAAATGCTGATGTTGCTGGTCCAGATGAGGGTGCAAGTTAAGTGAAATTCGTCTCCAAAAACTGGGAATGACCAATAAAGAAAATGCAATGGAAAATAGAACCAATAAACAGTGTATGGGTTCAGGAAAATGTTGAAAGGAGCGTTAGAGGTTTAGTCATTCGTATCATAATTCAGAAAGAAGGGCATGCTTTGCAATTGGGAAGGAGTGTAGACAGTGTGCAAGGAAAAGGCATTATATGAGGGAAATGCAATGATTGGAGCACAAGAAAAATGCTGATGTTGCTGGTCCAGATGAGGGTGCAAGTGAAGTGAAATTTGTCTCCAAAAACTGGGAATGACCAATAAAGAAAATGCAATGGAAAATAGAACCAATACACAGTGTATGGGTTCAGGAAAATGTTGAAAGGGGTGTTAGAGGTTGAGTCATACGTATCATAATTCAGAAAGCAGGGCATGCTTTGTAATTGGGAAGGAGTGTAGACAGTATGCAAGGAAAAGGCCAAGAGTCACGAAAGTGTCCAGTTGGGCAGGTGCCCACTAAACCCTGGATAAAGGTGCAAAATGGCTGCCTCCGGGTGGAAGAAGCTGAAGATTCTGCAAGAACGGAAGATGCCAGGACCTTTTCCTTTGCAAAGAAGTTGTCCCATGGAGTGCTGGAGGATGCAGAGTTGTGTCCTTGGAGAAAGACCACAAACAAACCATGCTAGCTGCAAAGATCACGGTTGAAGATAAAGGGTGCTGGCCGAGGAAGGACCAGGAGGTCGCAACGTGGAAGAGGAGACAGAAGGGGCCCTGAGCAACACAGAGAGCCCACACACAAGAAGGCAGCACCCACAGAAGTACTTGAACACGGGCTCAAGAAAACTAAGCATGGCAGTCATCTCAACACTACAAAGGAGGGTCCCACGAAGCCGGTGGTCAACTCAGCGAGTTGAGCAATGCAGGATGGAGTGCTGGGGACCTCGGCTGTTATGTGCACAAAGGATTCCTTGCAGAAGTGCACAGAAGCGCTAGCAGCTGCAGTTCACTCAGTGCACTGGATTACTGTCTGGAGAGGGGAGGCAAGGACTTACCTCCTCCAAATTTGGAGAGATGAAACACTGGACTGTCGGGGTCACTTGGATCCACCACCTGTGTTCCAGGGACCACGCTTGTCACAATGAGAGGGGACCCAGAGGACCGGTGAAGCTGAAGTTTGGTGCCTGCATTAGCAGGGGGAAGACTCTGTCAACCCACTGGAGATTTCCTCATGGCTTCCAGTGCAGGGTGAAGGCAGGCAGCCCTCACAGCATGCACCACCAGGAAACAGTTGAGAAAGCCGGCAGGATTAGGCGCTACAATGTCGCTGGTAGTCTTCTTGCTACTTTGTTGCAGTTTTGCAGGCGTCATGGAGCAGGCAGCGGTTGATCCTTGGCAGAAGTCGAAGAGGAAGATGCAAAGGAACTCTGGTGAATTCTTGCAAGTTGTTATCTGAGGAAAAGCCCACAGTGGCAGTCCTGTGTAAGAATGGTCTGAGCTCGCTATGGGTGGCAAAAGAAATGCTACAGCCCATAGGGATCTCCTGGAACCCCAATACCCTGGGTTCCTAGGTACCATATACTAGGGAATTATAAGGGTGTTCCAGTGTGCCAATTAGAATTGGTAAAAATGGTCACTAGCCTATAGTGACAATTTTAAAGGCAGAGAGAGGATAAGCACTGAGGTTCTGGTTAGCAGAGCCTCAGTGACACAGTTAGTCACTACACAGGGCCACAAACTATGAGCACTAGTGTCCTGGCTAGCAGGATTCCAGTGAGATAGGCAAAAACAAACTGACATACAAGTAAAAATGGGGGTAACATGTCAGGCAACATGGTACTTTCCTACAGTGATGATGAAGAGTGAATGTTGTGACCTTGCATGCATTTGAGGGTATGCAGGTTAGAGTACTTTACATCTCTGCTTCACAGAATTACACATCCGCAGGGAAGATATTTGAGATTTAATACTTTGGTGCACTAATAGGGCAGATATTACTTTTAAAAATGTGTAAATACTGGCAGTGCGCTAAATATTTAGCTTATAGACTTGTATTTTGTGACCTCTATGTCCAACATATTCTTGAGGTTGATAGATGGTTGCTGGATACTAATCCAAAAAACAGGGTTTATTGGTATAGTGCTGACCTCTACACAGCTTGCAGCACAGTCTCATTGATCAACTTGCTTGTTGAAGTGACATTCCAGCACAATTACTTCTTAAGGGGTTTTAATAGAGATTTAGGCCCTCATTATGACATTGGTGGTAAGTACCGCTTACCGCCATGCTGACTGCCACCAACATACCGCCGCCGCAGCAGATTACCGCCACCCATATAATGACCCGCACATAGAAATCCGCCACCATACAGCCAGACACACAAGTCCACCAGCCCAAAGGTCAGTGATAAACTGGCGGTAGCAAAACCCACACCATTATGCCAACAGTACTACGCCCACAGAATTATGACCCATGAATCACCGTGGCAGACATTCAATGCTGCTAAATCATTGGCGGTACATATTGCTGTGCTCAAAATACACACAACCTAACAAAACAACACCACATTGGACAATCTGAATAACACACACCTGACACACATACACACACCACACCCACACACCAACACCACTATGAAACACACACCAACATTAACCACAACGCCTTACCATTAGAAATAATTGCTACAAGAGAGATAGAAAGACCACAGACAAGACCACAGCCACACACCACCATCACCTATACACCATCCATGCACTTTACGTCACACACCCCAACACATCACCCCACACACCCTCACCCACACCACTCACACTAAACCCATGGCACCAGAACGACATCCCAGGTTCTCAGAGGAGGAGCTAAGGGTCATGGTGGAGGAAATCATCCAGGTAGAGCCACAGCTTTTTGGACTACAGGTGCAGCAGACATCCATTTCAAGGAAAATAGCTATGGCAGAGAATCTTGGACAGAGTTAACGCCGTGGGACAGCACCCCAGAGCAAGGGACGACATCAGGAAGAGGTGGAACAACCTATGGGGGAAGGGGCGTTCCACAGTGGAAAGACACCAACTCGCTGTACAGAGGACTGGCAGTGGACCCCCAACTCCTCCCCCACAACTAACAACATGGGAGGAGCAAGTCTTGGCAATCATATACCCTGAGGGCCTGGCAGGAGTAGGAGGAGGACTGGACTCTGGTAAGTCAAATCTCTATTTCTATCACCCTCCCTACCTGCATGCCATCACAAACCTCCACCCTAACCCTCACTCTCATCACTCCACCACCTTACACACACCCCACCAACACAACCCACCCCTCCCAATACCAAGCCCTGCATGTAACAGCAATGCACAGACCCCCATCACAGGACTTCATGAACAGCCATCACTAAAGCATACACAATAGAGAGAATCACCTAGCCCACAAAATAACTACTCACACAAGGCAAAGCTGACAGGGCAATAACAACCATAGAGGGCAACACACCCATGCAGAAGATGACACTCACTGAAACAACAACACTGCATTTACATCCTCACAGGCCCCCTAGCCAACATCACTGGAGAGGAGGTGCCAGCAACATCCACTCCCCCCCCAGAAGTGATGACAGCAGCTCTAGATGCCTGGATCCGGATGACCAACCTGACCCATCAGGGATCTCCGGACAGTCAGTAACCCAGGCACAGTCTCATACCACCACAGAGCCTCCCCCCTCAGGAAACACCAGCACAGTACCTGCCCATTGGGCCCATACCTCTTTTCCCAGGACACGTCAATCAGCAGTGTGTCCACCACTACAGGGAACCCAGGCCACCCCACAAACACAGGAAAATCAGGGACCAGGGGTCAGTGGCACTGGGCACACAGTTCAGGAGACAGAGGCACAGGACAACAGGGAAGCTGGGAGGACTGGTGTGCGACAGGGGGAGGACAGGTCCAGGGAACCGACTCTCCAGTAGGCACTCACCAACAACGTGGGAGCATACCACCATTCCCAGGAGACGATGGGCCAGATACTGGACAAGTTGCAGGAGACCCAGTGGCTGCAGGAGGGATAGTACCTGGGGATTAGGGAGGACTTGAAGGATATCAACACCACCCTGGTCACCATTGCAGGGGTGCTGGCAGACATGGCCAACACCATGAGGGAGTCAGTGGCACAACAGCGGGCCCCTGACACTAACCAAACCTATGAATAGCCTTCCACCTCTGCTGCCGCTAGTGGACAGGAGGCCACACCACAAGAACAACAGGCCACCAGAATCCCAACCCCTGCAGATGGAGAATCACCCCGCAAACGGTCCCTGCGATCCAGGCAGAAGCTAGAGAACATTGCCAAGACCCCCACCAGGAAATAAGACTCTCCTGTTTTTCACCCTTGTGTTCCACTCTTGTCACCCTGTCCACTTTGAACTGCCATTCCTCCACTTACTATCAAATCAAATCAAATCAAATCATTAACATGCTGCTCGAAAAGCCAGGTTTTTAGGAGTCTCCGGAATGAGGAGTGGTCCTGGGTGGTCCTGAGGCTGGTGGGGAGGGAGTTCCAGGTCTTGGCTGCCAGGAAGGAGAAGGACCTCCCACCCGCCGTGGAGTGGCGGATGCGAGGGACGGCAGCGAGCGCGAGGCCAGAGGAACGGAGGAGACGGGTGGGGGCGTAGAAGCTGAGGCGACGGTTGAGGTATTCCGGTTCCTTGTTGTGGAGGGCTTTGTGTGCGTGGGTGAGAAGTCGGAAGGTGATCCTTTTGCTGACTGGGAGCCAATGCAGGTGTCTCAGGTGTGCGGAGATGTGGCTGTTGCGGGGTACGTCGAGGATGAGGCGGGCCGAGGTGTTTTGAATACATTGCAGGCGTTTTTAGAGTTTGGCGGTGGTCCCAGCGTAGAGGGTGTTGCCGTAGTCCAGGCGGCTCGTGACGAGGGCGTGGGTCGCGGTTTTTCTAGTGTCGGCGGGGATCCAGCGGAAGATCTTGCGGAGCATGCGGAGGGTGAGGAAGCAGGCGGAGGACACGGCGTTGACTTGCTTGGTCATGGTGAGAAGAGGGTCCAAGATGAAGCCGAGGTTGCGGGCGTGGTCCGAGGGCCATGGGCCACCAGGAGTTATCCCAAGCGGATGGGGTGTTGCCGAGGATGAGGACTTCCGTTTTGTCAGAGTTCAGCTTTAGGCAGCTGAGCCTCATCCAATCTGCGACGTCCTTCATGCCCTCTTGTAGGATGGTCTTGGCGCTGGCGGGGTCCTTGGTGAGGGAGAGTATAAGTTGGGTGTCGTCGGCGTAGGAGGTGATGATGATGTCGTGCTTGCGTACGATGTCGGCGAGGGGGCTCATGTAGACATTGAAGAGTGTCGGGCTGAGCGATGAGCCTTGAGGTACGCCGCAGATGATCTCGGTGGGGTCTGAGTGAAACGGTGGGAGGTAAACTCTTTGGGAACGGTTTGAGAGGAAGGAGGCGATCCAGTCCAGGGCCTGGCCTTGGATCCCGGTGGAGCGGAGGCGGGTGATTAGGGTGCGGTGACAGACGGTGTCGAAGGCAGCCGAGAGGTCGAGGAGGATGAGGGCGACTGTTTCACCGTTGTCCATCAGGGTTCTGATGTCGTCTGTGACTGAGATGAGGGCGGTTTCAGTGCTGTGGTTGGTTCGGAATCCGGTTTGTGAAGGGTCGAGCAGGTTGTTGTTTTCCAGGAAGGTGGTCAGCTGTTTGTTGACGGTCTTCTCTATTACCTTGGCGGGGAAGGGCAGGAGTGAGATGGGGCGGAAGTTTTTCAGGTCGCTCGGGTCAGCCGTAGGTTTCTTTAGTAGGGCGTTGACTTCGGCGTGTTTCCAGCATTCGGGAAGGTAGCAGAAGAAAATGAAGAGTTGATGACGGCCTGGAGGTGCGGGGCGATGATGTCGTAGGCTTTATTGAAGATGAAGTGAGGGCAGGGGTCCGATGGGGC
This sequence comes from Pleurodeles waltl, assembly GCF_031143425.1. Lineage (NCBI taxonomy): Eukaryota > Metazoa > Chordata > Amphibia > Caudata > Salamandridae > Pleurodeles > Pleurodeles waltl. Next base: position 1,725,823,294 of record NC_090440.1, on the reverse strand, counting down.
GCCGGAGTAGATAGAGTTCATGATGGTTTTGGTTTCTTCAGTGTTGATGTCGGTCCAGTCGTTGAGGGTGATGGCCGGGGGTGCGGGTTCGGTGATGCTTGGTTGGGTCTGGTGTCCGAAGCTGTCGTGGAGGTCGCTGATCTTGCGATGGAAGAAGGTGGTGAGGGAGTTGCACAAATCTTGTGAGGGTGTGACAGCGTTGGCGTTGGGGTTGGAGAACTCCTTGATGATGCTAAAAAGTTCTCTGCTGTTGTGGCTGTTTTTGTCCAGTCTGTCGGTGAAAAAGTTCCTTTTGGCAGCGAGGATAAGGTGGTGGTGTTCGCGGGTAGCGTTCTTGAGGGCGGTCATGTTGTCAGCGGTGTGGTCCTTGCGCCAGGCCTTCTCGAGGGTGCGACAAGTTTTCTTCGATTCTTTGAGGGTGTCAGAGAACCAGAGAGGTTTTTTGGTGTTGGCCTGTCGATGCGTGCGTTTGAGGGGAGCAAGGTTGTCTGCGCAGTTGGAGATCCAGTTCGTGAGGCTGAGGGCTGCGTCGTTGGGGTCGGTGGTGAGGGTGGGTTGGTTGGCGACGAGTGCGGAGAAGAGTTGCTCTTCGGGGATTTTGTTCCACTGTCGACGAGGGATGGGTTGAGTGCGGAGGTGGCGGGTCTCGCGTCGGAATGTGAAGTGGACACAGCTGTGATCGGTCCAGTGTAGAGCGTAGGTGTGGCTGAAGAAGATGTGTTTGCTGGCGGAGAAGATAGGGTCAAGCGTGTGTCCGGCGATGTGGATCGCAGTGTTCACCAGTTGCTTGAGGCCGAGGTTGGCGAGGTTGTCGAGCAGGGCGGTGGTGTTAGGGTCGTTGTTTTGTTCCAGATGGAAGTTGAGGTCGCCTAGGAGAATGTAGTCCAGCGAGGCGAGGGCGTGCGGGGAGATGAAGTCGGCGATGGCGTCGCTGAAAGGGGCGCGCGGTCAGGGGGGATGGTAGACGAGGGATCCTCTGAGGGTGGTCCTGGGGTCGGTGCGAATCTGAAAATGCAGATGTTCAGCGGCGAGAGGGGTTTCTTCGGTGGAGGTGGTGACGCTGATGGAGTCTTTGAAGACGATGGCGATACCTCCTCCTACTTGGTTGGTGCGGTCTTTTCAGGAAATCTTGTAGCCTTCGGGGATGGCAGTGGCGATGTCTGGGGCCGACGAGGCGTTCATCCAGGTCTCCGTGATGAAGGCGACGTCCGGAGCTTTGGAGTCCAGGAGGTCCCAGAGTTCAACGGCGTGCTTGTGGACAGAGCGAGCGTTGACCAGGATGCACTTGAGGTGGTTGATGGCGCGTGGGCTGGTGGTCGTGGTAGTTGCGTGGTGGATGATGCGTTTGCAGGAGTTACAGGTGAAGGGTCCATGGGTGCGTTTGGGGTGAGCTTGGAAGCATGTGTTGGAGCGCCCTGGGTTGAGGGCGTGGAGGGTGGTGGGGTCGTAGCGGGTCAGCGGGGTTCGGGAGAGCTGGGGACCAGGGGTCGTGGCGCTGGGCGCGGGCCAGGCGCAGACAGGCGCAGACGGGCTTGCCTCTGGCGTGCCTCCGGCGCGCCCGATGCGCAGTCGCGCATCGGCCGCGATAAGAGGGAGGGGGGGGGAAGGGGTCAGCTGGGGGCGAATGGGAGCTGGGGGGCGGGTGCATGCAGGAGGTCGCGGCGGGAAAGCGCGAGGGAGGGGGGACAGGTAGAGTGAGAAGAGCTGGGGGAGGGAGGTTTAAGGGTGAGGGGGTGAGTGTTAGGAGTTTTAGGAGATTAGGGAGAGAGATAGGAGTAGGGTTGAGAAGATAGGGGAGGGGGGGTTGTAGAGGTGGGTGAGGGTGAGAGGTAGAGTGAGAGGATAGGAAGATAGGTAACAGACGGGGTGTCCCCTATGAAATGCACCTGTGATACAAAAATACTGGACTCTTACTTGGACATTCTTCCACCTTCAACCCAGCCCATTGTACATCCCCCTCTACTTATTAGCACTTAAATAACCACCATTTGAATAAATACAAGTATGGAGTCTGTCAAATGATTGAACTATGTATTTGTTTAAGAAGCTTTAAACACTGCAATACAACTGTACAGTAATGTATACATAGGAATGACCTGTAGTTGGCTGCAGTCAACACACCAGGAGCGATAGTGGGGCACAAATATCTGAAAATAGAGATGCCAAAGAGTACAGTAAGTGGCCATAGAAGTGGGAAAATCAGCCTGCCAGTGACAATGTCAAACACATAACTTTCAATAAAGTGAAATTACAGTGTCTTACCTGTGTGTCATTGGAAGTACTGTATTGTCATATTATAGCACTTCTGTTGCCCTCATCCTCATCCTCTGCATCATCTTCACTGTCCACAGGGTCCACTGCAACCACACGCCCATCTCCAGCCTCATCCTCCTGCAGAAAAGGCACCTGGCGATGTAAGGCAAGGTTGTGCAACATACAGCATGCCACGATGATCTGGCACACCTTCTTGGGTGAGTAGTACAGGAATCTACCTGTTAGATGGAAGCAACAAAACCTGGCCTTCAGGAGGCCGAATGTCTTTTTTATGGGAGAGCGCAAAGCGCTCCGTCCATTCCGTAATCTCTCTTTGGGCTTCAAACCACGCCCACGCTCGTCAGTCACTTACATTGGTTTGTGGGCTTGCCTTTTAAAATCCGCTTGCTTTCATTTGTGAAAGGCATGCATACGTCATGCCTTTTCTGGTGTTTAGCCCACCTACACAGCACCAGTAAAGTACCAAAAACATACGAGGCTCGAAGTTTTCAGCCTGGAGTCCGGACTACTTTATTTGTTTACTTTCCACGCAGGGCGATCGCGCTGCATTTTACATAGCGCGATCGCGCTGCTTTTTTTTTGCTTTACAAACCTAATAGCTCTAACTAGAACAAATGCGAGACCAACTGCATTGAAAATGTTTGGTATTATTATTCTTGTTCGCCTAAGTACCTCATTGTAACATTCCTCTACCCTTGTCCTGGGATTCCTCACAGGGGTCAGTAGCCATGAGCGGTTGGGGTAACCAGAGTCACCTGCAAATATCGAGGGACAACTGTTAGACACACACTAACCCTTAGGGCCCACACCATACCCATACACCAACACCTACTGGTGAGGTACTGGGTTTTTCAGAACCGGTACTGATCCGGTAACCCAGCGGTGCCAGGGTACACCCAAAGACCTCGGGTACTTTCCTGATTCGGACCACAGAAACTCAGAGTCTTCTAGGTGAAGTCAAAGATCGAATTTATTGGCTGCAACCAAGTGACAAGCGTCCTAGAAGTACAACAGCACGGTTTGTATGTTCTCAGGAGACTGTGTTTCAATGCAAAGTCAGGTTTCCTTATATACAGTTTTTTAAGCTTCAGGCAAACATTCTTGACATTTTGGTTGGTCATTCACATGTTTTCACTACAAAGGAAAAAACAGTGTCATGATGAAACCTCATATTTCATGTCATCCAACCCATAATAAATTACCCGGCAAGGCCTAGTATTTTACATCAGATAAGTGTGGACCCCCAATAAAAACGGGCACCTCCCCCTTGTAAAGTAAGAAGAAGAAAAGAGCAGGTGCAGGTGTGAGCAAGATTAGGCAGGGTGTGTGAGCGATAATAAGGGTTTTATGGCATTGGTGTGCCTTGATGCTATCTGATTCGGCCACTGGGATAGGGACTGACCAAACAGGTTTGGCCTGAGGCAATGGTTCCAGCTTGCCCAGGTCAGAGAAAAGTCAATCAAGGTGTACGTGTCCTTGGAATCAAATCTGACTGTATTATAAGCCTATGTGAGTGCAACTTTTAAAATGGCTGCCGTGTATAAAATGGGAGCCACGAGTGCAGGACGAAAATGGCGATTTCGAGGTGAAAACGCTGCTGGAATTTTGAGCGAAAACGCTCATGCTTAGTGTACTAGTCATTATCGGTCTTTTGATACTAAAATCGTACTGCTGTGGCAAAGTAAATTACATGGGTCCAGAATTTTTAGAACCACAAACCCTCCTTTTGCCCTTACATAGGCAATAAACCTATTCTCATGCTAATCTGAGTCCAGGTCTATGTTTATAAGGCCATGGAGATGTTGCTGGAGCAAAATTCTAGTACTTGGTAACTCTCTCTGGACAGGTCTCCTCGAACATGAAGTAGCACAAAAGGCCACATATGGCAGGACAAAATAAGGAATACCTCTATCTGCAGTAGGTGGCATAAGATCACACACCCAACAATTAGTGATGTTCACTACTAACTAGTGTTGATGCAGAAGCTGTACAAAAGAATTGCTTACGAATTCTGATCTTCTAACCTGCTCATGTTCAGGAAAAGGGTGAAAAGAGTGCAAAGAAACAATAGTAGGAAAAGACATAGGTTGGGAAGTGGGTGCAGAAGTCAATTGAGTAGAGAAAAACAATCCCACCCATAAATGACAACGTCATGTTTAAAAGACACTAGAAAACACGTTATTAAGAACATATAGACAACGGGAGAAAGTAGTGACCACTAATACAAATGAAATAATAATTTTTCACAACCCTAACCAAAAAGCAAATCCTAAAATTATCTCGTAACATTTTTAGGGCTCCTCTGCATTTCAGTAATTTTTGTATGTTCAGGTGGAACAGTGGTGACTCTCATCAATGCTCTAAGGTGAAAAGGGGGTACTCTTTCCACAGAAAATGGACTTTATTCTGCTTTTACTAAACAGAATAGTACTTTAAAACAATGCCAGCAAAACAATCAGTCTCCTAACACCTAGTCTATACAATCACACGGAAACCTCTTGTGAAACCAACTATGCCCAGTGTCCGTTCAAAAAGCCTCTCTGGCAGGCTTCTATTGTCCATCAAATTTTCTTTTGTTGTTTTCTTTCGCATGGGCCTCTCAATTCAGGCCTCTTCGTGAGAAAAGTACTGCTTAGTTGGAGTGCCCTCCTGGCAAACACCCACAGCTCACTCAAAAGTCTTAATGTCTTAAAGCAATGCACCAGTGTCTCTCCTCTGTGGCAGACACTACAAACAATGTGCTCTTCATTGATCAAGGGCACAAATCATCTTGTGCAGACCCAAGCACCATTAATTGGGAAATAGCTCAAGCTCAGCAGCACTTTCAGACTCCAACACTCATTATTTAGTGTCAGAGGACGCTCAAGCTGCTCTTTCATGGGCACCACAATATAGTGCCTTTTTCCAAACTTGAAATCTCCGGTGCACTGCCCTTCTTCCGTTGGAGCAAAGAAAAGGGTGTGTGTGGCCAAAACTCAGGCCAAGGGGCTCAAGGGATTGCACACTGTCAGAGGTTACCAGCACATGACAGGTAGAGAAATGAAACCTCAAAACAGCTCTGCCATCAACAACAGGAATCCTTCTCTTTAGCTCTTCTACACTGAAACTTTGGTTTTGTGATGTCCAACGCCGTCTGATGGAGCAAGTACGATACCATGCGCTGGCGATCGCTGTCCAGCTTTGCTACTTTCTGGGTGCTGAGACTGTAGGGCCAAGACGTCCGTCTTTCATCTGTAGCTGTCACTGATGGGAATTAGGCTTAAATCAATGTCCTGCAGGTTATTATGACTTGATACCCGCAGAATCTAGTGACGTAGGAAATGTGCCACAGTTGTTAGTTCCCTTCAATTTAGTACAAAAACAGTTCATGGTTTTTAACAAGGGGACTGCAAGCAGGTGGTCTGCAATCTTCAAAGGAGTAGCCATACACCATGGGCATAAAAGACAAAGGCAGAAGGGCAAAACAGGGTCTCTAGCATCTTTAATTGGGTTCTCTCCATTATTCTCTGCCATCTATAGCTACATGAGAATTCTATCTGAATGGATTTCCTCACACAGTGGCATTGTCTAATGGGGTAAACACATATTTTCCTCAATGATTAAGTCTAGGTGTTCCTCCTTATCTTAGAACATCTCAATAGAGAAATCACATGATACCGATTATCAGGGACATGTAGAAACCTTCCTTTAAAAACTGTGCATCAGGTGCACCATGCAATACACAGGCTAATAGTCAAATGTGCAAACAAAAAGACAAGAACTAGAGGGTCTTGATATTTGCATGATTAGGACACATCTGATCCCACCAAAAATTAAAGTAGCAGGAAAAGAAGGGAACCAAAAACCAAATTAAAATAGACATTGAAAATTCGTCATGTTCAAAAAGGTAAACATAAGATATCTCCTATTGAAATGGAAAACTTGTCTTACTATAATATTGAGTCAGTTAACCAGTCTATCGCTACCCTGACAGTCAGGCTGGAAAACATTGAAGCAGGCCTAAGGCAAATTCTTGAAAACCAGTCTGGTCATACCAAAGGGAATTATACATAACATGGGGGTCCCTGGTACATCACTGCAGTCTGGAAATGTGAACCTGAACAATACATCAATAATAATAAAAGGTCTGACTGGTGAAAGGAATTTGAAAAAGAGAAATGGGACTAGGACATAGCTAAAATCTCAATAACTAAGCATGATGCGACATTGGTCAGGGGAAGTAACAAAAGAAAAAATCTATAGGAAGAACAAAAAAAATATTTGGGTGATAGTAAGGCATGTGACACAACACCGAGAGTACGGGTGATACACAAAGGCCAAAGTTACACAAATTTTAACTCTACCGTTGGTGACTACACCATATACGGTACTCCTAGCTAATGTTTCAGTTCCTTCTTCAGGAAAAAATGAAAACCTGGTTTTCTTTTAAGGAACAAAAGCCATATGCTACTTAGGAAACAGAACATCATTAACTAATGTAATATAGAAATTAGGCCACCTTGAGTCACAGATCTATAATTTCATCCTTAGGTCCAATCAAGGCTACATAAATGTAGGGCTGCCTGTTCCTTTAAGGGAAGGGGCAGTAACGTGACTAACTGCAGGTGACACACTTTGATCCTGTATATCTCTTTTTATTTTCCTTCAATACCATTATAGCCAAATAGACATGCACTGGTGAAGTGTTGTCTTTTATGTTCACAGCATGAAATATCATTATCTGTGGAATTTAGTAACCAGAACAAGTTCAACCAACTGTTGCGTAGCGATGGGCATCGTCATGACCATCCCCTCACAACACAGGGGAGCTTGTAATAGTATCAAAAGCAGCAACAAACATGCAAAAAACAAATAAAAAAAATAATAAAAACGCACAAAACGTCAAGCCATCAGATATACTTGCTGTATATCAAGCACAAAAAGCATAGACAAAACAATAGCATGTGTGAATAAGCGGTGACACACAACACCATGTCATGTACTTTATGCACTGTAAACCTGCAGCCCAAAACCCAATATTTGGGCCTGTTTAATTTGTCAGGTTTAAAATCCTTACCCTCCTTTTGACAGTAGATCACCAGGCAATGGAAATCTGCTGTCAAATATAACTTTACTGTTTCTCTTCTAACATACAGGACCAGCAAGAACAATTCATGATAGGACCAAATACATGAAAATAAATTTCCATTACTTAACTGTTACCCTCTTGTCAGTTACTTCGCAACATCAAGCCACCTTAGTTTTACCTTTCTAAAAGTAAAAATTGTTACACTGACACTCCATATTAATTTGGAACCTACAATTTCCACTGTGAAAAATAAGTCTTAATTGGCAAATCGTTCTCATTAAGGCATGTAGCCTTCAAAATTTTAGAAAAGGGCTGCATCTTATTTTCTGTCTAAGACTTAATGCAACACTTCGTTTTCTGTCAAATAAAAGCAACTAGCAGGCATAATTTTATTTTTTTAGAGCGGAGACACAAATGTATTAGTTCTGCAGAGCATTTAACATGATGTTGGGACTTTCGAAGAAACCCCTTTTTTTAATATTTTCCCTTTGGAATTAAGTTCTTTAATTGTATTGATGTTCTTCTGGAGAAACCAGAAATCCCACTTTTAGAGGCCTGGTAGGGTCATTCTGCATTTCACAGAGACAAGGCCCTAATTTAAAAGGTCACAAGTGTCAACATGACAGCCTCCTCCATTGTTTATGGGAAAACTAAAGATTGCATCTCAGCAGCATGACTTGAGCCAGCCTCTGTAGCTGTCCTAGCTTCTGCCACTCTGAATCTGTCAAAGACAGTAGGCCTTCTTATTTTCCTTCTAACCTGCAATAATTCACTCTATTTAAAAAAAAAAAAAAATCCTTTTTAGGCGCTAAAAAAAATTATCTCTATTTCCAGATTATTAAACTACATTTACTGTGAATAATTCACAAACCTTAATAACACACAAACCAGTTGTTAGAATAAATGCTTGTTGCAATCCCATGCAGTGGTACATATTTCATCAACCTCGAATGAATGAACGTCTCAGTAGGCCCAGCTGAAGTTAGAACCTTCAACCTCGATATTAAAACAAGCCTTTGTACTGGCACATTGACACATTGAATCATAAGAAGGCACAACCTGCAAATATATATCAAACCTAAATGTATGCATTTACTGAAGCCTGAGACACTTTAAAAAGTACTCTGAATGAAAGAAAATGCAGTTTAAACAGTGCTTTTGCCCAAAATCGACTTTGATATTTTAGGCATTAAAAAATCAATATCCTACAATTTTCTTGCATAATATGCATTACCAGAATGTCTATTACACAATCCATGAGTCAGCCATTGAAAATATTAACTTATACTTTATAGAAATGAGCTTGTTTGCTCCTGCGCCAAGGGAAAATTACACATACAAATGTCATTTTAGCGGTGCAACATAACTTAAATTAAATTTTAATGTTAGGAGGTCATAGTATAGGTATTAAGCTTTATAAATATTAAAAAACGATTCGGAAAGGCACTTATTTTTTAAATAATTTTTCCATAATTAATAATTTTCTTTTTTTTAAAAAAATAAAAACCCAATTATTCTTTTTTTTGTGATAATTCCACATATAAAAGCAAGCTGCATCCCTTGCCTATTATTTGGGATACATTAACTCACAAGCCTAAGCGCATAAGCCTAACTTTGAAATGCGTCACATTTTTGCGCCACTTTCATTTAAAAGGAAGGTTATGCAAAATTCCACCCATGTTTAACTGGGAAAGTGCTGGCTGAATTGAACATTCCTATCAAATATACTGCAGCTGAAAAGTTTGCCTGTGAACATCTAATACAATGCATCTAAGAAAAATGCTGTAAATGTATTTATTTTTTTGCAAAAATAGATAATTTCGTTTTTTTTTTGGGACCCTATTTATATCTATTGAATGTGTTTTCTAATTTATTAAGCATTTAACGGCAGTTTTGTATATGTGCACAATTGCTCATTCTATAAATTAAAGAGCAACATATAGCTATGTTAGCACATCACATGGTTCATTTTTGGATTTTTTCTAAGTTTCTACTTAATATTAATTAACCAACATTTTACTTAACAAACTGAAAACATCAAGAAGACCCACAAACACACAATGAGCTCATTTCAGATATAAACAGAAAACACTCAGGACACACAATACAGCGCGCTTTAGCCATTTTTCATAAATAGCGCTGTCGCAATTTACTTACAGAACCGTTTGCAGATCCTAGTTGTAAGTCATATTTACAAGAGAAAAGAAAACTTTTCTCAATTATTTCCAAGAATAGCGGACCCATACTTTATTAAACGTGATGGGGCCTACTCCGTGCTTCACATATAGTTCATAGGTTGGAGTTCCAATCGGAGGAACCGGACACGAGTCCTCCAACCGGGAGTCCCTTTTACAACCAAGACAAAACTAATTTCCAAGTCTGCTAAGACCAGGCATCTTCGCTCACTAGTCTAGCTTCAAACTTCAAAGGATTATCGTTTACGATAGTCTCGTGAATACACGAGTCCTTCGGCTTTGGTACTTGCAAGTTCCAAATCAAAGTGATCCCAAAGGGATACCAAACCAAATGTCCAACTAAGGACCAAACCAAGTGTCCAACTAAGGACTGGGAGACGCTCCACTTATACTTAACTGAAAATATCGATGACGTCACCAGAAGACTCGTCTTATCGTTTCGCTCTACCAAACATCAAGGGTCCAAATCAGGGCGATAGCCAGGGCAGCAGTCCTTCGTAGCCGCCGGGAAGCGGGGAACCTCGCAGCAAAGACTTTCGGACCACGTCGACATGCAGGGGTCGATGAAGTGGCGGCCTTCCTCCAGAATTTTCACACGAAGCTCCCCACGGACCTCAGGCTTGGACCGGTACCGCTGGTATCGCCCCACGTTGGGCGCCAACTGAGGTACTGGGTTTTTCAGAACCGGTACTGATCCGGTAACCCAGCGGTGCCAGGGTACACCGAAAGACCTCGGGTACTTTCCTGATTCAGACCACAGAAACTCAGAGTCTTCTAGGTGAAGTCAAAGATCGAATTTATTGGCTGCAACCAAGTGACAAGCGTCCTAGAAGTACAACAGCACGGTTTGTATGTTCTCAGGAGACTGTGTTTCAATGCAAAGTCAGGTTTCCTTATATACAGTTTTTTAAGCTTCAGGCAAACATTCTTGACATTTTGGTTGGTCATTCACATGTTTTCACTACAAAGGAAAAAACAGTGTCATGATGAAACCTCATATTTCATGTCATCCAACCCATAATAAATTACCCGGCAAGGCCTAGTATTTTACATCAGATAAGTGTGGACCCCCAATAAAAACGGGCACCTCCTCCTCGTAAAGTAAGAAGAAGAAAAGAGCAGGTGCAGGTGCAGGTGTGAGCAAGATTAGGCAGGGTGTGTGAGCGATAATAAGGGTTTTATGGCATGGTGTGCCTTGATGCTATCTGATTCGGCCACTGGGAGAGGGACTGACCAAACAGGTTTGGCCTGAGGCAATGGTTCCAGCTTGCCCAGGTCAGAGAAAAGTCAATCAAGGTGTACGTGTCCTTGGAATCAAATCTGACTGTATTATAAGCCTATGTGACGGCAACTTTTAAAATTGCTGCCGTGTATCAAATGGGAGCCACGAGTGCAGGACGAAAATGGCGATTTTGAGGTGAAAACGCTGCTGGAATTGAGCGAAAACGCTCATGCTTAGTGTACTAGTCATTATCGGTCTTTTGATACTAAAATCGTACTGCTGTGGCAAAGTAAATTACATGGGTCCAGAATTTTTAGAACCACACTGGGTGGGAACCAGGGCTCACCTATCACCCACACCTTGTGCCTCCGGAGTTGAGCCATCACATATGGGAGGCTGCTATTCCTCAGGATAAAGGCATTATGCACAGACCCAGGATACTTTGCATTGACATGGAATATGTACTGGTCTGCCAGGCACACTATCTGCACATTCATGGAGTGAAAGCTCTTTCAATTTCTGAACACCTGTTCATTTCTCTGGGGAGGGACAAATGCAATATGTGTGCCATCTATTGCCCCAATAATGTTGGGGATATGTCCCATTGCATAGAAATCTGCTTTCACTGTGGCTAAATCTCCACCTGGGGGAAAACGATGTAGCTGCACATGTGTTTAATCAGGGCAGACAACACTCTGGTCAGCACTATTGAGAACATTGGCAGAGACATTCCTGCTGCCAAGCCCACTGTCACTTGGAAGGAGCCAGGAAATGGAGCACTGATAGCACTTGCACAAGAGGGGGGATCCCGGTGGGCTGATGGATAGCAGATAACAGGTCAGGTTCCAATTGGGAACACAGCTCTGTGATTGTGGCCCTATGAAGTCTGTAGGTGAGGATAATGTGCCTGTCCTCCATTGTTGCCAAGTCCACCAGGGCCCTGTACACGAGGGATGTCTCCATTGCCTATTCATCTGCAGCGGTTGCAATCAAGGGGGCAAGTGGTGAGCAGCTGGTCAGTATTCCATATTTCCAAACACTACACTGCATTGCATGTTGTAACTGTAACAGTATATTGTTGGATAGGCCCAAATGGTGCCTATGTGTACTGTGACGCAGTTAGGTGCCATGACCTGCCCCCGCCCTGAAATGGCATCCGCCTGTCCTGTATAGAGGGACAGGTGGAAATTAGGTAATTCCCCTGATGTTGTGCACCGTTGCGGGAGCCGGTCAAGAACCGCCGTGCAACTCCTCATTGGATAAAATTGGGCCCTATGGGTTACAGTGGCCAGTGGTGATGTAAGCCGGCAGTGAAAGGTACGCACCGCCATGGACATGACAGCCATTTTCTATCTGTTCACTACCTTGTTACCTGACCTTCAACAGGAGAGGACCTACACTGCATGTGCTGCTGTGACCTGTGTCTGGAACCGACCATAGGTCATGACACTGGGGAAAGTGCCCCTGCCTTCACCGCTGCAGAGTTGGAGAGACTGGTGGATGGGGTCCTAACCCAGTAGCAAATTCTGTATGGGCCTCCAGACCAACAGGTGAGTACCTCGTGTAGGGGGGTTGGTGGAAGGGCCCTGGACAGCGTTCTTCATGTATGGTGGGCAATGTCTGTGCTTCAGGGGATGTGAGGGCTATGGTGGGCCATGAGTGTAACAGGCAGGACGGTCTTACTGATACCTTTTCCTATGTGTATTTCTCTGAAGGTCAGCGCCCATCAAAAAAAGGGCATATGGCTTGCCATCGCCAAGGAAGTGCGGACCCTGGGGGTCTATGGCAGCTGGAGCATCCACTGTCGGAAATGGTGGGAGGACCTGAGATGCTAGGCACGGAAGACGGTGGAGGCCCAGCTGGGAATGGCCTCCCAACGAGGAAGGGGTACCCGTCGAACCCTGACCCCCCTGATCATACTGACGGTGGCCTATCCGGAGCTGGATGGATGCTTGGGGGCATCACAGCAGCCACAAGTGGGTGAGTACAGTGCCACAAATATACTACTAGTGCGTAGTGGGGTGGCATCCGGTTGGGGGATGTGGGCCTGTGGGTGCCCCTGGGCCAGGGCAGACATTGCAGGGTAGGGCCCATGTTGGGCAGGGTCTGATGTCCACTCCTCCAACCAAGCTAGTAGGCATCCACTACTGGGCAGGTGTCTGTGGGTCTCAGGTATGTTGCAATTGGCGTTAGGTATCCCTGTCCATGGGCTGGTGACTAGCACTGTGACTGTTAGTGCATAGCCTAGTGCATAGGGCTTTTCCCTGTGTGTCATGTACACCAACAGTGGTGTTGTTGCCGCCATTGACCAAGGGTATCCTTTGTCTCTCTCCCCCCCTTTTTGTTTTGTCACCCTGTCCTTCTGTACATTAGCATCATCTGGCGGAGGAGCAGAGGCTCCGGCGACAGGGAGAGCTGAACCCCACAGGGCCCAGGAGGCCGAGTCCACTGACGGTGAGGACACCAGTAGGATGGAGGGCGAGGGGAGCACTACGGCGGAGACAGGAGGGGACAGTTCTGACAGTGATACCTCCTCCGATGGAAGCTCCCTGGTGGTGGTGGACACCTCTGTGCCCACCCCAACTACAGGTACAGCCGTCACCCCCGTACCAGCACCGCCCTCCCAGCAGACCCTCAGCGTGTTTCCCTTGCCCACTCACCCAGGAGGGTGGGCATCTCCTTCGCCCCAGGCACCTCAGGCCCTGCCCCAGTTAGCCCTGCTGCCCTGAGTGAGGAGGCTATTGACCTCCTGCGATCTATCTCTGTTGGGCAGTCAACCATTGTGAATGCCATCCAGGGGCTGGCAGACCATTTGCAACAAACAAATGCATTCCTGGAGGGCATTCACTCTGGCATAGCAGCCCAACAGAGATCAATCCAGGCTCTGGCCTCCTCCCTGATGGCAGGTATTGTCCCTGTTTCTAGCCTCCCGCCTCCAACTTCCTCTGCCCAATCCCATTCCCCTCAACCCCAACCTATCCCAAGCACACAGGCAGACCAGCATTCACACAAGACAACACACAGGAGTGGTTCAGGTTAACACAAGCACCACACATCATCCCACAGGCACTCACACAAACACCATCCAGATGCAGACATACTAACATCCACTGCCTCCAAGGTGTCCCCCTCCTCCTTGTCTTCCACCTCCCTCCCAGTTGCGTCTGCACTCACACTTGCATGCACTACATCCTCATCCACTACTACCATCATGCCTTTCACTACACGCCCCTCACTGGCAGTCACCACCCTCACATCCATGCACACGTTCCCTGTGTCCTCTCCCACTGTATCTGTGCCCTCTCCTCCCAAAGTACACAAACGGAAGCACTCAGACACCCAACAGCCATCAGCCTCACAACAGCATCCAACCCATGCACCTGCACCCAAACACAGCAGACAGACACCTCCTACAAGCACTTCCTCTTCCTCCACTCCCAAACCTTCACCCTCTTCCCGCCCCAATGTCCCTAAGAAGCTTTTCCTCTCCACTGTTGACCTCTTCCCTGCCACTCCCCCCCACCCGTCCTTCTCGTCGGGCCAGGGTGGTCAGAACCCAGCTGAGCACCTCAGCCACCCAGTCCATGGCCACACTAGTGTTGACAGATACTGCAGGTGGGAGAGGATCCCAGGCACCAGGCAGCAACACTGGCAGGGTGCCTGCACCAGATGCATCAAGGAGGCACCACCAGCTACAGGAGGGAAGGGCAAGGGGCAATCCCTGGCTGCTAACAGGAAGGGCAGGGGCCTGCACCAGCAGGCAGGAAGGACAGGAGGCCTGATGCTGGGGCTCATTCAGAGCCCCCACCACCAACCATGGTGGTTCAGCCATCTGAGGCTGCAGGGGAAGGGCTGGAGCCTCCCCCCACCACTGCCAGCACTGTCACCAGCACCGCCACCAGCACCACTGCCAGCAGCAGCAGCCCCAGTGGGTAGCCGCCCAAGGCTGCAGTGGATGGGCAGGAGCTTCCCCCAACACTGCCAGCACCGCCACCAGCACCACTGCCAGCAGCAGCAGCCCCAGTGAGCAGCCGTCTGAGGCTGCAGGGAATGGGCTGGGGCATCCCCCCACCACTGCCAGCACCACCACCAGCACCACTGCCAGCACCGACAAAAGCACCACTACCAGCGGCAGCAGCCCCAGTGGGCAGCCGTCCGAGGCTGCAGGGGAAGGGCTGGAGCCTCCCCCCACCACTGCCAGCACTGCCACTAGCACCGCCACCAGCACCGCTACCAGCACCACCACCAGCACCACTGCCAGCAGCAGCAGGCCCAGTGGGCAGCCGTCCGAGGCTGTAGAGGATGGGCTGGAGCCTCTCCCCACAACTGCCAGCCCCAACACCAGCACCGCCGCTGCCACCACTGAGCAGCCGTCACCTCCGGCGGACAGTGTGTAGTCCTGCCTTCAGGGGTTTTGTGCATCCTGGCCCCTGCAAAGCATGTGTGTCTGATACCCAGGTTAGAGACTGTGACCTTGCACTCCCCAAGATCTGCATTACAGGGAACAATGCCCCCTCCAGAACCAGTGGAAGAAGCCATCCACTCACCCCATCCTTCCCAGGACGAAGCACGCTGGGCACAATGCCCCCTCCAGAACCAGTGGAAGAAGCCATCCACTCACCCCATCCTTACCAGGATGAAGCACACTGGGCACAATGCCCCCTTCAGGACCAGTGGAAAAAGTCATCAACTCACCCCTCCTTCCCAGGATGAAGCACACTGGGCACAAAGCCCTCTCCAAAACCAGTGGAGAAGCCATCCTCTAGAGAGACTGTGGCCTTGCACTCCCCAGGACCAAGCAGTTGGCAAACCACTCACTTGAGAGACTGTGGCCTTGCACTCCCCAGGACAAGTCAGTGGGCAAACCACCCACTTGAGAGACTGTGGCCTTGCACTCCCCAGGACATCGCACAGGGCATGTAGCCCCTCCAGGACCAGTGGTGTTGTACCATCTTCTGGCTGAGGTGCCCCCTCATTCCGCATCCCCCTGAGGTGCCTGTGTATTTTCGACCTGATGCCCCTGCAGTGTTCTCTCCATGCTGTTGCAGGAGTGAGGTGGGGCCTTGGCCTATGTGATGTGGTCCCGTGGCCCACGGACATTGAAGACTGGGCAGTGTCCCTACATTTGTACATATGTATATACGTTTGTATTTTGATGCATTTGTTAATGTTATTTTATCTTATTACACTCACTTTCTTCCAATAATGTTATCCTTGCATTATTCCTGAAGGGTACGGGTGGGTATGTAATGTTTGTGCATCTGATTGTGTGTATGGGGTTGGGGGTGGGGGTGTTGTGCGTTGCGTGTGTGTGTCATTCTCTCCCACCCCCACTTGTGTGCTAAGCTGCAGTACTCACCGTGGTCGTCTTCGCCGGCTTTGCTGCTCATAATGCAGGAAAAGGTAGACGAGAATGGGAAACGTGCAGCTCGGGCTCCATGGCGTCGTGGTTGTTCCCTGAGTCTCTAGAGACTAGTCCTTTGACTTCTGTGATCTGTTTCCGACGTGCTTTTGATGTCATTGGTACCGCCCCGGAAAAGGTGGCGGGTAGGCCTGCTGTAATAGAGTGGGCAGTACATTGTCTTCCGCCTGGCTGTTGGCGGTTACCGCCATGGTCCTTCTTGATACGGCCGTGGCGGTCGGTGTGTTAAAGTGGCTGTCTGTCTGAGCGGTTTCCTCCGTGGTCATATTTCCATTTTTGTTACCGCCAGCCTGTTGGCGGTATTACCGCCGCTTTATCACCAACCACCAGGGTTGTAATGAGGGCCTAAGTGCCTGATTTAGAGTTTGGCGGAGTGGGTTACTCCGTCACAAACGTGATGGATATCCCATCAGCAGTATTACGATTCCATTATAGCCTATGGAAATCTTAATATGGCAGACGGGATATCCATCACATTTGTGACAGAGTAACCCCTCCACCAAACTCTAAATCCGGCCCTAGGACACAGACAGTACAGACAAACAGGACCTATTGCAATGGCAGCAACTGCCTTGCTAACACTTTTCAAACCAATCCCCACCATTCGTAGGTGACATTTCACAGTTCAGACCTCTAGTATTATGACATATTTACATTCCTTACATCGAGCTTGCACACTAATAAGTAGCTGACAACACAATGATAATATATTCTATAAATTCACTCACCAGTGAAAAAAAGGTCACAATGTCCTTAATCTGTCTGTCTATTATGTCACTCTTTGGATTGGTAAATTGAAGGTCTGGAGGTGATTTTATTAGGAAATGTGGAAAGTCAAATATTGATGCAATAGAAAATCATTAACACAACATCGAGGAGCAAAATATTGAAAGATAAGTGCACATATATCACCAAGGTACTTATATGCGGAGATAGGTTTAAAAATATTAAGAAACTTACCTTTCGATATTTTGTCCCTCAATATTGTTGGAACAATATTTTGACCCATCAATATTTGGGATTCGATATTTCCAGCCACCGCCCTGGGGATTATGTGCAGCAGTGTTAATGTAAAGCCACCTTTACTTTGTGAGATACCCCTTCAAGAGTGCATTACGTAGCACTGCATAGCTCCCCTCATTTTTGGTGCCTTTCTCTGTGGTGTAGAAGGTTGTGCTCTTTTCTGAAGCACCTGCTGGTGGAGTACAAATAGTCAAGCATAAGTCAAGCGAGCTTTAAAAGGAGGGCACAAGATGAACATGAGTCAGTAGAATAGTTTCTAACTGAGGGGGCTGATGCCAAGGTACAGGTTGGTAGTAGATCGACAAGCAAGGTCCAAAAGCGCCAAGAAGAGCTCACAATTTGCCAATGGAAACCTAGATTGTAGGGCAACAATGGATATAATTGGATAAGGGGTGAACCAAAGAGCAAAGGATGTGTAGCACTTTTTTTGGAATTGTGAATGTCTGCTCCCAAAGGGGAGTATCAAAGCCCAGAAGAGGAATCCGACGGATGATCACCACCTCCCCTGCAAAGGCAGTGGGTGCATCAGAGCGCCTAGAGGCTTAAATGCTGCAAAGGAGGAACTAACTCCTAGGAATACCTAGGGGAAAGATAAAAAAGATTAGGTGAATATTTGATTGTTTGATGATTATAAATAAACATCTTGAACAGTGTACCAATTACAAGGTTTTAACATCCACCTACGTGAGTATTTGTGAGATATGTGTTTTTAATAAACTGCCTTTGTTAGCTCCAGTATCAGACTTGATCAAATCATTGGTAATGGCTGGTTTGGGCTAGTGGTCTCAGTGCTAAGGCTATGCATTATTGGTTTCTTCTGGAGCTTTTCCACCCTCTATGTTAGATGTTTGTTTATCAGATTGCTTAGAAATTAGTTGAACCTCGCAGGGTTTAGAACTACTGTTGATTTTTTAATGAATTGTTCCGACTGTTCAATGCTTCTAGCTATTGTCAATGCGGTTTCCAAATTAGGATCTTCAGCGGGTGCAGTACTAGCTGTTAGCATAACCAAGGACCCGGCGCCTTGGCAGCAGGCTGTACAGGTGGGGCACGCGGCATATTCGTTGCCTTTTTACGCCAGTGTATGGTAAGTCTCGCACTCTTCCCTCTCGCAAAATTGAGGAACCCTATACAACCGTCATGGTACTCGGTCTTCTGCCACTGGAGAGGACTCACTGAGAAGACTGGTCAGACCGATGACCAACACGTCGCCACTCCAAGAGCGAGAGCTGCAGTAAGAGGAACAAAGCTTTATTCCACCGCCAACCTTCATCAGTCGGCAGCAACTGCCATCCCCAGAACCCCGCACCCCCAATGCTCCATGCAGGGAGACAACGACACCCTTACATTACGTATAGGACCCATACAATTTCCAAGTGAACAATACATTATTTCTACATTTGGGGCTATTGGATGTTTTATTTATTTAAGTGTTTAAAAAACGATTTGGCTACTGTATGTATATGTAAACACACAAAAGGAAAAACCGCTTGAACCCGGCATGCTACAGGAGAGCAGTGGGATGGAAGTTCACAGTGCAGCAGGGGAGGAAAGCCCGTGTTATGGCATTTCAACAGAGCTGCTCCCCTTTAATTTCCCCCATCGTGAAACCCCGAGCAAAAGCTGAACGTCGAGACAGAGGTTTATTTACAGTGCTCGCTGTATGAGACAGGATAAATTATTAATAGGAAAATAATTGAATATTGAATATGCCCTGGCAAGGAAAGAATCTTTCACTAAGTCAGTCACCGCGGACGCCGCCAACTTGCATCCTAATCAGTAGAGCGGAGCACGGAGGGACCTCCTTTCGTTCCCTTTTGCCCTGCTTTCAACCTTGCCCACCAGATTCAAGCCTATGCATCTTTTCTTTTCCTATTTTTTCCTTCTAATCCTGCATCATTCCCAGCTCTCAGTATCATGAACTGGCTGGTACTAATATATTTTGCTAGAAGCGCTTAGAAACGACAGGACTGCATTCTGAAGTGATATAAAAATGTTTCCTTTATCGGTTTTCCCATCTTCTCTTGTTTCCCCCCTCCTTTCCTGTTGTTCTTTAGACATGGCCATAGCCCACGAAGAAGCAGGGTGTGTGTACTCTCCATTCCTTGTTTGAACAAAATTGAAGGTGGCGTGCTCTATGGTGTTCAGATGGATCGTGGAAAGCCTTAGAGTCATTGTAATCATGTGTACACCACGCTTACTACCCTTGACGAGGCGTTGAAGCGCTTTTCAGCGAGTAGCATGCTTCTCCGGAACATACAATCCCAAAATGTATTAGTGGCAGGAAAGTTCTCACTCGGTTTGAAATGCTGTGGGACTTCTCTAGCTGAAAGTTTAAGGAGTGTTTTCTCCAAGTTGCATGTTGGTGGTAGGGAGGTAGCCAAAAGCATTTTTTTAAGGGGCGGGAGCAGAGGGGCAAAGGGTAGTTATGTTGCCTGACAATTTTTGAAATACTGCTTCAGTAACGAGTGAGCGGGATAATGTAACTGTGCACATGCATTGTTTCATGTGTGCGCGTGTGCCTCTCGGAACATAGACTCCGACACCCCTCTTTTGGTGTAAAAGGCCATTTCTTAGGACAGGCTTGCTCAAGATCATAACATGTCATAATACAAACATAACTTTATACGAAACTTTATTTCATTCGTCCATTTGCATTCCAAACCTCCACTTATCCTTCGCATCTCACCAACTCCACTTCTATTTCCACGCATCTCTCTTTTCCCTTTTACCCCTTGCCTGACTCTGACCACCCCACTGTCTGTCATTCTTCCTCTGCTCCTTTCTCCCCCCCCCGGGGAGGGTGGACAAGCCCGCATCTGACTCTCCACCCTCCCCCATCCACTGCCACACAGCAACAACCTACTTGGCGTTTTGCTGCCCCACCAGCGAACTCACTGCAACTCATGCGTCCTTATTCATGATCCCCCCCAAAAACCTTCACCCCAAAAATCGAAGCTCCATCAAATAATGTGCATTCCCCATGTCTGAGAGATGCACACCGTCACCCCTGAAAAGCATGTGCTCTTCTTCCTTCAAACCTTCATGCCTCAAAACTTTAATGTCATGGGCTCCACAAAAAACTCGCATGGCCCTGTTAGCTTTCTCCTTGCTTTCTCAATTGTCCCATGCTTCAGTGCCCCGCGCCATATCCTTCGTGGCACAAATTCCGTCCACACTAAGCAAGTCCCATGCATGTTGCGCCTCATCAGAACCAGATCGCGCTGCATGTGTTGCAGTAGGGTGAGCCCTGAAAGGCGTACCAAATCATTTTCCCCGAGGTGTATGACCAGCACATCTGGGAATCCCCAAGTTGGCAAGAGCGAAGTTAGAAAAGGAAGCAGATTGCCCCAACTCATACCTCTCTTTCCCCACCACAGCACCTCGTGCCGGCTACTCGGTAGTCCCAAAGATTGTCCGTAGATCTGTTTTTCCGCATACTTGGCCACCCAGTGCATGAAGGAGTGTCCCACCAGCCACATGGTCGACTTTATATGTTCCGGGCCCGTTACGCAACCTGAAACGAGAAACAAAAATGAGCCCTGTTGCCACATACTCCCCCACCCCCTGTTCACAGCCCTAGCCCACTAAGACCACAGACTGGTGTCCCAAGGAAACTAGCCTCGGACATATTGTTCACAACACTTTGAGCGACAACGGCCAATGCGCCTGATCTTATCCCAATCCCACCCCAACTTGGCTGCCTCCATCGTTGCCCCTATTCGAAACGAATGCGTACCAAAGTTACCCATCTGCCTTCCCAAATGCCTCAAAGCCATCCTCAGGATGCACAACAACTGAAAAGCTGTAATTTTGATACTATTCATATGCTGGAAAATCCAGACCTCTTGACTCTCACCGTCTGCAGCAAATTTGTCCCATTCACGCACCGGACAGGCATCCAAAACTCCTCCTGCTTCCAACCAAACCCACTTGCCCTTGCCCAACTGATCCGTTTTGGAGCACCTCAGCCAGATCCCCAGCCTGTCCCCCTTGCGCTGCGCCTCACATCTCTTTACCCGCATGCTGTGCCTACCCCCAACAACTCAGACACTCGAAACGCCCCAAAAAACATCCATATCATGCATAGCCGGTATAATGCCACCTCTCTAGCATTAAAATAACACACCGGCAAAACATGCAAAATCTCTAACAACAAATCGAAAGTTATGGCTTCCCGAACAGGAACCAAACTAGAACGGACCCTCCCCCAACCCTTTAACATTTTTCTAAGAATATCGTTCTTTGCCGGATCCCAACCAAAAATTAACTTCCCGTAGAAAGACACTCCTGCCAACTTGCCCCCAATCGTAGTGGGAGATAAACCCTTGTGAATCAAAAACAGAGTAAAACGCATCACTCACGCCTCCAGCACCACCCGCTCCTGGCTCCAAAATAGCCCCCTGTAAGCTTCAAAATCCTGAAACTCCAACCACGCGAGGCGATAACTCCTAAGGGTGGATTCTGCCAGCGACCAGTCTCATGACCATCACGCCCCCCATTCCCAAATGTCCTCCAGGACTGCAGTCTTGACTTCGTCCGCGGCGGGTGCCAATTGTCGGAAACGCTGCCACTGCAAACGAGATAAGGAATCTGCGATGGGGTTGTTTACTCCAGGAATGTGCGGTGCCTTGAATATTATGTTCAGAGTCAAACAACGCAACATAACGATTCTGAGCAGTTTCAATACTCTCACATCCCTAGCTTTCTGATTGTTGACCAACTCTACCACCGTCTGATTGTCCACATAAAAAATCACTGTCCTGTTTGCCAATTCATTGCCTCATACTGCCAGTGCAACCAACAGCGGGAAAAACTCCAAGAATGCTATGCTTCTACCTTGACTGAGCCATTGCCTAGGCCACGCTTCTGCACATCAGCACCCATCCCAGAACAGACCGAAACCCACTGTCCCAGCCACATCCGAAAAAATCTGTACTTGCCACACCGTGTCCTCCTCTCGAAAGGCCATAGAGACCCCGTTAAATTGTGTAAAAAAGATTTCCCATATCCTGATGTCCTCCCTTAAACCTACTGTCAACCTTATCCTGTGGTGCGGGAGCGATGCCCCCGACATGGCTAGGCCCATGTGCCTACAAAAAGTCCTGCCACCGCGAACCACCCGACATGCAAAATTTAGGTAACCCAGTAGTTGTTGTGCCACTCGGAGCTCAATTTTGCGCTTCACCCTGACCTCCCTTAAGAAAGCTAGCATCTCCCCCACCTTTTCAACCGACAAGCGAGCAATGAAAACCCTTGTGTCCAATTCAATCCCCAGGAAGGTCAAAATGTTACTGGGTCCCTCCGTTTTCTCCGGTGCCAGAGGCACCCCGAAATCCTGTGTCATCTGTTCAAAAAACCCAAGTGCCCTGCCACAGGAACCTGACTGTGCTGACCCCACAAACAAGAAGTCGTCCAAATAGTGTGACACCGTCCGGTGTCCACTGCGCTGCACAAAAACCCACTGCAAGAATGTACTGAACGCCTCGAACAAGGCACATGAGATCGCGCACCCCATAGGAAGGACTCTATCCACATAGATCGCCCCTCCCAGCTGCATTCCCAGTAAAGAGAAATCTGCTGGATGTATCGGGAGCAGCCGAAAAGCTGCCTTGATGTCACATTTTGCCATTTCTGTGTGCCTTCCACATCCCCGGATGATCTGTATGGCATCATCCACCGTGGCGTATACCACCTTTGTGTACTCTGGTGCGATGAAATCATTCACCGACGCCCCCTCAGGCCATGACAGATGGTGTATCAGCCTAAATTCCCCCCTGCTCTTCTTCTTTACTACTCCCAAAGGTGAGATCATCAGGTCCTCCAAAGGCCACCTGTAAAAGGGGCCTGCAATTCTGCCCTCCGAAACCTCCTTCTACAATTTGTCTGACACTACCTCCGGCGTGGATTTTGCTGACTGCAGGTTTTTCACCCATCTCTTCTGCCGCGGGCCCTGATAACCCACCTGGAAACCTTCTCTAAACCCCCACTCCAATCTGAGCGCTGTGTCCGTGTCTGGGTACACGCGCAACCAACGCAATAATGCCTGAAGTCTAATTGGAGTAGGTGCCCTTTGGTGCAGTAGCGCCCTGGCTCTCTCTGCCCCTTTCCGCTCCCCACTGCTCTGCCGGACTAGTGAGTGCGAAATATTGCATGACCGGATGTTTGCCCCCACACTTGGAACACTCGTGCTTAAACCTACAAGGGTGCCTAGAGCAGAATCCCTTGTTAAAATTCCAACAGGCTCCTGATGTAGCTCCCTGCACTCTCTGAGACACCCCGCCCCTCCCTGAGTGGGACGCTGCTGAAAAGGCTTATACACCACTGGGAGACCACTAGCTGTATGTGTTGCTGCAGCCGAATGGGACGAGGCCATCCACTGCATCCATAACTCAGAGTCCACATCACCCCAGGGCTTCTCTGGGTTGATACTAACTCTGGCTCGGAACTCCTCATCATAGTTCAGCCAGGCAAACCCCCCGAAATGTAACTGAGCCTTCCTAATTATGTCCATGTATTTGAACCTGGCAATAGCCCGGTCCAGATATTTCTCCCAATATGTGCTGGCATAAATGAGGAAAGCCGAAGTCCAGTTATCCATGGTTATCGGAATTCTGGGCATCCGTGCCAGCTCCCATTCTTCTTCTATGGAACCCTCTTTAGTCTGGATATCCCTATGCAGGAGTTTGTAAACATCGACATATTCGTGCTTCCAAATTCTTGCCTTCGTCTTCTCAGCCACATGGGACCCCAAAGGCATTGCGAGCCCCATGTAAGGTAACCTTTTCTTGTGTCCAGCCACCCCCTTTTCTTCGTCTTCTTTATTGCCCTCTTCCCCTTTGTCATTGCCCTCCTCTTTCCCAGGCGCTCTTTCATCCTTCCCCTTGTCTGTCCCACTTTTCACACTGCCTCCGGATTCCAATTGAATCCTCCCCCACCCCTACCGACTTATACTGGGCTTCTCCCCCTGGCCCTTTCTTGGCCTCCCATGGTGCCCACCATTTTCTTTTTCCTTGTATCCCACAAGCCTTCGCTCCAGCCTCCGACGCTAGCTTGCGCCTGCCACCTTCTTTGCGTGGCACCACGTGTCCCTGCACCAACGTAGGCACCTGTAAAACAGAAACAGCAGAGGGGGTTGCGCCGCTCTTGCGCCCCTGCCCCTTCCCTTGCACCCCGCTCACCTCTTTCTCCTGAATCTCGCCTTCCTCCCAATCATCTAGCTCTTCATCATAATCGAGCTCAAGTACCGCGACTCCATCCATCCCCATACCATCATTTGCACCACTCGCATCTTCCATGCTGCATTCAAACCCCTCTCCGAAACCGCTCTGGCGCGAGCCAGTCAAAACTTTGTTGTGTTCCCACAGTGTAAAGAAGGCCGCCGGGGACCCCTCTAGTGCTTCTGACCAACGTCCAGGGGCCATTGTGCACCCCGTTGGCTTCATCACCCTTTTGCCCACCTCTGTTGCGGGCATCGACTCTTTTTGCCACAACTGGCCGTGTGCGCCAGACGCTGCTGGCTATGGTGCACGGGGAAATGAGTTTGCTTGAGGCGCGCGTATATCAACGCGCACCCAACACCGCGTACAAGTTTGCGGACTTCACGCGGTCCGCAAACCTATAGTGGGGTATAAAGAAACAAAAACCCTTATGAAAAAACCCCGGTGGTCGCGGAAACCCACGGGGCCCCAACACTTGCCTCCCTAAAACTTTCCGGCTCTCCCGACCCGATCGGCCAACTCTCGGGCAGTGTGCTTGGCTGACGCCGAAAGAGGCCGATCCCCCCAAACCCACCCCCTTTTATACCCTCCCTCATGTCCCACCCCCACCCAGCAAGCCGCCTATCCACTCCAAGACCGTCTACATCTGGCCTGAGAGCTCCTGTGAATAGACTGGACTGCGTCCAGCTATTCACGGGGCCCTATTGTATGACTAAAACATTTGCAAGTACTGGCTTTATGGGCAAGAGCATTTTGGGAAATGTAGTTCCGCATTCCCCGGGCAAACTGGCCTTTCTTCCATGTAAGGCAGTGCTGGCCGCTCACAGGCATTTCTGCAGACTCATGCTGACAGTGTGCAGAACAGTGCAAGGGACTTACTACCAGTCTGCTTGAGGCAAGTCATCTCCTGCCCTTTCCCATTATGGGTCCAATAACAAGCAGGCCACAATTTAGCTGAGTATTTCGAGTCCCTTCCCTAAACTGAATTTACCATTAGTGAGGGCACTGTGGATTAATTGCGGATGAAAAACAACTCAATAAGAGCTGAAATTGTCATCATCTGTGATGCAAGGAGTAGCTTCGCACAACGGTCCTGACTTGAGGGGTTTCTAAGGGTAAACTGACAGAAACTGGGCCTTATCATGAGGCCTAGACCTTACCTACTGTTAAACGTGCATAATTTCCATAGTACAAATTATGTGAAATACAAATAAATTATACGAAATTGCACATTATTCCGCAAAATGCCACCTCTGGCACTTTTCATCTATAATAGATGCAAGGGTACCATTTTCACTAAAAAACATGAACTGACACATGAAATGCTAGATGTGAGTGGCTAATTTGATAGCGTGGCAGATGTGAGTGGCTAATTTGATAGCGTGGCTCTAGCCTGCTCGAGTCTGCCTCTCTCTTTTCCAGACCAGTTTGACAATTTTTCTAGTACTCCATGGTTTTTACCTTATTTTCACTTTCGGTCTTGTTTTCCTGCACTAAGGCTCTAATTGTACAATTTTTTCCCTGCCTGTTCCATTTTTGTGGGGTTTGTAACCCCTCCACCCCCAGTGATGGCAGATGCCACCAGCGAGTCCCACCCACTACCTAGGTGGCATGAGTGTGATGAGGAGGCAGTGGTGGAACTCTTATTCTGTGTTGTGCCACCTCCCAATCATGTTGGCAGCAGGCCAGGAAAGACTCTCCAGAGGAGTGCAAAATTATATATAGACACATTTACATATATACAAATATTTAGAAATGAAATTAAGTTTTGCATTTTAGAAAAATGAAATCTATCTATCTATGAAAAAGCCAAATGTTAAAGTGACGCTGTAGTTATGTGTTGAATTGTAATAAGAATGAAAAAAACACAAAAAATCAAAATTTTTAGTTTAAAGAATTAACTATAACTTGCACCCATGTCTCACACTCCTTATGACCTCACATGTTACATCACTCGCACCATGTTATATGGAATCATTGATAATATAACTGATGACATCTCAAATGACACCATTGATGACATCACTGATGGCATCATCCAGTGTAAAATGTGCATCAAAATCCAATAAAACTCAATCCTGACAATTTTAAGAGCCTAGTCAATTAGTTTCTAGAATCTCTACCCAATTTTGGGAGGAAGGAGAGAAGATGTGGGTTGACCTCTGCTATCCCACAAGCTTTCCTGAGTGTTGTAGGATCTAAGACTTTCAGGACAAATAGTGATACTGATATTCTTGTCAGGTGTGCCTGAAGGTGGAGAATGGGACTTCTATATTCATATACTTATATTTTGCCAGTTGTTAGACCTGTCTACCTTAGGCTAGTCCTCCCCCAATGTTTTGCCTTAATCCTCTGTTTTTGCTGATCTTGTTTTTGCTGGCTTTAAGACTCTGCACACATTACCACTGCTAACCAGTGCCAAAGTGCTTGTGCTGTCTCTTTAAACATGCTAAAACTGGCCTACATCCAATTGTCACATTTATTTTACTTATAAAGTTTCAAATTAATTGGTACTACTTGTACCCAGGGCCTGGAAATTATATGCTACTTGTGGGCCTTCAGGACTGAGTGTGACACCCACTTAGCTAGCCTTTTAAACATATCTCACGCCTACTATTGCAGCCGTTTATGTGCAGTTTTAAACTGCCATTATGTCCTGGTAAAATAAACCTTTTTACCATTCCTATGCCTTTCTTTTTATTACATATAAGCCTACATTAAGGTAGGCCATAAAGAGTCCAAAGGGCAGGGTGGAGTGTATTTAAAAAGTTAGAAATGTACCTTAATGTTTTGTCCTAGTGGTGAAAAATTCTTAAATTCGTTTCTAGGGTTGAGTGTGTGCAAGCGCTCTGGACTATGCTGTAATCTCTCTGTGGGCTTCTAACCACGCCCATGTCACACCCGTCACTTTAATTAGTTCATGTGTGTTGGACTTTTTGCCTTACGCAGGGTCATCCCCAGTCTTTTTGCCTCCTTCCTCCTGGCTTTTCTGACCTCTCGCTGTTGGCTCTAGGACTCTGAGCACTTTATCACTGCTGACCAGTGCTAAAGTGCAGGTGCTCTCCCATCTAAAGTTGGTATGATTGGCTTATACCTAATTGGTATATTTAATTTACCTATGAGTCCCTTGTACAGTGGTATCTCTATACCCAGGGCCTGTAAATTAAATACTACTAGTGGGCCTGCAGCGCTGCTTGCGCCACCCACTGAAGTAGACTTTCAAACCTGTCTCAGGCCTGCAAGCGCAGGGCCTGTGTGCGCAGTTTTCTGCCACAGGGACCTGGCATCTAAACTTACTAGCCAGGCCCAGAACTCCCCTTTTACTACATGTAAATCACCCGTAAGGTACGCCCTAGCTAGCCCTATGGGCAGGGTGCCATGTATGTAGAAAGGCAGGACATGTGCCAAGTTGCGTGGCCTGTTCTGGTAGTGACAAACAGCCTAACTGGTGTCTCACTGCTGTGAGTGCTGCCTTCTCATAGGATTGTATTAGAAATGCCCTGCCTTATATGTAAGGGGTACTGTCTGATTTATGAGGGGTAGCGTAGGCGTGTTTGGTATGGTTGTGATGGTGATAATAAATGCTGCTTACTGGTGTGGGTATATTTTTTATTACCATCACAGAAATGCCACTTCTAGAAAGTGCGCATTTATCTGTGCTTATGACTCTGGTGTTTTGCAGCTTGACTCCAATCCACGTCTGAGCAGAGTGACAGTTGGGGCTTTGTGCATACTTTTCAGATAGCCTGTACACAGGGAGGGTGGAGGTGTCACAGAGGTGCATCTGCATACTGAATAGTCTTCCTGGGCTGAGAGAAGGGAGAGGCGGGGCACACCTACATTTGTAAAGGCTGTGCCCTGGCCTCACACAATAGGGTTGTTAACCCCCCACTGCTGTTTGGAGCCTGTGCTGAAAGGAGAGAGGGGGCACTCCCAGAACCAGTTGTAACTGGCTTGAACCTCCTCTCCCTACCATTATAAAACACTGTAAGAACTGACTATAAGTACAGGGGAACTTTCCCCACAATTTGGAGACTCTTGAAACATCTTGGGACTGGACACAGGAACGCTGGAAGGACTCACCAGGGACCGCCATGGACTGCTGCTGCTGTGCTGACCTGTGACCTGCTTGGTCACTGTGAAGGACTTGCCACTTGCTGCCTTTTTCTTGTGCTGGCCTGTTGCTGGGCACCTCCACCTGTGGGCCTTTTCTGGTAATTGTGTTCCCCAGGGGCAGGGTGCTTTGGCCCCTGGCCCCTGCATCCACCCAGAAGCACGAGGGGTGCTTTACCTTTTTCTTGGCTGAAATTAAGCGCTTTGGAAAGCGCTCTGTGGAGGATCTTGTGAGCACTTGGAAGCGCTTTCCCTTGCTGGTGTGGTACAAAAAGTGTTGACTTTCGTTGTATGGCCAAGGAAATCACCGCCACAGCCGGGCCGAAGTGGATGGCTCGAGTGCTTGTTAGAGTGCACCTCGCGCTGCCCAGGAACTCCACTGCCGCAGTTGGGTCTTTCATTCACTCAAGCGCGTCAGAGCGCGCTGTGTACTAACCACCGGGACACTCCAGGAGAGGGAGAGGAGCTGGCGCGCTCCTCTCAGTGCCCCTGGGGGATCCGACGGTCGAGGTAGTGCCCCCGGGGTACCCGCGGCTCCCCTGTTGTCAAGGAGACCACCGCAACCCTGGAGGC
This sequence comes from Pleurodeles waltl, assembly GCF_031143425.1. Classification (NCBI taxonomy): domain Eukaryota; kingdom Metazoa; phylum Chordata; class Amphibia; order Caudata; family Salamandridae; genus Pleurodeles; species Pleurodeles waltl. The sequence goes on along the minus strand of NC_090440.1, from coordinate 1,725,794,184 downwards.
ACAAGAGCAGCTCCAGAGAGGAGCCCAACACGTGAGGGAGAGGCGCGGCCTCTCCCTACTCGGCACTGGCAGCCGCACCGAGGACGGGGGTGGCTGCCCCCCACTTCGCAGGATTCGGGGAAGGTGCGGAGAGCGCCCCATTCCCCCGTCTCTGCGGTAGGAGCAGGACGCTCTGTTTTCAGTTACACTTCGGGCATTTTCTACCCGGAAGGGAGACCTCAACGGAGGCCCCCTTCCGTTTGCCCCTGCTTGAGGTTGGGTTTCACCTGGCCCCCACCCCGAGCACAGGGTGTGGGGAGGCCGAGGCAGATCCCATCCGGGTCCCGTTTTCGGAAAGGTGAGGGTGCCTACCGCCCCTTTCCCCCCAGGAGCACCGTGTGGCCCCCGTAGTGAGCGCAGAAGCCCCAGAGGCCCCTTCATGCTATCTTAGGCACTGGAGGTGCCTTTATCATCTACCAGGTATTTCTAAGTGACAATGTATATATCAAAAGTTCTTATTAGAGACCTTTTTGTATTATATGTTGCCTACCTGTTTTATGATGTTTTTATACATGTGTGCAAATGTTCCTTTTATGGACATGCTTGCTAATATGTTTTTCTAACTTGCCATATGTTTTCTAGTGTTCCTACTATGAGCATTTTATGATATTCTTTTGACAAGTGCTTTGGTGTAATAACGTGTTTCCTGACTACTGCTTATGTTGCAGAATACTGAGTAACCTGTGTGTTATGTGTAACTACTGCCAGTTTGCAGAGTAACTAATGTGTAACATTATGACAACTGCTAAGGTAGCAGGATAGTACTATTATGTGATGTGATGTTGTTCTAATAATTGCGTTGTGTACAATACAGTATATTTTCATATAATCTGGTGTTGTGTTTCCTCTGTGGTGGGGATATTGCATCACGTGTGTTGTGTGTGTTGTGTAGACGCTTTGCACATTGCCTCCAGGTTAAGCCTGACTGCTCGTGCCAAGCTACCAAGGGGGTGAGCAGGGGTTATCTTGGACGTGTAACTCCCAAGCCCTGACTAGAGTGGGTAGGTTCTGCCTGCCTGAGGTGCATACCCTAGCCAACCAGAAACCCCATTTCTAACAATGTGCTTGCCCTTTAAAAATGGACTGATTCCATTTGTAAAAGACATGCATGGGTCATGCCTTTTCCGATGTTTAGCGCTCCTCGAGCGCACCGGTAAACTACTGAAAACATACAAGGCTCTGTGTTTTCAGCTGGTTTCTGAACTACTTTATCTTTTCATTTCCTGCGCAGCGCACTCTTGCTGGGCAAAATTTGAGTGCTTTGCATGACATCAACCCTGTTACATGGCTAATTGCACTTTTGCTGGTTACATGGATAATTGCATTTTTGCTGGTAACATGGATAATTGCACTTTTGCTGATAAGTTTTCCTGTAACCGAACTTCTGTTTCCTTCTCTGTGTCTCCTTCACACTCATGGCAACCATTGGCTCGCATATGTGAAACTATTTTACTTTTCAATATTAGTTTATGCAGCAAGAAAAGTCCGATCAGGAGTATACAACTCTCATAGCTCTAACGAGAGCAAATGCAACAACCACTCCATTGCAAATGCTTGTTTGCTATGCAAGATTAGCCTTTCCAACAAGATAAGTTATCCTGGATAACATACGGTTTACTTATTACATTGAATGCGTGATAACATTAAATTGGAAGCAGGGGGATTATCGAGTTTGGTGTCTAAAAAGCTGTAATTTAAAACCTCTGCAATGCTAAAGTCAGATTGTAAACCACAATTCTGAAAATGCTACTTGTCCAAACCATTTGGTACCTGCAGCCTGTATCCTGGGTCACATGCCAAGGTGTAGCTGGCATTTGGTCTTTTTGTATTGCTCCAGACAGTGAGACAAAGGAAACAGGGGTTGGCAGGATGGTTCATCTCTGACCTGATTGGGGAGGAGTTGTCACCTATCACACTTGCGCTCTGCCTGATCACTCTCACTATGGAATTATATATATTGCACCTGGAGAACAACAGAAAGTCTTTAACAAAATGCTTGAAAATGTAGATCCCTTTGTTGATGAATGTGTTGAATTTAGTGGTCTAACATCAAATATAAATTCCAAAAGCAGAAAGTTGCCAACACATGTTTTGTCTTAAATGACATTTCAAGGCTGCAAATTCAATAGTATGTACATCGGTTTAGTCAACACATATATTATAAAAAGACAATAAAGTGTAACCTGCACCCCAGTGTACACTTTATGGGATGTCAAAAACCAAAGTATAAGTGCAAAGTCACCTGGCACAAAGTGACCAACTAACAAACCAGTGTCACACAATGGCAGGGACTCTGTAAGAAAGGTGGGAAAACACATGTTAGGTTAAAATGTGAACAACTCATTACAGTTAGTGCAGTGTGAAAAGCAGAGAGGTCCTAAAGGGAAAATACTGTAAGAGAGACAAAAAGCAAAAGGGCTCATGCGTGATAGTCATATGGGGATAGAGTGGGAAAAAGCTATGGTGAAATAAGGAAGAAGCCATGACCCAGTAGAGAAGTGGTGATATAATATGGGTTGTACCTGTATGGTCAAGTATTGCCCCAGAAAGGAAAGCAAGGAATTGGGAATCAGACATGTGTTCCTGTAAAGGGTCAGCTCAAAAGAGAATCCAAATGTACAGATAAGGACGCCTGCAAGGTTGTAATCGAGTCAGAGGGCAAAAGAGAAAAAGGGAAAAAGTAAATGCCCAGAGTCAGAGGGCAACGAGAAAAAAGAGAAAAAAGAGAGAAAAGAGAAAAAGGGAAAAAGTAAAGGCCCAGATTTGCAAAACATCATGTGGGAGAAAGAGTGGTGTCTGAAGGTGTAAAGGGTCATGCATACCTGTTGTTTGGTAGTAAAGGTTTCAACAGAAACAGTGATTAAAGTATTATATCAGGGAAGCCTTGATAAACCCTTGGTAGTGCAGCAAAAAATTCAAAATTAAATAAACAACATACTCTATGGGTCTGGGGCGTCAGTAAGCAAAAATAAAACACAACAGACGGGAAGGGAAGTAGTTAGGATGGGACTTACCTTACAAGCATGAATATCGCATCTTGTTCCAGCAAAGTCTGACCGCCACTATGTTGCAACACTCAAATAGCTGGTGTAAGTAAAATAGAAAAAGGACTGCACATTGCAGGTACACAATAATGGATGGCAAATTGCGTGCCATCTTGGAATGTATATTGTTGTTATATGTTATGTCATGTGACATTTATTTCTAGAATGCATGATTACCCTGAGGTGTCTTGGTGCTAGCTCAATATGAAACCTTACACCCAAAGCTCAAATAGAGTGGCCTATTAACAGAATTGAAATGGAAAACCTTATGGTGAAGTTCATAAAGAACTGAATAACCACGTTTTTAAGACTTTCCTGAAGGCAAGAAGATTGTTCATTGTTTTTAGGTGGAATACAAGGTATTCAAGCTTCGTGATGCACCGATCAAAAAACTTCTTCCTCCCCATAAGCTAAATCTGACTTTAGAGACCTTTGTATTCTTGGCTGTGAATGACCGCTATGTTTTTGCTGGCCTGTAACATTTTAATTTATTCTTTAGGTAATCAGGTCCCATGCCATGGAGAACTTTAAAGGCAGTGCAAAGGGCCTTAAATACGTTTCTCTGCCTTATTGGCAATCGATGCAATGGTTTTAGTGCCATGGAGGCAGATTTGAATTTAAGAATATCGAGTAAGAGTCGTGCTGCTGCATTCTGTGGAGTATCTAGTTTGTTCAGATGTTGTTGCATATTAATACATAGACCAATACAATAGTCTAGTTTGGAAAGAATCATGGAGGTAACTCCTGTTTTCTGCAGATTGGGAGGGAGGAAAGGTAAGATCTTTTTTTATTGGCCTAAGGGTGCAAAAGATAGACAAAGTGACCAAGTTCGCTGTAAGTTTATCATCAATGATCACTCCAAGGTTACAGGCTTTCCTGACTGGCGTCAAAAGGGTTCCTAACTTTTATTGCCACTACGAATGGGACCAAAAAGACGCTAGATTCCCAAATAAGATCATCTCTGTCTTACTTGAAAATAACCTCAAGCAGTTATTGTATATCCAGTCATTCATGCATTCATGGAATCTCAAGTCAGTGTCAAGCTCATTTTGAGTCAAAGACACAACAATTTGTATGTCATCGGTATATGATGTAAGTGAGAATCCAAATTGTATGATCAACCTGGCCAGATCAGACACATAAACGTTGAACAGTGCCGGGCCAAATGAAGAGCCTCGCGTCTCTCCACAAGGAAGAGAGAAGGGATCGGAGGTGTATTTGTCTAAAGATATGAATTGTTTGCGATCAGACAGAAAAGATGTTAAGAGGGCAAGGGCCGCTCCTCTAATTCCAATGTTATGCAGTTGGCATATCAGCAGCTCCTGATTGACCTTGTCAAAAGCTGCTGATAGGTCAAGTAGGATGAGGGCAGCTGTACGCACCTTGTCCAAAGTCTCTCTGATCTCCTCTGTTGCCTTGATCAAGGCAGTCTTAGTGCTGTGCCCACTTCTGAACCCATACTTTGTAGGGTCCCGAAGATTGTTGTCCTGTATAAATGTGTCCATCTGAGAATTCATCATTTTCTACACAATCTTTGTTGGTAGAGGCAGGCAAGAAATGGGCCTGTAATTGTTCTGTTTCGAGGGCCTGCGAGAGGGTTTTTTTATGAGGCACAATACTGAGGTTGTCTTCCACCGGATGGGAAAATATCCATTAGCAAACATTTGGAAGAAGATGGATGTGAGATTTGAGTCAATGATTTCAGGTGCCTGTTTGGCCACCGAAGGGGGACAGGGGTCGCGTGGGAAACCAGGCTTAGTAGATTTAATAAGAAATGTGACCCGCTCTGAGGTCGGGTCAGCAAATTTTTAGAAAAATCTCTGATTTTGTGAAGAAGAAGCAGATTCATACAAGGAAGGAACCTTGATGGTGAACCTGTCATAGACGTCCTTTACTTTATTTTGAAAGAAGTCTACAAGAGCGTTGCGAAACGATTGATTGCTGTGAATTTTCTGCTGTTATAGAGGTCAGTTTCATTACGTTTGAAAGAGTTCTTTTACAGACGTCTTTGCAGCATCAATTCTTTGTGTAAAAAGTCTAGATTTTTCCCTTCCTATCAATGCTTTGTAGTCGGCCAAATCTTATTTATGTTTGTCCTTTTCTGACACCAGATAATCCTTCCTCCACTTATATTTCTGCCTCAGCATTTTTGTTTTTGAATTCTAAGATCCTCGATAAACCAATGGGCCATAGGATTATGTCTCTTAATTTAGGATGGCTTTGAGGGGCCACAGAGTTGGATGATGAAGTTAGCCAGGATGAATAATTGTCTACAGAAGCATTAATATCCTCTGTAATCAAGGGCAAAGATTCGGGCAGTACCTAATTAAATTGGTCAGACTGAATCTTGTGCCAAGGACGAGAATAATGTTCCTTAGGTGCGACCTCACCTAGTTGTGGGAGTTGAGATAGGGTTAAATCAAGTGCATAGTGATTGGACCATGTGAGAGGAAGAGTGCTGATATCCATCAAAGAAAGGTTATTTATAAAAATGCCATCAATACAATGCCCAGTGGAATGAGTAGGGCCTTCTACAACCTGGGAGAGACCAAGACTTGCTGTCATATCAAATAATAATTTAGGGGCATTTTCATTTTCTGTTTGCGCCGACTTTGCGTCATTTTTTTTTTTACACAAATTCGGCTCAAACTTAGCTCCATATTTAGATTTTGACGCTAGATCCGTGTAGCGTCAAAATATAGAAGTTAACATCATTTTTTTGGATGTGTGAACCCACCTTGCATCAATGAGAAGCAAGGTAGGCATTCCCATCCAAAAAATTACTCTAAAGCCGTAGCGCCATGTTTATCCTCCCGTTCAAAAATGGTGCACCGGTGGGCCTAAATAATGGCGCTAAGCCTGCTTAGCGCCATTATTTAATGCCTGGGTCAGACCAGGTGTTAGTGGACCTGTGGACCCAATTCCATAGTCAAACACCATGGAATGGGTCCACAGGTGCCCTCCCCAAGCCCTAGGAACACCTTAACCCCCAGCAGAGGGACACCGGAGGATGAGGAGCCCCATTCCATGTAAGTCCAGGTAAGGGTGGACAAGCCCGCATCTGACTCTCCACCCTCCCCCATCCACTTCCTGTACCAAGCAACCTGCCCTAAAACTGGCAAAGAGTTGACCCCCTGCCATCCCCCCATCCTCGTCTCTCCCTCACACCTCGTAAACTTGCATTCCACACCCCCTTTTTCTACTGCAGGGCGGGTGGGCTGCCAACTCTCAGGCAGCGTGCTTAGCTGGCACCGAAAGAGGCCGATCCCCCCAAACCCACCCACTTTTATACCCTCCCTCATGTCCCACCCCACCCAGCAAGCCGCCTATCCACTCCCAGGCCATCTACATCTGGCCCGAGAGCTCCCGTGAATAGACTGGACTGTGTCCAGCTATTCACGGGGCCCTATCAGGACATAGACTCTGACACCTTTCTTTTGGTGTAAAAGGCCATTTATTAGGACAGGCTTGCTCAAGATCATAACATGTCAAAATACAAATATAACTTTATACAAAACTTTATTTCAAACTTGTAACCCCCTTTCGTCCATTTGCATTTCAAACCTCCACTTATCTTTCGCATCTCACCAAATCCACTTTTATTTCCATGCATCTCCCTTTTCCCTTTTACCCCTTGCCTGACTCTGACCTCCCCACTGTCTGTCATCCTTCCTCTGCTCCTTTCTCCCCCCCCTGGAAGGGTGGACAAGCCCGCATCTGACTCCCCACCCTCCCCCATCCACTGATACACAGCAATAACCCACTTGGAGTTTTGCTGCCCCACCAGCGGACCCAGTGCAACTCATGCGTCCTTATTCATGATCCCCCCAAAAAACTTTCTCCCCATAAATTTGTGATAAAAAATCGAAGCTCCATCAAATAATGTGCATTCCCCATGTCTGAGAGTTGCACACCGTCACCCCTAAAAGCACGTGCTCTTCTTCCTTCAAACCTTCCTGCCTCAAAACTTTAATGTCATGGGCTCCACAAAAAACTTGCATGGCCCTGTTTAGCTTTCTCCTTGCTTTCTCAATTGTCCCATGCTTCAGTGTCCCCGCCACATCCTTCGCAAGCAAGTCCCATGCATGTTGCGCCTCATCAGAACCAGATCGCGCTGCATGTGTTGCAGTAGGGTGAGCCCTGAAAGGCATACCAAATCATTTTCCCTGAGGTGTATGACCAGCACATCCGGGAATCCCCAAGTCGGCAAGAGCGAAGTTAGAAAAGGAAGCAGATTGCCCCACCTCATACCGCTCTTTCCGCACCACAGCACCTCGTGCTGGCTACTCAGTAGTCCCAAAGATCGTCCGTAGATCTGTTTCTCCGCATACTTGGCCACCCAGTGCATGAAGGAGTGTCCCACCAGCCACGTGGTCGACTTTATATGTTCCGGGCCTGTTACGCAACCTGAAACGAGAAACAAAAATGAGCCCTGTTGCCACATACTTCCCCGCCCCCTGTTCACAGCCCTAGCCAACTAAGACCACACACTGGTGTCCCAAGGAAACTAGCCTCAGACATATCGTTCACAACACTTTGAGCGGCAACGGACAATGCGCCTGATCTTATCCCAATCCCACCCCAACCTGGCTGCCTCCATCGTTGCCCCTATTCAAAACAAATGCGTACCAAAGTTACCCGCCTGCCTTCCCAAACGCCTCAAAGCCATTCTCAGGACGCACAACAACTGAAAATCTGTAATCTTGGTACCATTCCTATGGTGGAAAATCCAGACCTCTTGACTCTCACCGTCTGCAGCAAATTCGTCCCATTCACGCACCGGACAGGCATCCAAAACTCCTCCTGCTTCCAACCAAACCCACTTGCCCCTGCCCAACTGATCCGTTCTTATTCTGTGTTGTGCCACCTCCCAATCATGTTGGCAGCAGGCCAGGAAAGACCTTCCAGAGGAGTGCAAACTTATATATAGACACATTTACATATATTTATTGATTTTGCAAGAAACAGTGATACATACAGGTAACACGATGCCAACGGGCACCGAACGATGATCGAACCCATTGTCCCAGCAGCACATTGTAAATGAGAATTACACGCAATCTAGAAGCTTTCTACGGCCTCCCACTTCCCCCATATCTTATTATATTTATTCGGACATCCTCTGGCCTCAAATAAAGGTTTTTCACGCTGCGCGCACCAGTCCTCCCCTCGTCTCCATTTAGTCAATGCCGGGGCATCCCTGGCCTTCCAGTCCGCCATTATATCCGTCTTGGCCACCAGGCATGCCACCCCCAAGAAAGTTTGATCTGCTCTTCGCAGCCCAGTGTCTCCCATGACCCCCAGAAGGAGGGGAAAAGGCGCCCTCTTTATCTCTTCCTGTAGGACCCCTGAGACTTCCTGCAAGACAGCTTCCCAGTAAGTAACCATGGTTGGGCAAGCCCATACCATGTGGAAGAAGTCAGCTACAGGACTCCTACAACGGGGGCACTCCGCTGTGGGACGGAGGCCCGCCCTGTGCAATTTGGTGGGCGTGAGATAGGCTGTATGAAGATAGTAGGTTTGTATTAAGCGGAAATACGTGGCCATTGTAAGGGCATGTGGGGCCATCAGTGCTTCTGCCCAGTCCGTCTCTTCCATGGGGCCCACCCATTCCTCCCATCTTTGGCGGAGCACACCCAGGGAACCAGCAGTGACAGTGACTAGGGTGCGGTATATCTGGGAAACACCTCCCCTGCCCAGGTCTCCCATCAATGCCTTTGCCTCCATGGGGCTATACTCGGGTATGGTGCCTCCTGTCTGGACATGCACTAGGAGAGCGTGGCGAAGCTGAAGATACTGGTGGAACTGTGTCTTGTTTAATGAAAAGTGTTTCTGAAGGTCTTCGAAGGACCGCATGTGTGACCCTCCCCAGATGTCGCCCAGTGTGGAAATGCCAATGTTGTCCCAGTTCTGAAAACCCTCCAGGCCCGCCACCTCTACCAACTGCCTCACGTGCCATAGCGGGGTCTGCTGGGTGAGACGCACCCACCACCCCGTCAGCCTCTGAGCTGTCCGCCATCCTTGTAAGACCACTTTGGTCACGTCTGGGACATCTCAGGAGATCGGGTTCCCGTAGAGGGCGTCAAAGATCCGTGAGTAGCCCATCGTTTGCAATTCCAGTTGATATGTCCGCCCCCCACCCAGTCATTAATCATGAGCAAGTGCATTGCAAGGTGGTAGTATTGGATGTTGGACATGCCCAATCCACCGTCGTATATATCTCTCTGGCAGGTTTTGAGCACCAGTCGTGGACGGGTGCCACCCCATATAAATTGGCTTGCTAGAGTGTCCATCTCCCCGAACCATTTCTTGGGGATGGGAAGTAGAAAGTTTTGCAAGAGGTAGAGGAGCCTGGGGAGGATCATCATCTTATAGAGCGCCATTCTGCCAAGCAGGTTCAGGGGGATGGTCCTCCAGTGCAGAAGTTCAGTCCTGATTTTCTTATTTAGCAGCGTAATGTTAAGTTCCCTTGCCAACTCGGGAAGAAGTGAGATATGTATTCCTAGATATTTAAAACTGTTCCTCCGCACTGGGATGTTTCGTTGCCAATCCATACAGTCTCGGGAGCGATGTAGGGGGACCAGCAGGGACTTGGCGGGGTTCAGAGTCAGTCCTGAGGCTTCCGCAAAGAGGCCCAGGATCTCTAAGACGCGGGGGCCACTTTTGGGCGGGTTAGAAATATACAGAAGAACATCATCTGCGCATAGCGCCACACGGTCCTCCAAGCCAGAGGGCCAGGGCCAACCCTTGATCAGTGGGTCATCTCTTAGCAGGATCGCCAAGGGCTCTATTATTAGCGCAAAGAGCAGGGGGGATAGTGGGCATCCCTGTTGAGTTCCACTACCAATCGGGAACGGGTCGGAGACCACTCCATTGACCTGGACTCGGGCAGTCGGGTTGGAATATAGGAGTCTCACTAGGCCTCGAAATTTGGACCAGAGTCCGTTTTTTTGCAAGACCTGTTCAAGATAGGACCAATCCACCGTATCAAAGGCTTTTTCAAAGTCAAGTAGAAGTAGTGCCAAAGGTGTGTGCGACAGGGTTTTGTGGTGCGCCAGAGGCAGATGTAAGCGCCTGATACAGTGCCTAGTACCACGAGTGGGCATGAAGCCACATTGGTCAGGGTGGACCAGCGTGGGCATTACCTCCTTCAATCTGGAGGCAAGGATTGAGGAGAGCACTTTGATCTCAATGTTTAGAAGTGAGATGGGCTGATACGCCGAGCAGTGTCGCGACTGGGGTTGAGTCTTAGGGATCACTACAATTGTCGCTTGGTCGATCTCAGTGGGGAAGCGGCCCAGACTTTCAGCTTCCTCATACATATTAAGTAGGTGGGGACCCAGAATATCGCTGCATTTGCTATATAACTCTGCCGGGAAGCCATCAGGGCCTGGGGTCTTGCCCGATGCCAGATTAGATTTCGTATTGGTGATTTCTGCAAGGCTAATGGCTTCCTCTAACCTGTCTCTTGCCTCCGGGGAGACCCTGGGAAGGGTGATGTCATTTAAAAGGGGAGTCTCTCTCTCGATAGCGGGGCGAGGGTGCTTTGCATATAGACGAGTGTAGTAGGAGGCGAAGCTTTGTGCGATTCCGACAGGTGTTGTGGCGAGGGAGCCTGTGTCCTCTAAAATCTCGGGTATAATCCTGTTGGCCAGGGGGCGGGTGGCTAGCCAATGCAGAAGCTTCCCATTTTTGTCCCCCCAGCCATATATTCGGGCTGCTGAGGCTCTCCACATGTGTTTGGCCGAATCCAGCATTGTGTGCTTAATATCGTCTCTAACCCTAATCAGCTGCCTCATGGTAGAGGCCAACGCTGAGTTGTTCGCATGTTGGCGCTCCAGTCTTAAGGCCTTGGTCTCCAGCTCGGAGACCTGAGAGTTCCGGTCTTGCTCACGGGATCGGAGGAGGTGCTTGGCAAACCCCCTCTGAGGGTAGCCTTACAGGCGGCCCATATTGTTCCTGGGGATCAAACCGACCCCAGGTTCAATTCAAAATATTGATTGAGGTGGTTCCTGATCTCGTATGTGTAGTCTTTGTCCTGTAAATGCCATGCGTTCAGGCGCCACACCGGGCGCCTGGTGGGTTCTGTTCCGCCCAGTCGGACACGTATTGGTGCGTGATCTGAGACTCCCCGAGGGAGTATCTCCGCCCCCGTGACGTTTGAGAGGTCCAAGGTGGGCATGAAAACAAGATCTATTCTGGAATGCGTCTGGTGGGCAGCCGATGTGTGTGTATATTGGCGTTCCCTAGGGTGCCAGGTGCGCCACACCTCACATAGGCCGAGGCTCTCCGCCCAGTTACTTAGGGCTGAAGCCCGATTGGATTGAGATTTTTCACCATCTTTCTTCTTATTGCCATCTTTGTCACCCCCTGTATGAACTTTTCTGTTCACCCTTGTTCTGACCCATTTGTCTGCCTTCTTTCCCAATTCTTGGGGAGAGGTCAGATCAGAGTCTACCAGGTACTGGTGCAACAAATCAGACACACAATTATTAAGTATATGCTCTCTCAGGATTGTGTTATACAGGCTTTCATAATCAGTAACTTTACTGCCATATAACCACCCCTCCAAGGCCTTCACTGAATGGTCAATGAAATCAACCCAGTCTTGTGAAGACTCCTTTTTGGTCTCTCTGAACTTTATCCTGTATTGTTCAGTGGTTAAGCCATAACCATCCAGGAGTGCATTCTTAAGAACTGTAAAATTATTGGCATCACTTTATTTCACAGTAAGGAGCCTATCCCTACCTTTTCCACTAAATGATAGCCATAGGATAGCAGCCCACTGCCTTTGAGGGACATCCTGTACAACACAGGCCCTCTCAAGTGCAGCAAACCACTTGTTAATGTCATCCCCCTCCTTATAAGGGGGAACTATCTTGTGCAGATTCCTGGAATCATGCTCTTTTGCAGGATGACTATGGGGAATACTGCTGCTGCCACCATGGGTATCTAAACCCAACTTCTGTCTTTCTTTCTCTAGTTCAAAAGACTGTCTATCCAAATCCAGCTGTTGCTTTTTAAGCTTCAGTCTGGTTTGTTCCACTCTCAACTTATTGAGTTCCCTCTCTAACATTCTGTCATCAGGGTTGGTGGGAGGGACATTCTTAGACACAGAAGAATGAACAGAAGGAGACCTGTCCCTTACAGAAGCCACCCTAACAGCTTGGCTAACAGAAACATCACTACCAGTATGGTGAGAATAAATGCTTTTGCTATGATGTGAGACAACACTATTTGTATGGTGAGGCTCTCCATCATTACCAACTATGCTAGACTGTCTAGTAATGGGCAGGCTAGAAAGTTTCTTTCCTGAATCTTTTCCTGGGGGAGTCCCTGGATCAGATTGGGAACCATTTGCTACTTTTTCAACAGATGTGGCCCCTATGGCCTTATCTTGTTCTCTAAGCATGTTAAGCAATAATTCCAAAGAAGGATTCTTCCCTACACTCAAACCTCTCTCTATGCAGAGAGTCCTTGCTCCTTTCCAGCTAAGGTGATCATATGCAAGTTTGGACAGATCAACATTTTGGCCTGTGCCAGACATTTTTAGAGAGAGTTAAAGTGATAGAAAAAGAGAAAAAAGTTTTCAGAACTTTTTAGAAAGACAGAAAAAAACTTTTTAAACTTTTAAGAACTTTTTGAAAGTTTAGAAGTACTTTTCAGCACTTAGAAAAGAGTGAAAAGAGGAAATGCAAAACTTTTTGGCTATGTGTATATACACTGACCTTGTTTTGTATATTTTTCTCTTATGAAAAGTACAATGACAAGAGTGGTAAGTAGTCTCAAAGCACTTATCCCACCGCTGCACAACCAATGTAGGAGGCTGGACTGGCTTGCAGTGAGTACCAAGGGGTACTTGCACCTTGCACCAGGCCCAGTTATCCCTTATTAGTGTATAGGGTGTCTAGCAGCTTAGGCTGATAGATAATGGTAGCTTAGCAGAGCAGCTTAGGCTGAACTAGGAGACGTGTGAAGCTACTACAGTACCACAAGTGTCACTTGCACAATATCATAAGAAAACACAATACACAGTTATACTAAAAATAAAGGTACTTTATTTTTATGACAATATGCCAAAGTATCTTAGAGTGTACCCTCAGTGAGAGGATAGGAAATATACACAAGATATATATACACAATAGCAAAAATATGCAGTATAGTCCTAGAAAACAGTGCAAACAATGTATAGTTACAATAGGATGCAATGGGGACACATAGGGATAGGGGCAACACAAACCATATACTCCAAAAGTGGAATGCGAACCACGAATGGACCCCAAACCTATGTGACCTTGTAGAGGGTCGCTGGGACTATTAGAAAATAGTGAGAGTTAGAAAAATAACCCTCCCCAAGACCCTGAAAAGTGAGTGCAAAGTGCACTAAAGTTCCCCTAAGGACAAAGAAGTCGTGTTAGAGGAATAATGCAGGAAAGACACAAACCAACAATGCAACAACTGTGGATTTCCAATCTAGGGTACCTGTGGAACAAGGGGACCAAGTCCAAAAGTCACAAGCAAGTCGGAGATGGGCAGATGCCCAGGAAATGCCAGCTGCGGGTGCAAAGAAGCTTCAACTGGACAGAAGAAGCTGCGGTTTCTGCAGGAACGAAAAGGGCTAGAGACTTCCCCTTTGGTGGACGGATCCCTCTCGCCGTGGAGAGTCGTGCAAAAGTGTTTTCCCGCCGAAAGAACGCCAACAAGCCTTGCTAGCTGCAAATCATGCGGTTAGCGTTTTTGGACGCTGCTGTGGCCCTGGAGGGACCAGGAGGTCTCAAATTGGACCAGGAGAGAGAGGGGACGTCGAGCAAGACAAGGAGCCCTCTCAGCAGCAGGTAGCACCCGGAGAAGTGCCAGAAACAGGCACTACGATGATGCATGAAACGGTGCTCACCCGAAGTTACACAAAGGAGTCCCACGTCGCCGGAGACCAACTTAGAAAGTCGTGCAATGCAGGTTAGAGTGCCGTGGACCCAGGCTTGGCTGTGCACGAAGGATTTCCGCCGGAAGTGCACAGGGGCCGGAGTAGCTGCAAAAGTCGCGGTTCCCAGCAATGCAGCCCAGCGAGGTGAGGCAAGGACTTACCTCCACCAAACTTGGACTCAAGAGTCACTGGACTGTTGGAGTCACTTGGACAGAGTTGCTGGATTCGAGGGACCTCGCTCGTCGTGGTGAGAGGAGACCCAAGGGACCGGTAATGCAGCTTTTTGGTGCCTGCGGTTGCAGGGGGAAGATTCCGTCGACCCACAGGAGATTTCTTCGGAGCTTCTGGTGCAGAGAGGAGGCAGACTACCCCCACAGCATGCAGAGACAGGAAAACAGTCGAGAAGGCGGCAGGATCAGCGTTACAGAGTTGCAGTAGTCGTCTTAGCTACTTTGTTGCAGGTTTGCAGGTTTGCAGGCTTCCAGCGCGGTCAGCAGTCGATTCCTTATCAGAAGGTGAAGAGAGAGATGCAGAGGAACTCGGCTGAGCTCTTGCATTCGTTATCTAAAGTTTCCCCAGAGACAGAGACCCTAAATAGCCAGAAAAGAGGGTTTGGCTACCTAGGAGAGAGGATAGGCTAGCAACACCTGAAGGAGCCTATCACAAGGAGTCTCTGACGTCACCTGGTGGCACTGGCCACTCAGAGCAGTCCAGTGTGCCAGCAGCACCTCTGTTTCCAAGATGGCAGAGGTCTGGAGCACACTGGAGGAGCTCTGGACACCTCCCAGGGGAGGTGCAGGTCAGGGGAGTGGTCACTCCCCTTTCCTTTGTCCAGTTTCGCGCCAGAGTAGGGCTAAGGGGTACCCTGAACCGGTGTAGACTGGCTTATGCAGAATTGGGCACATCTGTGCCCAACAAAGCATTTCCAGAGGCTGGGGGAGGCTACTCCTCCCCTGCCTTCACACCATTTTCCAAAGGGAGAGGGTGTCACACCCTCTCTCAGAGGAAGTTCTTTGTTCTGCCATCCTGGGCCAGGCCTGGCTGGACCCCAGGAGGGCAGATGCCTGTCTGAGGGGTTGGCAGCAGCAGCAGCTGAAGTGAAACCCCAGGAAGGGCAGTTTGGCAGTACCAGGGTCTGTGCTACAGACCACTGGGATCATGGGATTGTGCCAACTATGCCAGGATGGCATAGAGGGGGCAATTCCATGATCATAGACATGTTACATGGCCATATTCGGAGTTACCATTGTGAAGCTACATATAGGTAGTGACCTATATGTAGTGCACGCGTGTAATGGTGTCCCCGCACTCACAAAGTTCAGGGAATTGGCTCTGAACAATGTGGGGGCACCTTGGCTAGTGCCAGGGTGCCCTCACACTAAGTAACTTTGCACCTAACCTTTACCAGGTAAAGGTTAGACATATAGGTGACTTATAAGTTATTTAAGTGCAGTGTAAAATGGCTGTGAAATAACGTGGACGTTATTTCACTCAGGCTGCAGTGGCAGGCCTGTGTAAGAATTGTCAGAGCTCCCTATGGGTGGCAAAAGAAATGCTGCAGCCCATAGGGATCTCCTGGAACCCCAATACCCTGGGTACCTCAGTACCATATACTAGGGAATTATAAGGGTGTTCCAGTAAGCCAATGTAAATTGGTAAAATTGGTCACTAGCCTGTTAGTGACAATTTGAAATAAATGAGAGAGCATAACCACTGAGGTTCTGGTTAGCAGAGCCTCAGTGAGACAGTTAGGCACTACACAGGGAACACACACATATAGGCCACAAACTTATGAGCACTGGGGTCCTGACTAGCAGGGTCCCAGTGACACATAACAAACATACTGAAAACATAGGGTTTTCACTATGAGCACTGGGCCCTGGCTAGCAGGATCCCAGTGAGACAGTGAAAACACCCTGGCATACACTCACAAACAGGCCAAAAGTGGGGGTAACAAGGCTAGAAAGAGGCTACTTTCTCACAACTACAAATAAGGCTAACTAACTCGTTGCCATCTAAACCTATTTCAAACTCCCCCCCCCAAACACCCCCCTCCCCATACTCCCAGGGATTGGCTCAGGCGATTCTCTTCGGACGTCTGGGCCATGGTCTGAGGTCCAAAGGGAGCAGCTGATATTTTCTCTGTCTGTGAATCAGAGTCTCGGGCCGTCTCACTGTCCGCAGGAGTGTCAGGATCCTTTTGTCTACCTCTTTGGGATCTAGTACGGCGCCGGCTTCTCCGGGGCCCCCCGAGGGGGATGGTCCGACACGTGGGGTCTTCCCGGCAGACCCTAGGGGGCCCCTCCGGGCTCCAACGCCCTCCTCTGTTAGCCAGTCCCATGCCTCCTCCGGTGTTTCAAAAAAGTGCGCATTCCCAGCCATAAGGACTTTCAGCCGCGCGGGGAAGAGGAGCATGTATGAAAGTTGCATTGCTCTAAGTTTTTGTTTAACCAGCTCATACGACCGGCGGCGAGTTTGGACCTCCCGGGTGTAGTCCGGAAAAATTAGGATTTTGTGGTTCTCCCATTGAAGATCTTCTGATCGCCCAGCTTCCTTAAGGATATTGTCTCTGTCTTTGAAGTTAAGGAAGCGTGCAATCATTGGGCGTTTTGGGCCACCGGGAGGGGGGTGCGGGGCAAGTGCCCTGTGGGCATGTTCAACCGCAAACCAGGGTGAGAGGGACTGGTCCGGCATCCAATTTTTGTTCCATCTCTCCAGGAACTCGGAGGCCCTGTCATCCTCTATGCCCTCCGGAAAACCGATGAAACGTAGGTTATTGCGTCTTGACCGGTTCTCAGCGTCCTCCGCGCGGCGGTGAAGCTCGCTGGCTCGGGTCTGCAGCTGGGCCACTTTGGTTTTAAGGTCAGATAGATCATTTTCATTCTGGGAGACCCGGGATTCAACCTCGGTGATTCTGTGCACTGCATTTCTGAGGTCTTGCCTAATAAGGCCCATATCCTCTCGCACTTCTCCGATTTTGGTCTCCAAGGCCGTCTGCGATGATTGGATAGCCAGAAGGATAGCATTCACTCCATCTGGTGCTGGGCCTCCACTAGCCGCGTCTCCCCCTCCTCGCTGGCCCGTCATCGTCGTGAACTGGTCAATCTTTTGCTGGGAGGGTGGGGGTTGTTTGTTCGCCTTGTCCTTCCCCATCGTGGCACATGGGACGGGGGCAGATATGTTGCTCCTACCGTGCTTCGATTCAAGTCTAGGTCCCCAACACGCTTCGGCTATCAAGGGTCTAGGGAGGGCACATCACGGTGTGGACCCGCCACAACAGGCCGATCTAGGGGGTCTTGGTGTTCAACGCAAGGAAGCCGGGAGGTCGCAAACTCAGGGGCACCCTCCAGTCCCATCCATGTTCCTCCGGGCCTCACAGGGACAGCCCCCCTACCAGCTCCATGGGGGACCCAAGTCGCTGGTCCTCCTCTGACCGCCCCCTCCTCACTTCTCTGCGCAGGGGGGGAAAGGAACTTGCTCCAGCTTGGGGTCCAACCCCTCTCACTCTCAGGGCCCGGCAGTTCCGCGACAGGTCCAGCCTCAGCTCAGGCAGGTCGTTGACTTCCACTATCAAGTTGGCCGGGGCGGGTCATCTGTGGTTTGGAGTCATGATTATAATGCAAGTCTGGGAAGCCATTGTCCACAGTTCAGAACCCAGTTTGTTGCAGGCTATGGCGAGCCCCATCCGATCAAGGGTCCGAAGGGGGGGGGGGGGCAGAGACAAGCCACCGGGTCTCTCTTCCGTTGTTTTAGGTGGGAAAGGGAGGGGGGGGGTCCTTCTCATCCCCGATTCCTCTCCTTCCCCTCTTCCCTCTCCTCCTCCTCGGGCTGTGTCCGCACCCTCCACGGGGCTGCGCCCGATCTCCGGCTCAGCCCCTGTGTTCTGCACGTCTCTAGCGCTCTCTTGGGGCCAATTGGGACACCGGGGGGGAAACGCAGCCGCGGCGGCGCTCCTCTCACCTCCGCCCGGTTGCCCCGGCTCAGTCCCGCAGTCTCGCTCCGCGAGTCAGGCGGGCGTCGCAACCTCTCCCGGTCAGCGCCCTCGGACAGGCGCGCGGGAGCGGCTCCGCTCACTCGGAGCTTTCTTCCTGGGTCGCGTCGGCTCCCCAGCCCGTGGGGGTCCGCGCCCCAGATTGTTGAAGACCTTCGCCGCTCCTCCGATTCGGAGCGGTCATGCCGAGAGGAGTCACCGGTTCAACCTCAGCCCTGCCGGGCAAGCCCAGCCGCAGCCGCCATCTTGTCGCTCAAGTCGGTCGGGCCGTAGGGAGGGCACGGGGTCCGAAATCCTCGATCGCTCACCGCGCCCGGCCCCCCAGGGATCCGAAGGCCGCGAGGAAGTTTGGAACGGTGTCTTTCACCCAGCCAGACCGCATTAACCACGGGCGGATGACGGAGGGGTCCAGAGCACTCTTAGAGTGCGACCGCCATCTTGACGCCCGAAGCCACGCCCCCCATATATACAAATATTTAGGAATGAAATTAGGTTTTGCATTTTAGAAAAATGAAATCTATCTATCTATAAAAAAGACAAATGTGAAAGTGACGCTTTAGTTATGTGTTGAATTGAAATAAGAATGAAAAAAAAAACACAAAAAAAATCACCATTTATAGTTTAAAGAATTAACTATAACTTGTACCCATGTCTCACACTCCTTATGACCTCACATGTTACATCACTCACACCATGTTTTATGGAATCATTGATAATATAACTGATGACATCTCAAATGACACCATTGATGACATCACTGATGGCATCATCCAGTGTAAAATGTGCATCAAAATCCAATAAAACTCAATCCTGACAATTTTAAGAGCCTAGTCAATTAGTTTCTAGAATCCCTACCCAATTTTGGGAGGAAGGAGAGAAGATGTGGGTTGACCTCTGCTATCCCACAAGCTTTCCTGAGTGTTGTAGGATCTAAGACTTTCAGGACAAATAGTGATACTGATATTCTTGTCAGGTGTGCGTGAAGGTGGAGAATGGGACTTCTATATTCATATACTTATATTTTGCCTTTTGTTAGACCTGTCAACCTTAGGCTAGTCCTCCCCCAATGTTTTGCCTTAATCCTCTTTTTTTGCTGATCTTGTTTTTGTTGGATTTAAGACTCTGCACACATTACCACTGCTAACCAGTGCCAAAGTGCTTGTGCTCTCTCTTTAAACATGCTAAAACTGTCCTACATCCAATTGTCACATTTATTTTACTTATAAAGTTTCAAATTAATTGGTACTACTTGTACCCAGAGCCTAGAAATGAAATGCTACTTGTGGGCCTTCAGAACTGAGTGTGACACCCACTTAGCTAGCCTTTTAAAAATCTCTCACGCCTACTATTGCAGCCGTTTGTGTGCAGTTTTAAACTGCCATTATGTCCTGGCAAAATAAACCTTTTTGCCAGGCCTAAGCCTTTCTTTTTACTACATATAAGCCAACATTAAGGTAGGCCTTAAAGAGTCCAAAGGGCAGGGTGGAGTGTATTTAAAAAGTTAGAAATGTACCTTAATGTTTTGTCCTAGTGGTGAAAAATTCTTAAATTTGTTTTTAGGTTTGAGTGTGTGCAAGCGCTCTGGACTATGCTGTAATCTCTCTGTGGGCTTCTAACCACGCCCATGTCACGCCCGTCACATTCATTAGTTCATGGGCATGCCCTTTAAAAATTGATTGATTCCGTTTGTAAAAGACATGCATGGGTCATGCCTTTTCCGATGTTTAGCGCTCCTCGAGCGCACCGGTAAACTACAGAAAAAATAAAAGCCTCTGTGTTTTCAGCTGGTTTCTGAACTACTTTATCTTTTCATTTCCTGCGCAGCGCACTCTCGCTGGACAGAATTTGAGTGCTTTGCATGACATCAACCCTGTTACATGGCTAATTACACTTTTGCTGGTTTCATGGATAATTGCGCTTTTGCTGGTAACATGGATGATTGCACTTTTGCTGATAAGTTTCACTGCAAGCAAACTTCTGTTTCCTTCTCTGTGTCTCCTTCACACTCATGGCAACCATCGGCAAGAAAAGTCCGATCAGGAGTATACAACTCTGATAGCTCTAATGAGAGCAAACGCAACAACCATTGCATTGCAAATGCTTGTTTACTATGCAGGATTTGCCTTTCCCACAGGATAAGTTATCCTGGATAACATAGGGTTAACTTATTACATGGAATGTGTGATAACATTAAATTGGAAGCAGGAGGAATATCGAGTTTGGTGTCTAAAAAGCTGTAATTTAAAACCTCTGCAATGGTAAAGTCAGATTGTAAACCACAATTCTGAAAAGGCTACTTGTCCAAACCATTTGGTGCCTGCAGCCTGTATCCTGGGTCACATGCCAAGGTGTAGCTGGCATTTGGTCTTTTTGTATTGCTCCAGACAGTGAGACAAAGGAAACAGGGGTTGGCAGGATGGTTCATCTCTGACCTGATGGGGGAGGAGTTGTCACCTATCACACTTGCGCTCTGCCTGATCACTCTCACAATGGAATTATATATATTGCACCTGGAGCACAACAGAAAGTCTTTAACAAAATGCTTGAAAATGTAGATCCCTTTGTTGATGAATGTGTTGAATTTAGTGGTCTAACATCAAATATAAATTACAAAAGCAGAAAGTTGCCAACACATGTTTCGTCTTAGATGACATTTCAAGGCTGCAAATTCAATAGTATGCACATCAGTTTAGTCAACACATATATTATAAAAAGACAATAAAGTGTAACCTGCACCCCAGTGTACACTTTATGGGATGTCAAAAACCAAAGTATAAGTGCAAAGTCACCTGGCACAAAGCGACCAACTAACAAACCAGTGTCACACAAAGACAGGGACTTTGTAAGAAAGGTGGGAAAACACCTGTTAGGTTAAAATGTGAACAACTCATTACAGTTAGTGCAACGTGAAAAGCAGAGTTGTCCAAAAGGGAAAAATACTGTAAGGGAGACAAAAAGCAAAAGGGCTCATGCATGATAGTCATATGGGGATAGAGTGGGAAAAAGTTAAGGTGAAAAAAGGAAGAAGCCATGACCCAGTGGTGAAGTGGTGATATAATATGGGTTGTACCTTTATGGTCAAGTATTGCCCCAGAACTGAAAGCAAGGAATTGGGAATCAGACATGTGTTCCTGTAAAGGCTCAGCTCAAAAGAGAATCCAAATGTACAGATAAGGACCCCTACAAGGTTTTAATCGAGTCAGAGGGCAAAAGAGAAAAAAGAGAAAAAGGGAAAAAGTAAATGCCCAGAGTCAGAGGGCAAAAGAGAATAAAGAGAGAAAAGAAACAAAGGGAAAAAGTAAAGGCCCAGATTTGCAAAACGTCATGTGGGAAAAAGAGTAGTGCCCGAAGGTGTAAAGGGTCATGCATACCTGTTGTTTGGTAGTAAAGGTCTCAACAGAAACAGTGATTAAAGTATTATATCAGGGAAGCCTTGATAAACCCTCGGTAGTGCAGCAAAAAAATCAAAATTAAATAAACAACATACATAGAGTATCTGTGTGGGTCTGGGGTGTCAGTAAGCAAAGATAAAACACAACAGACGGGAAGGGAAGTAGTTAGAATGGGACTTACCTGACAAGCATGAATATCGCACCTTGTTCCAGCAAAGTCTGACCGCCAATATGTTCCGACACTCAAATAGCTTGTGTAAGTAAAATAGAAAAAGGACTGCACATTGCAGGTACACAATAATGGATGGCAAATTGCGTGCCATCTTGGAATGTATATTGTTGTTGTATGTTATGTTACGTTAAATTTATTTCTAGAATGCATGATTACCCTGAGGTGTCTTGGTGCTAGCTCAATAGGAAGCCTGACACCCAAAGCTCAAATAGGGTGGCCTATTAACAGAATTGAAATGGAAAATGCCTTATGCTGAAGTTCATAATGAACTGAATAACCAAGTTTTTAAGACTTTCCTGAAGGCAAGAAGATTGTTCATTGTTTTTAGGTGGAATACAAGGTATTCCAGCTTTGTGATGCACCGATCAAAAAACTTCTTCCTCCCCATAAGCTAAATATGACTTTAGGGACTTTGGTATTCTTGGCTGTGAATGACTGCTATGTTTTTGCTAGCCTGTAACATTTAAATTTATTCTGTAGGTAATCAGGTCCCATGCCATGGAGAACTTTAAAGGCAGTGCAAAGGGCCTTAAATACGTTTCTTTGCCTTATTGGCAATTGATGCAATGGTTTTAGTGCCATGGAGGCAGATTTGAATTTAAGAATACAGAGTAAGAGTTGTGCTGCTGCATTCTGTGGAGTATCTAGTTTGTTCAAATGTTGTTGCATATTAATACATAGACCAATCCAATAGTCTAGTTTGGAAAGAATCATGGAGGTAACTCCTGTTTTCTGCAGATTGGGAGGGAGGAAAGCAAGATCTTTTTTTATTGGCCTAAGGGTGCAAAAGATAGATAAAGTGACCAAGTTCACTGTAAGTTTATCATCAATGATCACTCCAAGGTTACAGGCTTTCCTGACTGGCGTCAAAAGGGTTCCTAACTTTTATGGCCACCACGAATGGGACCAAAAAGACGCTAGATTCCCAAATAAGATCATCTCTGTCTTACTTGAATTTAACCTCAAGCAGTTATTGTATATCCAGTCATTCATAGCCTGCATGCATTCATGGAATCTCAAGTCAGCGTCAAGCTCATTTTGAGTCAAAGACACATCAATTTGTATGTCATCTGTATAAGATGTAAGTGAGAATCCAAATTGTATGATCAACCTAGCCAGATCAGACACATAAAAGTTGAACAGTGCCGGGCCAAATGAAGAGCCTCGCGTCTCTCCACAAGGAAGAGAGAAGGGATCGAAGGTGTATTTGTCTAAAGATATGAATTTGTTTGCGATCAGACAGAAAAGATGTTAAGAGGGCAAGGACCGCTCCTCTAATTCCAATGTTATGTAGTTGGCATATCAGCAGCTCCTGATTGACCTTGTCAAAAGCTGCTGATAGGTCAAGTAGGATGAGGGCAGCTGTACGCACCTGGTCCAAAGTCTCTCTGATCTCCTCTGTTGCCTTGATCAAGGCAGTCTTAGTGCTGTGCCCACTTCTGAACCCATACTTTGTAGGGTCCCGAAGATTGTTGTCCTGTGTAAATGTGGCCATCTGAGAATTCATCATTTTCTACACAATCTTTGTTGGTAGAGGCAGGCAAGAAATGGGCCTGTAACTGTTCTGTTTCGAGGGGCTGAGAGAGGTTTTTTTATGAGGCACAATACTGAGGTTGTCTTCCACCAGATGGGAAAATATCCATTAGCAAACATATGGTAAAAGATGGATGTGAGATTTGAGTCAATGATTTCAGGTGCCTTTTTGGCCACCGAAGGGGGACAGGGGTCGCGTGGGAAACCAGGCTTAGTAGATTTAATAAGAAAGTGACCTGCTCTGAGGTCGGGTCAGCACATTTTTAGAAAAATCTCTGATTTTGTGAAGAAGAAGCGGATTCCTCCAAGGAAGGAACCTTGATGGAGAACGTGTCATAGATGTCCTTTACTTTATTTTGAAAGAAGTCCACAAGAGCGTTGCGAAACGATTGATTGCTGTGAATTTTCTTCTGTTATGGAGGTCAGTTTCTTTACGTTTGAAAGAGTTCTTTTACAAACGACTTTACAGCATCAATTCTTTGTTTAAAATGTCTGGATTTTTCCCTTACTATCAATGCTCTGTCGTCGGCCAAATCTTGTTTATATTTCTCCTTTTCTGACACCAGATAATCCTTCCTCCACTTATATTTCTGCCTCAGCATTTTTGTTTTTGAATTCTAAGATCCTCGATAAACCAATGGGCCATAGGATTATGGTGGTCATTCCAACCCTGGCGGTCCATGACCGCCGGGTTGGAGGACCGCGGGAGCACCGCCGACAGGCCGGCGGTGCTCCAATGGGCATTCCGACCGCGGCGGTAAAGCCGCGGTCGGACCGGCAACACTGGCGGGCTCCCGCCAGTGTACCGCCGCCCATTGGATTCCTCCAAGGAGGCGCAGCTAGCTGCGCCGCCGAGGGGATTCCGACCCCCCCTACCGCCATCCAGTTCCCGGCGGTCCGCCCGCCGGGAACCGGATGGCGGTAGGGGGGGTCGCGGGGCCCCTGCGGGCCCCTGCAGTGCCGATGCCACTGGCATGGGCACTGCAGGGGCCCCCGTAAGAGGGCCCCTAAATGTATTTCACTGTCTGCTGCGCAGACAGTGAAATACGCGACGGGTGCAACTGCACCCGTCGCACAGCTTCCACTCCGCCGGCTCGATTCCGAGCCGGCTTCATCGTGGAAGCCTCTTTCCCGCTGGGCTGGCGGGCGGCCTGAAGGCGGCCGCCCGCCAGCCCAGCGGGAATGTCAGAATTACCGCCGCGGTCTTTCGACCGCGGAACGGTAACCTGACGGCGGGACTTTGGCGGGCGGCGGAGGAATGAGGGCCTATGTCTCTTAATTTAGGATGGCTTGGTAGGGGCCAAAGAGTTGGATGATAAAGTTAGCCAGGATGAATAATTGTCTACAGAAGCATTAATATCCTCTGTAATCAAGGGCAAAGATTCAGGCAGTACCTAATTAAATTGGTCAGACTGAATCTTGTGCCAAGGACGAGAATAATGTTCCTTAGGTGCGACCTCACCTACTTGTGGGAGTTGAGATAGGGTTAAATCAAGTGCATATTGATCAGACCATCTGAGAGGAAGAGTGCTGATATCCATCAAAGAAAGGTTAGTTATAAAAATGCCATCAATACAATGCCCTGTGGAATGAGTAGGGCCTTCTACAACCTGGGAGAGACCAAGACTAGCTGTCATATCAAATAATAATTTAGGGGCATTTTCATATTCTGTTTGCGCTGAATTTGCGTCATTTCTTTTTTACACAAATTCGGCGCAAACTTAGCTCCATATTTATATTTTGACGCTAGACCTGTCTAGCGGCAAAATATAGAAGTTAACATCATTT
This sequence comes from Pleurodeles waltl, assembly GCF_031143425.1. Taxonomy (NCBI): domain Eukaryota; kingdom Metazoa; phylum Chordata; class Amphibia; order Caudata; family Salamandridae; genus Pleurodeles; species Pleurodeles waltl. The sequence continues at coordinate 1,725,769,241 of NC_090440.1, read as the reverse complement.
TTGGGATGTGTGAACCCACCTTGCATCAATGAGATGCAAGGTAGGCGTTCCCGTCCAAAAAATGACTCTAAAGCCGTAGCGCCATGTTTATCGTCCCGTGCAAAAATGGTGCACCGGTGGGAGGTGGGCCTAAATAATGGCTCCAAGCCTGCTTAGCGCCATTATTTCATGCCTAGGTCAGACCAGGTGTTAGGGGACCTTTGGACCCATTTCCATAGTCAAACACCATGGAATGGGTCCCCAGGTGCCCTCCCCAAGCCACAGGAACACCCTCACCTCCAGCAGAGGGACACCGGAGGATGAGGGGCCCTATTCCATGTAAGTCCAGGTTTTTTTGTTTTTGTTTGCCACAAGGGGCTCTATCTTGGGGCCCCCTACATGGCACAGGGTGCAATGGCCATGCCCAGTGAACATTTGTCCCCTTTGCTTGCCAGTGGGGCGGTGGGCATGACTCCTGTCTTCACCAAGACAGGAGTTATGTTTTTGGTGTTTGTGAGCCAGGAAATGGCACTAGTCTGGTTATAGGCATTTATTTCACCTCTAACCAGGCTAGCGTCATTTTCTGACGCTTAACCCCCTCCTTCCCTAACACCACCCCACCCGGCTAGCATCTTTTTCTAAGACTCTATCCCAAGTTTGGCACCTACTTGCGCTATTCAATAAATATGCGCCCGGCTGACATTGTTAAATGACGCAAGCAGGCGCAAAACTTTTTGCCACAAAACTGCGTTAGTGCAGTTTTGCATCAAAAAGTATAAATATGGGCCATAGTGTCTTTGTCCAAGGAATCTTCTAGATGAAAATTGACATCTCTCAGTAAGATGAAGCCCTTTGCGGGTGTAATAGTTTCCAAAATTGTTCTTAGATCTTAGAGAAAGATATGTCTGGGACCCGTGGGCGATACACAAGTAACCCACTAAAGGATTGAGATTTACACAACTCAGTGCAGAAAGAGAGTGCTTCACAATGTGCTAGCTGAACAGTTTGGAAAATAGCCATCATTTGAGACCAATGGATGATAGCTAGTCCGCCACCTCTTCTGTCTGGGCTGTCCACCCTATGTGCCAGTTATCCTGGTGGTGTAGCGGTGATTATATATAAGAAGTAAAGTGCACTGTTCCAGAAAAGGCAAGGGGGTTATTTATTTACAGGGAACCCGAAGGTTTAGGAGCAAGAGCCCTCACACACCCAAATGGGTGTCATGCTTCATCATTGGGAGATGCTCCTCGTCAGACCGGCGCTGCAATGGGGGGGCTCTTTTCCAGAGATCTTTTGTACAGGTCACCAAGAAAGGGTGTCTAGGCAGACTTGCATCAAGCAACAGGAGAGAGAAGATTAAAATTGGTTCTAAACCTCAATGTCTAAGAAATTTACTCGCAAAAATCTGGGGTCTAGACCAAGATTAAGAACAACGTGAAAGTGTCTGTATGAGATATAATGCTCAACCACTTTCTTCAAATGAGTCAGGGCGAAATAATTATCACTAGGCCTCTAGACTAGGGTCAACATGTTTCGCATCTAGTGGTCCAGGAGGATCCAATGACGCTTCATCAGGACCAAAAAAGAAAGGGCCTTCTCCTGAGAAAAATGAAAAACAACCCTGTAGGTTTCTATAAAAGGACAAAGAGAGGTTAGGTTAACATTGAAGCCTATTGTCCGTCCGGTCAGTTAAACATACGGTCACCCTGTAAACAAAATAGTTGAATGAGGAGGAGGGTGTGTTATAAATTCAAACATAACCTGTGTTTAAAAAGTGCACACAAAAACGTGGAGCCCATCACGCACATACGAAAGAATTAAGGCTTACCATCCCAAATTTAGGTCATGGTTCCCTGGAAAGAGGAGTCCTAAGACTGGGGCTGCTAATATCACAAAAAATGAAATAAATAATTAAATCAACATAGCAACATGAATATTGTTGAAAATATCAATAAAAGAGAAAATGCTGTATCACATACGAAGTCTGGGCAATCAGTAACCAATATTGAAGGTATGTGTATATAACAAAAAGGGAAGAAAACTTCCTACAATTGACGAAAAACTGTTAGATTTATGGCAACAGCAGATGTATAGCACACCACAGCAGAAAAAAATCGTATGCCAGGGATTGTTCCCAAGCAAGGCATGTTAAGTAAAGGGGTTCAATTAAAACATCTCCCAAACAGAGCATAAACCATGTTTGTCCAGGTGTCAATCGGGTAACTGAAGGTCCCTTAGCAATAAAGAAAAAGAGAGCCGGTCCGCGTACATTCCGGGATCCGGCAAAAGTGAAGGAAGAATGCCAGACTTACTAGTATGTGCCGCTGTCCGTGTGGTTAACACCTACCCCGTCCGTCCGTCCATCCCGCATTGACGTCTGCCTAGGTACCGGGTCGGTATTTAAACCCAGGCAGACGTGGGAACTTCTCTCTTCCGGGTGAGGTACGGCAGGTATTCAAAAACAGAAGACGGCTCGACTAGAGCCGACTTCCTGGGGTAGTGACATAAAAATAGAAAAGGGACCAAAGCTACCTGGGTCCAATCGAGAGTCATATTGAAGTGCAGAAAAAGCTGTAATAGCTGAGAAAAATGAATAAGGGATGTGATAACCGATATTGGAAAAGTCAATTTAATCACAAAAACTCATCTTAGCCTACAATGGAGAAAATCTGAACCCCAAGTAATTACAGTGGGGGAGACAAATCAACTTAAGAAATGTATGCCAACAAGTAAATTGACAAAAACAGATCAAAGATAAGAGCACCGAATGGTCTAATGCTCAAACAGTGTGAAAAAAGGTACTAAACCAGCATGGTAACATTAGTAAAGGAGATCCATATTGCAACACTGGTGACTGGTAACTAGAGGATATGATCCCATGTGCAGCTAATGGGATTACCAGCAAGGTAAGTCATTAAGAAAGGGAAATCCAAGGTATATCGTCAATCAGCCCAACGACATGTGTCTTAAGTCTGAATACCCAGCGTTGTTCCAGTCTGTGGAGAGAAGGCGCAATATTGGTTCCCAGCTTGGGCGCGTCCAAAACTGTCCATACGAGATCATCTGGAGTGTGTGGTGCAGATAAATAGTGAGCACATAGTTTAGTTGTCAAACGCCCACATCTAATATTACTCCTGTGTTCGCTAATCCTTGTCTTCACCGGTCTGGTTGTCATGCCAATATATCATAGATTGCAGGGGCAAGTGATCATGTAGATGCAGTTTTTAGTGTTACAATTAGTATGTCTGGAGAGATGCCACTGTCCCAAGGGAGGTAGATTTAAAGATTTGACATGCATGGTAAAAGAACAAACACTACAATGTCCACAAGGGTAGTGGCCTTTCACAGGTGGAATGTTCCAAAGGGTCGTCTGAATGTTGTCCCTATTGTTAATGCGGGGACGGGTATGTACCACCATATCTTTGATATTATGGGTTCTTTTGAAAGCAAACAGTGGTTTTGGTATTGATTCTCCCCCGCTGTTTAGGATTGACCATCTAGAGGTGATTATTTTTTAATCTGATTAGATAAAGGGGTGAAGGTGGAAACACAGGTCATGCGCTTTTGTTGTGCCATATTATTAGTCTGTAGGAGAGCCTCCCGATTATTGTTTCTGGCCCTTTGTCAACACCAGAGCAGTAGGCGCTCTACTGGCGTCAAAAATGCAAAAACCCAGCACTCTCAAAACAACGTAATTTATGCATTGTGCTGATATGTTGTGGTTTAACCTTTTGCATTGCAGATTTCAATCCTGAAAACGTATTTTTAATATGCTTACAAATACTGTTCCTTTGCAATGTATTGCTGCAGGTTTTCAGAGTGTTTTAGGGTGTGGCCCCTTTCCAGGGCCTTCCAGATACTTTCCCTGCAACATGCCTGGGCGTGGTTCTGGGCTGTGCCAAGACTCTATGAAAGAGAGCTGGCCCAACTCCCAGTGCTCACTATTCAGAGGTCCTGGTGCAGAGCAGCAGCTTTTTCCTGAGCTCCTGTCCCGGCGGCCTATGTGGATCTTCCAGACTTCTGCACTTCATCCTTCATTGGTGATCATTGTTCCAGGCGGTAAGACGGTGGTTGGACTTTCCCGACACCGTTATTGAGAATTTTCATATTCTTGTTTTATTTCTTAAATGAGTAACAGATTACTTGCGCGCTACCATTTCTTCACATTTATATGGTAGTTTACAAATAGGCAAGACACGCAATTTATTTCATAAAGGTTTGACTTTGTTATTCATTGCGTGCTACCATTTCTTGACATTGGCATGGTGGCTTAAGAATGGGCAAAACGCGCGATTCGTTTTATGGTGTTTAAATATTGTCGTCCATTGCGCTCTACTATTTCTTGACATTTACATGATGTTTTACGAATTGGCAAGACGCACAACTCGTTTCATGAGGATTTAACTTTGTTGTTCATTGCGCGCTACCATTTCTTGACATTTACATGGTGGCTTAAGAATCGGCAAAAGAAGCGCGATTCGTTTCATTGTACTTTGATCTTTTTATTTATTGTGAGCTGTTATTTCTTGACATTTACATCGTGTTTTACGAATCGGCAAGATGCGCGATTCGATTAATGATGATTTGACTTTGATATTCATGTCATGCTACCATTTCATGGTATTTTACATGGTGACACTCGAATCGGTAAGACGCACGATTCTCTCCTTGAGTTTAATTCATGTTGTTTATTGTATGCCACTATTCTAAGATATGTATTATGTAATATTTGAGTTGATAAGTTATGTGATTTGTTTCCTGATTCCACATTGTGTTATTCATGGTGCACAATCCTTTTATGATATTTACTATATATATATATCTGCAATATGAGCAATTTGTATTGAAACATTTTAAGAGTACACAGAAGGCCAGAGTTTCTAGATGCAATATTGTATGGTCCTAGTATACATTCTCAAAACAGGATTTATATGACTGGTTTAAAATTTAGTCAGAATGTTTTTCTGATTCTCATGTAAAGGAAAGTACTTGAATAAGAAAGTTTTCATTTAATTCATCTTGATTCCCCTACAGATATCCGTCCATCTTGAAACTTAGTCATTTTAAACTTAACTCTTTGATTGCTCATGTTTTCAGAGTGACTAGGTTTAGAATCATAGTCTAGTATTGATTTCAGGAGATATAATTTTCATATTGTGTGTTCTAACCTTTTTCTTACTACAGGTCTCCTTCCCAGCTAATCCCTTCCTAATCCCCTCTTCCCTCTTGAACTCTCTCAGTCTCTGTGATTTATCTATCAGAGTCTTGGAGCCGTTCAGTGGTGGAAGTGTTGGGAACGTGCACAGACCCTGAGGATCTGGTGACTCTGACACCCTTTACCGGCCTTGACTGATGATGCGGGGTGGGTAATGGCGTGCATGTAGTTTCAACGCCAAGTCTCCAGCTTGTGTATCATAAACGTTCTATGAACTGGCGTTATGTCTTAGTTGTAGAAATTGTCCAAAGGGAAGATTCTCCCGAAGAGATTTAGGGTGATGACTATCAAATAGAAGCAGACTATTGTGATCCGTCGGTTTATGATAGGTGCTCGTAGAAAGTTTACCCTGATTGATATTAATCAGGAGATCTAAAAAGGCTACCTGGGTAGATGAAACCGTCGAGGTGAACTTCAAAAAAGGGTTGAGTGAATTTATCCATTCAGTGAATATGGGTACTTCAGATAAGAGGCCCTGCGACACAATCAGGATGTCGTCAATGTAACAACGCCAGAGTATAATCGAGTTGAAAAAAGGATTGGAGGTGGTTAGAATAAATTGCTTCTCAAAACTGTACATGTAGAGGCAAGCAAGACTCGGCGCAAAGGTACTGCCCATTGAAGTACCATGGATTTGATGAAAGAGCTGTTCCTCGAACTGGAAAAAATCATCCGGTATAGCTAATCTTGCGCATTGCATAATGAAAGGAACCGGAGAGGAAAAATTCCCAGGGTCTTCTTGTAGAGCCGTTTCTACTACTTGCAATGTTGCTTCTTGTGGAATATTCGTGTACAGAGCTTCAACGTCAAGGGTAATCAAACATTGTACGTCCTCTGTGTTGTTGATGTTCTCAATCAAGTTCAAGACATCTTTAGTGTCCTGTAAATAGGTGGATGATCCTTTGAAAAGTGTCTGAAAGAAGTGATCATAGAAGATGGATAGTGGTTCCAATAAAGACCCCAAGCCAGAAAAGCGGTGATTAGATCCAGGCCTGAAGACTGGTCTGTCCAGGTTTCTGTAATAAACATAATATCTAAGGCACATGTTTCCATGATGTCAGTGACTTCGTATTTGTGTTTGACAAGGGATCAAGAATTGACTAGGGCACAGCATAATTTTTTAATTGTGATGTTCTGGGTAGCACAGTGCAAGGAAATTATCGATAATGTACCTGTTTTGTCCATAACCAGCTTGTCTGTGTGAAAATCACAGTCCTGACATGAGAAAATGTAGGGAGTAGAGCAGGTAGTTAAATCAATAGGTTTACAGTGTACTTTCTTACCTAAAGCATTAAAAACTGTAAAAATTGTCCTGGTGTAACAGAGTCTATGCGTGGTTTCTGGGTCAAAACTGGCATGGGTTCTTGCTCTCGGTGCGAACAGGGCGCTGATAGGTGCAGACAGGCTTGCCTTAGGTGCACGTTGTAGGTAGGACATGTCAGGAAAAATTGCTCAAATGATGAATGGAAGTGAGTAATGAGACAAAAAGATAAATCTATATTCATTGTTAAAAATTGTTTGTCAAATTAAAATTGAAAAGCCAAACAACAGGTATGGGTGTCCCTTTATAACAGGAATGGGGGTTGGGAGCACACTGCCTCACATCCCAGCACAGTTCGCCCCTTTGCATCCTGGTAAATGCAGTTCATAGTTAGCTCCTACTTGAAAGTTATCTGTAGTTTTTTACCAAAGTTGGTGCAGACATTGCTGTATATCTCTAGACACGTGTTTCTGGGTTTGGCCCTTCATCAGTAGAGGGTAGAGAACAAAGAAAATTCATCTGGGGTTGCTGGAAATGCTGCCAAAATCCGCTCAGGTCAAGTACCACTCACAGGCACACAGGTGCATCTCCAAAGCTCGTCAGCTCACTGGCTCAAGGGAGCCTTTAAAACAGGAAAGGGGGTTGGGAGCACACTCCCTCACATCCCAGCACAGTTCGCCCCATGGCAGTGTACTCCCCAACCCACTTCCATGGGTGTCCCTTTATACCTTTGGACACCACTCTTTGTCCCATATGACTTTTTGCAAATCTGGGTATTTACTTTTTCGCTTTTTCTCTTTTGTCCCCCAACTCGATTTTAACCACGCGGGGGTCCTTATCTACACACTTGGATCCTCTTATGCACTGACTCTTCATGAAAACATATGTTTGTTTCCAAATTCCTTGCTTTAAGATCTGTGAAAATACTTGACCATACAGATACAACTCATATTATATCACCATTTCACTAATGGATCAGAGCTTCTTCCTTTTTTCACCATAACTTTTCCCACACTATTCCCATCAAGCATAAGTCCTTTTGCTTTTTGTCTCCCTTATGGTTTTATCAATTTTGTACCTTTCTGCTTTTCTCGCTGCTCTTATTAACTGTAATGAGTTATTCACATTTTAACCTTATGGGTGTTTTCCCACCTTCTTTATTGCAGGACACTGGTTTGTTATTTGGTCGCTTTGTGTCAGGTGACTTTGCACGTATACTTTGGTTTTTGACTTCCTATAAAGTGTACACTGGGGTGCAGGTTACACTTGCTTGTCTTTTTATAATATACTTATTGAGTGAACTATGTATATATTATTGAATTTGCAGCCTTGAAAAAGTTGTCTAAGAGGAAACATACGTTGGCTGCTTTCTACTTTTGTACCACTGAATTCTACACATTCGCCAATAAATGGATTTACTTTTTGAGGCATTTTGTGAAAGACTTTCTGTTGTGGTCTGGGTGCAATTTCTATAGTTCAGTTATCTAAGAGTTCCTCTCAAATACATTGTTCACTATTTTGGTAGCAGAGTGTTGCTCACCTTTTCCTCTGTACCTTTTCCATTAACCCTAAAATGTGAGAGGTGTGGAAATTCTTGATACCACTGCTACCATAACCTTTGTTATTTACTGTAATTGTGGTTTTCCTGCACTCCCTCCCATTGAGGTTCTGAATGATTTAATTGGTGTATTTGAGGAACTATGGCAACATTCAATGATGACAGAGCACAACATTTGGAACAACAATTTCAGGAAAATAACATTACTCATACATAATCGATCAGGGCAAATAAGAATGAAGGTTTAAGAAAAATATTTAGTAGATTAGAAAAACAGAAAAACAAGAGCCATGGCGATGGTGGAATGCCACCATCCTTAGGAAGTATGTAGAGATGAAGCAAGTACCAAGAGGCCTTAGGATTGGTATTTTTCTGTCCTTTGGGAACAGTTGTTACATAACTCTTCTTACAGCATGATGTCTATTCTCATTAGACACGCAGAGAGAAAAAGAGAGTCTATCTTATTGGAGATATCCAAGCTTGAGGAAAAGATTAAGGACTTGAACTTAGTGGAGACCACACAAAAAATGTATAAAATTCTAGAGAAGTCACACAAACTAAAGAGGGACGACAATGACTATAAAAGTGGCAGGATATTTACCTTTGACATTATACAAGTCAATTAGGCCATGGGCAAACCTAACACAGGGGAGACTTCTAGCATTACCTCCAATAGCGAGTCTGATGCATATAGCATTAGGAATGTCCAAAATGATGGCCCTACCACCAGCTCCAATGCCACAGAATCACTCAATGAAACCTGATCTTCAACTTTTTTAAGGGAGGTGGAATGGTATCGCAAAGGTCCCAGAACAAATCTCAACAAATAATCGGTCCACAAGAAAACCAGAAGGGGAAAAGGGAGGAATAGGTCCACTAAGGAGAGAGGGGATGGCTACCTGATCAGCCTCCAGGGCCCAAAAGAATTAACCAATTCCAATTGCATGATGTCTGCTAAAACCACCAATAATGTCAATACTGATATGTTTTCTGACAATATCACCATTGTCAATTTATCACACTACGTTTTGCATTCTGCTCAAATAAAATTGCTCTCTAAGAGGCTTGGTTTTTGTTTTACTTCTAAGCCTCTCTTCACATGCATGCACATTGATATATACAAATTTATATGCAGACTCAAACTCAGAAAGTTATTTGCTAATAAACCACAACACATAAATGCTAACCTAGACATACGAACAGGGCCATGTCACAGAACAGTTAAGGACATAGAGGTCCTGCAAACACTTTTATCATTGTACACAGCCGATTCATTTACACCATCTCTAACAGAAATTTTATTTGACTTAGGCATTTCCCCTGACACAAAATGACAAGACCATTGAGGCATTTTATAATCTAATAACAAATGACCTGTACGCATGGAAGGACACAAATCAGTCACTCACTAGACATGGTTACAATAATCTAAGCTGTGCAGGATAGAAGGGCCTATCTCAGTTGTCCACAGCGTCTGACATCATTATCAAAGAAGCAGACAAAGGTGGAAACATAGTCATTATGATCAAGGATGATTACATTGGTGAAATTAGCAGACAACTCTTGGATGCAACTGTTTACATCAGACTGGACAACAGCTCTTTGATAGACATTACCAGTCATTTGTAAAAGAAACTAAAGGGATGGAAGGACAGGTCTCATTTCAGATTTAGACTATAGATACATGTACAACCCACACCCAAAAGCACAGTGTATCTGCGTTCTACCCAAAATTCATAAACAAGGAGACTTTTCCTCAGGGAGACCCATCATCTCAGGGATCAGTTCTCCACTGAGTACATCATTCTTCAACCTTTTCTATACAATTTCCCCTCTTTTGTATGAGACACAAAAGATCTTTTAAACCAACTTATGGGTTTCACTTGGACTGAGGAATGCTAGTCTGTGACTCTAGACATGGAGACTTTCACCAGTGGATGGTGGCTCTGTACTACATAATCCACCCTCACCTCTGGCATTGATGGGCTGCCGACGCTCTTTCCGCACCAGGAGGTGGTTAAAGCAGTACTCCATGTTCTGCAGTGTAGGGGACTTTCACTGTGACTGGGGGCTCTGTGCTACATACCCCAGCCTCACTTCTGGCACTGAGGAGCCACTGATGCTCTTTCCACGCTAGGAGGTGCTTAAAGCAATGCTCCATGTCCTGCAGTGTGGTGGACTTTCACCAGTGGCTGGTAGCTCTGTACCACATGCCCCAGTCTCACCTGCAGATTTGATGGGCCACCAATGCTCTTTCCATGCCAAGAGACGCCTAAAGCAATGCTCCTTGTCCCGCAGCATGGGGGTCTTTCACTGGTCACTGGAGGCCCAGTATTACATGCACCAGCCACACCTGTGGCATTGAGGGGCCGCTGATGCTCTTTCTGTGCCAGGAGGCACTTAAAGCAATGATCAATGTCTTGCAGCACTGGAGATTTTCACCAGTGGCTGGGGGCTCTGTAATACATGCGTAAGCCTCAACTGCTGCAATGAGGGGCCGCCAATGCTCTTTCCTGTGCCAAGAGACGCTTAAAGCAATGCTCCGTGTCCCACAGCACAGGATGTACCCTGAAGCATGCCAGGGCGAAGACCGGGGCAGGACTGGGTCTGTCTGTGCCAATCTGTGGTCGGACAAGGCTGGACTCTTGGCTTCATCCTGCAAGAGTCTCATTAAGGTACTGTGTATTTAGTGTTCTATTCTTTTTACTATTTTTGGGAGGTCGGTCCACCTCTGTCCTATTAAACGATTGGTAAAAGAAAAGTTCCTCCTCCTGTAAATGTTGGTGACTCCCCGCTAGATGACTTTATTAGGAATGCAGTGGGAGCTCTTAATAGAAAAAAAATAGAAAAATAGAGAGTGCGGAATGACTGCTATCTGCCATGGTAGCTTTGGGTTCTAATACCCTACCGTTTTTAGAGTCAATCGCACAGAGTTCCAATGTGATGATCAGTGGATATCAGCAAGCCACCTTATATGCCCATCTTAGGCCTGTTGAGCACATCTAGACCACAGGAGCAGGATTTCAGGCAATTATTAGTATCACTTCACAATAGAGCCCCTGATGGAGGGCCTCTTTTAACTGCGGCTCAGTGAGACATTGATGCTGTTAATCATCTTGCTCACAGTAATTTGTTCTCTCTAGATTCACTGACTGTTTTCCAGGATAAAATACTTGGAAATGTCAGTGAGTTAATGCACAACCTGCTTCTACCTATCACCAAGCGATTGGAAATTATTGCAGAACTTTTGCTTCGTATAAGGACAATAAGAACTGACATTCTGGACACTCATCTTTCCTAGTCGTTGTCTGCGTCAAGACAAGCACAGTTGGGTTCCCTGAATGAAGGTGCTCCAGGGCCCATAACAAATGAGTCTGCTAGTAGTAGGGCCACTATTGAACCATCACAAATGAGTCATAATTCTAGATTGAGTCCTACAGATAGTACATTGCCACCAACACCGTTATTTCCAATGGCTAGTACACAACAGAACTAGAAATTCCATTCATTTAATCAAACGTCTGCACCACAACTAAACTGCCCTGCGATTAATCATACAGACGCTTTATGGAACCCAATGACTATTAATTTACCTCCAGCCTGCTGCCCTTATGTGGCAGTCCTGGTCAATGTTTCCCCTCTGAACCCTGGTTTAAGTGAATCCTCGGAGGTGCTAGAGAGCCAATCAAATAATGATGACCAGAAGAGTAGGAAGTATTGGCCAGCTAAAGGAAAACTTTAAAGAGGACTGTATCATCATCAATTTTAGGAAAACTAGTTTTGCAGAGAAAACCTTAGCAAGGTTGATGGAAATTACTCCATTTGAAAGGAACATGGCTCTACTCCCACTGGGCTTTGTTTACTGCCATTTACAAAGTATTGAACTGTCATATAGTGTCAAGACATAAAAATTGACAGGTGACCAGGCATGCTTTTCCGTATACTTTCCCTATAGCCGTGTCCAATAGCTTTCAGCTTCTGAGTTTGCTGAAAGATAATGACTGACTCGAGCACAGAAGGGGCCACTCTTTTCCCCATTATGAGGAGAGAAGTGGGGACACTGTTGGATTTTTTCTGTAGTTTTGCCTAACCCCAAATCACTATGTATACCTGTATCTGAGGGCCATAGTTCTAGTCTTATTGTGCCACCGCCAGTGGAACCCCTTAGAAGTACATCCAGTCAGGAATATAAAGGTGTTCATAAATTTGCTACTCTCCAGAATAGCTGTGTATTATCTGTGGTTTTTATGTTATCTGCATACAGGAAACGTGGTGTGTGAACCAAACACACGTGGAGAGTTTGTCCTCACATTTCCTTGATGCTGTACATTCGCAAGTAGGGCAGGCCAAAGTAGGGCTACAGATATTACTATCTAATAATCTATCTGTCACTGCAAAAAGGCTTTCAACTGTAGGACCCCACACCCAATCTTTGATGGTTAGTTACAAAGGAGGTCCCTGATCTGGTGTTTGCTTAATTTTTATAACAATTTATTTGACATCTCCCGTAGTATGGTGGTCAATGCCCTGGATTCGGGCTTGGAAGCCTTCTTAGGCCCTATCTGTTCCAATTTTGTATTGATATGTGCTAGCGATTTTAATAAACAGCCATGTCCCCTTGGTGTGAATCAGATTTGTGGTTATGCTAGCCCGGATGGGGATGGTATTAATGGATTTTTGTAATAATGATTATGGGAATGCACGTAATTCAGTAATTTTTAAATATGATCTTCTTATGCTGGAGTGTAAATGTGGTCCTATTGGGGAGCAGATCACTTTTTTAATTGGAAGAAATGCTAATACTGTTTTAAACCATGTTTTGGTATCTGATTCCGACCGTGATCTGGATTGTACCCCTAGTATCATCCCAACCGCAATAGTGTCATAACTATTAAGTTACCCCTTTTCTTCTTGAATAACAATGGTGAGGTATCCACTACAGCCCTTATTACTCCAGTTAAGCCTAACGGTGTAAGGATTAAATCGACAGAAATAGAGCCTAAAAGTATTTTACCAAAAATAATTAAGAATTCTGCCGAGGTTAGCCACTGTTTGAAGGAGGCGGCTGACCATAAAAAGCTATTATTTAGCTTTAATCAGATCACAGGTTGTATTAATTCTCTGTTGAGATGGATTCTGAGAAATGCACAAGCTAGAAATCACAGATTGGTTTGACCACCCATGCACCCAGGCTTCTCAGCATTTGAAAGCGGCATTACATAGTTCTCCCAGGGACCATATGGTTACTAGGTCACTCCGTAAAAACTATAAGTAGGTATTAGCAGCCAGGAAGGTGTTATAGGAAGAAGCATGCTTATAAGTGACACAAGCTGCTGAAACGAAGAATAACAAGCTATTTTGGGATACAGTTAATGCCCCTTTAAAAAAAAAATCGTAATTCCAGAACTTAACTCTTTTGTTCCCTATGAAGCACAGGAAGCCCATTTTTTGGATATTTTTAAACAAAATCAGGAGGACTGTAGCTCATCTGTGAGTGTGGGAGTTCCAAGCCAGAGTTCTCTCCCTTTACATATCACTCTTGAGGAGGTTCTTCTTGCTTTACAGTATAGTGCTTGTATTTGATCAAAAAGGAAGAGGCTGCCCTTTAACCCTCTAGAGTCTTTGGGTAAGTGAACAAACAGAACAAAATAGTTTGGCTCCAGAGGGATGAATTTGTCTACTCATAAATCTACAACAATCTCTTAATCATTATTGGAGCAGTATTATTTTTGTTACGTCATTTATGTCATACACACTTTAATATTCATCAATCATTAACAAATCCTATTGGGAGAAAGGAACATACACACTGACATTTGGCATGTACAATAGCCAACAAACACCACCAAATCATGTGCAAACTTATGTGGACGTCCATACACTTATAAATACGAGCCCTTATATCTCAGTCTTTTAGAGAAGATACAGCCAGTTTATATAGTCCACTTATAAATGGTCCCATCAGTAAGGTAGTCCTCCTGGGAAGACCTTATCGGATATGGGAATTGTGGTTGCCAAGCTTCCTTCCTTCCTTTTCAAATGCTTTCTTCTTTTGGTTGTGGACTCCTTATGAAAAGAATGTAAACGCGTTTCGGCCGGCTAGTTGATGGCCTCTTCAGAATGGTATAAGGAGCTAGTGTTTCAATAAAATATTGCTAACATGAAACATGCATACAGGTAAATCTCTTACACCTCATAAAAGTAACCTCTTAGATAAAACAAGAGATTATTAGGAAAAAGTACACAACCCTTTAAGGTGGGTGCTTAAAGGTGAACTGAAAGGAACAACAAAAATTGTCTCAAGTAGTGAAGTACTCATTATACTGTACATGCTCAAAAACAGACTAAACCCTTCCAATGAATAAAATCATGCCAAATTGTGTAATGATGCACCACACCTCATTGTGCATGCTGGCGGAAAGGGCAGGATGTTACTGGTTGGCAAAGGGAGAACTGTAAGAACTCTTGCCTGGAGAGGCAAAGTAGAGGAATCGCTGTGCTCAAAAAAGACCTTCTACCTTTCTGGCCTGGAACCCTTACATGCCTCAAAGATACGGGGGATCGCGCCTCTCTCCATTTGCATGTAGCAGCTCTGGAAAATATGGCACATAAGGATAAAGTAAGACAAAAGGGGAACCTAACAAATAATTCATTGAAACACCCCTGCTAAATGTGTCAGCTCAATCAGGGTGGCGCTGCCCCTCAATGTCCTCACCTGGTCTATCTGGAGTGCTTGTCTAACAGTGTAAGCTCACTCAGGGTGGTGCTGATCCCCATAGTCCTCACCGGGTCTATCTGGAGTGCTCGTCTGGCATTCATCCTTGCCAGACGAGCACTCAGGATAGACCGGGTGAGGATGTTGTTCACTTAGCTTACTATCCTTTCGTTGTTTAAGAAGTTGCAGTGGTTGCTGCTGGCAAGGGGGGGGCGACTTTCCTCCGCCATAGCTGAAGGGAGCCACTGCTGGTATAGCTTTGATACTGTTTGGGTTCTTCATTATGTGAATATGTTTACTTATTGTCATTTGTACCCCTTTTCCTGTAGAACCAATACTCTTGATTGAACCTGTTGACCCATATCGGGTATTTCTTAAAGGGCCTTTTGTACACTGGGATTTTTCCATTCTACCTGGCCTACGTTACACTAAGGCCCATATTTAAACCTTTTTAGCGCTGCATTTGCGTCGTTTTTTGACGTAAAATCGGCGCAAACTTACAAAATACAATTGTATTTTGTAAGTTTGCGCTGTTTTTGCGTCAAGAAATGACGCAAACGTGGCACTAAAATAGTATAAATTTCGGCCTAAGAGACTTCTTTTAGTCCTATCACTTTATTTACTGTGTCACTGTGTCAGGCATACTCTTCCTGTATCCATCACTAGCACTACATTCCACTTCTTGGTTTATACTTGTATGATGTAGATGTTCCAGATCATCCTTTTTTCCCTTACTGCCTATGCCTCACATCCTCCGGAACCGCACTACTGTGCCAGTACCACACTTCATCATTGTTGCCCAAGTTCTCTATGTTACTACAATGACCGTTACTCTCAATCTGTATGGCTCCTCACTTTTAATTTGATGACTTTTGAACAATGAATATAGATTTCATGTTTTGCCTCCTTTTACTCACTTCCATTCTTCTTTTGAGCAATTTTTCCTGACGTCCTCCCTACAACAATCATATATATTCCAAGATTGCGCACAATTTGCAAACCATTACTGTGTACCTGCATTGCACAGTACATTTTCTATTTTTACATATACACGCTATTTCAGTGTCTCAACATGGTACCAGTCAGACTTTGCTGCAACAAGACGCAATATTCATGCTTGTCGGGTAAGTACCATGCTAACTACTTCCCTTCCCATCTGTTGGGTTTTTTCTTTGCCCACTGACTCCTTTGAGTCCATAGAGTATGTCATTTATTCAATTTGAACTTTTTTGCATTACTACAGAGGACCTATCATGGCTTCCCTGACATCATACTCTCATCACTGTTTCTGTTGATAAATTTACTACCAAACAACTGGTATACGTGTCCCTTTACACCTTTGGCCACTACTCTTTTTCTCATATGACTTTTTGCAAATCTGTGCATTTACTTTTTCACTTTTTCTCTTTTTCTTCTTTTGCCCTCCGCCTCGATTACCATCTTGCAGGTGCCCTTATCTACACACTTGCATCATCTTATGTGCTGACTCTTCACAGAAAAACATGTTTGATTCCCAATCCCATGCTTTAAGTTCTGTTGCAATACTTGACCATACAGGTACAACTCATATTATATCGCCACTTCACTGCTGGGTCAGGACTTCTTTCTTTTTTACCATACATTTTTCCCACACTATCTCCATGTGAGCATGAGCCCTTTAGCACTTACCTGTAATGAATTATTTGCATTTTAACCTAATGGTGGTTTTCCTACCTTGCTTACGGTGTCCCTGCCGTTGTGTGACACTGGTTTGCTAGTTGGTCACTTTGGCGGTCATTCTGACCGCGGCGGTCGGCGGTCGCCGCCCGCCAAGCGGTTCCCGCCGAAAGACCGCTCCGCGGTCAAAAGACGGCGGCGGCCATTCCGGCTTCCCGCGGGGCCGGCGGGCGACCGCCAGAAGACCGCCGGCCGGCCCAGCGGAACAGCCCCTTCAACAATGAAGCCGGCTCGGAATGGAGCCGGCGGAGTTGAAGGGGTGCGACGGGTGCAGTGGCACCCGTCGCGATTTTCACTGTCTGCTAAGCAGACAGTGAAAATCTCTGTGGGGCCCTGTTAGGGGGCCCCTGCACTGCCCATGCCAGTGGCATGGGCAGTGCAGGGGCCCCCAGGGGCCCCACGGCACCCGTTCCCGCCATCCTGGTTCTGGCAGTGGACACCGCCAGAAACAGGCTGGCGGGAAGGGGGTCGGAATCCCCATGGCGGTGCTGCAAGCAGCGCCGCCATGGCGGGTTCCCTGGGCCAGCGGGAAACCGGCGGGAAACCGGCGGGAAACCGCCGGCTCCCCTTTTCCGACCGCGGCTTTACTGACGCGGTCAGAATCGCCCAGGAAGCACCGCCAGCCTGTTGGCGGTGCTTCCGCCGCACTCCGCCATGGCGGTCATGGACCGCCAGGGTCAGAATGACCCCCTTTGTGTCAGGTGACTTTGTACTTATACTTTGGTTTTTGACATCCCATAAGGTGCACCATGGGGTGCAGATTATACTTTCTTGTCTTTGTATAATATACTTGGGGGCAGATTTAAGAAAAGTGGCATTGGCTGCAGCGCCTCTTTTCTTGTGCCCCTTAGCATCACTATGTGTGCACCATATTTAAGATACGGTGCACCATGGGGGTAGTTGGGAACTAGTGTCAAAATTTGTGATGCTAGTTTGGCGCTTTGCAAGATTTGCATAAAAAATATTTACGCTAGTCCTGCAAAGTACATAGAAGACCATTTTAATAAATGGTGTGCCTCCTTTTAATGCCTGTTCAGAGCAGGTGTTAAAAATGCTGTTAAAAATGGAGCCAAGAAATCTTTTAGATTTCTTTGTGTCGTTTTTTCAGCCCCCCTAATGGGGAAACGCCCCTCCCCTTGCATACCTTATACCTGGTGCAGGCATAATGTGGTGTAAGAGGTCACAAAGTGGAGCAATGCTTGTATTGCAACATTTTGTAAATTTTGGCAACACAATAACTTTGAAGCCTGACGCCACATTAGTGTAAAAAAAAAAAATACGCTGATGTGGCTCTAGAGCTTCTTAAATCTTGGCCTTGATGACTAAACTGATGTAATACTATTGAATTTGCAGCCTTGAATCAGTTGTCTAAGAAGAAACATGTGCTGGCTACTTTCTGCTTTTGGAATTTATATTTGATGTTGGACCACTGAATGCGACACATTCATCAATAAGTGGATCTACGTTTTGAAGCACTTTGCAAAAGACTTTCTGTTGTGCTATGGGTGCAATTTATTTAATTTGGATATGTGAGAGTTCCTTCTGCATACATTGTTCACTATTTCGGTAGCATTGTATTTTTCACTTGTTGAGCACATTTTACTCTGTACCATTTTCACTTACACTATCTCGTGGGAAGTGTGGAAATTATTTTTACCACTGCTACCATAACCTTTGTTATTCCCCATTCTCACAATGGGTTTGACACTAGTCTTTTGTGACTTCCAGACAAGTTAGGGCTAGAACAGGGAGGCAGGAAATTCCAAGCACCTCTACAGGTGGAAGCCTTTAGAAACTTCCTCTAAGTCAAAGTGGGCACCAGGATAAATAATCAACCCTAAGACCCTACTCTCTACTCTGGACATCTGGAAGATTTAAAAGGACTGCTGTGCTTCTCTGCAAAAATGATTGCTACTCTTTGCCCTGCTGCCCTGATACCTGAATAAAAGGACTGGACCTGCCTCTTGATTGCAGAATCACCAGAGTAGCTCCATGAGCTAGTTGGCTGGCACCCTATTTAAAGTCTCATTGACAAAAAAAGACTCTCAGCAGACAGAGTCCAGCACCTGGACTCTGTCTGCTGAGAGTCTTGCCCTCCAACTGGTGGCATCCTAGTACTGGACCCTTGAAAGTGGGTCTGAAAGTGCTCTGCTAGCTCAGCTGTGTCATGAGGACCTCTAGGTCGATCACCCATGTTTTAGCTTAGTTTTTCAGTTCATGTTTTATTCACATATTATTTAGTTTTTCAGTTCATGTTTTATTCACATTTTAGTAAGGCTGCTTTTTAGCATTAGCTTTTACATATTTCTTTCAGCTTGCCTTTATTCTAGGAAAACAAAGAACATGCTGCTCTTTTAGTTAGCCTTTGCACAACATATAATCAGTACTTTCTGTCCAAGACTCAGGAACGCGGAACACAATATGCTAGCTTGTGTTGCACATTCAAGAAACAGCTTCTATCACCTAGACACAGTACTGCATTGGTACTGTACTTCCAACATGGTATTTAATATTACATAAATGGTGCACTGACCCAGGGAAGACAGACGGCATTCCAGCCACGACTATCCTGGGAAGCACACTGTGTGACAGGTAGCTTGGCTGACGGAGAGCTACCAGCTTCCAGAGAAAATTGCCATTTAAACATCTGCACCACAGACTGATTTCTGACACTATTTTGAGGTATGGGACTGGGGCTAGTCCTTATATCGGGTCAGGCAGAGGGTTATAACCACTATGCTATCAGAGTGGACATAGGGTTAGGTAGGAACCTCTTACATCATGTTTAGATTGTTCGTCTTTACCATGTTTCTAATGCTGATTGTTTTGTTCCATCTGCCTAACTATTGCAGCTTACTCTTTTTATGTCAGATTGCGATTGTTTCAATAAATGCATTCAAAATGTATCTTGCTTGGCATGCATGAGTAACACCAGAAAAGGGTTTGATCTGTTTCCACGGTTTCCCTAGGGAGTCAGAATGTCAAGTTCAGGTTGCACAATCACCTTTTATGCAAATGGGTTTGGGAGTTTGAGCGAAGCACTGTGAGCAACCCAGGATTTAGGTTAGGAGTTTCTAATCGTGTGCGTAGACTCAGGACCTGATTTAGATGTTGGCGGCTGGAATACTCCATCACAAAAGTGACAGATATCCTGTACAACTTACTACAATGTGTTGGAAAGTGTGATTATTGGTAAGGGCAGGTAAGTACTGACACTTAGCAATGAGCCACTAACCACCACTTAGGTCCAGTTAGGTCTCAATAAATTAAACCCAGCTCAACCCTTGTTAGCTTGGCAACAGGCGACAAGGCTTAACTTAGGAGATAAATGTGTAAAGCATTTAAAAATAAGAAAACAGTGAATAAGTATAACACCGAACAAGATAAAAATCTAACACCAATTTTTATCTTTAAAATGACACCAAAAGGAATACAATCGGATAAGGGGAACCGGAGATATACATTTTTTAAGAATTAGTGGTTTTTAGCACCTAGAAACAAAAAGCACCAATCTGGTCATCTGGTCGCATCTCGACTGGGGCAAAGTCAAAGTTTAAGGCTGACCGCGATGGAGCCCTGCTTGGCTGCAGCAAGCGGGAGGCCTCGGTCAAAAGTTTACCTTCGAACTTGGAGCCTCATCACGACTTTGACGGAAGGGATTCCTTCGTCCCAAACGTGACAGATCCGGCCCACCATATTATAAGTCCCATAATATTCTATGGAACTTGTAAAACAGCAGATGGGATATCCGTCATTTTTAGAATGGACTAATCCTCTCTGCAAAAGGTCATAATGAGGCCCTGAGTCATTTTCTTGAAGATTTTCCTTAGCAGGATGAAGTTGCCAGTCCGATCCGACGTCCCTGGAGCCCTTGCTCAGATTCGAGTCGCGGGAGCCCTCAGTAAAGATTTCTAAATTCGGACTTAGATGATTTTGCGAGATGAAAATCCTTCGACTGGGGCAAACCTGAACCTTGATTCAACGTCCCTGGAGCCCTCTTTAGATACACTGTGCGGGAGGTCCCGGTCAACTTTCTACGTTCGAACATAGTCACTTTTTCAGAGATTTTCTTCAGTGAGATGAACCTGTAAGTCAGGCTGGGTTGCGATTGAGGCAAGCCGGCTAGAGTTGCGGCGGCGGGTCGGTCCCTTTCTGGAGCATTTTCCAAAAAGTTCTCCAATCTTCTCCAAACTTCTGGATTTTGTTCCAGAATGTCTTTTAAGGTTCTATTGGAATCCACAGCTCACCCCAAGGTTCCAGAAGCTCTGAGTTGCTTCGTGAGGGTGCGGACTACAACTCTCAGAATGCACCTGGCTCAAACTCCAAAACGGCCACTGGACAGTGGTCAGCTGGTCAGTTTTGTCAGGATATGAGGCAGGGGATTCTGGTTAGCAATTTTTCATCTGTAGCAAACAGGGAGCCCCTCCATGAACCAGTTGAAGCCAGGCAAAGACCTTCTTGTGGTGTAGCCC
Organism: Pleurodeles waltl; assembly: GCF_031143425.1. Taxonomy (NCBI): domain Eukaryota; kingdom Metazoa; phylum Chordata; class Amphibia; order Caudata; family Salamandridae; genus Pleurodeles; species Pleurodeles waltl. Next base: position 1,725,748,325 of record NC_090440.1, on the reverse strand, counting down.
AAGTGTACAGCTGGTGCAGTCCTTCACAGTGCAGTGTCCAGGTGCAAGTCAGAGATCCAGCAGGGCAGTCGTTCTTCTCCTGATGTTCTTCATTGTAGGCATATGGTAAGGATATGAGGTGTAGGTGCAGTTCTACCCTATTTATCTTTGCTTTTGGGTGAAAAGCAGGGGCATCCTGGTTCTCCAATCAGATGCAGGGTCCTTCCCTCTGCGATGACCACTTCCTGGGAAATGTGGCAAAAATCAATCCAGGGAGCAACATTCTTCAAAAATTCATCATGGCTGAAACTGATTTTTGGAGGTTACATCTGACCGAGCCCACCCACTGGTGTGGCTAAAAGTCTTAAACACACCCCTCTCCTGCCCTCTCCTAATCTCATCAAGAGGGCACCTAATGGTGTGGGATTGCAGGATGTGAGGGAAGTGCTGGGTTGATCCAAACGTCCTTCCCTGCCTTTGAAGACCAGTTTAGCAGTCCTCCCCCCTTCCTGCTTCCACATCTGTTGAAGTAGTTCTCCTCCCCCAGGCACATCCTTTGTTTTCAGCCCAAACCACTTCACATCTTATCAAGACAGCCTGGCTAGGCTGCCAGAGGCTGGCCAATCAGAGAAGGGCACTATAGAGATGAAGTTGGCAACTTTTCAGGTAGAGTTTAAAACTATTTACCTGAACTAGTTATATCAAATCCAACAATTGTAAGTTGTGGTATTTATTATAACAAATATTTTGATATCAAACTCGAAGTATCTAACACTCAAGGAGACTTTGGCCCTCATTGCAACCCTGTTGGTAAATCCCTCTTACTGCCGTGCCAATGGCTGGCAACATACCGTTACCGCCGCGGTATTCCGCTACGGGTATTATGACCCACACAGAGAAATCCACCACTATGCAGACAACCACGCAAGTCTGCCACACCACAGGTCAGTGAAAAACTGGTGATAGCAAAACCCACACCATCACGCCAACAGGAATACACCCACAGTATCATAACCCACGAATCATCACAGCAGTCTTACAACCGAGGTAAACCATTGGCGGTACACACCGCCGCGCTCAAAATACACATTTATATACAAAACACAACCACATTGGATAATTCAAACTACACACACCTGACACACATATACACTACACCCTCACCACTATAAAACACACACCCACATTACTCACGACCCTTTCAATGAACAAATTAGAACAAGCAGAGAGAGAGAAGCAAAGACCGCACCTTCACCCAGAGGCACAGAACACCATCACACATACACCATCCTCGCACATCACATAATACATCACAATACAGAACCTCACACATCACCTCACACATCACTCACACCACATCATGGCACCTCAAAGACACCCCAGGTTTTCTGAGGAGGACCTAAGGGTCATGGTGGAGAAAATCATCTGGGTAGATCCACAGCTATTCGGATCACAGGTGCAGCAGACCTCCATTGCAAGGAAGATGGAGCTATGGCGGAGAATCGTGGACAGGATCAACGCTGTGGGACAGCATCCAAGAACCAGGGATGACATCAGGAAGAGGTGGAACGACCTACAGGGGAAGGTACGTTCCGTGGTTTCAAGACACCAGATTGCTGTACAGAGGACCTGCGATGGACCCCCACCACCTCCCCCCCAACAACTAGGGAGGAGCAAGACTTGGCGATCATGCATCCTGAGGGCCTCACAGGAGTAGCAGGAGGACTGGACTCTGGTAAGTCAAATATTTACTACTTTATCCCCCCACCCTACCTGCATGCCATCACAAGCGCCTACCCCTACCGTCACCACCATCACTCCTACACGTCACATATACTGCACTATCACAACCCACCCATCCCAATACCAAGCCCTGCATGCAACACCAATGCATGGACACCCATCACAGACCTGCATGGACACCCATCACCACAGCATGCACACTAGATAGACTCACCCAGCCCACCTAATCAGCAATCACATGAGGCCAAGGCGACAGTGCAAGCACATTTATGCAGGGAAACACACCCATTGCACAAGATGTCACACACAGATACAATAGCAATGCATTTGCATCCCAACAGGACCCCTACCCAACGTCACTGAGGTGCCAGCTATATCCAGTCGCCCCACAGAAGAAGCCCACAGTAATGACAGCAGCTCTGCATGCCTGGATCAGGATGACCAGCCTGGCCCATCTGGGACCTCTGGATTATTGGTTCCCCTGCCACAGTCCCAAATCACCACAGAACCTCTCCCCTCAGGAAACACCACCACAGCACCCACCCAGCGGGCCCATGCCACTGTCCCCAGGACACGTCAATAAGCAGTGTGTCCACCATTACAGGGACTCCAGGCAACCCCACAAATACAGGACGATCAGGGACCTGGGGTCAGTAGCAGTGGGCACACGGTTCAAGGGACAGAGGCACAGGACAACAGGGAAGATGGGAGGACTGCTGTGCGACAGGGGGAGGACAGTCTCAGGGAACCCACTCTCCATGAGGCACTCTCCAACATCATGGGAGTATACCACCATTCCCAGGAGACCATGGGCATGGTACTGGCTAAGTTTCAGGAGACCCAGTGGCTGCAGGAGGGACAGTACATGGGTTCAGGGATGACCTCACCAAAATATACACCATCCTGGTCACCATAGCAGGGGGGCTGGTTGATATTGGACAGGAGGCCCCGCCACAGGACCAACAGGCCACCACCAACCCACCCCCTGCAGAAGGAGAACCACCCCGCAAATGGTCTCTGCGATCCAGACAGAATACAGAGAACATTGCCAAGACCCCCTACAGGAAATAGGACCCTCCTGATTGACACCCTTCTGTCCCAGTATATCACCCTGTCCACCTTGAACCGCCATTGCTCCCTTTCCTATGCCCCATTGGACAATGCACCTGTGATACCAAGAGACTGGACTCTACTATGGACCTTCCTCCACCATCACTAGAGCCCCTTGCACATACCCCTATGTCCATTAGCACCTAAATAAACACCCTTTAATTAAAAAACAATCTGGAGTCAGTCTCATCTTTCACAAATGTATTATCACAACATTAGCAACAAATTACACTGTAAATGTTCATTTACTCATACCAATGTATGACAGTTGCTGGGCAGCAGTACACATAGCAGAAGGCAGAATGGGGTACCCAGATCTGTAAAAAGGAATCCAAAGGGAACAAACAGTGTCCATAGACAGAGGTTAAGAGGCTGCCATGTATAATGTCCTATAGTATACTGAAATGTGAAGAGGAGTTACAGTCTCTTACCTCTGTGTCACTGGAAGTAATGCATGATGATGTTCGTTCTGTTGTCAATATCTTCTTCCTCTTCCTCCTCTTTCTCACTGTTCACAGGCTCCACCGCTGCCACAAGACCATCACCAGGCTCATCCACCAGCAGAAAAGGCACTTGGCGTCTCAATGCCAGGTTGTGCAACATACAACATGCCACGATTATCTGGCACACCTTCTTCAGTGAGTAGTACAAGGAGCCACCTGTTAGATGGAGGCACCGTAATCTGGCCTTCAGGAGGACGAACTTCCTCTCAATAATACGCCTAGTTCGCCTATGTGCCTCATTGTAGTGTTCCTCTGCCCTTGTCCTGGCACTCCTCACTGGGGTCAGTAGCCATGAGAGGTTGGGGTAACCAGAGTCACCTGTACATTTTGAGGGATACCTGTTAGACACACACTAACCCTTAGGGACTACCCCATACCCAGACACCTACTCATACTGTGTGGGGACCTTGGGCTCACCTATTAGCCACACCCGGTGCCTCTGGAGTTGGCCCATCACATAACAGATACTGCTATTCCTCAAGATATAGGCGTCATGCACACAGCCAGGATACTTGGCATTCACATGGGAGATGTGCTGGTCCGCCAAACACACCATTTGCACATTCATCGAATGGTAGCTTTTTCTATTTCTGTACACTTGTTCATTTCTACGGGGGGGACAAATGCCACAATGACACCAATGATGTTGGAGATATGTGCCAGGTCATAGAAGTCAGCTTTCACTGTGGCCAAATAATCCACCTGGGGGAACACGATGTAGCTGCGCAGGTGTTTCAGCAGGGGAGACAACACCCTGCTCAACACGTTAGAAAACATTGGCTGAGACATCCCAGATGCCATGGCCACTGTAGTTTGGAAGGAGCCACTTGCCAGGAAATGGAGCACTGACAGGACCTGCACTACAGGGGGTATACCTGTGGGCTGGCGGACAGCTGAAATCAGGTCTGGCTCCGCAGTGAAGGCAGGGGCCCTTTCCCCAGACACTGTGGCCATTGTCGCTTCAAGACTCCGGTCACAGCAGCACTTGCAGTGTAGGTCCTCTCCTGTTGAAGGTCAGGTATCAAGTGAGTGAACAGATAGAAAATGGCGGTCACGTCCGCGGCAGTGCGTACCGTCACCCCCGGCGTACATCGTCATTGGCTCCTGGAACCCATAGGGCCCAATTATCACCAATGCTGAACTGGGCGGTGGTCTTCGACCGCCTACCGCGACGCTGCACAACGCCAGCGCAGTTACCTCATTTCCCCTTGTCCTTCTTCACAAGTCAGGCAGCTGCCATTTCAGGGGGGCACATGGCATGGCACCTAACTGCATCACAGCACAATTTGGCAGATATACGGACAAACTACGCCACACACGGATTTACACACATTACCTCAAACACACTTGTGCAACCTAAGTTTGTACATGACCCTCTGCTCACCATTCTCCTTCATAGGGCACATCCGCTGGGGCAGATGATGAGATGGTGTCATCCTCCGGTGTATAGACCCCTGGTGGACCTGTCGACAATGGAAGACAGACACATCATTATCACCTACAGACTTGATCGTGCCACAATCCAAGACCTGTGTGCCCAATTGGAGCCAAACCTGATGTCAGCTGCCCGCCATCCCAAGGAATCCCCACTCTAGTGCAGGTCCTGTCAGTGCTCCATTTCCTGGCAAGTGGCTCCTTCCAAACTACAGTGGCCATGGCATCTGGGATGTCTCAGCCAATGTTTTCTAACGTGCTGACCAGAGTGTTGTCCGCCCTGCTGAAACACATGCGCAGCTACATCGTGTTTCTCCAGGTGGAGGATTTGCCCACAGTAAAAGCTGACTTTTATGCCCTGGGACATATCCGCAACATCACTGGTGCCATTGATGGTAAAAATATGGCATTTGCCCTCCCCCCCAGAAATGAACAGGTTTACAGAAATCGAAAAAGCTACCATTCGATGAATGTGCAGACGGTGTGTTTGGCGGACCAGTACATCTCTCATATGAATGTCAAGTATCCTGGCTCTGGCCACGACGCCTACATTTTGAGGAATAGCAGTATCCCTTATGTGATGGGCCAACTCCAGAGGCACCCTGTGTGGCTAATATGTGAGCCCAAGGTCCCCATACAGCATGAGTAGGTGTGTGCGTATGGGGTAGTCCATAAGGGTTAGTGTGTGTCTAACAGTTATCCCTCGACATTTGCAGGTGACTCTGGTTACCCCAACCTCTGATGGCTACTGACCCCAGTGAGGAATGCCAGGACAAGGGCAGAGGAATGCTACAATGAGGCACATGGGCGAACTAGAAAGATTATTGAGAAGACGTTCGGCCTCCTGAAGGCCAAATTCCGGTGCCTCCATCTAACAGGTGGCTCCCTATACTACTCACCGAAGAAGGTGTGCCAGATAATCGTGGCATGTTCTATGTTGCACAACCTGGCATTGCGACGCCAGGTGCCTTTTCTGCAGGAGGATGGGCCTGATGATGGTCTTGTGGCAGCGGTGGAGCCTGTGGACAGTGAGGAAGAGGAGACAGAGGAAGAAGATATTGATAACCGAACGAACATCATCATGCAGTACTTCCAGTGACACACAGGTAAGGGACTGTAACTGCTCCTCACATTTATGAATACTGTAGGACATTGTATAAGTCAGCCTCTTCATCTCTGTCTATGAACACTGACAGTTAACTTTGGCTTTCAATTTTTCAGATCTGGGTACCTCATTCTGCCTTCTGCTATAAGTACTGGTGCCCAACAACTGTCATACATTGGTATGAACAAATGAACATTTACATTGATATTTGTTGGTGATGTAATAATACATTTGTGAATCATCAGACTGACTCCAGATTGGTATTTGTTTCAAGGGTGTTTATTTAGGTGCCAATAAGTACAGGAGTATGTGCAAGGGGCTGGGGTGATGGTGGAGGAAGGTCCATGGTAGAGTCCAGTCTCATGGTATCACAGGTGCATTGTCCAAGGTGGCATAGGAAGGGGCGCAATGGCAGTTCAATGTGGACAGGGTAACAGAGTGGGACAGTAGGGTGACTATCAAGAGGCTCCTATTTCCTGGCAGGGTCTTGGCAATGTTCTCTGTTTTCTTCCTGGATCACAGGGACCTTTTGCGGGGTGGTTCTCCTTCTGCAGCGGGTGGGGTGCTGGTGGCCTGTTGGTCCTGTGGTGGGGCCTCCTGTCCACTAGCACCGGCGGAGGTGGAGGGCTGTTCCTCAATTTGGCTAGTGTCAGGGGCCCTTTGTTGTGCCACTGCCTCCCTCATGGTCTTGCCTTTGTCAGCCAGCACCCCTGCTACGGTGACCAGGCTGGTGTAGATGTTGGTGAGGTCCTGCCTGATCCCCATGTAGTGTCCCTCCTGCAGCCACTGGGTCTCCTGAAACTTGGCCAGTACCGTGCCCATGGTCTCCTGGGAATGATGGTATGCTCCCATGATATTGGAGAGTGCCTCGTGGATGGTCGGTTCCCAGGGCCTGTCCTCCCCCTGTCACACAGCACTCCTCCCAGTTTCCCTGTTGTCCTGTGCCTCTGTTCCCTGAACCGTGTGCCCACTGCCACTGACCCCAGGTCCCTGATCTTCCTGAGTTAGTGGGGTTGCCTGGGGTCCCTGTAGTGGTGGACACACTGCTGATTGACGTGTCCTGGGGACAGTGGCATGGGCCCGCTGGGTGGGTGCTGTGTGCTGAGGGAGGAGGTTCTGTGGTGGCTTGGGACTGTGGCAGGGGAACCGACTATCCAGAGGTCCCTGATGGGCCAGGCTGGTCATCTTGATCCAGGCGTGCAGAGATGCTGTCGTCACTGTGGGCCTCTTCTGTGGGGGGACTGGATATGGCTGGCACCTTCTGTCCGGTGACGTTGGGTAGGAGTCCTGTTGGGGTGTAAATGCATTGTTATTTTATCTATGTGTGCCATCTTGTGCAATGGGTGTGTTTTCTTCTATTACTGTGCTTGCACTATCGCCTTGGCCTTTGTGTGAGTGGTGATTGTGTGCCCTGGGTGAGTCTCTCTATTGGACATGCTTTGGTGATGGGTGTCCATGCATGTCTGTGATGGCTGTCCATGCATTTTTGTTGCATGCAGGGCTTGGTTGTAGGAGTAGTGGGGCGTGATGGTGGCGTGTGTGGCAGATGGTGGAGTCATGGGAGTGAGGGTGAGGGTTAGGGTGGGAGTATGTGATAGCATGCAGGTAGGGTGGGGGGATATAATAGTAAAGATATGACTCACCAGAGTCCAGTCCTCCTGCTACTCCTGCGAGGCCCTCAGGATGCATTACTGCCAAGACTTGATCCTCCCATGTTTTTAGTTGTGGGGGAGGAGGTGAGGGTCCACCATCAGTCCTCTGTACGACTACCTGGTGTCTTGATACCACGGAACGCACCTTCCCCCGTAGGTCGTTCCACCTCTTCCTGATGTCATCCCTTGTTCTTGGATGCTGTCCCACTGCATTGACCATGTCGACAATTCTCCGCCATAGCTCCATCTTCCTTGCAATGGATGTCTGCTGCACCTGTGATCCGAATAGCTGTGGCTCTACCCGGATGATTTCCTCCACCATGACCCAGAGCTCCTCCTCAGAAAACCTGGAGTGTCTTTGAGGTGCCATGATGTGGTGTGAGTGATGTGTGAGGTGATGGTTGATGTGATGTGTGGGGTGACGAGTTGGGGTGTGTGGTGTGATGTGCGTGGATGGTGTATGAGTGATGGTGTTGTGTGCCTCTGGATGCTGGAGTGGTCTTTGCTTTTCTTTCTCTCTGCTTCTTCAAAAATGTTGGTGTAAGGGGTTGTGGGTAATGTGGGTGTGTGTTTTATAGTGTTGTGTGTGTGTGGGTGTGGTGTGTGTATGTGTGTCAGGTGTGTGTATTTTAAATTGTCCAATGTGTGTGTATTTTGAGCGCGGCAGTGTGTACTGCCAATGGATTACCGGGGTTGAAAGACCGATGCGTTGATTCGTGGGTTGTGATACTGTGGGCGTATTCCTGTTGGCGTAACGGTGTGGCTTTTGCTATCACCAGTTTATCACTGAACTTTGGTGTGGTGGACTTGTGTGGGTGTCTGTATAGTGGTGGAATTCTCAGTGTGGATCATAATACCTGTTGCGGATTTCCGCCGTGGACACAGTATGTTGGCGGCTGTCGGAACGGCGGTCAGAGGGATTTACCGCCAGGGTTGTAATGAGGGCCAACGTCTCCCCATTCTAGCCCATGGAGGCCATTCACTACAGTGAGGGAACAACGAATTTGGCTGTTTTACCTCACCAGGGCTTCTAAAACTATTTTTATAAGGTCCCTGCTTATAGTTGCATGGCTCTAACCCTAGGGGCACATAGGGCACACCTTAGGGGTGACTCATATGAACAAATAAGGTAGTTCAAGACTTTGGAAGTACTTTTAATTCCAAAGTCAAATTTGCTTTTAACTTTAATTTAAAAGCAGCCAGCAAGGCAGGCCTGCCTTTACAATGACCCTGGGCACCTCAGCAGTGCACCTATGGGTGAACTACCTATGCTGGTGTCGCTAAACCTACATGCCCTTCCATATACTATGGAGTCATAGGTAGGTTGACATAGTCTATTACAATTAGCCTAATTTGCATAGTTATTTTATACAGAACACAGGCCCTGGGACTGGTTAGCAGTATCTAGGGCACTATCAGAGTCAGGAAAACACCAGCAAAAAGTGAACAATGGGGACAAAACGTTAGGGGGCCTCTGCAATCAGCCCTGTTTTTTCACACAAGCCCCCCCAGCCCACATGCCCAGGAGACTCAGCCCAACCCTGGGAGAGTCTTCCTGGCTTGTTAGGTGAGGAAGACAGTGAAGAAAACTGTCTGTCCCTATGCAGGGCCTACTCTGCCTTACATCCTCCTGTCATGGTAACGCCCTCTGGGTAGTGAACCCATCCCAACAGTGAAAGGACCCACTTTAAACTGTAACTTACCTTTAGGGGGGGTCTTCCTCCTCTCTCTGTGCCAACTTTGGTAGTGAGGTGCCCACCTCCCCTATCCCTAACTTTGCTAGGGCAACACCTAACTTACCCAAAGAGGTCACCCAACACTTGAGCAAAACCACCATGACCAACAGGGTCAGGAGGTCTACTTTCCTTTTGACCCTAGGGTCTACCTCCCAGGCCAAGTTAAGTGCTGCCATGAAGGCCAGCACCCAATAAAGGCTACTGACAACTGTCAGCATCCAGAACCACACCCTAAGCTCTCCACTGACAGGTAGAGTCCTGGTACACCTCTGACTGTTTAGAGTGGGGGTCTACCACCTTCTGTGGCAGACACCCTCATTCCACTCTCTCTTCTGTCAGTGCAGGGGGGACACCATGCAGCTGGACAGCTGCCTGACTACTCATGACTTCCTTGGGTTTAGGTGAGGCCTCACCATTGCCAACTCTGGGCTCTCCCCCTACTGGGACAGAAGACCTTTGGCTCCCAGGAACTCTCTTTAAGAGTGGCCTACCCTTCCTTTTCTTCTTTCCTTTTCTTGGGGACTCCTGTCTCCTAACTGTAGGGACTAGCTCCCCAGGACTTTGGATCGGGGGTGCATTGGGCGACAGCCTCATCTGGGACCAGACTCACCTCTGGGAGGTCATTCCCAAGATACAGTCCAGGGGGAGGTCAGCACTGACTACCACCCTAAACCAGTCAAGGATACCCTCCCTCTATAGGGGCACTAAGGCAACAGGTTTGGAGGTGACCTCCCCTGTGGCTATCCTGACTTTCCTGGTCTCCCCTGGGACATACATGTCTGGGATCACCAACCAGTCACTCACTATGGTGTCTCTCAGGCCAGTGGTAGGGATCCCATTCACCTGAATGGGGTGAAAGTGCCTATTCCCACCCTCAGGAATCACCAACTTACCATCTGGTCCTGTCTCCCAGCCCAATTCTATGTGGACCTCATCATCTGAGGAGTCCTGCTCTATGGTTACACTGGACAGCCCAGTGCTAACCACCATCCTTGGACAGGTTACTTCTCCTCTGAAGTGACCTGTCTGCTGACAGTCAAAGCAAGCCTTACTGTCCAAGAGCTTTCTCAACCCTGCGTCTCCCTGCATTTGCTTGTCAGAGTAGGAGTGGGATTTACTTCCCTCAAAGCAAGCCTTACTGTCCAAGAGCTTTTTCAACCCTGCGTCTCCCTGCATTTGCTTGTCAGAGTAGGAGTGGGATTTACTTCCCTCCTTCTTAGGGCTCTGGGTTACAGAGGGAGTCTCTGTGGTGGGCTTACCACCTCCACCCTTGGGTTTTTGGGGACCTGATCCCCCTTTCTTTGAGTCTCACCCCTGGGGCTTGGCAACCATCCTGGTTCTCAACCACTCATTAGCTGCCTCCCCCCACTCTCTGGGGTTGGTCAGCTTAGAGTCCACTAGATACTGGCATAACCTTTCTTGGATACAATTGGTCAAGATGTGCTCTCTCATGATTACATTTTATAACCCCTCATAAGTATTTACTTTGTTACCATGTACCCAGCCCTCTGGTGCTTTAAGTGATGTGTCTACAAAGTCAACCCAAGACTGGGTATTGACCTTCTGGGTGTCCCTGAACTTCATCCTGTACTGCTCTGGGGCCAGACCAAACTTCTTGGTTAAGCACCTCTTCATACTAGGGTGTGCATCTGCCTCTTCCCCACTTAAGGTCAGAAGCCTATCCCTCCCAGAGTTGGGGACCAACTCCCATAGAAGTGAACCCTAGTATTGAGGCTGAACTCTGCTCATCTAGAGAGCCCTGTCAAAGGCTCCCAGCCATTTATCTATATCATCCCCCTCTACAAAGGTAGGAACGACCCCCTTAGGTAGTCTAAGGAACAAAACCCCACCCATGGACATCTCAGTTTCTCTGTTGTTGCCACTATCTCTTTGTTCAACCCTTGCCCACTTCTCCATCTCTAGGGCCAACTTCGCTGCCTCCAAAGCTATGAGGGCTACCTGGGCCTCAAGCTCCCTTTCCCTGAGGTCTAGTTCTGCTTCCTCTTGGTCTGATGCCACAGACCCTCGCCCTCCCACTAGCTCTGGATGGGGCCCTTGCTGCTGAAATCACAGTTAGGCAATCATCCTCCACCTCCTGGAGGTTGGAGAGGACATCTTCCCTCTGCCTTTCTACATCTGAAGCTTTATTTGCCTCCCTCTGCACTACCCAGGCTTCAAGGGACTTGATCATCACAGCCTTCGTAAGATTGTTAGCAGCAGGTAATCCCCTCTTTCTGCACAACACCCTAAGCTCAGTTTCAGTGAGTGTGGGTAGGCTAGCCAGATCAAGCACCATGGTCTCCCTTAAGTTTTGTGTCACTTGAAAAAACGTTTGGCACAAATTGATCAAAACAATTTAGAAAAATCAAAAATGAAGTAATTATTCCAAATTTGTAAAATCAAAAATACTTTTGATCTAGGTCAATTTAGAGGATATTTAACTTATTTCACACAAAACTGTAGTGTGATATTAAACACAAGTACTGGATCCCACCCCTGCCACCAAAAATGTTGGAAAGTGGAATATTGGTAAGGGCAGCTAAGTACCTACACTTAGCAATGGGCTACTAACCTCCACTTAGGTCCAGTTAGTTCTCAATAAATCAAACCCAGCTCAACCCTTGGTAGCTTGGCAATGAGCGACAAGGCTTAACTTAGGAGACAAATGTGTAAACCATTTAAAAATCACAAGACAGTAAATAAGTAAAACACAAAACACAATAAAAATCCAACACCACTTTATAAACATAGATTATATTTTTATCTTTAAAATGACAACAAAATGAATAAAATCGGATAAGGGGAACCGGAGATATGAATTTTTAAAGAATTAGGGTTTTTTAGCGCCTAGAAAAAAAGGCACCAATCTGGTCATCTGGTCGCATCTCGACCGGGACAAAGTCAAAGTTTAAGGCTGACCATGATGGATCCCTGCTCGGCTACAGCAAGTCGGAGGCCTCGGTCAAAAGGTTACCTTCAGAGTTAATTGTTTTTCTGAAGATTTTCCTCAGCAGGATGAAGTCGCCAGTCCGATCCTACTCTCTGGAGCCCTTCCACGGATACACATTAAAGTAGCCCTCGGTGAGGATTTCTGCGTTCAGGATTAGATGATTTTTCGAGATGAAAATCCTTCAACTGGGGCAAACCTGAATCTTGATCCGACGTCCCTAGGGCCCTCTTCGGATACACTGTGCTGGAGGTTCTGGTCAACTTTCTACGTTCGGAATTAGTCACTTGTTTTGAGATTTTCTTCAGCGGGACAAAACTGGAAGTCAGGCCGGGTTGTGGTTGAAGCAAGCTCACTAGAGTTGCTGCAGCGGGTCGGTCCCTTTATTGAGCTTTTTCCAAAAAGTTTTTCTATCTTCTTCAAACTTCTGGATCTTCTTCCAGAATGTCTTTTAAGGTTCTTTTGGAATACACAACACACCCCAAGGTTTCAGAAGCTCTGAGTTGCTCCTTGAGGGGTGCGGACTACAACTCCCAGAATGCACCTGGCTCAAACTCAAAAACAGCCACTTGACAGTGGTCAGCTTGTCAGTTTCTTCAGGATCTGAGGCAGGGGACTATGGTTAGCAATATTTCACCTGTAGCATGCAGGGAGACCCTCCTTGAACCAGCTGAAGCCAGCAAAGTCCTTCTTGTGGTCAAGCCCAAGTGTGCAGATGGTGCAGTCCTTCAGAGTGCAGTGTCCAGGTGCAGGTCAGGTGTCCAGCAGGGCAGTTCTTCTTCTCCTGATGTTCTTCCTTGTAGGGATCTGGTAGGGATCTGAGGTATGGGTGCAGCTCTGCCATATGTATCCTTGCTCCTGGGTGAAAAACAAGGGGGGCCTGGTTCTTAAATCAGATGCAGGGTCCTTCCCTCTGTGATGACCACTTCCTGAGAAGTGTGGCAAAAATCAATCCCAGGGAGCAACATTCTTCAAAAATCCGTCATGGCTGAAACTGATTTTTGGAGGTTACATCTGGCCGAGCTCACCAACTGGAGTGGCTAAAAATTTAAAACACACCCCTCTCCTGCCCTCTCCTAATCTAATCAAGAGGGCATCTAATGGTCTGGGGTTGCAGAATGTGAGGGAAGTGCTGGGTTGCTCCAAATGTCCTTCCTTGCCTTTGAAGACAAGTTTGGCAGCCCTCCCCCTTCCGGCTTCCCCATCTGCTGAGGTAGTTCTCCTCCCTCAGGCACATCCTTTGTTTTCAGCCCAGGCTACTTCACACCTCATTAAGGCAACCTGGTCAGGCTGCCAGAGGCTGGCCAATCAGAGAAGGGCACTACAGAGCTGAAGTTGGCAACTTTTCAGGTAGAATTTAGAACTCTTTACCTGAACTAGTTATACTAAAACTAACAATTATAAGTTGTGGGATATATTATAACAAATCATTTGATACCAAATTCGATGTATCTGACACTTAAGGGGACTTTGTTAATTAAAATAAAGTTTCCCCATTCTAGCCTACAGAGGCCATTCACTACAGTGAGGTAAAAACAAATTTGGCTGTTTTACCTCACCAGAGCATACAAAAATATTTTATAGGGTCCCTGCTTATAGTTACATGGCACCCAAGCCTATGGGCACATAGGGCACTCCTTAGGGGTGACTTATATGTACAAATAAAGTAGTTTAAGATGTTGGAAGTACTTTTAATTCCAAAGTCGAATTTGTATTTAACTTTAATTTAAAAGCAGCCAGCAAGGCAGGCCTTCCTTTACAATGACCCTAGGTACCTCAGCAGTGCACCTATGGGCGCACAACCTATGCTGGGGTCCCTAAACCTACATGCCCTACCATATACTAGGGAGTTATCTCTGGTTCTACCAGTTGGATTTCTGTCATTTTTATCTCAAATAATTTATAAAGTTACTCTATTTTTCTAAGTTGTTGATTGATTTTTTTGTGTTGTGTTCTCACTCAATGACAGTTTGAAGTGCTGAATAAATACTTTATACATTTCCTCTAAATTAAGCCTGACAGTTTTGCGCCTAGCTACCAGAAGGTTAAGCACAAGTTAATTTGTGGTTTGCTAGTGTTTCACCCTGACAGAGCAAAAACAACAAGTGATGGACGGAATGCTGAACATTGTCAAACACTCACCCCCAGTCATAGATCTGGGTTTAATCCATCGTTCTTTTGCTCACCATGCCACCCCAGTTTGGACCCAGCCATATGCAAATCAGTCTTGACCCTGTTCCTCATGGGAACAGTCCAGACCGAACTGCCAGGGTGCTTGTTTCCAGTCCAGGGAAGACCTGGTCTAGCAGTTCGGGCTGGACGGTTCCCATGGGGAACAGGGTCAAGACTGATTTGCATATGGCTGGGTCCAAACTGGAATGGCATGGGCAGCAAAAAAATGATGGATTTAGGCCCAGATCACTGTACTGGGGGTGAGTGTTTGACAATGTTCAGCATTCCGTCCATCACTTGTTGTTTTTGCTTTGTCGCCCTAAGTGGGAAGGGTATGCCCAGACGTGGGTCCCGTGCTTCCCATGCCACTGGATTCAAGCTAGCCTGGCTGATGAGGGGTGAAACCCCGAAACCGGTCCCAGGGTGCTTGTTTCCAGTCCAGGGAAGACCTGGTCTAGCAGTTCGGGCTGGACGGTTCCCATGGGGAACAGGGTCAAGACTGATTTGCATATGGCTGGGTCCAAACTGGAATGGCATGGGCAGCAAAAAAATGATGGATTTAGGCCCAGATCACTGTACTGGGGGTGAGTGTTTGACAATGTTCAGCATTCCGTCCATCACTTGTTGTTTTTGCTTTGTCGCCCTAAGTGGGAAGGGTATGCCCAGACGTGGGTCCCGTGCTTCCCATGCCACTGGATTCAAGCTAGCCTGGCTGATGAGGGGTGAAACCCCGAAACCGGTCCCAGGGTGCTTGTTTCCAGTCCAGGGAAGACCTGGTCTAGCAGTTCGGGCTGGACGGTTCCCATGGGGAACAGGGTCAAGACTGATTTGCATATGGCTGGGTCCAAACTGGAATGGCATGGGCAGCAAAAAAATGATGGATTTAGGCCCAGATCACTGTACTGGGGGTGAGTGTTTGACAATGTTCAGCATTCCGTCCATCACTTGTTGTTTTTGCTTTGTCGCCCTAAGTGGGAAGGGTATGCCCAGACGTGGGTCCCGTGCTTCCCATGCCACTGGATTCAAGCTAGCCTGGCTGATGAGGGGTGAAACCCCGAAACCGGTCCCAGGGTGCTTGTTTCCAGTCCAGGGAAGACCTGGTCTAGCAGTTCGGGCTGGACGGTTCCCATGGGGAACAGGGTCAAGACTGATTTGCATATGGCTGGGTCCAAACTGGAATGGCATGGGCAGCAAAAAAATGATGGATTTAGGCCCAGATCACTGTACTGGGGGTGAGTGTTTGACAATGTTCAGCATTCCGTCCATCACTTGTTGTTTTTGCTTTGTCGCCCTAAGTGGGAAGGGTATGCCCAGACGTGGGTCCCGTGCTTCCCATGCCACTGGATTCAAGCTAGCCTGGCTGATGAGGGGTGAAACCCCGAAACCGGTCCCAGGGTGCTTGTTTCCAGTCCAGGGAAGACCTGGTCTAGCAGTTCGGGCTGGACGGTTCCCGTGGGGAACAGGGTCAAGACTGATTTGCATATGGCTGGGTCCAAACTGGAATGGCATGGGCAGCAAAAAAATGATGGATTTAGGCCCAGATCACTGTACTGGGGGTGAGTGTTTGACAATGTTCAGCATTCCGTCCATCACTTGTTGTTTTTGCTTTGTCGCCCTAAGTGGGAAGGGTATGCCCAGACGTGGGTCCCGTGCTTCCCATGCCACTGGATTCAAGCTAGCCTGGCTGATGAGGGGTGAAACCCCGAAACCGGTCCCAGGGTGCTTGTTTCCAGTCCAGGGAAGACCTGGTCTAGCAGTTCGGGCTGGACGGTTCCCATGGGGAACAGGGTCAAGACTGATTTGCATATGGCTGGGTCCAAACTGGAATGGCATGGGCAGCAAAAAAATGATGGATTTAGGCCCAGATCACTGTACTGGGGGTGAGTGTTTGACAATGTTCAGCATTCCGTCCATCACTTGTTGTTTTTGCTTTGTCGCCCTAAGTGGGAAGGGTATGCCCAGACGTGGGTCCCGTGCTTCCCATGCCACTGGATTCAAGCTAGCCTGGCTGATGAGGGGTGAAACCCCGAAACCGGTCCCAGGGTGCTTGTTTCCAGTCCAGGGAAGACCTGGTCTAGCAGTTCGGGCTGGACGGTTCCCATGGGGAACAGGGTCAAGACTGATTTGCATATGGCTGGGTCCAAACTGGAATGGCATGGGCAGCAAAAAAATGATGGATTTAGGCCCAGATCACTGTACTGGGGGTGAGTGTTTGACAATGTTCAGCATTCCGTCCATCACTTGTTGTTTTTGCTTTGTCGCCCTAAGTGGGAAGGGTATGCCCAGACGTTGGTCCCGTGCTTCCCATGCCACTGGATTCAAGCTAGCCTGGCTGATGAGGGGTGAAACCCCGAAACCGGTCCCAGGGTGCTTGTTTCCAGTCCAGGGAAGACCTGGTCTAGCAGTTCGGGCTGGACGGTTCCCATGGGGAACAGGGTCAAGACTGATTTGCATATGGCTGGGTCCAAACTGGAATGGCATGGGCAGCAAAAAAATGATGGATTTAGACCCAGATCACTGTACTGGGGGTGAGTGTTTGACAATGTTCAGCATTCCGTCCATCACTTGTTGTTTTTGCTTTGTCGCCCTAAGTGGGAAGGGTATGCCCAGACGTGGGTCCCGTGCTTCCCATGCCACTGGATTCAAGCTAGCCTGGCTGATGAGGGGTGAAACCCCGAAACCGGTCCCAGGGTGCTTGTTTCCAGTCCAGGGAAGACCTGGTCTAGCGGTTCGGGCTGGACGGTTCCCATGGGGAACAGGGTCAAGACTGATTTGCATATGGCTGGGTCCAAACTGGAATGGCATGGGCAGCAAAAAAATGATGGATTTAGGCCCAGATCACTGTACTGGGGGTGAGTGTTTGACAATGTTCAGCATTCCGTCCATCACTTGTTGTTTTTGCTTTGTCGCCCTAAGTGGGAAGGGTATGCCCAGACGTGGGTCCCGTGCTTCCCATGCCACTGGATTCAAGCTAGCCTGGCTGATGAGGGGTGAAACCCCGAAACCGGTCCCAGGGTGCTTGTTTCCAGTCCAGGGAAGACCTGGTCTAGCAGTTCGGGCTGGACGGTTCCCATGGGGAACAGGGTCAAGACTGATTTGCATATGGCTGGGTCCAAACTGGAATGGCATGGGCAGCAAAAAAATGATGGATTTAGGCCCAGATCACTGTACTGGGGGTGAGTGTTTGACAATGTTCAGCATTCCGTCCATCACTTGTTGTTTTTGCTTTGTCGCCCTAAGTGGGAAGGGTATGCCCAGACGTGGGTCCCGTGCTTCCCATGCCACTGGATTCAAGCTAGCCTGGCTGATGAGGGGTGAAACCCCGAAACCGGTCCCAGGGTGCTTGTTTCCAGTCCAGGGAAGACCTGGTCTAGCAGTTCGGGCTGGACGGTTCCCATGGGGAACAGGGTCAAGACTGATTTGCATATGGCTGGGTCCAAACTGGAATGGCATGGGCAGCAAAAAAATGATGGATTTAGGCCCAGATCACTGTACTGGGGGTGAGTGTTTGACAATGTTCAGCATTCCGTCCATCACTTGTTGTTTTTGCTTTGTCGCCCTAAGTGGGAAGGGTATGCCCAGACGTGGGTCCCGTGCTTCCCATGCCACTGGATTCAAGCTAGCCTGGCTGATGAGGGGTGAAACCCCGAAACCGGTCCCAGGGTGCTTGTTTCCAGTCCAGGGAAGACCTGGTCTAGCAGTTCGGGCTGGACGGTTCCCATGGGGAACAGGGTCAAGACTGATTTGCATATGGCTGGGTCCAAACTGGAATGGCATGGGCAGCAAAAAAATGATGGATTTAGGCCCAGATCACTGTACTGGGGGTGAGTGTTTGACAATGTTCAGCATTCCGTCCATCACTTGTTGTTTTTGCTTTGTCGCCCTAAGTGGGAAGGGTATGCCCAGACGTGGGTCCCGTGCTTCCCATGCCACTGGATTCAAGCTAGCCTGGCTGATGAGGGGTGAAACCCCGAAACCGGTCCCAGGGTGCTTGTTTCCAGTCCAGGGAAGACCTGGTCTAGCAGTTCGGGCTGGACGGTTCCCATGGGGAACAGGGTCAAGACTGATTTGCATATGGCTGGGTCCAAACTGGAATGGCATGGGCAGCAAAAAAATGATGGATTTAGGCCCAGATCACTGTACTGGGGGTGAGTGTTTGACAATGTTCAGCATTCCGTCCATCACTTGTTGTTTTTGCTTTGTCGCCCTAAGTGGGAAGGGTATGCCCAGACGTGGGTCCCGTGCTTCCCATGCCACTGGATTCAAGCTAGCCTGGCTGATGAGGGGTGAAACCCCGAAACCGGTCCCAGGGTGCTTGTTTCCAGTCCAGGGAAGACCTGGTCTAGCAGTTCGGGCTGGACGGTTCCCGTGGGGAACAGGGTCAAGACTGATTTGCATATGGCTGGGTCCAAACTGGAATGGCATGGGCAGCAAAAAAATGATGGATTTAGGCCCAGATCACTGTACTGGGGGTGAGTGTTTGACAATGTTCAGCATTCCGTCCATCACTTGTTGTTTTTGCTTTGTCGCCCTAAGTGGGAAGGGTATGCCCAGACGTGGGTCCCGTGCTTCCCATGCCACTGGATTCAAGCTAGCCTGGCTGATGAGGGGTGAAACCCCGAAACCGGTCCCAGGGTGCTTGTTTCCAGTCCAGGGAAGACCTGGTCTAGCAGTTCGGGCTGGACGGTTCCCATGGGGAACAGGGTCAAGACTGATTTGCATATGGCTGGGTCCAAACTGGAATGGCATGGGCAGCAAAAAAATGATGGATTTAGGCCCAGATCACTGTACTGGGGGTGAGTGTTTGACAATGTTCAGCATTCCGTCCATCACTTGTTGTTTTCACCCTGACAGAGACTATGGTTGCTGCTTGAGTAGGGTTTTACCTCACCTCAACCAGTAATCCAATTGGCAACACCAGTGTGAATCACTCTGATATAGATTCATTGAATGTATATGGACATTCTGAAAATCAGCCATGAATTGAATTGAATGGACAGTAGATTAAGATTGCATAACCATGCCTTAAACAGCAAACAGAGATATGTGTCACATATTTCTGTTACAGGAAAAAGAGATGGTAAAGATGCTTTACGTCCATGTTTAGTTTCTGTAGATTCCAATTTTAGCCCTCCCTCTAGATGTGAATGAGGTCGTAGGGAAGGTGTGGAAGGGCGGGTTAAACGTGAATGAGCTCACTTTCTCTGTCCCTGGCATTTCAGTGAGTCGATGGCCATGCTCAACCAGTTTAAAAAAATATACTCAATGAAAGAGGGGGTGCCTAATTTGAGTTATTTACATCCGGCTTTTCTGAAAGTGATGCAGCCTAACCATGTGAAGCAGCACGGAGCATACTGAAATACAGTGGGGAGAAAATGTATTCGAGTCCTCCTCCGTGAAGCTGCTGCTGCTGGCCTGTACTTTGTTTGTTTTCCTTCCTCTTGCTTTCTTCACTACCGCTAAGTCCTGGTGCACAAGCTGTCGGTGCCCTGCCAACAGCATCTGCGCCTCCACATGGCCCTCCTGCCGGGTAAGAAGCTCGGGGCTTCAATCCGAGAGAATCCGCCGCACTTCCGCGCTACTGCATATGGCTTAGCACTGGCAGAATGCTTCATCCTCGCCTGTTTAGTCACTGCTCCAAGGGTGGGCTCTGAATGCAGAATAATTCTTTCAAAAACGATTTCAAAGTGTGTCATTGTGATCGTGAATTTATTTTCAAACTTCAATACCTGGACATTTTGACAGGGAAGCAACTTACCGTTTTCCTTTGGGCCTCTCCTGTAATCTTTCCCGGCTGTGGGTGCAGTATTGCTGTAGCCGTCCATGCATCCCTGAAACTATTGTTTTTTCCAGACCTTCGTGTGGGCGACCCCCTGGCAAACTTCTTTAAACCATTGTGCTTGGACTTCTTTGAAGTAAGCTAGTCGTGCTGATGATCCTACCGTTCTATTAGGGGTGGAAACATCGTTGACAAAAACGGTTACTGGAAGATAAATAATTGCAATATTGTCCATGAACAACTTATTTAGAGTGGTTTCCCTTTTTATTTTACATAAGCACCTATCTTCATCGTACCTATCACTAAGCGCTATTGCTTTAGATAACGGTGTTGACTTGTTCTCCTTTTTTGACTATAAATATTTTCTAGCATAACTGAGAGTTTTGATTTATTCTTGTGTGAAAATGGTTTTAATTTCAATGTTCGATTCAATAATATTTTAAAACTATACTGCTATTGGTTCTGTTGTACATTTATGTGGATGGCAACCTAGCAGCTAAAGCCAGTACTGTAGCACTATCCTTCCCCTCACATGAGCTAAAATAATATGAACTGTGTAGAACAATAGTGGGAGCCTTATTTTCGCTCATTCTTCCTCCATACTCATATCTTTTTCCGCAGTGTAATGTGCTTTTCCCAATGCAGCAAACAAAGGACCCTGACGGTCCACCTGCGACATATAAAGGTCCACCTCGGCCCTGGCAATAACGGTTGAGTCACCCAGGTCGGCTTAAGAATTCGGAAGCCTTGGTGGGACTCTTCCCATGCTCACAATGGAAGGGGCTGCTGTGGAGTTTAAAGCAAGAACTATGCTGTTTGCCACATGAAATAAAGGGTCTCCAAGAAACTGGTGGAGCTCCTTAGTTTTAAACATGTACATATGCACACACACACCACAGAGAGCGACAGACACACACATTTCAGTAAACTAGCACGACATTCTCTGATGCCATCACGGGCACACCCCTGCTCTGGCTGGTCCTAGAGTACTCCCTGATTAAAGCAACCAATTAATTTAAACACACCATGAAAAAGCACCCTAGTCAAAATGCATCCCTCGAGTGCTAACGCAATCAGCAATCTAACTCAGAAGCCGTATCCAAACGAATAGTGAATCCAAGCAACATCTCTTTGTGACCTAGTCACTCCTAGTCAGATGATTCACAAGCAGAGATGGTCTGAGTGTACCCCAACCTTGAGTTACAACAAAGCGGCATGTGGACGGCGTTGAGGGCCTACACCATGCAAGGACATGTATAAAGATGAAACGTTTGGGCTACCATCACTATTGAGTGAGTAATAATCATATATAGTACCCCGCCTGAATGAACTGCAAACAAAATGTTACTCTGCTATGTGTGATCCTCCAGGACAGTGAGTTGCCATGCACGCTCGCACTCCAATTACCATGGATTCTGAGGCAGGAGGAAGAGAAAAGGGCACTCTCACTCTCTATGGTGGGGTCAAGAAGGGCCCATTCAGAGACTAGCTCACGTTGTACGTAGGTTGTATGTAAATATAAGAGAAAAATAAAAATATTAGTCTAACACCACTTACTATTCGAGCTTCTGTTGGCCCCAGGGTCAAGAAGTGGATGCCAGATCCGTGTTTGATATTGGGAATAATCTCCTTCCAAACACCTTTCCTCTTTTAATTTTTAACAAGGACCTTTTTTGGGACAAATAGAAAACCAGCAAAAATGTCATCATTGCCTTAAAAAAGGAAATATAAGGAGTAGACTTACATCAAATTAGTCATCTAGGGAAATCATTATTTCAAGAGTCCTACTTACACAGCTATGACATGGCTTCCCATAACATGCTACACTTCTACAAACGATGTCACTGCCTTCTTTAGACGTTCTCTCTCTCACACAACCTTTCATCCTGGCATATGTTGATATGCAATGACACCTTGCCATAAAATGGCTTATCTTTAAGATTATTTACACGTCTTCATTCCTGTTTCAGTTTTTCATAAATGCCAAGGGTTACATCAATTCATCCAATTGTACTGGACTTGGTACACATTGGAATAAATCCAGCAACACTATTTCGACTTTACAGGACCTCTTTATATAGATGTACTCTGAGTAGGTGTCTGTATGAAAGAATCAGAAATAACTTCCATGTAGGGAAGTGGAGCTGTGTCCAGAACATGCTGTGTGTGGGAATCAAGCACAACGCATTCCGCCGGAACATTGCTGAGCATGTCTCTTTCTTCATGCTTTTAAATTCAAGTACTGTTGTTAGAAATTGGTTTTTTGGTTGGCATCAGGTTGCCCTCTGTCCAAGCAAGAACCCTCACTCTAGTCAGGGTAAGTCACACACAATCCAAAATCAGCCTGTGCTCACCCTCCGGTAGCTTGGCACGAGCAGTCAGGCTTAACTTAGAAGGCAATGTGTAAAGCATTTGTGCAATAAATCATACAACACCATAGCATAACACCCCAAAAATACACCACACAGTATTTAGAAAAATATATAATATTTATCTGGGTATCTTCAGGTCAAAATGATCAAAGTTGCAATACGAATTTGTAAAGATATCACTGAAAAGTGATATAAAGTGTCTTAAGTCTTTAGAATATTAACAAAGTCTCTTTCAAGCACAAGTACCTGGTTTAGCGTGGAAAAATCTCCTCAGAGGGCCACAAGAGAAGAGGTGCGCAGAAAAAGGGTGTGTGCGTCGATTTCTCCCCAGCACACACGGACTTGCGTCGTTATTTTCCACGCGGGGAGGCCGGCGTCATTTTCCGGCGCGCGGACTGTCTCTTTCTGTGGATCGCGGGGATTACCAGATGTCCCGGGTCTGTGCGTGGATTTTCCTGCTTGTTCTCCGGCTGCGAGTCGGTCTGCGGGGCTGCGCGTCGAAATTACGATCTCACGGCAGGCGTCGCGTCGATTTCTCCTCTGGATGTCGATCTGCGGGGCTGCGCTTTGAAATTACGATCTCACGGCAGGCGTCGCGTCGATTTCTCCTCCGGATGTCGATCTGCGGGGCTGCGCGTTGAAATTACGATCTCACAGCAGGCATTGCGTCGATTTCTCCTCTAGAGGTCGGGCGGCGTTGTCCTTGCGAGGCCGTGCATCGGATTTTCGATCGTCCCAAGAGCGTCGTGTCGATCAGCGTCGGTGTGCGGCGTTTTTCTCGCCGCCGAGCAAGCTGTGCGTCGAAATTTTCTGCGCACGGAGCGTCCAAGTAAAAGAGAGAAGTCTTTTTGGCCCTGAGACTTCAAGGAACAGGAGGCAAGCTCTATCCAAGCCCTTGGAGAGCACTTTTACAGCCAGACAAGAGTTCAGCCAGGCAGCAGGGCAACAGCAAGGCAGCAGTCCTTTGTAGAAAGCAGACAGGTGAGTCCTTTGAGCAGCCAGGCAGTTCTTCTTGGCAGGATGTAGTTTCTGGTTCAGGTTTCTTCTCCAGCAAGTGTCTGATGAGGTAGGGCAGAGGCCCTGTTTTATACTAAGTTGTGCCTTTGAAGTGGGGGTGACTTCAAAGAGTCTCTAAGAAATGCACCAAGTTCCCTTTCAGCTCAATCCTGTCTGCCAGAGTCCCAGTAGGGGGTGTGGCAGTCCTTTGTGTGAGGGCAGGCCCTCCACCCTCCCAGCCCAGGAAGACCCATTCAAAATGCAGATGTATGCAAGTGAGGCTGAGTACCCTGTGTTTGGGGTGTGTCTGAGTGAATGCACAAGGAGCTGTCAACTAAACCTAGCCAGACGTGGATTGAAGGGCACAACAAGATTTTAGTGCAAAGAAATGCTCACTTTCTAAAAGTGGCATTTCTAGAATAGTAATATTAAATCCGACTTCACCAGTCAGCAGGACTTTGTATTACCATTCTGGCCAGACTAAATATGACCTTCCTGCTCCTTTCAGATCAGCAGCTGCCACTTCAACAGTGTATGAGGGCAGCCCCAATGTTAGCCTATGAAAGGAGCAGGCCTCACAGTAGTGTAAAAACGAATTTAGGAGTTTCACACTACCAGGACATATAACTACACAGGTACATGTCCTGCCTTTTACCTACACAGTACCCTGCTCTAGGGGTTACCTAGGGCACACATTAGGGATGACTTATGTGTAGTAAAAGGGGAGTTCTAGGCTTGGCAAGTACTTTAAAATGCCAAGTCGAAGTGGCAGTGAAACTGCACACACAGGCCTTGCAATGGCAGGCCTGAGACAGGGTTAAGGGGCTACTGAGGTGGGTGGCACAACCAGTGCTGCAGGCCCACTAGTAGCATTTAATCTACCTGCCCTAGGCACATGTAGTGCACTCTACCAGGGACTTACAAGTAAATTAAATAGTCAATCATGGATAAACCAATCAGTAGTACAATTTACCCAGAGAGCATATGCACTTTAGCACTGGTTAGCAGTGGTAAAGTGCCCAGAGGTCAAAAGCCAACAACAACAGGTCAGAAAAAATAGGAGGAAGGAGGCAAAAAGTTTGGGGATGTCCCTGTCAAAAAGCCAGGTCCAACATGACCCCCTACCAGCCTAAAGCCAGGGGAGAACAATCACTATCCTGATGTACTTCCCTGTTTGAGGCGACAGAACAAGGACCCAGGCCCACAACAGCAGGGGCATGCTCCAGTTCTTCGCCTTCCTGACTCCAATTGGATCACTCTGTCCATACTCTCAGGGCCCACTAAGCCAACCCATGGGGAACCTTTCTCCTTACCTGCGGATCCCATCTGTGCAGCACCTAACCTTACTTTGCTCACAGATGTATCCCAGGAGCAGGATAGTACCACCATGACCAACACAGTGGTGTTGCCCACTCTACCCCTGGGGTGTGACACTTGTCCCCTCCCCAGGGATAACTCTGTCCACCCGGACAGCATGCCACAGTGATTACTGACAGCTGCCAGGGATGAGAGCCAGGCCCCAGGCCTCTCAAAGCTCTCCAACCACTGTGGCTGTGGAGAATGGGGGGCCGTAGCCCCAGGTGCTGGGCACCCTTTAACCACTCTCCCTTCCACCAGGTCAGGGATGACAGCCTGAACCGGGTCCTCCCCTCTGGGGCTTTGTACCCTCCCACCTGGAGCGGTACCCCCAGAGTCCAACATGGTCAGGGTGCTTACAGAAGTCACCCTGTACCATTCCTCCACCAGTGCAGGGCTGTTAACCTGCAACTGGCCCTTCAACCTGGGGCCTGTACCTTCAGGTTGGACTAGGGCCCGGGGTGAGGCTTCCTTCCCCCTGCCCTCCCTTCCGGGGTCCAGCACCCTCCAACTAGGAGTGGCCTCCTCAGAAGACAACATGGTAGGGGCACTGTTATCAGTAGCCCCTCCCTCCAGGTCCGGGGGGACACCCTGAACCTGGTCTTCCAGCCCAGGGTCTGTACCCTCAGACTGGATCACTGCCTGGCAAACCAGGACTTCCTGGGAGGCACACCTACCCCCCACCAGGTCAGAGTTTAACCTCTGCACCTGACCATTCAACTCAGAGTCACCACCCTGAAGTTGAACAATTGCCTGGCACGCCAGGACTTCCTGGAGGGCACACTGACCCTCCACCAGGTCAGAGTTTAACCTCTGAACTTGGCCATTCAACTCAGAGTCACCACCCTGAAGTTGAACAATTGCCTGGCTCGCCAGGACTTCCTGGAGGGCACACTGACCCTCCACCAGGTCAGAGTTTAACCTCTGCACTGGGCCATTCAACTCAGAGTCACCACCCTGAAGTTGAACAATTGCCTGGCGCACCAGGACTTTCTGGGAGGCACACCTACCTCCCACCAGGTCAGAGTTTAACCTCTGAGCCTGGTTCCCCAACCCAGGGTCACCACCCTGAGGTTGGGCAATTGCCTGGCACGGCAGGACTTTCTGGGGGGTACACCTACCCCCCACCAGGTCAGAGTTTAACCTCTGAACCTGGTCATCCAACCCAGAGTCAACACCCTGAGGTTGGACAATTGTCTGGCACAGCAGGGCTTCTTGGGAGGCACACCTACCTCCCACCAGGTCAGAGTTTAACCTCGGAACCTGGGTATCCAACCCAGAGTCACCACCCTGAGGTTGAACAATATCCTGGCATGCCAGGGCTTTCTGGGGGGCACACCTACCCCCCACCAGGTCAGAGTTTAACCTCTGAACCCGGTTATCCAACCCAGAGTCAGCACTCTGAGGTTGAACAATTGCCTGGCACGCCAGGACTTTCTGGGGGGCACACCTACCCCCCACCAGGTCAGAGTTTAACCTCTGAACCCGGTTATCCAACCCAGAGTCAGCACTCTGAGGTTGGACCACTGCCTGGTACACCAGGACTTCCTGGGGGGCACACCTACCCCCCAACAGGTCAGAGCTTATTCCCTGAACCTGGTTAGCCAACCCAGAGTCACCACCCTGAGGTTGAACCATTGCCTGGCAGGCCAGGACTTCCAGGGAGGCACATCTACCTCCCACCCGGTCAGAGTTTAACCTCTGAACCTGGGTATCCAACCCAGAGTCACCACCCTGAGGTTGAATCTTTGCCTGGCATGCCAGGACTTCATGGGGGGCACTCTCACCCCCCACAAGGGACACACTGTCCCCAAGGGCCACACAAGAGTCTGGTTGGCGCAGGTCTCCCGACCTCTGCCCATCCGGCAGAGTCTGGGTTTCCCCCAAACCAGAAACGGTTTCACCTGGGTCATTCCTGGGGGGCTCTGCTCTCAGAGCTGTCCCCTGACTCTCAAGGTCCTCCACTGGGGTCTGCAACCCCCTCTCAACCCTATGTCTGGACTTCTGCACCCCCTCACTATGAGGGGTACTGCCAGACACCAGAACTGTTGGGATGCTGGCTACAGTCACCCCCTCAAGTTCTTCTGACACTGCGGGGCTTCCCTCAAAAGGTGGCCCTACGGTACAGGCTAGGCTTCCCTCCTGGTGTTCCCTCATGGAACCCTCTAGGACCTGGGACCTACCTGGGACACTACAATCCTTTCCCACCACACTCGGTTGGGAACCACCTAGACCACTCCCTTCAGAAGCACCCCCAAATGCCTCTTCAGACTCTCTGGTACTCACCCAGAAGTCTGCCTCCATTGTAAGTTCCCTGGGGTCAGAGAACTCACACTCCACCTGGTGTTGGCGTAGCTCTGGAATATAAGGACCAGACATATGCTCTCCAGCAATTACATCACTCTGCCCTTCACATGTATTAACCACAGTACCCTTCACCCAACCACCCAGTAACTCAACCTTGGAAAAGCACTCTACTTCACCCTCCTGAGACTGGTGAGACAGTATCTGTCTCTCCCTGACACTCAACCCAAACTCTTCTGGGATGTCTCTACCCTCTATATCCAGGACGTCCACCAGGGGGGAACCCTTTTCTCTGTCACTCTCTGCTAGAGTCAGTAAAGTGTCCCTCCCCCCAGTAGGAATATGACTCCCTGTGCCAGTTCCCCAATCCTTCTCAGGGACCCTGTGCATAACGGGAACTACCTCATACCTTTGAACCGCCTGGGGTGTGTCAACTCCCTTCTTCAAGTTGGGCACCACATCTCTGGGCTTGTGCCCTTCTTCAGCAGTACTGGATGCAAGATTTTTGCTGCCACCATCTGAACTGGACTCAGCCCTTCTGGCCTCCAGTTTCAGCTCTTTACAGCTCAGCTCTTGAGCTGCAATCTTTTCATCTTCCAGGGCTAAGAGACTTGCTGCCTCAGCCCTTTCAAGCTGCTCATCTAGCTCTTCTAGACACCGCTCTAGAGCTAGGAGCCATTCATCTCCCACTGGTTCTCTTTCCTCATCTGAGTAGTCTTCCTCCTCATGTGGGCAGTCTTCCTCCTCATGTGAGTAGTCCTCCTCCTCATCTGAGGGGTACTTAGTCATTTGGTTTCTTGCTGCCTCTCTCTCTGCCCATCTTTCCTCCCCCCAGACTATGTAGTGATGGAGCATCTCCGCCTTAGTAGATCTCCTTGCTACAGGAAGGCCCCATTTTCTGCAAAGCTTCCTTAGGTCAGCCTTAGTGAGGTGGTCCGTACGAACAAAGAATGAGTAGGTACACAATCCCATTTTGATAAGATCTTATCAGCAAAAACCAAAATCCAAAGTCCAAAATATCAATAGTATATCCAGGAGGACATCAGAGAACCAAGAGCCAAAAAAGATGAAAAATCAAGTTGACCTTCAACTGTGGGTAGGTAGTGAAATACTTAGCTACTGTATGTCACTGCACAAACACAAGTCCTATCCTCACCGCTGATCACCAATGTTAGAAATGGGGTTTTTGGTTGGCATCAGGTTGCCCTCTGTCCAAGCAAGAACCCTCACTCTAGTCAGGGTAAGTCACACACAATCCAAAATCAGCCTGTGCTCACCCTCCGGTAGCTTGGCACGAGCAGTCAGGCTTAACTTAGAAGGCAATGTGTAAAGCATTTGTGCAATAAATCATACAACACCATAGCATAACACCCCAAAAATACACCACACAGTATTTAGAAAAATATATAATATTTATCTGGGTATCTTCAGGTCAAAATGATCAAAGTTGCAATACGAATTTGTAAAGATATCACTGAAAAGTGATATAAAGTGTCTTAAGTCTTTAGAATATTAACAAAGTCTCTTTCAAGCACAAGTACCTGGTTTAGCATGGAAAAATCTCCTCAGAGGGCCACAAGAGAAGAGGTGCGCGGAAAAAGGGTGTGTGCGTCGATTTCTCCCCAGCACACACGGACTTGCGTCGTTATTTTCCACGCGGGGAGGCCGGCGTCGTTTTCCGGCGCGCGGACTGTCTCTTTCTGTGGATCGCGGGGATTACCAGATGTCCCGGGTCTGTGCGTGGATTTTCCTGCTTGTTCTCCGGCTGCGCGTCGGTCTGCGGGGCTGCGCGTCGAAATTACGATCTCACGGCAGGCGCCGCGTCGATTTCTCCTCTGGATGTCGATCTGCGGGGCTGCGCGTTGAAATTACGATCTCACGGCAGGCGTCGCGTCGATTTCTCCTCCGGATGTCGATCTGCGGGGCTGCGCGTTGAAATTACGATCTCACGGCAGGCGTCGCGTCGATTTCTCCTCTAGAGGTCGGGCGGCGTTGTCCTTGCGAGGCCGTGCGTCGGATTTTCGATCGTCCCAAGAGCGTCGCGTCGATCAGCGTCGGTGTGCGGCGTTTTTCTCGCCGCCGAACAAGCTGTGCGTTGAAATTTTCGGCGCACGGAGCGTCCAAGTAAAAGAGAGAAGTCTTTTTGGCCCTGAGACTTCAAGGAACAGGAGGCAAGCTCTATCCAAGCCCTTGGAGAGCACTTTCACAGCCAGACAAAAGTTCAGCCAGGCAGCAGGGCAACAGCAAGGCAGCAGTCCTTTGTAGAAAGCAGACAGGTGAGTCCTTTGAGCAGCC